>NC_138771.1:420309344-420911844 GCF_965119305.1 Pelophylax lessonae
ATTGTAATCGGGGCCTAGTCTGTGTTTGTACGTGTGAGATACACCTTTTTATATACTTTTTTCTATTCCGCTATTCAATATACACCCTTTTGGGGGTGAAAAAAATTAAATTGCGGCATAGTCTGTATCGGTACATGTGAGATACACCTTTTAAATTTGTTTGGCGCATTTCCTTCCACCGCCGAGGAGTGCAGGGCGCTTCAGTTTGCCTCCTGTTCCGAACTCCTCCTACTCCTCTTCCTCATCCTCATCCTCCCTTTAGGGTACAAAAAATTGTAATCGGGGCCTAGTCTGTGTTTGTACGTGTGAGATACACCTTTTTATATACTTTTTTCTATTCCGCTATTCAATATACACCCTTTTGGGGGTGAAAAAAATTAAATTGCGGCATAGTCTGTATCGGTACATGTGAGATACACCTTTTACATTTGTTTGGCGCATCTCCTTCCACCGCCGAGGATTGCAGGGCGATTCAGTTTGCCTCCTGCTCCGAAGTCCTCCTACTCCTCTTCCTCATCCTCCCTTTAGAGTACAAAAAATTGTAATCGGGGCCTAGTCTGTGTTTGTACATGTGAAATACACCGTTTTATATACTTTTTTCTATTCCGCTATTCAATATACACCCTTTTGGGGTGAAAAAAATTAAATTGCGGCATAGTCTGTATCGGTACGTGTGAGATACACCTTTTAAATTTGTTTGGCGCATCTCCTTCCACCGCCGAGGATTGCAGGGCGCTTCAGTTTGCCTCCTGTTCCAAACTCCTCCTACTCCCCTTCCTCATCCTCATCCTCCCTTTAGGGTACAAAAAATTGTAATCGGGGCCTAGTCTGTGTTTGTACGTGTGAGATACGCCATTTTATATACTTTTTTCTATTCCGCTATTCAATATACACCCTTTTGGGGGTAAAAAAAATTAAATTGCGGCATAGTCTGTATCGGTAAGTGTGAGATACACCTTTTAAATTTGTTTGGCGCATTTCCTTCCACCGCCGAGGAGTGCAGGGCGCTTCAGTTTGCCTCCTGTTCCGAACTCCTCCTACTCCTCTTCCTCATCCTCATCCTCCCTTTAGGGTACAAAAAATTGTAATCGGGGCCTAGTCTGTGTTTGTACGTGTGAGATACACCTTTTTATATACTTTTTTCTATTCCGCTATTCAATATACACCCTTTTGGGGGTGAAAAAAATTAAATTGCGGCATAGTCTGTATCGATACGTGTGAGATACACCTTTTAAATTTGTTTGGCGCATCTCCTTCCACCGCCGAGGATTGCAGGGCGATTCAGTTTGCCTCCTGCTCCGAAGTCCTCCTACTCCTCTTCCTCATCCTCCCTTTAGAGTACAAAAAATTGTAATCGGGGCCTTGTCTGTGTTTGTACATATGAAATACACCGTTTTAAATACTTTTTTCTATTCCGCTATTCAATATACACCCTTTTGGGGTGAAAAAAATTAAATTGCGGCATAGTCTGTATCGGTACGTGTGAGATACACCTTTTAAATTTGTTTGGCGCATCTCCTTCCACCGCCGAGGATTGCAGGGCGCTTCAGTTTGCCTCCTGTTCCGAACTCCTTCTACTCCCCTTCCTCATCCTCATCCTCCCTTTAGGGTACAAAAAAATGTAATCGGGGCCTAGTCTGTGTTTGTACGTGTGAGATACGCCATTTTATATACTTTTTTCTATTCCGCTATTCAATATACACCCTTTTGGGGGTAAAAAAAATTAAATTGCGGCATAGTCTGTATCGGTAAGTGTGAGATACACCTTTTAAATTTGTTTGGCGCATTTCCTTCCACCGCCGAGGAGTGCAGGGCGCTTCAGTTTGCCTCCTGTTCCGAACTCCTCCTACTCCTCTTCCTCATCCTCCCTTTAGGGTACAAAAAATTGTAATCGGGGCCTAGTCTGTGTTTGTACGTGTGAGATACACCTTTTTATATACTTTTTTCTATTCCGCTATTCAATATACACCCTTTTGGGGGTGAAAAAAATTAAATTGCGGCATAGTCTGTATCGATACGTGTGAGATACACCTTTTAAATTTGTTTGGCGCATCTCCTTCCACCGCCGACGATTGCAGGGCGCTTCAGTTTGCCTCCTGTTCCCAACTCCTCCTACTCCTCTTCCCTTTAGGGTACAAAAAATTGTAATCGGGGCCTAGTCTGTGTTTGTACGTGTGAGATACACCTTTTTATATACTTTTTTCTATTCCGCTATTCAATATACACCCTTTTGGGGGTGAAAAAAATTAAATTGCGGCATAGTCTGTATTGGTACATGTGAGATACACCTTTTACATTTGTTTGGCGCATCTCCTTCCACCGCCGAGGATTGCAGGGCGATTCAGTTTGCCTCCTGCTCCGAAGTCCTCCTACTCCTCTTCCTCATCCTCCCTTTAGAGTACAAAAAATTGTAATCGGCGCCTAGTCTGTGTTTGTACATGTGAAATACACCGTTTTATATACTTTTTTCTATTCCGATATTCAATATACACCCTTTTGGGGTGAAAAAAATTAAATTGCGGCATAGTCTGTATCGGTACGTGTGAGATACACCTTTTAAATTTGTTTGGCGCATCTCCTTCCACCGCCGAGGATTGCAGGGCGCTTCAGTTTGCCTCCTGTTCCGAACTCCTCCTACTCCCCTTCCTCATCCTCATCCTCTCTTTAGGGTACAAAAAATTGTAATCGGGGCCTAGTCTGTGTTTGTACGTGTGAGATACGCCATTTTATATACTTTTTTCTATTCCGCTATTCAATATACACCCTTTTGGGGGTAAAAAAAATTAAATTGCGGCATAGTCTGTATCGGTAAGTGTGAGATACACCTTTTAAATTTGTTTGGCGCATTTCCTTCCACCGCCGAGGAGTGCAGGGCGCTTCAGTTTGCCTCCTGTTCCGAACTCCTCCTACTCCTCTTCCTCATCCTCATCCTCCCTTTAGGGTACAAAAAATTGTAATCGGGGCCTAGTCTGTGTTTGTACGTGTGAGATACACCTTTTTATATACTTTTTTCTATTCCGCTATTCAATATACACCCTTTTGGGGGTGAAAAAAATTAAATTGCGGCATAGTCTGTATCGATACGTGTGAGATACACCTTTTAAATTTGTTTGGCGCATCTCCTTCCACCGCCGAGGATTGCAGGGCGCTTCAGTTTGCCTCCTGTTCCCAACTCCTCCTACTCCTCTTCCCTTTAGGGTACAAAAAATTGTAATCGGGGCCTAGTCTGTGTTTGTACGTGTGAGATACACCGTTTTATATACTTTTTTCTATTCCGCTATTCAATATACACCCTTTTGGGGGTAAAAAAAATTTAATTGCGGCATAGTCTGTATCGGTACGTGTGAGATACACCTTTTAAATTTGTTTGGCGCATCTCCTTCCACCGCCGAGGATTGCAGGGCGCTTCAGTTTGCCTCCTCTTCCTCATCCTCATCCTACCTTTAGGGTACAAAAAATTGTATTAGGGGCCTAGTCTGTGTTTGTGAGATACACCGTTTTATATACTTTTTTCTATTCCGCTATTCAATATACACCCTTTTGGGGTGAAAAAAATTAAAATGCGGCATACGTTGCATATTTGACTGTGAGATACACCCGTTGTATTTGTATACTGTTTTTCTATTCCGCTATTTAATAAACACCCTTTTGGGGTAAAAAAAATTAAATTGCATAGTTTGCATATTTGACTATGAGATACACCCGTGGGATACTGTTGTTGTTTTGTTCCGCTAATCAATAAATACCTTTCTAGGGCAAGATCATAAATTACAGAAATTTGAGGAGAACGTCAAAAAGGGGCCGTAGCCTGGGTCGTGGTGCTGCTGGTAGAGCTCTTGTTGCAAGGAGAGGACGTGGTCAACCTGTGCCAGCTACACGCACAAGTGAAACACCTTCCTCAAGTGTGAGTAGGCGACAGAACCTGCAGCAGTATTTGGTAGGGCATCATGCGCCTCTACAAGTGTTGAGGCAAGAACAAGTACAGGCGATAGTAGATTGGGTTGCTGACAGTGCCTCCAGTTCCTTCACATTGTCTCCCACCCAGTCTACTGCAGAAATGTCAGAGTTGGCACCTGCAGCCGATGTCCAACCGTCTTTCACCTCACCCCCTTGCAAATCAGGCAAGCAGTATGAGCCCCAAGTCATGCAGCAGTCTCTTCTTCTTTTTGATGACTCTGTATGCAGGGTTTCCCAGGGCCATCCACCTAGCCCTGCCCCAGAAGTGGAAGAGATTAAGTGCAGCGATGCCCAACCACTTATTTCTCAAGATGAGTACATGGAAGGACCATCTCAGCACGTCTCCGATGATGACGAAACGCAGGTGCCAACTGCTGCGGCACTCGGAATTGTGGAGACCGACAAGGAGGGCATAGGTGAAGACTGGGTGGAAGATGATGTGGAGGACGATGAGGTCCTCGACCCCACATGGAATGAAAGTCATGCAGATGACCTGAGTAGTTTGGAGGAAGAGGCGGTGGTCACACAGAGCCACCAGCACAGCAGAAGAGGGAGCAGGGTGCAGAAGCGGAGCGGCCGTGCCCTAGACACTACGCCTGCTACTGCCCAACACAGCAAGGGACTGAGCGCACCAAAGCCAGGTCAAAGGCGTTCTCTAGCGTGGATGTTTTTCAGACAATGTGCTGATGACAGGACACGAGTGGTTTGCACGCTGTGCAATCAGAGCCTGAAGCGAGGCATAAACCTTCTCAACCTGAGCACAACCTGCATGATCAGGCATCTAAGTGCAAAGCACGAGCTGCAGTGGAGTAGACACCTTCAAAACCAAGAAAGGTCTCTGGCTCCTCCTGCTTCCTCTTCTGGTGCAGTCTCGGCCTCTTCGTCCACCTCTGTAGTGATACCGGCACCTGCCGCCCCGCAAACAGAGGATCTGTCAGCAACATCACCACCTGGGTCACCAACCATCTCCACAATGTCCCGTGGAAGCGTTCAGCTTTCCATCTCCCAAACACTTCAGAGGAAGAGGAAGTACCCCCCTACCCACCCGCGATCCCTGGCCCTGAATGCCAGCATTTCAAAATTCTTGGCCTTTGAAATGCTGTCATTCTGTCTGGTGGAGACGCAGTTTTAAAAGCATTATGTCGGTGGCTGTCCCACAGTACGTTGTGCCCAGCCGCCACTACTTAACCAGGCATGCCATCCCTTCCCTGCACAACCAAGTGGGGGAAAAAATCAGGTGTGCACTGCGCAACGCCATCTGTGGCAAGGTCCACCTAACTACCGATGCGTGGACCAGTAAGCACGGTCAGGGGCATTATATCTCCCTAACGGCACACTGGGTAAATGCAGTGGCGGCTGGGCCTGAAGCAGATAGCAATTTGGCGCATGTCCTTCCACCACCGAGGATTGCAGGGCGCTTTAGTTTGCCTCCTGTTCCTAACTTCTCCTACTCCGCTTCCTCATCCTCTACCGCATCCTCATCCGGTCAGCGTAACACCTTCACCACCAACTTCAGCACAGCCAGGGGTAAACAACAGCAGGCAGTTTTAAAACTTGCCTGTTTGGGGGAAAAACCACACACCGCGCAGGAGTTGTGGAGGAGCATGAAACAGCAGACCGATGAGTGGTTGCTGCCAGCGAGCCTCAAGCCCGGCCAGGTGGTGTGCGATAACGGGCGAAATCTCATAGCAGCTCTGGGCCTAGCCGGTTTGACGCACATCCCTTGCCTGGCGCATGTGCTGAATTTGGTGGTGCAGAGGTTCCTTAAAAATTACCCCGATATGTCAGAGCTGCTGCAGAAAGTGCAGGCCATCTGTGCGCACTTTCGGCGTTCTCACCCTGCTGCTGCTCGCCTGTCAGCGCTGCATCGTAACTTCGGCCTTCCCGCTCACTGCCTCATATGTGACGTGCCCACAAGGTGGAACTCCACCTTGCACATGCTGGAAAGACTGTGCTAGCAGCAGCAGGCCATAGTGGAGTTTCAGCTGCAGCACGCACGCGTAAGTCGCTCTGCAGAACAGCGCCACTTCACCACCAATAACTGGGCCTCCATGCGAGACCTGTGTGCCTTGTTGCGCTGTTTTGAGTACTCCACCAACATGGCCAGTGCCGATGACGCCGTTGTCAGCTTAACTATCCCACTTCTATGCCTCCTTCAAAAAACGATTCGGGCGATGATGGAAGAGGATGTGGCACAGGAGGAGGAGGAGGAAGAGGGATCATTTCCAAGGCTTTCAGGGCAGTCATTCACAAGTGGCTCCGAGGGTGGGTTCCTGCACCCACAAACGCCAGGTACACAATTGTCCAGCAGGGGCACAGTTCTGGAGGATGAGGAGGAGGAAATGGAACCATGTTCACAGCAGGGTGGCACCCAGGCCAGCTCATGGCTATCACTGGTGCGTGGCTGGGGGGATACAGAGGATACAGACGATACACCTCCCACAGAGGACAGCCTTTCGTTGCCTCTGGGCAGCCTGGCACACATGAGCGATTACATGCTGCAGTGTCTCCACAACGACCGCCGAGTTGCCCACATTCCAACTTGTGCTGATTACTGGGTGGCCACGCTGCTGGATCCCCATTACAAGGACAACGTACCATCCTTAACCTCTTTACCCCCAGCCCTATTTCGGACACTTTTTGTTTACAAGTTAAAACCAGTATTTTTTCCTAGAAAACTACTTAGAACCCCCAAACATTATATATATTTTTTTAGCAAAGACTCTGGAAAATAAAATGTCGGTCATTGCAAAATTTTTTGTCAAGCGGTATTTGCGCAGCGGTCTTTAAAACGCCATTTTTTTGGAAAAAATTTGAAAAATCACATTTCACTGCATTTAAAAAATACTAAACAGTAAAGTTAGCCCATTTTTTTTATATATTGTGAAAGATGATGTCACGCCGAGTAAATAGATACCCAACATGTTACGGTTTAAAATTGCTCCCCCCGTGGGATAGCGACAAACTACGGTCAATCGAGATCTCAATCTGCGACGCTTTAAATTTATTTAACGGTTACCAGTTTAGAGTTAGAGTATAGCTCTTTTTTTTAAATTATTGCCCACGCTCTGGTGATCGCGGCGATACCTCACATGTGTGGTTTGAACAGCGATTTCATTGGCGGCTCGACTTGCGTATACGTTTTTTTTTTGCGCGAGCTAACGTTGACGGGGCGGCTAAATTTTTTTTTTCCTATTTATTTTCTCTTTTTTTTTAACTTTATTACAGGTTTTTTTAAAAAAAAAAAAATCTGATCACTTTTATTGCTGTCACATGCAATGTAAACATCCCTTGTGACACCAATATGTAGTGACAGGTACACTTTATGGAGGGATCGAGGGTCTAAAAGACCCTAGACCCCTCCACTACACTTCCCTGTATGCAAAAGGCTGAAAACGGCATTTTTGCATACAGCCGTTTTTCAAATCTGTCGCCTTTTGCAGCACAGTAACCCGGAAGTGACGCCATGGACGCCGCCTCCGGGTTACGTCATCGGAGACCCGATCGATGCCATTTCCGGCATTCATCGGGACTCCATCCAGCTGGTGGGACGGGAGCCCCGAGCAAAGCCACGGAAGGCGGCGGGAGGGGGGGGGCGTCCCCTCCCGCCCCCCCGGGTAACGATCGAGCTGCTCCCGAGCCGCATCGGTCATTACCGACGGAAAGCCAACCGTCGGCTCTAAACAACGGTACCGGGATGATGCCTCTAGCTAGAGGCATCATCCCGGTATAACCCCGCAAAGTCAGCCGACGTAGGTCTACGTGGCTGGTTGTTAAGTGGTTAATTCACTCACTGGAGCGTGATCGCAAGATGCGCGAGTACAAGCGCACGCTGGTAGACGCGATGCTGCTGGCATTCCCACCTGACAGCGGGGCCACAGTGGAAGCACAAGGCCAAGGCAGAGGAGGAGGAGGAAGAGGTCGCCAACGCAACCAGGGCACCGCCAGCACCTCAGAAGGCAGGGTTAGCATGGCCGAAATGTGGAAAAGCTTTGTCAGCACGCCACAACAAACAGCAGCACCAGCAGCTCATATGGAACGTCTTAGCAGGAGACAGCATTTCACCAACATGGTGGAGCAGTATGTGTGCACATGCCTACATGTAGTGAATGACGGGTCTGCCCCCTTCAACTTCTGGGTCTCCAAATTGGGCACATGGCCTGAGCTTGCCCTTTACGCCTTGGAGGTGCTGGCGTGCCCTGCAGCTAGTGTGTTATCTGAACGTGTATTTAGCACGGCAGGGGGCGTTATCACAGACAAGCGCAGCCGCCTGTCCAGAGCCAATTTGGACAAGCTCACATTCATTAAAATGAACCAGGCATGGATCCCACAGGACTTTTCCGTACCTTGTGCAGAATAGAGATGGATACCGGCCTTACTCAGCCATTGTTATATTTTTGATCTTTCTCACTCTTTTGGGGTGTACCCTAATTTAAAATGACTAAAAAAAAAGCAGTGTTGGCTACCTCGTCCCCCTCCACCGCCGCTTCCACCTACACCGCCACATCCACCGCCACCTCAACCTCCCTCCTACTCCATATGGGCCTCGTCCTTCACAGATGAAGAAAATTGTTTTATTTTTCTGGTTTTTTTTGTTGTTTTAAGTTATTTCCCTATCCACATTTGTTTGCAGAGCACTTGCCATGCTCTTAACTACATTTTGCTGTCATTTGCAGCACTCTAGCCCTTTCCATTGGTTTTTTAGAGCCATTTTAGTGCCTGAAAGTTCGAGTCCCCATTGACTTCAATGGGGTTCGGTGTCCGGGTCAAGTTCGGAAAAAGTCCGGGTCACGGACCCGGACCTTTTTTTCAAGTTTGGCCGGACCCACCGAACACGGACATCCAGGTGTCTGCTCAACTCTACTCACTAACACACATATAGTCAGATTTGTGAACAATATTTGAGAGAAATAGGCCATAGAAAAAGTCTTAGATCTTGATTTCAGCTCATGAAAAAATGGGGGCAAAAACAAAAGTTTTGCATTTATAATTTTGTTCAGTGTATAAACATATTGCTGACTATTGATAGTTTCCTTTAAATACTACATATATTAGTGTTAGAATATAGCCATCTGGGAAAGTTGCATGTGCCAAATATGTCCACCAGGGCATTTTGTCTCCGCTTTTTGTGCTACAGGCTTCATACGGAACTATTCCATTTGTATCCTGGAGACATCGCCAACTAACAGACTTTCTTAGTGAATTACAACCCCGACTATGACCCTTCAATACATTCACCACCTTGAATCCTTATGCATTGATCTGCCGGAATCCAAACACTTATTGTCACAATTGTACAAACTTGTGCTTAGTTCACAAACCAAATCTGTCCCCTATTATATTTGATCTACTACAGATAATTGATGGTATGCACATTCCCAGTACAGCATATTTGGTCTCGGTGGACGTTGAGGCCCTATACTGTTCCATTCCTCATCAGAAGGGAATTAAAACACTTTCTTTCACAACATTACTCTGAGTGGAAATTGAACCAATTTGTTTTCGATTCCTTGGAATTCATACTCACTCATAATATATTTTCATTTAATGGCTCCCACTACCTCCAGGTGCAGGGTGGGGCTATGGGGATGTGCTGTGTGCCCTCTTATGCCAACCTGTACCTGGTGGAGTGGGAGCATAATTTTTTGTCACAATGAAATACAGTCCTTCGTGTTTAGATTTTTTGGACATCACAATCCCCAATGGTGAACTAAACAGTTCCCTATATCGTAAACCTACAAGTAAAGGGTAGATACATAAGTGTGGCCAAAACCAAAGCCTACTGTCCCTTCCCCAAACTAATTCATGAAAGAAACCAAGGAAGTGTCCCTGGGGAATTTAACTGGACAAGGCTGGGTAGTAAAGGAGTATGAAGAAATAGAAAAATATATATCGTAAACCTACGACCGGTAACACTATTCTGCAATATTCAAGTTTTCATCCCAAACCCCTTGTCAGATCTATCCCATATAGCCAATATCTCAGGGTCCATAGGAACTGTTCCACGGACTCTCCCTTCCAGGTGGAGGCTGCGGCTCTGCGGGATAGACTTCTGACAAGGGGTTACTCCAAGTCATGTTTGAGGAAATCATACAATAAAGCTAAGGTACCTTCTAGACATGCGATGCTCTATAGGCACAAAAAGACCCCTGATAATGATACGACCCGCTTTGTTACCCACTATTGCGGCCACCACTCGCAGGTCAGGAGAATAATTGAGAAATACTGGCACCTCTAGACTATTGATCCCACCATTAGCCTGTTTGTGCCTGCCAAACCCTCAGTCATCTATAGAAGGGCGAGATCAATCGGGGATCAATTAGTACATAGCGAATATAGGGGTAGTGCGCCACGTGACCCTTGCAAATACCTGGGCACCTTCTGTTGTGGGGGGTGTAATTATTGCTAGTATATGTGTACTGCAAAACAAGTGCACCTCCCCAATGGCACCCTGTTTAAACACCGCCATTATGCCAACTGCAAAACTGCAGTGGTAGTCTTATCTCCTCACCTGCGAGTGCGGTAGCTTTTATGTCGGGAAAACAATCCAGTTTTGGATTTCTGGAAACGCGCCTACAGACACATTTTAAGTATGCGCACATGCAACCCCGAACTTCCCTGGGGTCGCCATGTGTCCTCTGTCCACAATGGCAATTTCCCTAAAATACAATTTTTGATCATTGACAGAATCCCCCCCCCCTTCCCCAAGAGGGGGTGATTGGAACAAAATGCTATTGCAATGTGAACTAAAATGGATCCATCAATTATCAGCTACCACTCCTCCGGGTATAAATGAGGCCACTAATTTCAGGCCCTTTCTGGAGGGTTTCAAATCAGGAGGGTGGGATAAATAATGTAATATAAATACAGTATTGGGTTTCCAATATCTTGCCCTTAGCCGCTCCTTTCCTTCTCTCTCTCTTCTTTTCCTCCCCTTCCTCCCTCTCTTCCTCTTTCTTGTATCTATGGCTATGCATATATAATTGATGTATTCAAATAAAAGGGTGAAGGAATTTGGCACTGCCTGGGATAGGATGTGGGGGGATAAGTATGTTTTAGAGGAGGTAAATAATAAGAGAAATATAGTAAACAGATCTTGTATGTAGGCAATCTTCTGCAGAGAATATAGTCAGCCCGACAGATATACTGTATGTAACAGACTTTAAATGTAGTTATTATTAGTATGTGAATCTCATATATCCAAAATCTTCTGTGAAAATACAATCATTCCAACAAGTACAAAATAAATAATAAATAAATAAATAAACATGCCTTGAATAGATGAGGTCATATATATTTTGTCATTAATTGTGCAACTTCAACAAATAGGCATATAAACTTGAAATATGTGTTACCCTCTGGATATCGGATTGGAAACCTGGTAACAGTGTCCAAGTGCGTAACTATTATTAGTAAATAATTACAAAAAATGTGTATAGCTGGTGTCACAAAGTATATTAGTAGGGTATAGATATAAAGGTGACCAGTGCAATCAATCAAAGGAAATTGTTCAGGTGTAGGTGAACATATATAGTGTATCCAATAAATAGTGCATGAATCAAAATAAATGATCCATATATAGTAGTGATGAGTTGGTCTTTATGCGACGATTCCCAAATAGACTTGGGGGTGATGTTATGATCTTTTTAGAGTGCACAGGATTGCTCTAGTATAAAATACACTCACCATAAAGCCTAACCCCACACAGGGGTATTAGGCGGGGGTAAATATACTTTGGGGTACAGTATTGGGATGCCCGGTCCTGTGGATCCTAGATGCTGATCCTGGGTTCTTATCTCCAGAAAGGGGGGTCCTCAGCTAACTGACTATGGCTATGTTTTAGCCTGTCATCCAGCTTTGGGTGGTGTGTCTCCCATATAAAATGAACAAGGGGGGACACATAGTGTAATGCAAAGAGATTGTTTATAAAAAAATAAGGTTTCATACTCACAATTAAGTTGCAGTATAACAGCATTTTGGTAAAAAGATTACATGCAGCAGGATGTGCAGATGTCCGGAACGCCGTGCGTTCCATGAGGAAACCGGAACAGGAACCGACGTGACAGCGATGTACGCGTTTCGTCATATGACGTCCTCAGCAGCGTTCATTGATGTATTGTTTGTTAAAAAACATTGTCTCTAAAAATGTAAATTTCAGGATTTATCTAACATGTATTTCTATTTATTTTTTAAGTTTAAATTCACCACTAGCAGGATCATGGTATGCAATTATTGACTTTCATTACTTTCCACATCTCAGCTGCTTTCCCTTTTTATTCCTTGTTCTTTCTTTCTTCCCTGTTGCTAGTTTCTTTTGTTTCTTCGTTTCTTTATTTTCCTCTTTCATCCTCTTTTCTTCCTGCAGTTTCTCCACCCGGCACGCAAGCGGTCATCCGCTTGTCGGGTTTCCCGACATTGTGATGGCCGCACTTGCACCATCAGGGCAACTCCTGCTCTGGCGTGGCGTGCGTCTGGTTGCTTGGCAACCAGAGCAGGCGGCCGTATGTCTCCGCCCTTCAGTGCGCCGGCGGACAGGGGATCTGTCGGCTCCAGGGATGGCTGCCACATAGCTGTGGGGGCTTATCACTAATATCCTCCCCATTTATATGGGGGCAGCTCTTCCTCATTTGAATGGGCGAGCATTGGAGGATGATGGCCTGATTTTCATGTTCAGGCTGAAAGTACCTAATTTATCTGTGTATAACACACACTTTTTTCCACTGAAAATATAGTGCAAACAATGGGTTCTAGTTATACGCCGATATTTTTTTTTATCAACGTGGGTGGGGGGGGGGCAGGGATCGGCAGTCCGGATAAAGGGTGTCAGGCTGGCCACCCCGCCTCTCCTGGCCCTGGGACAGTCCTGCCAGCATACTCTGCAGTTAAGAAAAATCCACTGCCAGACCCTTTTTATGGATCCTTCCTACATTATATCACATCACATCACATTATATCACTGTCATTTAAGAACGGTGCCTCTAAATACCTTGTTAGCTTCCTTCTCTCTGGCCGCTCTCCTCCTCCCGCTCCTCCTCCTCTGAGTGTAGCTTCAGATTGGTGGAAGAGAGCGATCACATGACCGGCCATTAAACGTCACAGGAGAGCGGTCACATGATCGGCCATGAAAGAACGTCACTAACAAGGTATTTAGAGGCATCGATTTACGATGACACTGATACTGAATGTAGGAAGCATCTATGAAAAGGGTCTGGCAGTGATTTTTTTCTTTACTTTAGAGTACGCTGGCAGGGCTGTCCCAGGAGACTGGGGGTCTCCTGGGAGTGCATGGGGGCTGTGCAGTGTAAAGGGGGATTCTAATAAAAGGGGGTATGTGCTTTGCATGGGGGGGGGGGAACTGTGTAATGTAAAGGGGGGCTGTATAATGAAAGGGGCTATGCACTGTTATTTGTAATTGTTTAAATGTTTCTTTCCTGAAACATCCTTCCTAAAATAAATGTGCATGTTATACGCCGGTGCTTGTTATACGCCGATAAATATGGTATTTACCAACTGGGATTTCCTCTCTACTTCTGTTTTCTCCTGCCTTCTTGCTGCATACAGGTAGTGTAACTATTCCATGCAGACCCTTTTCTATATATATTTTTTCACATTTCTTCAGAATTATTAGCCTCCTGGCATAAATTATGTATTTGTGATTTTCAGCTATATAGCTATTTATACAATAAAGGTTATGCCTTAAATAAATCCAATAAATATTTAAAGGTCCTGTTTGTCTATATAAAAATTCCTTTGATATTGATATCTCCATATATTTTTATTCTATCTGTGCTGTATATGATATCTATGCCCATAGTTACTGTTTTCATCTGATGCATTACATGCATTTATGATCTTAATTTGACATTATAATTGTCTATCTTTTTATGCATATGCGGGGATATTTATCATCACATGTGACGTCTTCGGAGATCTCCGAAGACGTCACCGGAAGTGATGAAACGAGTCAGTTGGAACGCACAGCGTGGTGACGTGTGCTAAGGGTGGAACGCAAGCCGGAAGTTCTCCCGCTAGCGTCCACACCGATCGGCTTGCGCCGTAACACACGTTCACAGGCGGCCAGAGTAGGGCTGCAAATTTGAGAGGATTGAACCCCGACCTGTTTTTTTGCTCTATATATTTTTTTTTTTTTTGCTCTATATTTGTTTGCATGTATAATTTTTTACCCTATTGGGAATAAAACCCTAAAGGATAATATACTATCTGGAGCACCATTTTTTTTATATATATCTTTGCCTGGCGAGGGGAGAGGAGACAGAGGGGGACCTTATCACTTCACCTGCCCTGAAGCAAGCCACTGAGATCGCTTTAGCCTGGAAGGCTATACAAGTCAGATAGGTCATGGTGCTATAAAGCACACATGACCCACAACGTTTGGTGAGTGATTGAATCTTACCTTTGTCACAGGATTCACCATCGCGCTGAGCACCTGCACTTTTGTTTAGAAGTTTTGCACAGAAGAATCACTTTATTGCACATTTATTGGAACTTTCACTGGGAATCTTTTGCACTAAGGACTCATCTTTAGATATATTGGACAATTTTGAGTTTGGATATATTGTTTTATGGAATATCAATTTAACACTTTGCCAAATTTTTTATTTATGAAGTTTTATGTATCTACATATTTAATACTTTAGAGCAAGCGCTATAGGTAGCCTTTTAGACTACTCACCTACACATGACCTTTTTACTATAGCAGCTGCTAAACAATTTATATTATATTTATTTATATATTTTTTATTCACTGAAGTGCAATATTATATTTATTGAAGTTCTATTTTATGCACTATTTCAGAGCAAGCGCTATAGGTAGCCTTCTTTAGACTACTCACCTACACATTCTGCTTTTTGTCAGCATAGGGAGAGGTCTGCTGTGTTCATAAGGGAGAGATTGCCAGACACAAATAGTTCTGTTAAGATCCACAAAAGTCCTTTTCAGGGCTGGTATTTCGGTATAGGTCTACTACAGTCTCTTTTCAGGTTAGGGACAGGTATCTAGTTTGTGCTTTAGGGGCAGTTAGAGATCGGCAGCAGTGACACAAATCACTCTGTTAATGTCTAAAAAAAGTCCTTTTCAGGGCTGGTATTTCGGTATAGGTCTACTACAGTCTCTTTTGAGTTTAGGGACAGGTATCCAGTTTGTGCTTTAGGGGCAGTTAGAGATCGGCAGCAGTGACACAAATCGCTCTGTTAATGTCCACAAAAGTAATTTAAAGGGCTGCGATTTTTTTGGTATTGCTGTGCAGCGCACTATATAGGGGGGGAGGGGGGTAATCCACGATATAATATACTTTGTAGAAAGCATATTATAGTGGATTAGTATTGTGCCCTGTGCAGCATTGTGACAGGTGTGGTGACTGAGCGTTGCTGCAGCAATACTACACACACAGTGACAAAAGCACTTTTAATGTATTATAACTGGTGTGATAGACCAGTGGCCCCCCAATACCACATATTGAAGTGGGGTGTTATCTGAGTATACTTTTACAAGTGTATTTGTGTCCTGCAACAATATTGCCTCTTTTGCTGTGTTAAGTCTGATACACACAGTGCCAAACTCACTGGCCAATTTTTTGAACAACTGGCATGATCGACCAGTGGCCCCATCAATAGTGATGTCGCGAACCTAAGATTTGCCATTCGTGAACGCGAACCTCCGCGAATGTTTGCGAACGGGCGAACTGGGCAAACCGCTATAGACTTTAATGGGCAGGCGAATTTTAAAACCCACAGGGACTCTTTCTGGCCACAATAGTGATGGAAAAGTTGTTTCAAGGGGACTAACACCTGGACTGTGGCATGCCGGAGGGGGATCCATGGCAAAACTCCCATGGAAAATTACGTAGTTGACGTAGAGTCGGGTTTTAATCCATAAAGGGCATGAATCACCTAACATTCCTAAATTGTTTGGAATAACGTGCTTTAAAACATCCAGTGTGTGTATACGATCAGGTATGATGTTGTATCGATCAGGTAGTGTAAGGGTTACGCCCGCTTCACAGTGACAGACCAAACTCTGACAGACCAAACTCCCCGTTTAACAGTCAGTCAGTCAGTCCATTTGCACAACCGCAAACTCCCCATTTGCACAAGGTTGGATACCAAGCTAGCCATGTCCCGTTCCTTGTCCTCTCTGACGTCATTGAAGGTCTCTTCCTCCACCCAGCCACGTACAACACCAAGGGTCCCCGAAAGGTGACAACAAGCCCCCTGGGACGCCTGCTGTGGTTGGTCTTCCACCTCCTCAAAGCCACCTTCCTCCTCTGACTTCTCTTCTTCAGACTCCTCTCTCTGCGTTGCCACAGGTCCCGCAATTGACAACGACAAGGCTGCTTCTGGTGGTGATGGGGACCACAACTCTTCCTCTTCATGCTCATCTACGGCCTGATCCAGCATTCTTCGCAGGGCACGCTCCAGAAAAAACGCATATGGGATGAGGTCGATGATGTTGCCTTGGGTTTGACTGACCAGGTTTGTCACCTCCGCAAAAGGACGCATGAGCCTACAGCCATTGTGCATGAGCATTCAGTAACACGGCCAAAAATACCCAGGCTGTCCTCTATTTTTTAAATTAAAAAAATCTGTTCTTATCAGTTTAATCCCTGTTACGTTACGTCCCCTATCAGGGGCCGGTGTACGGAATAGATTTTAGGAACCGGGAGATGGAAAAAGATGGTTGGTCTGTCCTCTTACTTCCAATTTTGGGCACTGCGCGTGCGCCGTGCAATGTACTGTGCCATCCTATATGAGTGGTGTGTTAAGTGGTACTATTCTTATCAGTTTAATCCCTGTTACGTCCCCTATCAGGGCACGTGTATCGAATAGATTTTAGACAACCAAAAAGAGTTGTCAATAGTTGACACACTCATGACATAAATTTTATTCTTTTATGCGTCAATCTTGCTGTAGTGATGACTGTGCTCATGCGCACGTTTGGGAGATTGCAGGTGATGGCGGTTTTTCAAAGCCTATGGTCATGCTGAGGTAGTTCAGTGACAATTAAGTGACCCAGAAAACAATGATTCTGCAGTGTGGGCCCATTGTTGGCCTAGTAGGCTTTAATCACCCAAGATAATCATAAAGAAAATTAATGTTTTTTCTATGAAAAATTATCCAGCGGATCGCTTTTGGTTTGTTCACAATGAAGCAACGACCTTATCATCTGGTGTGCCAACATTGCCAACACACTCCTAGAGGTGATCGCTTCATTGTGATACGCAAGCCCCTTCACCACAACAAGGTAACGATCACGAAGGGGAATTGACACATGTATGTGCCTTTTTTTGTGTTTTGTTTTTTGCAGCCAAAGTGTAGCACCAGAGGCCAGAAAAATTAGGCATGTACACATGCCTGAAAAAGTAGGTATTGTTGCTGTAGCAGCGGCCAGAAAAATTGAGGTTTTCCAGGCAGAAAGTTCACTAAAATATTGAGGCTTGAACCGTAGTTGGTGGCGGAGAAGTCACGTAAGTCATCCGGCATGCAGAGATTAAATACAGCAGCGTGTGGACCATTTTTAGCCCAAGGCATCTCATCAGGCCTTTTTTAGTCAAATGCATCCCCCACTGTCAGTCCCTTCAGGATACATGCCTCATTCATCTTAATAAAGGTGAGGTAATCTAGACTTTTTTGACCCAGGCAACTTCTCTTCTCAGTGACAATACCTCCTGCTGCGCTGAAGGTCCTTTCTGATAGGACACTTGAAGCGGGGCAGGCCAGAAGTTCTATCGCAAATTGGGATAGCTCAGGCCACAGGTCAAGCCTGCACACCCAGTAGTCAAGGGGTTCATCGCTCCTCAGAGTGTCGATATCTGCAGTTAAGGCAAGGTAGTCTGCTACCTGTCGGTCGAGTCATTCTCTGAGGGTGGACCCCGAAGGGCTGTGGCGATGCGTAGGACTTAAAAAGCTCCGCATGTCCTCCATCAACAACACGTCTGTAAAGCGTCCTGTCCTTGCCGGCGTGGTTGTGGTAGTAGGAGGATTACTTTCACCTCTTCCCCTGTTAGATTCCTGTTGTGCTGTGACATCACCCTTATACGCTGTGTAAAGCATACTTTTTAACTTGTTTTGTGACTGCTGCATCCTTTGCGACTGCCGGTAATTCGGTAACATATCAGACACTTTCTGCTTATACCAGGGGTCTAGTAGCGTGGCCACCCAGTACAGGTCGTTCTCCTTCAGCCTTTTTATATGAGGGTCCCTCAACAGGCATGACAGCATGAAAGACCCCATTTGCACAAGGTTGGATGCCGAGCTACTCATGTCCAATTCCTCGTCCTCACTGATCTCATTGAAGGTCTGTTCTTCCCCCCAGCCACGTACAACACCACGGGTACCAGATAGGTGATAACGAGCACCCTGGGATGCCTGCTGTGGTTGGTGTTCCTCCTCCTCAAAGCCACATTCCTCCTCTGACTCCTCTTCCTCAGACTCCTCTTCCAGCGTTGCCGCAGGTCCAGCAAGCGATGATAAGGCTGTTTCTGGTGGTGATGGTGACCACAACTCTTCCTCTTCACGCTCATCAACGGCCTGATCCAGCACTCTTCGCAGGGCACGCTCCAGGAAGAAAACATATGGGATGATGTCGCTGATGGTACCTTCGGTGCGACTGACTAGGTTTGTCACCTCCTCAAAAGGACGCATGAGCCTACAGGCATTGCGCATGAGCGTCCAGTAACGTGGCAAAAAAATACCCAGCTCCGCAGAGGCTGTCCTAGCACCCTGGTCATACAAATACTCGTTGACCGCTTTTTCTTGTTGGAGCAGGCAGTCGAACATTAGGTGTGTTGAATTCCAACGTGTAGGGCTGTCGGAAATCAAGCCCCTCACTGGCATGTTGTTTCACCGCTGAATATCTGAAAGGTGCGCCATGGCCATGTAGGAACGCCTGAAATGGCCACACACCTTCCTGGCCTGCTTGAGGACGTCCTGTAAGCCTGGGTACTTATGCACAAAGCTTTGTACAATCAGATTCAACACATGTGCCATGCACGGCACATGTGTCAACTTGCCCAAATTAAATGCCGCCATAAATTGCTTCCGTTGTCACACACCACTTTGCCGATCTCCAGTTGGTACTGATCCACCTGTGCATTCAGGGCGGACAGTAGTGCTGGTCCAGTGTGACTCTCTGCTTTCAGGCAAGTCAACCCCAAGACAGCGTGACACTGTCGTATCCGGCATGTGGAATAGCCCCTGGGGAGCTGGGGGAGTGCAGTTGGTGTGGAGCAAGATGCAACAGCAGAAGAGGACTCAGCCAAGGAGGTTAGCAAAGAGGATGGAGTAGGAGGAGTAGTGGAGGTGGCAGCAGGCCTGCCTGCAAGTCGTGGCGGTGTCACCAACTCCTCTGCAGAGCCACGCATTCCATGCTTGGCAGCCGCCAGCAGGTTTACCCAATGCGCAGTGTAAGTGATATACCTGCCCTGATCGTGCTTTGCAGACCAGCTATCAGTGGTCAGATGGACCCTTGCCCCAACACTGTGTGCCAGACATGACATGACTTCCTTTTCCACAATAGAGTACACGTTGGGGATTGCCTTTTGTGAAAAAAAATTTTGGCCGGGTACCTTCCACTGCGGTGTCCCAATAGCGACAACTTTTTTGAAGGCCTCAGACTCCACCAGCTTGTATGGTAAAAGCTGGCGGGCAAAGATTTCCGACAAGCCAGCTATCAGACGCTGGGCAAGGGGGTGACTCTGTGACATTGGCTTCTTACGCTCAAACATTTCCTTGACAGACACCTGACTGTGGGCAGATGAGCAGGAACTGCTAAAGGTGAGAGGCGGAGTGGCGGGTTGTTGATAGGGGGCAAGGAGGACAGCAGTGGTTGACGTGGCTGACGATGCTGGACCATGTGCCTTCGCAAAGCAGTTGTACCTAGGTGGGTGTTGGACTTCCCACGACTCAGTTACTTTTGGCACAGGTTGCAAATGGCATCGCTGCTATCAGAGGCAGACACACAACAAAAAATGCCACACTGCTGAGCTTTGCAATGACGGCATTCTGGTGGTGGCAACAGCTTGCATTGATTGGCGTGCTGTCTGGCTGACCCCGGGTGCCGATATATGCTGTCTGACTGTGCCACTAGCTCCTTGCGATGACCTCCCCCTGCTTCCAACTCGTCTCCTCCTCCTCTCTGTCTCCCCATCTGAACTTTCCCCCTCTTCTTCTGCTCTTCGTGCAGGCACCCAGGTGACATCCACGGACACATCGTCATCATCAGCCGCTTCACTTGACAACTCAGCAAAGGCAGCAGCAGCAGGTACAACAACATCATCATCATCACAATGTACGTCCATGTGTATAATGCTGCCTGACTGAGAAATTGTTGTCTACATCCTCTGGCACTAATGGTTGCACATCACTTATTTCTTCCAACTCATGTGTAAATAACTCCTCTGACAGATCAAGTGAAGCGGCTGTGGTGCTAGTGTTGGTGGTGGTGCCGGCGGGCAGGCGAGTGGTAAATTGAGAGGTGCCCGAAGCTGAGCTGGAGGAGGATGGTGCATTAAGGTTCCGAGGGGAAGCTGTAGAAGAATTTTTTGTGTTTAGGGTACGTGGCTTCTGAACACTGGGCATTATTCTAGGGCCAAAGGAAATCACAGCACCACGACCACGACGGCCCCTGCGGGGTGGCCTGCCTCTGCCTGTCATTTTTTTTTTATATTTGTGGTACTATGCGTGCAAGCTGCTGTGCCACCGTATATATGAGTGGGGGGCACTGCAATGGGCACAGTACACTCTGTGGACCTGGCACTCACTGGCAGGCCAGGCAACTGCAATTATAAAAAATTATATATATTTTTAATTTGCAAGCTGCTGTGCCACCGTATATATGAGTGGTGGGAACTGCATTGGGCACAGTACACTCTGTGGACCTGACAGTCACTGGCAGGCCAGGCAACTGCAATTATAATTTTTTTTTTCAATTTGCAAGCTGCTGTGCCACCGTATATATGAGTGGTGGGCACTGCAGTGGGCACAGTACACTCTGTGGACCTGACAGTCACTGGCAGGCCAGGCAACTGCAATTATAAAAACAATTTTTTTTTTCAATTTGCAAGCTGCTGTGCCACCATATATATCAGTGGTGGGCACTGCAGTGGGCACAGTACACTCTGTGGACCTGACAGTCACTGGCAGGCCAGGCAACTGCAATTATAAAAAAAAAAAAATTTTCAATTTGCAAGCTGCTGTGCCGCCGTATATATCAGTGGTGGGCACTGCAGTGGGCACAGTACACTCTGTGGACCTGACAGTCACTGGCAGGCCAGGCAACTGCAATTATAAAAAATATATATTTTTTCAAATTGGCAAGCTGCTGTGCCACCGTATATATCAGTGGTGGGCACTGCAGTGGGCACAGTACACTCTGTGGACCTGACACTCACTGCAATTATGACAGAGGAAAAAAAAAATATTTTTTAAACTGCAAGGTACTGTGCCACCCGATATGAGTGTGGTGTGCACACAGTACAGTCTGTGGTGGGTCTGTGGCCTCTCACACACGGCGGGCAGGCAACTGCACAATATATATATATATATAAATTACTCAAATACCAGCCGCCCTAAAAAGGGCTTTTTGGGTTGCTGTCAGGATGCTGTCCTTACAGCAGCAGTGGACCGAGAACACTATCTATAATCTAATAAGACTAACAACTGTCCCTATTAACAGCAGCAGCAGCACCACTCTCCCTGCTTTCACTACTAACACTGCTTCAGAATGATCTAAGATGGATGCTGCCCTTGCTTTTTTATAGGAGGTGGGAGGGTGTGGGAGGGAGGGTATGCTGATTGGCTGGAATGTGTCTGCTGACTGTGAGGTACAGGGTCAAAGTTTGCCTCAATGATGAAGTATAGGGGGCGGACTGAACATCGCATATGTTCGCCCGCAGCGGCGGACACGAACAAGCGATGTTCGCCGGGAACTGTCCGCCGGCGAACAGTTCGGGACATCTCTACCCATCAATACCACATATTGAAGTGGGGTGTTATTTAACAGTATACTTTTCTAAGAGTGTATTTTAGTCCTGCAAAAATTTGGTCTTTTGCTGTGTTAACTCTGCTACACACATTGACAACAGTTACTGGCCAATTATTTGTAGAACTGGTGTAATAAACCTGTGGCCCCCCCAATACCACAGATTGAAGCGGGGTGTTATCTGAGTATACTTTCATAAGTGTATTTGTGTCCTGCAACAATATTGCCTCTTTTGCTGTGTTAAGTCTGATACACACAGTGCCAAACTCACTGGCCATTTTTTTGAACAACTGGTGTGATAAACCAGTGGCCCCCCAATACCACATATTGAAGTGGGGTGTTATCTGAGTATACTTTCATAAGTGTATTTGTGTCCTGCAACAATATTGCCTCTTTTGCTGTGTCTGATACACACAGTGCCAAACTCACTGGCCAATTTTTTGAACGATGTGTGATGTGATAAACCAATGGCCCCCCAATACCACATATTGAAGTGGGATGTTATTTAACAGTATACTTTTATAAGAGTGTATTTTAGTCCTGCAAAAATTTGACCTCTTTTGCTGTGTTAACTGTGCTACACACAGTGACAACAGTTACTGGCCAATTATTTGTAGAACTGATGTGATAAAACTGTGCCCCCCCCCCCCCAATACCACAGATTGAAGTGAGGTGTTATTTAACAGTATACTTTTCTAAGATTGTATTTTAGTCCTGCAAAAATGTGGCCTCTTTTGCTGTGTTAACTGTGCTACACACAGTGACAACAGTTACTGGCCAATTATTTGTAGAACTGGTGTGATAAACCTGTGGCCCCCCAATACCACAGATTGAATCGGGGTGTTATTTAACAGTATACTTTTATAAGAGTGGATTTTAGTCCTGCAAAAATTTGGCCTCTTTTGCTGTGTTAACTGTGCTACACACAGTGACAACAGTTACTGGCCAATTATTTGTAGAACTGGTGTGATAAAACTGTGGCCCCCCAATGCAACAGATTGAAGTGAGGTGTTATTTAACAGTATACTTTTCTAAGATTGTATTTTAGTCCTGCAAAAATGTGGCCTCTTTTGATGTGTTAACTGTGCTACACACAGTGACAACAGTTACAGGCCAATTATTTGTAGAACTGGTGTGATAAACCTGTGGCCCCCCAATACCACAGATTGAAGTGGGGTGTTATCTACCTTTTTGCAGATATACTGCGATTCTCTAGAGACTTTTGTTACAGGGTAATTAAAAAACATGACAGGCAGAGGAAGAGGCAGACACTTATGCAGGGGTGGTAGGGGTAGGGCAGGAGCAGTAGGCCGGAGTCAAAGTGTGAAGTTTCAAAAGCCACGTGCAATTACGTCAAAGGACGCACCAGACTTGGTTGAGTGGCTCACTCAGCCTTCCTCTTCTGCACCCTCCTCATTCTCTCTATCTGCACCCTCTTCACTCTCTACTGTGTGCACCCCCAAAGACACCACCACAAACGCCACCACCACCACCACATACCCTCCGCTTGAGTCACTGTAATTATTTTCCGACCCATCACAAGACATTTGCGATGTGCAGCCATTGTTGGCATCGGATCAGGAAGAGGAGGTAGCAACAGCCGCCACTCAGCAGTCTGACGACAGTACCCAGATCAGCCCAAGGAGGTTGGTCCCCGCTGTTGCTGCCTACTCCGAGATCTCGAATGTAAGTGGTGGGAAAGGTGACGTGGCCACAAGAGAGGAAGAGGGGGGAGATCAGAGGGAGAGACGGACCAGCAGATAGGGAGGAGAGGCAGGCAGAACTTGCATTGCGCAAGAGGTACAAAGCAGACTGTAAATGTATCAGGAGCGATCCATCAACATCTGGCGCTCCCAGGATGCTGGCACATGGCTCCGCAGTGTGGGCTTTTTTTAATGTGTCCGTTGCTGACAACAGTGTTGCCATCTGCAGCCTTTGCAGTCAAAGCATAAGTCGCGGTAAGCCCAACACTCACCTAGGGACAACCGCCTTAAGAAGGCACCTGAACTCCCATCACCGAGCCCAGTGGGAGCAGAGATGTATAGTAACGAAGTAGTACTACTTAAGTACTGTACTTAAGTATCGAAATGCGGTATCTGTACTTTCCTAGAGTAGAATTTTTTTCTCCTACTTCTACTTTTACTTCACTACATTTTTTCGATGATTTTGATACGCTGCATCGTTACTCGTTACTTTTAAAAAAATTACCACTGCCAGAACAGTAGATGGCAGGTTGCATAAAGCTCAAAAAAATGTGTATAATGTCATTTGTAAATCAGCGCATACGAAAATAAAGGCTGTGTATAATAAAAGCTGCTATACCAAATCTTTCCAATAAAAAGAAAATATGAAACAAACAAATAAATGGTGCTACAGCGCTTAAAGTGCATGAAGAAACTACTAACAATTAACACAACTTGGCTGTGCGAATAAAGTGCCTGTGCAATCGATATAATATCATCGTTGCCCCCAGTGTGCCCTGCCCACACTCCACACAGTATCAAAAATAAAGTGACATGAATGTGCTAAAGCCTAAATGCATTGAAAATAATTATTCCCACAATGTAACAGTAAATTCAATTCAATTCATATAAAAATTAAATATGACAATAAAATCACAATAAAATAAGTTATGAAATAACAAATAAGTTAGGTCAGGTACGTGCAACAAGTTGAAGTGTGTAAGATTAGGTGATGAACTTCTTGGCGGCCCTGGCAGGATGACGGGGACACCCGCCACTTCTGGAGCCGAGCCGCTGTGATTCCCCAACATGTGACAAAGTGACAGCCAGATCTAGTGGCTAGTAGTGCTCAACAATACCGCTTTTATATATAAAAAAATGAAATAAAATATACTGACTCACAATTTAGTAGTAGTAGTAGTAGTAGTAGGTAGCGTGTAGCCAGTAGGCAGCAAAACTCAATTCAATCAATCCCACAGCCTCGCTCGCGCCGCGGCCCGCGGAATCACTGTCGTCATGATCATCAAGTTAAGAGACCGCACTGGAGGAGCCGTGCTGCCATCTTCCCGCTCGAGGTCTCCGCCTCTAAACGTGTTGTGTCACTCAGACAGACTCCACCCCTTAGGGCCCTTACTGAGAGGAGTTGTGATGCAGGAGCAGGACTCGGAGCATTTTCTTCGTCACGTCATCTGATCTCATCTTCTTCTCTATGAGGTGAGTGAGGTGGACCGTGGAGAGAGGGCCTAATCCTTGCCATCTGCCATGGCAATGTGCCATTTGAGAATCAAATAATCAATATAAAATATTATATACACACGGGCACGGGTCATGGGTGGCTTTTTTGAACCAAGAAGAGTCGAGTGAGACTGACGCTATGATGATTATCCGACCATCCATGGCCCATGGACCTGGACCATAAGTGTTGTGTGGTGGACTGGTGCCTGTGCTTCCTGCGGCCTGCCTCTGCCTGTGCGGCTGTGCCCGCACTGCAGTGGCACAGGCACTTGACTTGAGCAAAGCAAATGAGCACTATTGTGTGAAGGACAGGTGGTGGAAGCATGTTCTGACAAGTTCTTATAATGAAAATAATATAGACAGCTTTTTGAACCAGTGCAGTGCCAGTGCTGCTACTAAGGTGACTGAGAGACTGAGAGAGACAGAGAGAGAGGCTATCCAGTCCACCACTTTACTTGAGCAGATCACAGAAAAAAGGTGGAAGCATCTGACAGCAAGTGACAAGCACTTCTTAGATTGCACACTGGAATTCAGTTATGGACTTTTCGTTATAAAGTTTAGTTTACACACTTAAACTTGCACCTGACCTAACTTATTCACAATCACAACTTATTTTATTGTGGTATTGTCATATATATTTTATATGAATTAAATTTACATCGTGGGAAATGGCGGGAATAATTTGCACTGCATTTAGCACAGACATGTCACTTTATTTTTGATACTGTGGGCGATGATTTTGAATACAAGAAGAATATATATATAATATAATTGCATTGCAGGCACTTTATTAGCATTTCTAGCACAGCCACTTTGTTAGTAGTTTTTGATGCATTTTTCACTTTAAGCGTTGTAGGTTTGATGAAGCTGGCCTGGCACATCATCATCAATTGAGAGCGAATCAAATCAATCCGCGGATTCCGTGAGTAGACTGCGCATGCTCGTTCTGCCTCAGCTGAAAAGATGGACGAACCAACACCACCTTCCACCCCTGGCCCTTCAACTTCAAGTGATCTGCGGCTGCCTGGCTGTGAGAATGAGGAAGCTCAGGAAGGAGACCACCCCTGGCCCTACTTAGAGTCGATGTTCTCATATGTCGGTGTGAAAGATAAGTCATATAGAATGAGGTGCTTACTCTGCCGCCCGAAAGGTTGTGAAATACTGGCCTTCAAAAATTCACCGTCGAATTTGAAGAAACATATCAAGGTAAGTTACAATTTTTTACAAATATCAAAATCACACCAGCTTGAGCTATCAGCTGTAACTGTAAGCCCTTTAGCGTAGCGATTAGCGAGTTAGCGACATGCTGCGGTTAACGGTAACGCGTTAACTAGCTGTCATAAAATTTCATAAAGGCTATGACGCAGCGTTGAATCGTGTTTTTGACCCATCCAGTAAGATTTAATCTTACATTATGTTAAAAAAATCATATAAGTTTTTTTGGTCACATTAAAAAAAGTTCATATAAGACACAAACAACAAGGCGTCTAAAAACAACACAGATAAATGAAGGAATGGAATACTTTCATCATGACTACCACAAAGGGACACACAGTGCCTATGTGTAGATTTCTTGCCCTGTTGCTGCCTATTGCCCAACATGTTTCGCAGTATCTTCTCCGCTTCCGCTTCGTAAGGGCCAAGGGGTCTTATCATGTTAACAGAGACTTTTTTCCTCCTACGTCCTTCCTAAACATCTAAACAGAGAGCTTGCATTCAAAGCAAAGATCTATCAAAGAAATATAGATAAGTTAAAAAAAGAATATAATAAGAGAGCAATATATCAAAAAGCCATTGACCAAAAAGAAGGTCAGAGCCGCTCAGCCTGGTAATGTAATGTAAAGTAAAGCATAGCATAACATAACATCATTTATTTTATTTATACTGTCATTACATAGCTTGATGGTCCTATGTTGGAGTAAGAAATGGTACAGTAACTAAAGCATAATATTGGAAATGTGTTGCATTTAATTATTTAATAATTAATACACAAAAGTGTATCAAACTTGTAATGTTAAGGGATCATAGGACCAGGAGAGAAAGAGAACTTTCCTCCAAAATAGAAAGATATGTTCATGATATTCATATTTAATTCATTTGATTTGCAGTTGCTCATCCCTTGTTAAACAAAACAGGTGCAAGCAGAAAAATATATGTGTAAAGTTATTAAGTTAAGTACTGTCTTGTGTCTTGTTTCCCCTTTCCATCATGGCCGCTATTATGGTTACGCAGCGCTGGTGAGTGAGTGTGACTGGTCAGATGCGCATGCGCCCCATAACCATAATAACCCGGCTGGCATGGCTCTCCATTCCGAATTTCCGGGTGCTGATTGGCCGGGTGGGGGGTGGGGAGATGTCCATCATCTGCCTCCCCGCCTGCCGTCGTACAGACACAGTCAGCTGCGCTAGCCATCTGCGCATGCGCATTATGGGTCCGGGACCGGCCGCGTCACACGCCAATGGGCGTGAGCTGCCAGACAGGAGTCCTATAAAATGTCGACAGATGCCGGTCAGCCAGCCTCGGCCACGACTACACAGACATTAGCACAGCAAGCTCCACGGACGGCCCAGGACGGGACGGAGGTTAAACTACTACTTGGTAAAAAATGCATTCGGGTGGGGTGACGGGGACGGGTCGGGGTCCACACTCTTGCTATCCTATCATGATGTCAGGCACTCTCTTTCTTGTGGCTCATTTAACTTTTATATGACTCTCTTTTCTTTGCAGCGAACCCAGGCCAGCATGGTAGTCTGGCCATGTGGTCCCGTCCGGGCCGTCCGTGGCTTCCACAGTGTGTGTTTCTGTTTGTGACCTGCTGCTGGTCTTCCTTTTCTAATTGACCAGTTTTTTTTTTTAAAGCACCTCTTTACCATCCCTCCTTCCTTCCCTGCCCTGGTGAGTCTCTTTGTCTGCAGTGTGCTGAGCCTAAGTCTGACTGAGTGCTGCTGACTGGACTGTCTGCTGATATTATTATTATACAACAGTATTTTTACTGTGTGTGTAAAAATAATATATATATATATATATATATATATATATATATATATATATATATATATATATATTTTTCTGCTTGCACCTGCTTTTGTTTAGCAAGGGATGCGAGGCAAACATAATGATCATGATGAACATATCTTTCTATTTATTTTTACAATATGGAGGAAAGTTCTCTCTCTCTCCTGGTCCTTATATCCCTTTTAATTACAATTGTTTGATGTCTGCAGAGTGCAGACTGTGCAGCACTGCACATTTTAATATTAATATATATGTTTTGTATAGATTAAATGCATATTTAGTAACACTTTTCCAATACTATGCTTAGTTACTTACTGTAACGCTCCTGCGTTTTTATTATAGGCTGGATTTGCAGCTGCAAAATCTCCACTCAGTAGTCATGTAGAGATGTGTTGAATACCAGATCCAACTCTCCAGGACTCATCACCGTGGGCCTGTCAGCTTCAACATACAGATATATACACACTCAATGAGATGTTCCTGGAGTGATAGTATGTATATGATAGTATGAAGGTGATGTGCTGAAGGGACAGGTGTGAACAGTGACAAGGATGGCAATCACTTGATAGGTTTTGTATAGGAGAGTTCAAGATAGTATTTAGGAATGCAGATAGGTTAGTATCGAGTATGCTAACAGGTGGTGAGGACAGCAGATGACAAATACAGGATAGACTAACCCAGTGCAAGGATAGATAGTAGTAGACAGGAGAGCTAGAAATCTATGCAGCAGTGCAGATGATAAATGGTAGTAGGCTCAAGAGCTAGCAATCTATGTAACAGTGCAGATGATAGGATAGTATGGATAGGTGGTAACAGTCCTTAATGTGCATAGGTAGATGGAGGGTTCCCCTGCGGGGTAC
Source organism: Pelophylax lessonae (assembly GCF_965119305.1). Taxonomy (NCBI): domain Eukaryota; kingdom Metazoa; phylum Chordata; class Amphibia; order Anura; family Ranidae; genus Pelophylax; species Pelophylax lessonae. Next base: position 420,338,372 of record NC_138771.1, read on the forward strand.
TTATCACTTGTAATGTTAGTAGTTTAGAGAGGTCCAGTAGATAAGGAATGGTCCGGTAGCGAGATACAGGGATCAGTAGCGAGGTTCCGGTCTGCTCCAGGTAAAGGGAATAGCTGGAGGTTCCGATCTAGAGACAGCCTTGAAAGCATGTGGATAACAAGGCAGGTTGAATGAACAATGTGAGTGAGACCGCCGGCGGTTGAAATAGCCGCTCTGCGTCGCTCAGCAGTGACATCATCGTTCTTAAAGGTATATGCGTACCACCTGAAGAGAAAGGTGGGACGCATTACAGAGGAAAGTGGTGATTAAGGGTACCGGAGGTACCGGAATCTTACAGTACCCCCCCCCCCCTTAATGCTGGCTCCGGAAGGCCTATAGGACAGGTTTCTCTGGGTGTTTCGAGTGAAAGTTCCGTATAAGTCTAGGCGCATGAATATCAGAGGTATCTAGCCAGGTGTCGTCTTGGGGTCCATAGTTCTTCCATCTTATGAGATACTGGAGTTTTCCTCTATGGATGCGAGAATCCAAAATTTCCTTGATCTCATACTCTTCTCCACCTTCAACTTGTATTGGAGGTGGAGGCAAGATGGTAGGCCTTATTCCTTGGTTAGGAACATGGGGCTTCAGTAGCGACACATGGAAGATGGGATGGATCTTGAGATCTGCTGGTAGGGTGAGCTGTACTGCAGCTTTTCCGATAAGTTTTTTAATTGGGAAGGGTCCCAAAAATAAAGGTCCAAGCTTCTTGCTAGGGATTTTTAATCTTAAGTTCTTTGTCGATAGCCAAACAAGGTCCCCAATAGCATACTGAGGAGAAGGTCTTCTACGAAGGTCGTAGTACTTTTTTTGTTGACTGTGAGCATGTGATATAGTGGTATTGAGTAAACCCAAAGAGTCTTTTATTTGGGTAAGGTAATCCGTGGCTACTGGGTTACTCGATGGCAGGATGCGTGGTGGAAGAAGAGTGGGATGAAACCCATAGTTCAAGTAGAACGGACTTTGCTTCGTAGTACTGTGGGTTGTGTTGTTGTAAGCAAATTTTGCTAGAGGAAGGAGATCCACCCAATCATCCTGCAAGTATGATGTGTAGCAACGTAGATATTGCTCAATGCACTGGTTGACTCTTTCAGTCTGTCCGTTGGTCTGAGGATGGTAGGGAGAAGTGAGCTTTCGCTCAATGCGTAAAATTTGACAAAGTGCTTGCCAAAATTTAGAGATGAATTGTGAACCACGGTCGGACAAAAGAGTTTTTGGAATTCCATGCAACTTAAACACATGTTTCATCAGTAGTTCCGCTGTTTGTTTAGATGAAGGTAGTCTACGGATAGCAATGAAATGTGCCATCTTTGTCAAGTGGTCCACTGACACTAGGATGGTATTAAATCCTTTAGAGGGTGGTAGTTCTACTATGAAATCTAAGGACACAACTTCCCATGGAACCTGGGGTATTGGTAGACTACAAAGTAGTCCAGATGGTTTTGTAGTGTCAATTTTGGACCTTGCACAGCACAGCAGTGCTATGCTTGACGCCCTACATTACCTCTCTGACCTTCTTTTGGTCAGTGGCTTTTTGTTTTGATATATTGTTCTTATATTATTTTTCTAACTTATCTATTTCTTTGAATAGATTTATTTGAATGCAAGCTCTCTCTTTAGATGTTTAGGAACTCTCTGTTAACATAAGACCCCTATACGAAGCGGACAAGATACCGCGAAACATGTTGGGCAAGAAATCTACACATTAGGCACTGTGTCCTTGTGGTATCATGAGAGTATTCCTTCATATATGTGTTGTTTTTAGACGCCTTGTTTGTGTCTTACTCTTTCTGAATTTTCTTAATATATTGTGAGTGACCAAATAAATGTATATGATTTTTTAACATTTAACATGCCTCCTCCTCCCTTTTCCTTTCTACAATTGATTTTAGGACCTAGGTACTTCTTTATTGGGTATTTGTCATTATGACACCCCAATTAGTACTAGGATTTAATCTTGGTGTACTGCAGTAATTTCAGGTTATTTATAAAATTATATATGACAATGTGTAGAAAAATTCCCTAAAAAATATTTTAGCCTAGTTTAGACTGGACTGGAGTGAGGTGAAAACAGGAAAAAAAAGTGCAAAGCAAGTTGGCTAGCTGTTAATTTTATTCAATTATATGGTAGAAAATTAGACTATATTAGTCAAAAAATAAACTTTTGGTGATGAAATCAAAGTGCTGCTGACTGACAACAAACAAAGCATCTCAACTTGTCTGCATGCATCTCAAGTGGTCTTCTTCGCGCACTCATGTTTCTCATCATGAATAGTGTTGAGCGAACACGGACTGTATTATTCGTGTTCGTACCGAATAATTGGATTTTTGTTACCCGAACACGAACACGGACACTTTACTGTATATTCGGGTAAAAATCCGTGTTCGGTCGTTTTATTTCCGGGTTTTGCATGCTTTGGCGCTCTTTTCATGGCGGGCTTTCAACAGCCAATCAACAATCGTTTAACTGGTGTGCCTTAAGCCATCCCAGCCATGCCTGCAAATGTCTCAGTAGCTGTGATTGGCCGTCTGAAGCATGTGACCAAGTCTTTATAAGTTCGAGGCAGCCGCAGCGGCGTCATTATGATGCTTAGATCAGGGACAGAGCACACATCAACGTGCTGGCTGCTGATTAGGGAAAGATAGGCTGGAAAAAACCATTTGTGTCCGGATAGAATTGAGGGACAGGTCGGAGTGTTTAGGCAGGGCGAGTTGTAGGCATTTTAGGGATAGAGTCTGCTGAATTATAGGGTCAGTGTGTTCTACAAACTACAATCGATATTGCTGTGTGGGGTGGGGTCTGCACTTAGTTCTCCTGATCTACGATCTCTTCTCAATCCTGTTAGGGACAGAGTCTGCTGAATTTTAGGGAAAGTGTGTTCTACAAACTACAATCGATATTGCTGAGTGGTGTGGGATAGGAGATAGGCAGGTGTCAGTGATCCACATCCATTTTTCTGTGTGTGGGCTGCAGTGAACACAATCTTTTTGGGGTGCAGTGAACACAATCCTTTTGGAGTGCAGTGAACAAAATCTTTGTGGGGTGCAGTGAACAAAACCTTTGTGGGGGTACAGTGAACACAATCTTTGTGGGGTGCAGTGAAGACAATCCTTGTGGGGTGCAGTGAAGACAATCCTTGTGGGGTGCAGTGAACAAAATCTTTGGGGGGTACAGTGAACACAATCTTTGTGGGGTGCAGAGAAGACAATCCTTGTGGGGTGCAGTGAACAAAATCTTTGGGGGGGTACAGTGAACACAATCTTTGTGGGGTGCAGTGAACAAAACCTTTGTGGGGTGCAGTGAACACAATCTTTGTGGGGTGCAGTGAAGACAATCCTTGTGGGTTGCAGTGAAGACAATCCTTGTGGGGTGCAGTGAAAAAAATCTTTGGGGGGTACAGTGAACACAATTTTTGTGGGGTGCAGTGAACAAAACCTTTGTGGGGTACAGTGAACACAATCTTTGTGGGGTGCAGTGAACAAAACCTTTGTGGGGTACAGTGAACACAATCTTTGTGGGGTGCAGTGAAGACAATCCTTTTGGAGTGCAGTGAACACAATCTTTGTGGGGTACAGTGAACACAATCTTTGTGGGGTGCAGTGAACAAAACCTTTGTGGGGTACAGTGAACACAATCTTTGTGGGGTGCAGTGAACACAATCTTTGTGGGGTGCAGTGAACAAAACCTTTGTGGGGTGCAGTGAACACAACCTTTGTGGGGTACAGTGAACACAATCTTTGTGGGGTGCAGTGAACAAAACCTTTGTGGGGTACAGTGAACACAATCTTTGTGGGGTACAGTGAACACAATCTTTGTGGGGTGCAGTGAACAAAACCTTTGTGGGGTACAGTGAACACAATCTTTGTGGGGTGCAGTGAACAAAACCTTTGTGGGGTACAGTGAACACAATCTTTGTGGGGTGCAGTGAAGACAATCCTTTTGGAGTGCAGTGAACAAAATCTTTGTGGGGTACAGTGAACACAATCTTTGTGGGGTGCAGTGAAGACAATCCTTGTGGGGTGCAGTGAAGACAATCCTTGTGGGGTGCAGTGAACAAAATCTTTGGGGGTTACAGTGAACACAATCTTTGTGGGGTGCAGTGAACAAAACCTTTGTGGGGTACAGTGAACACAATCTTTGTGGGGTACAGTGAACACAATCTTTGTGGGGTGCAGTGAACAAAACCTTTGTGGGGTGCAGTGAACAAAACCTTTGTGGGGTACAGTGAACACAATCTTTGTGGGGTGCAGTGAACACAATCTTTGTGGGGTGCAGTGAACACAACCTTTGTGGGGTACAGTGAACACAATCTTTGTGGGGTGCAGTGAACAAAACCTTTGTGGGGTACAGTGAACACAATCTTTGTGGGGTACAGTGAACACAATCTTTGTGGGGTGCAGTGAACAAAACCTTTGTGGGGTACAGTGAACACAATCTTTGTGGGGTGCAGTGAAGACAATCCTTTTGGAGTGCAGTGAACAAAATCTTTGTGGGGTACAGTGAACACAATCTTTGTGGGGTGCAGTGAAGACAATCCTTGTGGGGTGCAGTGAAGACAATCCTTGTGGGGTGCAGTGAACAAAATCTTTGGGGGGTACAGTGAACACAATCTTTGTGGGGTGCAGAGAAGACAATCCTTGTGGGGTGCAGTGAACAAAATCTTTGGGGGGGTACAGTGAACACAATCTTTGTGGGGTGCAGTGAACAAAACCTTTGTGGGGTGCAGTGAACACAATCTTTGTGGGGTGCAGTGAAGACAATCCTTGTGGGGTGCAGTGAAGACAATCCTTGTGGGGTGCAGTGAACAAAATCTTTGGGGGGTACAGTGAACACAATTTTTGTGGGGTGCAGTGAACAAAACCTTTGTGGGGTACAGTGAACACAATCTTTGTGGGGTGCAGTGAACAAAACCTTTGTGGGGTACAGTGAACACAATCTTTGTGGGGTGCAGTGAAGACAATCCTTTTGGAGTGCAGTGAACACAATCTTTGTGGGGTACAGTGAACACAATCTTTGTGGGGTGCAGTGAACAAAACCTTTGTGGGGTACAGTGAACACAATCTTTGTGGGGTGCAGTGAACACAATCTTTGTGGGGTGCAGTGAACAAAACCTTTGTGGGGTGCAGTGAACACAACCTTTGTGGGGTACAGTGAACACAATCTTTGTGGGGTGCAGTGAACAAAACCTTTGTGGGGTACAGTGAACACAATCTTTGTGGGGTACAGTGAACACAATCTTTGTGGGGTGCAGTGAACAAAACCTTTGTGGGGTACAGTGAACACAATCTTTGTGGGGTGCAGTGAACAAAACCTTTGTGGGGTACAGTGAACACAATCTTTGTGGGGTGCAGTGAAGACAATCCTTTTGGAGTGCAGTGAACAAAATCTTTGTGGGGTACAGTGAACACAATCTTTGTGGGGTGCAGTGAAGACAATCCTTGTGGGGTGCAGTGAAGACAATCCTTGTGGGGTGCAGTGAACAAAATCTTTGGGGGGTACAGTGAACACAATCTTTGTGGGGTGCAGTGAACAAAACCTTTGTGGGGTACAGTGAACACAATCTTTGTGGGGTACAGTGAACACAATCTTTGTGGGGTGCAGTGAACAAAACCTTTGTGGGGTGCAGTGAACAAAACCTTTGTGGGGTACAGTGAACACAATCTTTGTGGGGTGCAGTGAACACAATCTTTGTGGGGTGCAGTGAACACAACCTTTGTGGGGTACAGTGAACACAATCTTTGTGGGGTGCAGTGAACAAAACCTTTGTGGGGTACAGTGAACACAATCTTTGTGGGGTACAGTGAACACAATCTTTGTGGGGTGCAGTGAACAAAACCTTTGTGGGGTACAGTGAACACAATCTTTGTGGGGTGCAGTGAACAAAACCTTTGTGGGGTACAGTGAACACAATCTTTGTGGGGTGCAGAGAAGACAATCCTTTTGGGGTGCAGTGAACACAATCTTTGTGGGGTACAGTGAACACAATCTTTGTGGGGTGCAGTGAACACAATCTTTGTGGGGTGCAGTGAACAAAACCTTTGTGGGGTGCAGTGAACACAATCTTTGTGGGGTGCAGTGAAGACAATCCTTGTGGGGTGCAGTGAAGACAATCCTTGTGGGGTGCAGTGAACAAAACCTTTGTGGGGTACAGTGAACACAATCTTTGTGGGGTGCAGTGAAGACAATCCTTTTGGAGTGCAGTGAACACAATCTTTGTGGGGTACAGTGAACACAATCTTTGTGGGGTGCAGTGAACAAAACCTTTGTGGGGTACAGTGAACACAATCTTTGTGGGGTGCAGTGAACACAATCTTTGTGGGGTGCAGTGAACAAAACCTTTGTGGGGTGCAGTGAACACAACCTTTGTGGGGTACAGTGAACACAATCTTTGTGGGGTGCAGTGAACAAAACCTTTGTGGGGTACAGTGAACACAATCTTTGTGGGGTACAGTGAACACAATCTTTGTGGGGTGCAGTGAACAAAACCTTTGTGGGGTACAGTGAACACAATCTTTGTGGGGTGCAGTGAACAAAACCTTTGTGGGGTACAGTGAACACAATCTTTGTGGGGTGCAGTGAAGACAATCCTTTTGGAGTGCAGTGAACAAAATCTTTGTGGGGTACAGTGAAAACAATCTTTGTGGGGTGCAGTGAAGACAATCCTTGTGGGGTGCAGTGAAGACAATCCTTGTGGGGTGCAGTGAACAAAATCTTTGGGGGGTACAGTGAACACAATCTTTGTGGGGTGCAGTGAACAAAACCTTTGTGGGGTACAGTGAACACAATCTTTGTGGGGTACAGTGAACACAATTTTTGTGGGGTGCAGTGAACAAAACCTTTGTGGGGTGCAGTGAACAAAACCTTTGTGGGGTACAGTGAACACAATCTTTGTGGGGTGCAGTGAACACAATCTTTGTGGGGTGCAGTGAACACAACCTTTGTGGGGTACAGTGAACACAATCTTTGTGGGGTGCAGTGAACAAAACCTTTGTGGGGTACAGTGAACACAATCTTTGTGGGGTACAGTGAACACAATCTTTGTGGGGTGCAGTGAACAAAACCTTTGTGGGGTACAGTGAACACAATCTTTGTGGGGTGCAGTGAACAAAACCTTTGTGGGGTACAGTGAACACAATCTTTGTGGGGTGCAGAGAAGACAATCCTTTTGGGGTGCAGTGAACACAATCTTTGTGGGGTACAGTGAACACAATCTTTGTGGGGTGCAGTGAACACAATCTTTGTGGGGTGCAGTGAACAAAACCTTTCTGGGGTGCAGTGAACACAATCTTTGTGGGGTGCAGTGAAGACAATCCTTGTGGGGTGCAGTGAAGACAATCCTTGTGGGGTGCAGTGAAGACAAACAATCCTTGTGGGGTGCAGTGAACAAAATCTTTGGGGGGTACAGTGAACACAATCTTTGTGGGGTGCAGTGAACAAAACCTTTGTGGGGTACAGTGAACACAATCTTTGTGGGGTGCAGTGAACAAAACCTTTGTGGGGTACAGTGAACACAATCTTTGTGGGGTGCAGTGAAGACAATCCTTTTGGAGTGCAGTGAACACAATCTTTGTGGGGTACAGTGAACAAAACCTTTGTGGGGTACAGTGAACACAATCTTTGTGGGGTGCAGAGAAGACAATCCTTTTGGGGTGCAGTGAACACAATCTTTGTGGGGTACAGTGAACACAATCTTTGTGGGGTGCAGTGAACAAAACCTTTGTGGGGTACAGTGAACACAATCTTTGTGGGGTGCAGTGAACAAAACCTTTGTGGGGTACAGTGAACACAATCTTTGTGGGGTACAGTGAACACAATCTTTGTGGGGTACAGTGAACACAATCTCATACTTCTGAAGCTTTGAGGGTGCTGCCTGTTCTATACTCCTCCTCCTCCTCATCCATCCTTTTAGGTGTACAAACAATAGTAATTGGGGCCTAGTGTGCTTCTGTACGTGTGAAAAACATACACTTTTTTTTGATCATATTTCCTATTCCGCTATTCAATAAAAACCTTTGGGGCTCAATTAAATTGCGGAATAGTCTGTGTCGGTACGTGTGAGATCCACCTTTCCAAGTTTTTGGGGTTCATCTCATACTTCTGAAGCTTTGAGGGTGCTGCCTGTTCTATACTCCTCCTCCTCCTCCTCCTCATCCATCCTTTTAGGTGTACAAACAATAGTAATTGGGGCCTAGTGTGCTTCTGTACGTGTGAAAAACATACACTTTTTTTTTATCATATTTCCTATTCCGCTATTCGATAAAAACCTTTGGGGCTCAATTAAATTGCGGAATAGTCTGTGTCGGTACGTGTGAGATCCACCTTTCCAAGTTTTTGGGGTTCATCTCATACTTCTGAAGCTTTGAGGGTGCTGCCTGTTCTATACTCCTCCTCCTCCTCTTCCTCATCCATCCTTTTAGGTGTACAAACAATAGTAATTGGGGCCTAGTGTGCTTCTGTACGTGTGAAAAACATACACTTTTTTTTTATCATATTTCCTATTCCGCTATTCAATAAAAACCTTTGGGGCTCAATTAAATTGCGGAATAGTCTGTGTCGGTACGTGTGAGATCCACCTTTCCAAGTTTTTGGGGTTCATCTCATACTTCTGAAGCTTTGAGGGTGCTGCCTGTTCTATACTCCTCCTCCTCCTCCTCCTCCTCATCCATCCTTTTAGGTGTACAAACAATAGTAATTGGGGCCTAGTGTGCTTCTGTACGTGTGAAAAACATACACTTTTTTTGATCATATTTCCTATTCCGTTATTCAATAAAAACCTTTGGGGCTCAATTAAATTGCGGAATAGTCTGTGTCGGTACGTGTGAGATCCACCTTTCCAAGTTTTTGGGGTTCATCTCATACTTCTGAAGCTTTGAGGGTGCTGCCTGTTCTATACTCCTCCTCCTCCTCTTCCTCATCCATCCTTTTAGGTGTACAAACAATAGTAATTGGGGCCTAGTGTGCTTCTGTACGTGTGAAAAACATACACTTTTTTTTGATCATATTTCCTATTCCGCTATTCAATAAAAACCTTTGGGGCTCAATTAAATTGCGGAATAGTCTGTGTCGGTACGTGTGAGATCCACCTTTCCAAGTTTTTGGGGTTCATCTCATACTTCTGAAGCTTTGAGGGTGCTGCCTGTTCTATACTCCTCCTCCTCCTCTTCCTCATCCATCCTTTTAGGTGTACAAACAATAGTAATTGGGGCCTAGTGTGCTTCTGTACGTGTGAAAAACATACACTTTTTTTTGATCATATTTCCTATTCCGCTATTCAATAAAAACCTTTGGGGCTCAATTAAATTGCGGAATAGTCTGTGTCGATACGTGTGAGATCCACCTTTCCAAGTTTTTGGGGTTCATCTCATACTTCTGAAGCTTTGAGGGTGCTGCCTGTTCTATACTCCTCCTCCTCCTCCTCCTCCTCATCCATTCTTTTAGGTGTACAAACAATAGTAATTGGGGCCTAGTGTGCTTCTGTACGTGTGAAAAACATACACTTTTTTTTGATCATATTTCCTATTCCGCTATTCAATAAAAACCTTTGGGGCTCAATTAAATTGCAGAATAGTCTGTGTCGGTACGTGTGAGATCCACCTTTCCAAGTTTTTGGGGTTCATCTCATACTTCTGAAGCTATGAGGGTGCTGCCTGTTCTATACTCCTCCTCCTCCTCTTCCTCATCCATCCTTTTAGGTGTACAAACAATAGTAATTGGGGCCTAGTGTGCTTCTGTACGTGTGAAAAACATACACTTTTTTTTGATCATATTTCCTATTCCGCTATTCAATAAAAACCTTTGGGGCTCAATTAAATTGTGGAATAGTCTGTGTCGGTACGTGTGAGATCCACCTTTCCAAGTTTTTGGGGTTCATCTCATACTTCTGAAGCTTTGAGGGTGCTGCCTGTTCTATACTCCTCCTCCTCCTCCTCCTCATCCATCCTTTTAGGTGTACAAACAATAGTAATTGGGGCCTAGTGTGCTTCTGTACGTGTGAAAAACATACACTTTTTTTTGATCATATTTCCTATTCCGCTATTCAATAAAAACCTTTGTGGCTCAATTCAATTGCGGAATAGTCAGTGTCGGTACGTGTGAGATCCACCTTTCCAAGTTTTTGGGGTTCATCTCATACTTCTGAAGATTTGAGGGTGCTGCCTGTTCCATACTCCTCTTCCTCATCCTCCCTTTAGGGTAGGAAAAAATTTAATCGGGCCTAGTCTGTGTTTGTACGTGTGAGATACACAGTTTTTTATCCTATTCCGCTATTCAATACACACCCTTTTGGTGTAAAAAACATTAAATTGCGGCATAGTTTGCATATTTGACTGTGAGATACACCCGTGCGATACTGTTGTTCTTTTGTTCCGCTATTCAATAAAGACCTTTCTAGGGCAAGATCTTAAATTTCAGAAATATGAGGAGAGCGTCAAATAGGGGCCGTGGCCTGGGTCGTGGTGGTGCTGCTGCTAGAGCTCCTGTTGCAAGGAGAGGACGTGGTCGATCTGTGCCAGCTACACGCACAAGTGAAACACCTTCCTCAAGTGTGAGTAGGCGACAGAACCTGCATCAGTATTTGGTAGGGCATCATACGCCTCTAGAAGTGATGAGGCCAGAACACAGAGAGGCGATAGTAGATTGGTTTGCTGCTGACAGTGCCTCCAGTTCCTTCACATTGTCTCCCACCCAGTCTACTGCAGAAAGGTCAGAGTTGGCACCTGCAGCCAATGTCCAACCGTCTTTCACCTCACCCCCTTGCAAATCAGGCAAGCAGTCTGAGCCCCAAGCCATAGAGTAGTCTCTTATTCTTTTTGAGGACTCTGTCAGCAGGGTTTCCCAGGGCCATCCACCTAGCCCTGCCCCAGAAGTGGAAGAGATTGAGTGCAGCGATGCCCAACCACTTATTTCTCAAGATGAGTACATGGAAGGACCATCACAGCACGTCTCCGCTGATGACGAAACGCAGGTTCCAACTGCTGCGGCGTTCAGCATTGTGGAGACCGACAGGGAGGGCAGGGGTGAAGACTGGGTGGAAGATGATGTGGAGGACGATGAGGTCCTCGACCCCACATGGAATGAAGGTCATGCAGGTGACCTGAGTAGTTTGGAGGAAGAGGCGGTGGTCACACAGAGCCACCAGCACAGCAGAAGAGGGAGCAGGGTGCAGAAGCGGAGCGGCTGTGCCCTAGACACTACGCCTGCTACTGCCCAATGCAGCAAGGGAACGAGCGCACCAAAGTCAGCTCAAGAGTTCTCTAGCGTGGAAGTTCTTTAGAAAATGTGCTGATGACAGGACACGAGTGGTTTGCACCCTGTGCAATCAGAGCCTGAAGCGAGGCATAAACCTTCTCAACCTGAGCACAACCTGCATGATCAGGCATCTAAGTGCAAAGCACGAGCTGCAGAGGAGTACACACCTTCAAAACCAAGAAACGTCTCTGGCTCATCCTGCTTCCTCTTCTGCTGCAGTCTCGGCCGCTCCAGCCACTTCTGTAGTCATACCGGCACCTGCCACCCCGCAAACAGACGATCTGTCAGCAACACCACCACCTGGGTCACCAACAACCATCTCCACAATGTCCCGTGGAAGCGTTCAGCTTTCCATCTCCCAAACACTTGAGAGGAAGAGGAAGTACCCCCCTACCCACCCGCGATCCCTGGCCCTGAATGCCAGCATTTCACAATTATTGGCCTTTGAAATGCTGTCATTCCGTCTGGTGGAGACGCCCAGTTTTAAAAAGCTTATGTCGGTGGCTGTCCCACAGTACGTCGTGCCCAGCCGCCACTACTTTTCCAGGCAAGCCATCCCTTCCCTGCACAACCAAGTGGGGGAAAAAATCAGGTGTGCACTGCGCAACGCCATCTGTGCCAAGGTCCACCTAACTACCGATACGTGGACCAGTAAGCACGGTCAGGGGCGTTATATCTCCCTAACGGCACACTGGGTAAATGCAGTGGCGGATGGGCCTGAGGCGGATAGCAATTTGGCACATGTCCTTCCACCACCGAGGATTGCAGGGCGCTTCAGTTTGCCTCCTGTTCCTAACTCATCCTACTCCGCTACCTCATCCTCTACCGCCTCCTCATCCGGACAGCGTAATACCTACACCACCAACTTCAGCACGGCCAGGGCTAAACGACAGCAGGCAGTTTTACAACTTGCCTGTTTGGGGGACAAACCACACACCGCGCAGGAGTTGTGGAGGAGCATGGAACAGCAGACAAATGAGTGGTTGCTGCCAGCGAGCCTCAAGCCCGGCCTGGTGGTGTGCGATAATGGGCGAAATCTCATAGCAGCTCTGGGCCTAGCCGGTTTGACGCACATCCCTTGCCTGGCGCATGTGCTGAATTTGGTGGTGCAGAGGTTCCTTAAAAACTACCCCGATATGTCAGAGCTGCTGCAGAAAGTGCGGGCCGCCTGTGCGCACTTTCGGCGTTCTCACCCTGCTGCTGCTCGCCTGGCAGGGCTGCAGCGTAACTTCGGCCTTCCCGCTCACCGCCTCATATGTGACGTGCCCACAAGGTGGAACTCCACCTTGCACATGCTGCAAAGACTGTGCGAGCAGCAGCAGGCCATAGTGGAGTTTCAGCTGCAGCACGCACGTGTGAGTCGCTCTGCGGAACAGCACCACTTCACCACCAATAACTGGGCCTCCATGCGAGACCTGTGTGCCTTGTTGCGCTGTTTTGAGTACTCCACCAACATGGCCAGTGGCAATGACGCCGTTCTCAGCTTAACTATCCCACTTCTATGCCTCCTTGAAAAAACAATTCGGGCGATGATGGAAGAGGATGTGGCACAGGATGAGGAGGAGGAGGAGGAGGAGGATGATGAAGAGGGTAACATTTCAAAGGCTTTCAGGGCAGTCATTCGCAAGGGGCTCCGAGGGTGGGTTCCTGCACACACAAACGCCAGGGACACAATTGTCCAGCAGGGGCACAGTTCTGGAGGATGAGGAGGATGAGGAGGAGGAGGAGCTGGAGGAGGAGATGGAACCATGTTCACAGCAGGGTGGCACCCAGGCCAGCTCATGGCCATCACTGGTGCGTGGCTGGGGGGATACAGAGGACACGGACGATACACCTCCCACAGAGGACAGCCTTTCGTCGCCTCTGGGCAGCCTGGCACACATGAGCGATTACATGCTGCAGTGTCTCCACAACGACCGCCGAGTTGCCCACATTCTAACTTGTGCTGATTACTGGGTGGCCACGCTGCTGGATTCCCGTTACAAGGACAATGTACCGTCCTTAATTCACTCACTGGAGCGCGATCGCAAGATGCGCGAGTACAAGCGCACGCTGGTAGACGCGATGCTGCTGGCATTCCCATCTGACAGCGGGGCCACAGTGGAAGCACAAGGCAGAGGAGGAGGAGGAGGAGGTCGCCAACTCAACCAGGGCACCGCCAGCACCTCAGAAGGCAGGGTTAGCATGGCCGAAATGTGGAAAAGCTTTGTCAGCACGCCACAACAAACAGCAGCACCAGCAGCTCAGATGGAACGTCTTAGCAGGAGGCAGCATTTTACCAACATGGTGGAGCAGTATGTGTGCACACGCCTACATGTAGTGAATGAGGGGTCTGCCCCCTTCAACTTCTGGGTCTCCAAATTGGGCACATGGCCTGAGCTTGCCCTTTACGCCTTGGAGGTGCTGGCGTGCCCTGCAGCCAGTGTATTATCTGAACGGGTATTTAGCACGGCTGGGGGTGTTATAACAGACAAGCGCAGCCGCCTGTCCAGAGACAATGTGGACAAGCTCACGTTCATTAAAATGAACCAGGCATGGATCCCACGGGACTTTTCCGTACCTTGTGCAGAATAGCAATGGATACCGACCTTACCCAGCCATTGTTCCATTTTTGCTCTTTCTCACTCTTTTGGGGTGTACCCTCATTTAAAATTTGTGAAAAGAAGCAGTGTTGGCTACCTCGTCCTCCTCCTCAGGGCCAGATTAACGTAGGGGCTATTGGAGCTGCAGCTCCATGCAGGCCCCTACCTTTTATATAGGCCCCGGGTTGGCCATATTCACTGTGACCGCTCTTCTGTCACTTGTAAACACAGAAGTCTGGCTTCTATGCTCGCTTCCCCAGGCAGCACCCTCAGAACCTCCCCACACAGCGCGAAGGCCGGACAAGGAGGGACAGTTGCCGATGCATGGATGTGTTTATGGGCTTCAGAGACAGCATCCCATGTTGAATTAGGCATGCATGGCTGCACCCTTCCTCCTCTGGGTGCATGCCAAGGCACGGCCCTTAAGGCCCTTCAAAATCCTCAGCACCAAGACCATGATGCTCTTAATCCGGCCCTGGTCCTCCTCCACCGCCGCTTCCACCTACACCGCCCATAGGTGTGCGCAGCCTATTGCATTAGGGTGTGCACCCCAAAGTTGAAATACACATGCATGTGTTTGCCTACATGTACATGGCCCCGATACATTACTCTCCCTGCTGGCAAAGAGAAATAGAGCAGAGCAGGTGCGAGGGAGATCTTTCCCATCTCCTCACTGGCAAACAGAGCGATAATGCTATGTGCCCTAGGTGATTAGGGTGTGCCCAGGTACACCAGGCACACCCTGTGCGCACGCCTATGACACCGCCACATCCACCACCACCTCAACCTCCCTCCTACTCCATATGGGCCTCGTCCTTCAGAGATGAAGAACATTGTTTTATTTTTCTGTTTTTTTTTTGTTGTTTTAAGTTATTTCCCTATCCACATTTGTTTGCAGAGCACTTGCCATGCTCTTAACTACGTTTTGCTGCCATTTGCAGCACTCTAGCCCTTTCCATTGGTGTTTTAGAGCCATTTTAGTGCCTTAAAGTTCGGGTCCCCATTGACTTCAATGGGGTTCGGTGTCCGGGAAAAGTTCGGTAAAAGTCCGGGACACGGACCCGGACTTTTTTTTAAAGTTCGGCCGAACCCGTCGAACACGGACATCTAGGTGTCCGCTCAACCCTAATCATGAACCATGCTTGTTGTATCAAGTGTTAGGCCTACAGGGTTTTGCAGCAAGAATGCAGAGAAGTACTAAAGCAGAATCCATGAAGGATCTTTGCTTATGGGGGTTTCTTGCTTAGTTTTTTGTATATAGAATTATGGTGGATAAGTATAACTAACTTTAATTGAATTATTTTTGCTTTTTATTAATAGTGTCACAGAGGGTTATACGCTCACCTATAATGTTGCTCAGTCACGTAAAACGTTAAAATTCTGTGAAGGTAAAACAATATATTTTTTGGTCTCTTTTTAGAGCAAGCATGACTGCCACTTGAGTAGATACGAGGAACTCACATCTGCAAAGCGAAAGAAGAAGACTGTGATTCCCTCCCCTTCCATCAAGCAGCCGACATTAATGGGTAGCTGGAGCACAATGCCTCAGAGATCCATTGACAAGGCAATCATGAAGTATGTTGTCCGAGGACTTCAGCCTTTCAACATTGTAGAGCAAGCAGCTTTCTGCGATTTTGTGTTAGACCTGGTAGCAAATACCAAAATAATGACAAGAATCACACTCACATCTATGATTGATGATGCTGCCAAACAGATGAAGATCAAGATTATTGAGGCCATGCAAACTGTTGACCACATCACGACAACCACTGACTGCTGGTCAGCCAGGCGGCGTAGTTTCATTGGGGTCACAGCTCACTGGCTGGACCCGGAAAGTTTAAAAAGGTGCTCAGTGGCCCTGGCCTGTAAAAGATTAAGAGGCTCTCACACTTTCGACCTTCTGGCAAATGCACTTAATGATATCCATGCTGAGTATGACATTCGAGGGAAGATAGTCAGAACAACCACGGACAATGGCTCCAACTTCATTAAAGCCTTCAAACTCTTCGGTGAAGATGGAAATGCTGGTGCTCTAGTTGAGGTGGAGGAGGAGGAGGAGGAAGAAGCAGACAAAGATGAAGAGGAGGTCAAGTTTGTCAATGTATCTGCACTTTTGGATGAGGATGATGGTTTTGAGTTCCAGCTCCCGAAGCACCAGCGGTGTGCATGCCACATTCTTAACCTAATAGCCACTGCCGATGCCAGCAAAGCAGTGTCCAATGAGGCGTATAAGAAATTATACTACTCAACATTTGCCAAGTGCAATGCACTCTGGAATAAGTGTTCAAGATCCTCAACAGCAGCTGAAATTGTGGAAGATGCTTGCTCCCTCTAGCTCGTGCGACCAAATGCAACAAGGTGGAACTCTGTCTTCATGGCTGTGGAGAGACTGCTCAGGATAGTGAAAGAAACGGGAGAGGCAACAATGAGAGTTTTCTGCACAGATTTGAAGGTTCCAATGTAAGTTTAAAAATGTTTTATGGTACTCTTTCTGTTCAAACTCAATTCTGGTCCATATTGTCTACTTGTACAACATTTAATTGAATGATTAACATTGAACGATGTACCAAATTCATTGCATGATAATCACCACATCCAATCATGTAGCAATGCTGTTTTTTGTTTCTTATTGTTTATATGTTCTTGTCTTCTTCATAGGTTTAATCCAGCTGAACTCGCATTCTTGTCTGAGTATTCTGCTGTCATGTCTCCAGTCGCTCAAGCAACTAACATTTTGCAAGCTGAAACCAATGTCCAGATGGGGTGGCTGCTCCCAACCGTCAAGCTCCTGAAAATCAAGCTGAACAGGATCAAGATGCCTCTGAAGTATTGCAAGCCGCTTGTGGATGCCTTGCAGGTGGGCATTCAGAATCGCTTTGGCCCTATGATGGAAGACCCAGAGCTGGTGGCCGCTGCTATTCTGCTTCCAAAATTCAGGACAAATTGGACACAGGAGGATGAGACAATAAAAATAGGTAAGATATATAGTGTAGTATGGGTGCATTATTGTGTATTTTACCAATGTGCAATCACGAATTCACACATACCATACAGCAGTACCGCTCATATATTGGGGATTACTTTTAATTTTTTTTTTTTTATATGGAAACAAACACACGTGAGCTTGTCCTGCATAGAAGATATTGCAAACATACCAGGGCATTATGATGTTAGAGTGAGAAATGACGTGGTAGTATGGGAGACTTCCTCTTTAGCATAGCAGTATCATGGCATTGGCAGCCAAGCCTTCCTGTCTAAGGTCTGCCAGGCTGTAAATGCTGCAAAAGGGTTTTTAGTTTCAGGGAATTATTTGAATTATAAAGTCGTCACTATTATTTCCATTAAAATCATTTACTGACAATGTCATCATGTCAAATCTGTGTTTACTTTCATGGGTTTAACTTGAAACTCTTATTATTGTTTATAAGTTCCTCAATAATTCTATATAAATCAAACTTAAGCAAGAAACCCCATAACCAAAGATCCTTCATGTATTCTGCTTTAGTACTTCTCTGCAATTACTTGCAAAACCCTTTAGGCCTAACTTCATACAACCAACCATGCATCTCATTCATAAGGAGGAGTGCGCGAAGACCACTTGATGCAGTTGAGATGCTTTGTTTGTTGTCAGCGCTTTGATTTCATTATTTTGACTAATAGTCTAATTTTCTACCATATACAATTGAATAAAATGAACAACTAGCTAACACACTCTTATATTTCAGGAATGGAATATATCAAATGAAGTATTGAAGACCCCTCGTTGCACTGTACAGAGGTCAACAGGTCCAGCTCATCTGATGAAGACGACTTCTTTTCTGGCATGCAGGGTTCGAAGGCACAAGACAGTGCCAAACAGCTAGATGCGTACTTGTCATGTTCAGCAGATAACATGGACTTGCTCAAGTCTTTTCCAGCTGTGTGCAAGTTGTCTGTTAAGTTAAACACACCCCTTCCAGCATCAGCAGCCTGCGAGAGGCTTTTTAGTATCGCAGGATTAGTCTTTAGCCCTAGAAGAGCGAGACTGACTAGTTCCAATTTTGAAAACCAACTACTTTTGAGGATAAAGCAAAGATTTCTAACTTAAACTGGTATGCATTAAGCAGTCATATAAATATATTTAAGAAGGGAATAAGCTGTGGAGAAAAAAAAACACAAGCAGGGAAGAGAGGGTAGGGATGCTTTAAAGGGGCATATTTGATCTGCTTTTGTTTAAGCTCAATGTTTTGCTCTAATCACTTTTGTTGTTACATAAGAAATACTTGAATGTGGCCTACTGGCCTTTGAGATCTTTTAGTTGCCCTAACAAGTTGAGGATGAAAAGAAAATGCGTAACTTCCAAAAATGACTGCTTTATGCACACTGCAGGGAATAAGCTGTGGAGAAATAAATGTGAATATTAAGGGTGCGCTGCTGGCTGCTGATGCTGATATGTAAAAAAGCTGCAACCAGGACAAAAATAAATGAATCTGTGATAAATTAAATATGGTGCACTAAATCGTATATAAAGCAATATACAATATATTCCAATAATGGAACAGTGTATGAAATGAAAGTCCAAAATATTGTGAATCTTGAAATATGTGACAAAACAAGATGAATATATTTTCAAAGGTGCAGGAATCAAACAGGACCTATTCCAAATAGGTGCAGACTCCCACCACCTTGTGGATTTCCCCCTTACCAGGCAGATGAAGGTAAGTGCAAAATAATATCCAAATAGATCCAGTGAAACAAAATTGCAAAACCTGTGCTCTCAACTTCCAGTGAAAAAAAACAAAATCAGCCTCTTACCAGAAAAAAAGGTCTATGTACGCTTGTGACTCTCCTTGGTTGGGAGCAGGGCCGGCCTTTGGGGTGTGCGAGCTGTGCGGCCGCACAGGGCGCCATGGGTAAAAGGGGCACCGTGCGGCCATCGCAGCTCGTACATGATCAGGCCACACAGTGGGAGGTAAGCGGCGACCGCGGCATGGAGAGGGTTAACACAGGCCACGGCCGCCGCTTACCTCCCACTGTGCGGCTGTGCCTGTGTCTTCTATAGCTGCAGGGCTGAGCTGTGTATCACACACAACTCAGCCTCAGATCCGCCGCCAGTGCCCGCCACTGACAGATCCCCTCCTCTCCAGGCCAGGGACGCCAGAGGAGAGATCGTCGGCTCCCCCTCCTCCCGCCCCTTCTCCTCCTTCTCCCGCCCCTTCTTCTCGTGGTAAGCCTCCATACTAAGGTAAGTAAACTCTCTCCTGCATCAAATGTAAGGGGGGGCTCTGTGTGGGGGGTCTCTGATGTAAAGGGGGCTTTTTGGGGGGGGGTCTTTGGTGTGTGGGGGGTCTCTGATGTAAGGGGGCTCTGTTTGGGGGTCTCTGATCTGTAAGGGGGCTCTGTGTGGGGGGTCTCTGATGTAAGGGGGGCTCTGTGTGGTGGGCCTCTGATGTAAAGGGGGCTTTGTGTGGGGGGTCTTTGATGTAAGGGGGCTCTGTGTGGGGGGTCTCTGATGTAAGGGGGCGCTGTGTGGGGGGTCTTTGATGTAAGGGGGCTCTGGGCCTGGGGTCTCTGGTGTAAGGGGGCTCTGTGTGGGGGGGAGTCTCTGATGTAAGGGGGCTCTGTGTTGGGGGTCTCTGATGTGTGGGGGTCTCTGATGTAAGGGGGCTCTGTGTGGGGGGTCTCTGATGTAAGGGGGCTCTGTGTGGGGGGTCTCTGATGTAAGGGGGCTCTGTGTGGGGGTCTCTGATGTAAGGGGGCTCTGTGTGGGGGCCTGGGGTCTCTGGTGAAAGGGGGCTCTGTGTGGGGGGTCTCTGATGTAAGGGGGCTCTGTGTGGGGGTCTCTGATGTAAGGGGGCTCTGTGTGGGGGGTCTCTGATGTGTGGGGGTCTCTGATGTAAGGGGGCTCTGTGTGGGGGGTCTCTGATGTAAGGGGGACTCTGTGTGGGAGGGCTCTGATGTGGGGGGCTCTGATGTAAGGGGAGCTCTGTGTGGAGGGGCTCTGTTGTAAGGGGAGCTCTGTGGGGGGCTCTATGGGGGGGCTCTGATGTAAGGGTGGCTCTGTGGGGATGGTCTCTGATGTAAGGGGGCTCTGTGTTGGGGTCTCTGATGTAAGGGGGGCTTTGTGTGAGGGGTCTCTAAAGTAAGGGGGCTTTGTGTAGGGATGGTCTCTGATGTAAGGGGGCTCTGTGTTGGGGTCTCTGATGTAAAGGGGGCTCTTTGTGGGGGCTGGGGGGGTCTCTGCTGTAAGGGTGCCCTGTGTGGGGGGGTCTCTGAGTGGGGGGGTCTCTGATGTAAGTGGGGCCTCTGTGGGGGGTTTCTGTTGTAAGGGGGCTCTGTTGGGGGGTTTCTGTTGTAAGGGGGGCTCCATTGGGGGGTCTCTGATGTAAGGGGGGTCTCTAATGTAAGGGGGGCTAAGTTTGTAATGATCATAAAAAAGAAAAGTCAAATGAAGTGCAAGAAAAAATGTGCAGGGCGCTGGTGGGGACGCCACAGGATCAGCTCGCACAGGGCGCTTGAACACCTAAGGCCGGCCCTGGTTGGGAGGTTCTTTCCCATTAACAGCAGATATGAAATTATATTCATCTTGTTTTGTCACATATGATATATATATATATTTGAAGATTCACAATATTTTGAACTTTTTATTGACTTAGATTTCATACACTCTTCCTTTATTTAATTATTGGAATATATTGTTGTATATCACATTGGTTTATACATGATTTTGCGCACCAATAAGCTGTGGAGAAAAAAAACAGGCAGGGAAGAGAAGGAGGGATGCTTTAAAATGGGAAGGGAAGGACATACTTTATCTGTTTTTTGTTTATAAAAAGTTACAGCCTACGGAATTGTGATTGTCCTTTAGGTTAATCATTTGAATAAATCATTTGAAATAATAAAAACCAATATGATGTTCAAACTTTTGACTTCTTTCTTTAATAACTACATAACACAGTACTTCTACTTCTACTTTCAGTACTTGAGTAGAATTTTTTTTTCAAAACTACTGGTACTTTTTACTTTTAGTACTTAAGTAGCAATTTTTTTGAAAAAACTACTTGCAATACTTAAGTAAAAAAAATGTTGAATACTTTAGTACTTCCACTTAAGTAACTTTTTCTGCGAGCACTTCCACTTCTACTTAAGTAACTTTTTGATCGAGCACTTGTACTTTTACTCAAGTAGAAATTTTGAGTACTTTATACAAGTCTGAGTGGGAGCAACAGTGTCAGAACCCACAAAGCCACACTCCAGGCTCTCACCATCCAGCCTCTTCTCCTTCTCCTCTCTCCTCACATTTGTCCTCCACTCCATCTTCCATGATGCCGTCGTCACCTTGTTCTGGAAAAAGGTAGGCTTCTGTGGCCCAAATGTTGGAGCGTAAAAAAATGATAACGCCGGATAACCCTCTTGCCCAACGTTTGACTGCTGGCTTGTCGGAACTGATAGCCCGCCAACTACTGCCATATCAACTGGTGGACTCGGCGGCCTTTTGTAAATTTGTGGCCATTGGAACACCACAATGGAAGGTCCCAGACAGGAAATATTTCTTGCAGAAGGGCATTCCAGAGCTGTATGGCCATGTTCTGCGGCAAGTAAATATATCTCGAGCACACAGTGTTGGGGCCAAGGTACATCTGACCACAGACACATGGTCTAGCTAACACGGGCAGGGAAGGTATATCACTTTTACTGCCCACTGGGTGAACCTTCTGACGGCCGTCCAGCATGTAACCCGTGGCACACGTGTAGATTTAGTTGTACCGCCATGGATTGCATGCATGCCTGCCTCTTCTTCTCCTCCTCCTCCTCCATCCTCCCTCTCCTCCTCGGCTGACTCCTCCTTTTCCGCTGCTACCGTCTCTTCCGCTGCGCCGCCCAAGATCCCCAGAACCTTTTCCACATGCCAGGTGAGACGTTGCCATGCTGTGCTGCGTCTGTTGTGCCTGAAAGCCAATAGCCACACTGGTCCTGCACTCCTTTCAGCTTTGCGTTCACAGGCAGATCAGTGGCTGACACCGCTGAATTTGACAGTTGGTAAAGTGGTGTGCGACAACGGTGCCAATCTGCTGAGCGTGCTGAAACAGGGCAAAATAACACACATGCAATGCATGGCACACGTCCTGAACTTGGTGGTGCAGCGATTCGTTGGCAAATACCCTGGGGTCCAGGACGTCTTGTGGCAGGCCAGGAAACTCTCAGGCCATTTCAGAAGATCTTACATAGCCATGGCTCGCCTTGCTGACATTCAGCGGTGACACAACCTGCACATGCAGTTAACGACTACCTGTACAAACTCTGCGGCAGGACAGGTTCTGGGGAGCTTGGTTTTTTTTCACCTCGCCAGTGGCTGCTCATGCAGGACGCATGCAGACTTCTGCGGCCATTCGATAAGATCACCAAACTGGTCAGTCACGGCCAGGGCGCCATCAGTGACATCGTACCTTACGCCTTCTTTCTGGAGCATGCATTGTGTCGTGTCATTGATCAAGCCATCGAGGAGCAGGAAGATGAGGAAGTCACAATGTTGGATGAATTCCCAGTGGGTGCTACTCCATCTGAGACAAGTCAACAGCAGGAGTCTGAAGAGGAGTCACAGGAGGATGGTGCTGGGGGGGATGAGGAGGAGCAAGAAGAGCATGCTTTAAACCTTTCTGGGATCCCTGATGTTATCTGTGGTTGGGGGGAGGAGAACGAGGACGACATTATCCTGGATTATGAGCTGGAAGCAGGCCACTACACCGCTTCGAGTTTAGTGCGAATGGGGGCCTTCATGCTCCAGTGTTTTAAGGGGGACCCCCGTATAAAAACTTACTTACACCCCCGGTACAAACAAAAAATGGCGGAAATGTTACCACAATCACAGAGGTCGGTCAGAATGCAGCACTTCCAGGCCTTGCTGCGTGAAATTCTGCATTCTGCTTTTGCGTGCGCTGGCAGAGGAATTTCGCTGCATACAGTGGCATAAAAGGCATTTCATGTCCATTGAATGGCAAACTTTTGGGGCCTTTCGGGGCCGACAATAATTTTTTACCTCCAGCCACAGAATACAACTTTCTTAGCTGTCAGTTAAACCCATGTGGGCTAATTTTTGGGGCCTATACAGGCCGACACTTACTTCTGTATCCTGTGAATGCCTAATGTACCTCCATCCACCAAATACTACGTTCTTAGCTGTCAGTTAAACCCATGCGGGCTAATTTTTGGTGCCTATACTGGCTGACACTTACTTCACTTACTTCTGTATCCCGTGAATGCCTAATGTACCTCCAGCCACCAAATACTACGTTCTTAACTGTCAGGTAAACCCATGTGGGCTAATTTTTGGGGCCTATACAGGCCGACACTTACTTCTGTATCCTGTGAATGCCTAATGTACCTCCAGTCACCAAATATTATGTTCTTAGCTGTCAGGTAAACCCATGTGGGCTAATTTTTGGGGCCTATACAGGCCGACACTTACTTCTGTATCCTGTGAATGCCTAATGAACCTTAAGCCACAGAATACTACGTTCTTAGCTGTCAGGTAAACCCATGTGGGCTAATTTTTGGGGCCCATACAGGCCGACACTTACTTCTGTATTCTGTCAATGCCTAATGTACCTTCAGCCACAGAATACTACCTTCTTAGCTGTCAGGTAAACCCATGTGGGCTAATTTTTGGGGCCTATACTAGCCGACACTTACTTCTGTATCCTGTGAATGCCTAATGTACCTTCAGCCACAGAAAACAACGTTCTTAGCTGTCAGGTAAACCCATGTGGGCTAATTTTTGGGGCCTGGAATGGCTGAAACTTACTTCTGTTACCTGTGAATGCCTAATGTACCTCCAGCCATCAAATACTACGTTCTTAGCTGTCAGGTAAACCCATGTGGGCTAATTTTTGGGGGCTATACTGGCCGACACTTAGTTCTGTATCCTGTGAATGCCTAATGTACCTTCAGCCACAGAATACTACGTTCTTAGCTGTCAGGTAAACCCATGTGGGCTAATTTTTGGGGCCAATACTGGCCGACACTTACTTCTGTATCTTGTGAATGCCTAATGAACCTTAAGCCACAGAATACTACGTTCTTAGCTGTCAGTTAAACCCATGTGGGCTAATTTTTGGGGCCTATACTGGCCAACACTTACTTTTGTATCCTGTGAATGCCTAATGTACCTTCAGCCACAGAATACAACATTCTTAGCTGTCAGGTAAACCCATGTGGGCTAATTTTTGGGGCAAATACTGGCCGACAGTTACTTCTGTATCCTGTGAATGCCTAATGTACCTTCAGCCACAGAATACTACGTTCTTAGCTGTCAGGTAAACCCATGTAGGCTAATTTTTGGGGCCTATACAGGCCGACACTTACTTCTGTATCCTATGAATGCCTAATGTACCTCCAGTCACCAAATATTATGTTCTTAGCTGTCAGGTAAACCCATGTGGGCTAATTTTTGGGGCCTATACAGGCCGACACTTACTTCTGTATCCTGTGAATGCCTAATGAACCTTAAGCCACAGAATACTACGTTCTTAGCTGTCAGGTAAACCCATGTGGGCTAATTTTTGGGGCCAATACTGGCCAACACTTACTTCTGTATCCTGTGAATGCCTAATGAACCTTAAGCCACAGAATACTACGTTCTTAGCTGTCAGTTAAACCCATGTGGGCTAATTTTTGGGGCCTATACTGGCCGACACTTACTTCTGTATCCTGTGAATGCCTAATGTACCTTCAGCCACAGAATACTACGTTCTTAGCTGTCAGGTAAACCCATGTGGGCTAATTTTTAGGGCCTATACTGGCCGACACTTACTTCTGTATCCTGTGAATGCCTAATGTACCTTCAGCCACAGAATACAACGTTCTTAGCTGTCAGGTAAACCCATGTGGGCTAATTTTTGGGGCCAATACTGGCCGACAGTTACTTCTGTATCCTGTGAATGCCTAATGTACCTTCAGACACAGAATACTACGTTCTTAGCTGTCAGGTAAACCTAAAGCAGAAATAAACCAAAAAACAAAGATGTATTCAACTGTAGCTCACCAATTTTGAGGTATGATGGCTGCATTAGTTTTCTTTTTTTTTTTTTAGGCTTTTTTTCTAGTATTTTTCAAATTAAAGGGGTTGTAAAGTCAGAAGTTTTTTTTTTTTTCATCTTAACCTCCCTGACGGTATGATTCTTTCGGATTTTAGGCGTTGAAAGCGGTACCATTATTTTGCATGTAATTCTTAAGAATGAGCAGCCTAAACCAACTATTTACATATGATTTTCTTTTTTACTGTGCGTTCTTCTTTATAACTAGTGATGGACGAACATCGGCCGGGGCGGTTCGCGAACGCCAGCCGCAAATTTTTTCAAAAAAACGCGAACCGCGAGTTCGCGGCGGGCCCCATTGACTATAATGGGAGGTGAACTTTAAAAACCTTTAGGTCATATTTGCAGCCACAAAAGACTTACTAGCTGTGCACAAATAGTCCCAGCACATGGACAATGTCATAACAGAAGTATTGCAATTGAAAAAGTTGCCCTAAATGTTTTTATTTTCTTTTTTTACAGCAAAAAAAAAATATATATATATATATATATATATATATATATTTTTTTTTTCATAAATCAGCCAGAACTGACAGCAGCCAGTAAATACATTGTCTAATACATATTCTATTCACACATCTGTAAAATGGGTCCGCATCCATTCCACAATTTGGCCGAACCTTTACAGACCCATTGTTTTTCATTTCCAGTCTGAAAAATGAGGCATAAATTAGGATAAAGAAGTAAGTGTCGGCCATTCCAGGCCCCAAAAATTAACCCACATGCATTTATCTGACAGCTAAGAACGTAGTATTCTGTGGCTGAAGGTGCATTAGGCATTCACAGGTAACAGAAGTAAGTGTCGGCCATAAAAGGCACCAAAAAATAGCCCACATGGGTTTACCTGACAGCTAAGAATGTAGTATTCTGTGGCTGAAGGTACATTAGGCATTCACAGGATACAGAAGTAAGTGTCGCCCATTCCAGGCCCCAAACATTAGCCCACATAGATATTGTGGTATGAGTCTCGCGCTGGCTGGGGGATTTTATCGTATATATATGAACACTTCCTAGATGCTGCATGTACCGATACTGAAAACCATACAGTGTGAAGCTTATATTGAGGGGAGGGGGATACCGCTTCTGGGAAGTAAGCTATCTAATCTCTAAATTGATTGGTGAACACAAATTGAATGTGAATTAGTGAAACTAAATATAAATTCTAGATATTTAAATACACTTATAAATAATAAGATAAATTCAATGAATAGTCTGTGTTCATTGGCATATAAATAAATTAGATATAAAGTGCATCAGTGTAATAAATATTCTATAAAAATGACTCACACTCTTAGCCCAATAAAATTGTGCAAATTCATAAAATTAATAAAGTGACAGATGCGGTGCTCAGTGCGTTAAAACAGATGGGTGAATGAATTAATAATTAATTTACATAGTTCTTTATAAAGTGCTGCAGGTGACCCAAAATTTCAAAAATCGAATGCAGATATTTAAAAACTGTATCCAGGTTATAAAGGCCTTCAAAAAAGGTGTACACCCTCCACCTAACACCGTGTTGAATTGTGGGGTGCTTCTTCTCACTCGTTACCCCTCGGGGTGTGCTAATCGCTCACCTCAATATATCTGATCATGAGCCTTGTGATAAACACTCAATGCTCCTCTCCTCTCTTTCCTTAACCTTCAATCAGGGATGGTGCTCAGTCTGCCTTATATGGATCGGGGTCCCGTGTTCTCCAGGTGACCAACGGATCTCAAATAAAAGGCTCACAATAGTGCAATATTGCCATATAATCCTGACTTTATTCAAATAGATTAAAAGCACTTACATACAACGCTCAGAAATGCGCCTTCAATTACAAACAGGAAAGATCGCGGTCCTCACTTCCGCGTATGTACGTCACTTCCGGTCTAGCGGCCCTACGCGTTACGCCACTTCCACTCACGTGGCTTCTTCAGGGGATCCCACGTGAAGAAAACTGTTTGCTATAACTGCCTGTAAAAGATGGCCCAGAGTAAAAAGAGCAAACTTAAACTTAGGATCGGCATGACTGGGTCAGAAAGGGTTTGGGCATAGGAGGAGTTGGGATAAAGTAATAAGGATTGGTAAAAGGTGGGAGGAGGTGGGGCTTCATGAGTTGGAGCATGGAAAGGGCTGAGAGAAAAATGTGGACGGGACAACTTCCCACCCTCCCTCCCTTAGGGTTATGGGTTTTTTCAATGTTGTTTTGGTCTTTTTTCTGTATTTCGCAGGTCACGGAGCTGGGGCATTCATGTCATAGCGGCTGTCGGGGCACGAGGTCCTTGGATGTGTTATGATTTCAGGCAAAAGGTACTTTTGGAGGGACCCATCTTAGGTATGGCTCCCACTATTCTGGCTGGTGGTACCTGCAATGTTGGTTTGTCTCTGAGTTGGTGCTTTCTGCGGCTGGAGGCCGAAAATGGTGGTTACGCAGGTACTTGTAGTGCATGCCCATAAGGACCTTGGGGCCCCTTGAATACTGTCTCATGTTCATATGTTAATATGTTTAGTATGTAATTCATATTTGGTCAATAAAAGGCTGCTATGGCCATTAAAACTCCAGTCAGTGTCATGTATGGTCATTTTTTATGATAAGTGTGTAGCACCCTCCTAGTCAGGTGTTAGGTAGAAAGAGTAGTTTTGGCTCTGTCTGCTTATCAGAGGAGCACCAGGTAAAACCTATGTGCACTCTGCTTATCAGGGAGCAGGATTGGTAGTTAGGTCTACTCACAGTGTGCCCAGTGTGTATTCATCTGGCATCAGGGAGTGACCTCAGCAGGTTCAATGGGGAGGCAGGTTGGATGCTGGAGGAAATCTGACCAATGGTACACAGGCTTTTGGTACTGTCCCAGTGGGTTGGCACAGACAGTGGTGCATTATGGTCCCGCAGGCATAGGGTATAAAAAGCCACGGGCACATGAGGTAGAGGTTCTCAAGTTTAGAGTCCTCAGCATTGTGAATAGTTAACAGTTGGAGTATCCCACTCATCCCTTCTCCCATCCCAATTACAATAAAACCACAAAAATAACATCCCCTGGACTGATCTTTGACAAGCCAAGAACTTAAAGTACTAAGATTTTGGCTTGCAGTTGCTACGGGTAACCCAGGGGAATCCTTAAAAAGTGTAATTTTTAGCAGCCCTCTAGGGGGCAGTGCTACAAGTGGTGGGTGAAATGGTGGTCAGGCAATCCGGTAAAATCCTCTTTGGTACCCTAGTCAAGTGTTAGCAGGAGTTCAGTTCGAATTTGTTAGTCAAGTCCATCTAAGTCTGTGTAGTCTGATTCTACCCTCCTCCCAGACTGCCAATACTGCTGTTCAGAGGTTTCTGCTTTACTACTTCATCCATAAGTCATCCATAAGCTGACACCCTGACAGGAAGTGTGTTACTGGCTGATCAACAAATGAATAGAGGAAAAGCCTTTAAAGAAAACTAACGCCTCCTCTAGGTCTGTCTACCTGTCATCTATCCCCAAATTTATGCAAAAGATGTTAGTTTGGCTCTCAACCAAAGAAGCTTCGAGTGAAAGGTGGATGACCGCACAATCATGTATTTCAAGTCCAGATGTTTTGTTGAAAAAATCGAAAGGTCAAGACATCATAGTATACACGGGACAGACAGAATAGTTATCACATTCCTGTGCTCTTTCCTCCAGAGTGAAGGCATTCTAATACGGGAGGTGCATTACTGGCCAGATCACCAGGTGAAAACAGAGGAAAAAAAAAATAGAATAGAAAAATAATGCAGCCACACGATTGGTAAGCTGCAATATATTACATTTTTACTTTTGGGTTTACTAATGCTTTAAGTCCTTCCTCTTTCCTTGACAGATTATTGTGTTCTATGCATGATCCTGCGTGCTGTTCTGAGATAACTTCATTGTTTCTTGTACCTGACCCTGGCTTGTGACCCCGATGTTCAGCCACATGAGGAGGAGGGTACAATGCTGACGCTGGCTCTGTGCCATCATTTGGACTACCGGATTTATCTTTCACTAAGAACTGTGTGTAGCCTGAAGTTTCTGCCCACTGGTCTCCACTGTCTACAGGTACATTCCTAACAGGTACAAGTAGAGATGCTGGGTTACTTGAACAAAGCATAATCAAAGCCTGTTACTCACCAATGCTGTTCAAATAGTCACAAGGTTCATATGTGCATAATATATGCCGTTAGGCTTCATCAATTCAAGGAATAAGGCCTTACATATCAAATAGATATGTAACTGTACTATAAATGTGACTTAAACATCATGGTTCAAACCTTTCTGTAACCTCCCTTTGACCTTTAGGTAGCTAAGACAAGCAAGCTAAGAATGTTTTATGACTTGGCCATCTGTGAACATATGTTTGTTGCTTATCTTGTACCATACTTGCTGTGACTAGAGTTGAGCGGACACCTGGATGTCCGTGTTCGGCGGGTTCGGCCGAACTTGAAAAAAAAGTCCGGGTCCGTGTCCCGGACTTTTTCCGAACTTTACCCGGACACCGAACCCCATTGAAGTCAATGGGGACCCGAACTTTCAGGCACTAAAATGGCTCTAAAACACCAATGGAAAGGGCTAGAGTGCTGCAAATGGCAGAAAAACGTAGTTAAGAGCATGACAAGTGCTCTGCAAACAAATGTGGATAGGGAAATAACTTAAAACAACAAAAAAAAAAAACAGAAAAATAAAACAATTTTCTTCATCTGTGAAGGACGAGGCCCATATGGAGTAGGAGGGAGGTTGAGGCGGCGGTGGATGTGGCAGTGTAGGTGGAAGTGGCGGTGGAGGGGGAAGAGGTAGCCAACACTGCTTTTTTTCAGTCATTTTAAATGAGGGTACACCCCAAAAGAGTGAGAAAGATCAAAAATATAACAATGGCTGGGTAAGGTCGGTATCCATCTCTATTCTGCACAAGGTACGGAAAAGTCCTGTGGGATCCATGCCTGGTTCATTTTAATGAACGTGAGCTTGTCCACATTGTCTCTGGACAGGCGGCTGCGCTTGTCTGTGATAACGCCCCCAGCCGTGCTAAATACACGTTCAGATAATACACTGGCTGCAGGGCACGCCAGTGTAATGTTCTGGTACCTTTGGGTACCCTAATTACTCTTTCATAAGTGTATGCGCCCCACCATTCTCTTTTGGTAAGGTGCGCATACACCTTTAAGACTGATGCTGTCATCACTGAGCGCCGGACTGGATGGCTATTTAGATCGCCGGCTCTCACTCACATGTGTTCGTTCAAACTGCTTTGTGCCTTGATGCTAACCTGTCTTGAAGCTCACATGCTTGCAAGCATACCTCGCTGTCGGAACCACGCTGCGCTGATCCCTGTATCCCGCTACCGGATTATCCGCTCTTGCCGAACCTCTCCTCTGCTACATTGCTATTAGTGATAAGTACCCCACAGGGGAAACCTCTATAACCTTTATACTAAAGCTTACACTATCTAGCTCTGCATACTAAGGACTATTACTACATCTGCATTATCTAAGATTGCTAGCTCTTGAGCCTACTACCACCTGTTCTTGCACTGGGTTGATCTCTCTTGTATGTCCACCTGCTACTCTGTCATCTACTACCATACATGATTGCTAAACCTATCTGCATCCCATCTGCTACTATCTTACTTTCAAGAACATTTCCTTTCAAGTGTCTGTCATCTACCATCTCTACCCAACCTGTCTCTTCAGCCTATCATCACTGTGTTACTATATACATAAGTCACTCTAGGAAACATCTTATTGAGTGTGTGTATTTACTTGCTGAATTGAGATCATCCACACATGATGAGTCATTGAGAGTTGGGAATGGTGTCTCAGCGTTTCTCTACATGACTACTGAAGTGGAATATTTCTGCAGCTGAAAATCCACATCATACGTAAAACGCAGGAGCGTTACAGCCAGCACCTCCAAGGCGTAAAGGGCAAGCTCAGGCCATGTGCCCAATTTGGAGACCCAGAAGTTGAAGGGGGCAGACACGTCATTCACTACATGTAGGCGTGTGCACACATACTGCTCCACCATGTTGGTGAAATGCTGCCTCCTGCTAAGACGTTCCATATGAGCTGCTGGTGCTGCTGTTTGTTGTGGCGTGCTGACAAAGCTTTTCCACATTTCGGCCATGCTAACCCTGCCTTTTGAGGTGCTGGCGGTGCCCTGGTTGCGTTGGCGACCTTTTCCTCCTCTGCCTTGGCCTTGTGCTTCCACTGTGGCCCCGCTGTCAGGTGGGAATGCCAACAGCATCGCGTCTACCAGCGTGCGCTTGTACTCGCGCATCTTGTGATCACGCTCCAGTGAGTGAATTAAGGACGGTACGTTGTCCTTGTAACGGGGATCCTGCAGCGTGGCCACCCAGTAATCAGCACAAGTTAGAATGTGGGCAACTCTGGGGTCGTTGTGGAGACACTGCAGCATGTAATCACTCATGTGTGCCAGGCTGCCCAGAGGCAACGAAAGGCTGTCCTCTGTGGGAGGTGTATCGTCTGTGTCCTCTGTATCCCCCCAGCCACGCACCAGTGATGGCCATGAGCTGGCCTGGGTGCCACCCTGCTGTGAACATGGTTCCATCTCCTCCTCCTCATCCTCCAGAACTGTGCCCCTGCTGGACAATTGTGTCCCTGGCATTTGTGTGTGCAGGAACCCACCCTCGGAGCCACTTGCGAATGACTGCCCTGAAAGCCTTGGAAATGTTACCTCTTCATCCTCCTCCTCCTCATCCTGTGCCACATCCTCTTCCGTCATCGCCCGAATCGTTTTTTGAAGGAGGTATAGAAATGGGATAGTTAAGCTGACAACGGCGTCATCGGCACTGGCCATGTTGGTGGAGTACTCAAAACAGCACAACAAGGCACACAGGTCTCGCATGGAGGCCCAGTTATTGGTGGTGAAGTGGTGCTGTTCCGCAGAGCGACTCACGCTTGCGTGCTGCAGCTGAAACTCCACTATGGCCTGTTGCTCGCACAGTCTTTCCAGCATGTGCAAGGTGGAGTTCCACCTTGTGGGCACGTCACATATGAGGCGGTGAGTGGGAAGGCCGAAGTTACTCTGCAGCGCTGACAGGCGAGCAGCAGCAGGGTGAGAACGCTGAAAGTGCGCACAGACGGCCCGCACTTTCTGCAGCAGCTCTGACATATTTTTAAGGAACCTCTGCACCACCAAATTCAGCACATGTGCCAGGCAAGGGATGTGCGTCAAACCGGCTAGGCCCAGAGCTGCTATGAGATTTCGCCCGTTATCGCACATCACCAGGCCGGGCGTGAGGCTAGCTGGCAGCAACCACTCATCGGTCTGCTGTTCCATGCTCCTCCAAAACTCCTGCGCGGTGTGTGGTTTTTCCCCCAAACAGGCAAGTTTTAAAACTGCCTGCTGTCATTTACCCCTGGCTGTGCTGAAGTTGGTGGTGTTACGCTTACCTGATGAGGAGGCGGTAGAGGATGAGGAAGCGGAGTAGGAGGAATTCGGAACAAGAGGCAAACTGAAGCACCCTGCAATCCTCGGCGGTGGAAGATGCGCCCCAAAAATTGAAAAGGTGTATCTCACACGTAC
The DNA here is from genome assembly GCF_965119305.1 of Pelophylax lessonae. Taxonomy (NCBI): domain Eukaryota; kingdom Metazoa; phylum Chordata; class Amphibia; order Anura; family Ranidae; genus Pelophylax; species Pelophylax lessonae. Next base: position 420,370,819 of record NC_138771.1, read on the forward strand.
CGATACAGACTATGCCGCAATTTAATTATTTTTACCCCAAAGGGCGTAGATTGAATAGCGGAATAGAAAATATGATATAAAAAGGTGTATCTCACACGTACAAACCCAGACTAGGCCCGATTACAATTTTTTGTACCCTAAAGGCAGGATGAGGAGTAGGAGGAGTTTGGAACAGGAGGCAAACTGAAGCACCCTGCAATCCTTGGCGGTGGAAGATGCGCCCCAAAAATTGGAAAGGTGTATCTCACACGTACCGATACAGACTAAGCCGCAATTTAATTCTTTTTTACCCCAAAGGGTGTAGATTGAATAGCGGAATAGAAAATATGATATCAAAAGGTGTAACTATCTCACACGTACAGACCCAGACTAGGCCCCGATTACTATTTTTTGTACCCTAAAGGCAGGATGAGGAGTAGGAGGAGTTCGGAACTGGCAGGAAGCAAACTGAAGCACCCTGCAATCCTCAGCGGTGGAAGATGCGCCCCAAAAATTTGGAATGTGTATCTCACACTTACCGATACAGACTATGCCGCAATTTAATTCTTTTTACCCCAAAGGGTGTAGATTGAATAGCGGAATAGAAAATATGATATCAAAAGGTGTAACTATCTCACACGTACAGACCCAGACTAGGCCCCGATTACTATTTTTTGTACCCTAAAGGCAGGATGAGGAGTAGGAGGAGTTCGGAACAGGCAGGAGGCAAACTGAAGCACCCTGCAATCCTCGGCGGTGGAAGATGCGCCCCAAAATTTTGGAAGGTGTATCTCACACGTACTGATACAGACTATGCCGCAATTTAATTTTTACCCCAAAGGGTGTAGATTGAATAGCGGAATAGAAAATATGATATAAAATTGGTGATTTTTCAATAGCACATGTGAACACAGCAGTGTCTTATGTTTTATGTCACGATCAGTTCTGCAGCAGGCTATGAAGGGAAAAAAAAAGAAAATTCCCCTTTAAGTTTGTAATTTTTAAATAGATTAGTACAGACTATGCCACAATTTAATTTTTTTTAACCCAAAAGGGTGTATATTGAATAGTGGAATAGAGAAAAGTGTATAAAATTGAAAATCACTCAATAGCACACGTGAACAACACAGCAGTGTCTTATGTCATGGTCAGCTCAGAGAGAGTCAGCAGCAAGCAGGCTTTAAAGGGGGGGGGGGGAAATTCCCCTTTAACTTGTAGTAAAATATAGCTGATGAACGCTGCACACAACTGACTGATAAAAATTGATTTTTTTTCTCCCTCCTCCTCCTCCTCCTCCTCCTCAGTGGGCTCAAGTGAGGGCAAAAAGATTGTTCACTGCACCACCCCCCACACAGCAAAATCGATGTAGACTGTCCCTGCCTAATCTCTGCAGCCTGTCCCTAAAATGCTCAAAAAGATCGTTCACTGCACCACCCCCCACACAGCAAAATCGATGTAAACTGTCCCTGCCTAATCGCTCCAGCCTGTCTCTAATATGCTCAAATAACTTTCCCTGCCTACACTCCGACCTGTCCCTGCCTTCTTTTCGGACACAATACAATTTTTCACTGTCTGTCCCTAATCAGCAGCCAGCACGTATGATGTGTGCTCTCTTCCTAAACTACAGCAGAATGACGCAGCGCGCTGGGGCTCTCGAACTTACAAAGACATGGTCACATGCTTCAGATGGCAAATCACTGCTACTAATACATTAGTAGGCATGGCTGGGATGGCTTAAGGTACACCAGTTAAACGCTTGTTGATTGGCTGTTGAAAGCCCGCCATTAAAAGCGCGCCATTACATACAAAACAGGAAATAAAATGACCGGACACGAATAATTGTTTTCGTGTAACAAAAATCCAATTATTCGGTACGAACACGAACAATACAGTCCGTGTTCGCTCAACACTAGCTGTGACATACCATACTTGGCAATCTATCCCAAATTAGTTGTGCTGACAAAACTGCTGTGGTGGAGTGCCCCTTTATCCAGTCAGGTGCAGGTCCCTTTAATTTAAATTCCTACAATTCTCTGGGCTCCCAGCATCCCGTGAGCTCTTGGACATGCCCAGGGGATATAAATTACAGCTCCTCCCTGCTTCCTGTGTTTAAAGAGACCCTGCCTGATGGGACAGCAGTGACTGGGCAAGTGAACTGTTACCGGGTGCTGGGTTTTTCCCCGTTAAGTCTGATGTGCGGGCCACCAGCAGTGAGTACAAGAGCACGCAGCATCTAGCTAAGCCACAGTCACTGGATAAGACTTTGCTATAGTCCATGTAGAGAGGCTGTCCATGCATTGGGGTGGCCCTATCTTCAGCCACCAGAACTTCCTGACTGAAGACAGCAGCAGCAGTGCCAGAGTGAAGCCTGTGCCTGCCGTTGATGCACCCAGCTATGATCTTTCCAGAATCTTCCTTCATGAGGTGGACATGTGAGAAACATGGTATTCTTTTCCCTTCCAGAAGCTGAACTGAACTCAGGGACTCTACTGCCATCTAGTGGTCATTTGTAGAATTTTTCTCATTTCTTCCGTTCCCGATTCCCCTGCTGTTAAGATGAATGTTCTATACCAGGGTTTCTCAACCAGGGTTGCGTGGAACCCTAGGGTTCCTCCTGAGGTTGCTAGGGGTTCATTCTTCCCAATGATGACAAGAGTAAGGAGCATTCTTCCCACTGATAATGCCACACTAATGTGTCAAGAGTTGTAGAGTTTTAATTTTTAGCAGGGGTTCCCCAAAATCAGAAATGTATTCTTCTGTGATGAAAAGGTTGAGAAAGGCTGATTTATACTGAACTCCTCTATTCATATGATATCCCCTATGCAAAGTCATGTTGACCTCCATTGTTTAGTAAAATAAAAATTGTATATCACCACTGGTCTTATCATTTGGCTGATACCATTACACAACACTGCTAATATCTATAAACATTATCAACCAATCAGGTGTGCACCTAAGTATATAATAGCCCTGTGAAATGACAGTAAGGGAGCCTCCTCCTAGAGAGAGACTCCCTGCACATGTGTAGCTGAATAAACTTTTTTTTGTTGGTTTTGACTAAATTCCACAACAGTCAGAAATAGGAATCTTTACCAGTACACCTAGTAGGTACCTACTTGTATCCCTGTGAGTAAGCCCTTAGGGGTAAAGGGAATGTGGTATATTGGGTGGAGACAGAATGTATGCATTCACTTTAGTTTTTTCGTGGAATAAAATAATACAAAGTATTTAGAATGGAGTGTGACTATCAACTTTTTTTTTACACTTTTGAAGAGTAGATGGGCTATGGGGGCCTGCACCCTAAAGAGCAGAGGCGGTTTGGAGTGGTGTTGCAGATTTGGGTATGTGTCTGATGATGATAAGCAAAAGCACACTGACACGGGGGCGTGTCCTGACCTTGATGGCGTGAGGATGCATCGTCTGTGAGCTCCTGCTTCCCTGAGCCCGGCTCTTGTCCTGCAGCAGCCCTTCCTCTCATACTCACCCTGCAGCGATGCCCGCGAAGCGCAGACCTTCCTCCCAACCGCCCGGGGGGGGTTCCCGCTTGCCCCACGAACCTCCGGCACCTCTTCTCAGCCACGCTGCAGGGCCGGCATAAGGCAGGCAAGATAGCAGCGACCCGCTCCTCTCCCAGTGCCATGCTGCCTCCCGAAATGGGTTCTTCCTCTGGATCTCAGCTTCTCCAGGTATCGGGGCACAGCCCTATCCCATTCCTGCCATATGCTGCTGTCTCCCCCCACTCCACTGATTCAGGGGATCCTGATGGAGACTGGGACTGGAAGGCCCACATCCGGGCCTTACCTACTAAGACTAAAATGATCCAGTTAATCACCACCACGGTGGAACAATCAGTTACACAGGCCTTGGAGGGGCTGCGGGCAGACACAACGGCTTTGGGTCTCAGGGTGGATTTGCTGGAAAGTAGTCAGGATGATTTCTTACACTTTCTGCCAGCCGTGCAGGAGACTGCCTTAACACATGATACTGTTCTGAATACTTTAATGGATCAAGTAGATGATTATGAGAACCTAGACAGACGCCAGAACATCCGCATCAGGGGGCTCCCTGAAGCTACCAGTGCCCCTGACTTGCTCCCCACAGTACAAGTCATATTTTGCCAGGTTCTGGGAGACAGGGCTCCGGACCTCATTGAAATTGACAAGGCGCACAGGGCCCTGCCCTGCTATCTGCAAGCTCCATAAATATGCCCTGAAAGAAGCAATTATGAAAGCGGCTAGACCTATGCCTGTCATTGATTTTGATGGTGCCCAGCTCTCCCTGTTCCGCGACCTGTCCCGCAGGACACTCATGCAACGGCGCTCCCTGCGTCCACTGTTGGACACTCTCTGCTCCCACCAAGTGATCTATAGATGGGGATTTCCCTTCCACCTTACAGCATCTAGGAATGGCAAGTCTGCTGTCCTGAGGAGTAAAGATGACCTTCAGTGTTTCTGTACCATCTTGGATGTCCCCCTGATGGATTTTACTGATTGGAGGCTTCAGAGTACCATCCCTCTGCCACAACGGCCTGAATAATGGCAGCAAGTTACCCCCAAATCGGACAGGAGACGAAGGGGCTCGCGCCATGGCTCTGCCCACGCATCTCAGCCTGACTGAATGCACTGTCTGTGTTTTGACGTTGCCTTTTTCTTAGGGTGCCCAGGCGCCTCTAGTGTCTTTTTGCTGGTGATTGCACTTTGTTTTTCCAATGTCTCCATTGCAAGGGGACTTTTTTCCCCCTTTACGGTCCAGGGCCTGGGTTCACTTTGGCCCAGACCCCCCTTGGCCTGCTGCAGGACACGTTATATCTGTTATTATGGTTTCACCTTTTTTAAGACACTTTTTACAGGGTTATTGCTCGGGGATGCATTGCTCCTCTCCCCGTCTGTTCAGTCACAACCCCACAGTCGGTGGCCCCGAGTGCGTATTGCTCTCGAGGGTTTTTTTATCTGGTAGCCATATATTTTTTGGCTATTGCAGGACATACTTATAGTATGTTTCCTCCTAGTGGAGACAGTTTTTGTCTCTTTTCCCCTGTTTTTTTCTTTTTCTTTTTCATTTTTTCTATTTTTCCCCTTTCTTTTTCACCTGTATCCTGGAGGTTCATGGCTTGAGGTTGGTGAATGGAGCAATGCACCCTGGGGGTTCTTCTACTCCTCCCGGCGGAGTCAACTGGGAACTGTATCTACTTGATTATATGAGTATGCCACTGCATATTTTCCTAATTTTCCATGGCTGATGTTCTACGTTTGACCTCGTATAATGTTCGAGGATTATGCTCTCCCAAGAAGCAGGGCAGGATGTGGCAGGAACTGCGCCATTTACGCCCGATGTTCTTTATCTTCAGGAAATGCACTTCACTGCCTCATCCACCCCACGCTTGCCTACTCAGATGTACTCTCAGTGGTTCCACAGTGTGTCCCCGATATCTAAAGCCAGGATGGTGGCCATTGCTATCCACAAGCACTGTCCATTCGTAATGACTGACACCTTATTGGACCCGGAGGGTAGATTCCTTTTCTATTTTTGGCCAAATGTATACTTTTGCTAATTTATATGCCCCCAATGCTAGGACGGCCTCCTTTCTGTCCTCTAACCTCAACAGACTGAAGAGTTTTAGGGAGGGCATGGTTCTACTTGGGTGGGACTTCAATGTGGTCCTTGACCCGATCCTGGACTCCTCCTCGGGTCACTCTCCCCTCTCCTTCAGGGCTCAGAGACACCTTAGGAGGCTGTTCAGGGCGCTACATTTGGTGGACTGCTGGCGCGTCCCCAACCCTGGGGCCAAGGACTATAGCTATTATTCCAAGGTTCATGATATGTACTCTAGACTGGATATTCTTCTGGTTGACCAGTTCCATTTGGACTCTGTTCGTTCCGCTTCGATAGGGTCGATTACCTTCTCTTATCACTCCCAGGTCTCCCTGTCCTTTGTGCCCCCCGGAGCTCACCGTGTGACCCGGACGTGGCACCTTAATGAGAATCTTTTAGACGATCCCACCATATTGGGTCTGGTTGTGGAGGAGTTGCGCTCCTATTTTGAACTATTCGGATGTATCACTGTCTGCGGTATGGGAGGGCCACAAGGCAGTGATCAGGGGGGTTTTGATCTCCCAGGGCTCCATATTGAAGCGGCAGCGACAACAGGAGATCCATTTGCTGGAATTAAAACACAAACGAGCCTTGGCCCAGGAAGATGACCAATCTCTGGAATCCCTTCGAGAAACACTGACACAGTGTCTGGAGCGGAGGGCCGGGGACAAGCTGCGTTTCTGGGCTCACCGCTTCCACAAACACAGTAATAAGTGCGGTCGCCTCCTGGCCCGCATGCTGGGAAAACACGCGGAGGCACGCCATGTCCACGGCTTGGAGACCCCGGAGGGGCGTGTGGTTAGCTCCTCTCAGATCGCCAAAGCCTTTCAGCAGTTCTACGAATCCCTGTACCAACTTCCCTCCACTGGGGGGGGGGGATAGATTGAACGGCATTCAATCCTATGTGAGGGACTCTGGCCTTCCTCAGCTCCCTGATGGGGTTTTGGAGGAATTGGAGGCTCCCATCACTGAGGATGAGGTGAGCAGAGTGGTCACTGGCCTGCCCTCTGGCAAAAGGCCGGGGCCGGACGGGTTCACGAATCAGTTTTATAAAGCCCTGTTCCCTGCCCTGGGATCTCAGATGTGTACGTACTTTAATGCAATCTCCTGAGAAAACCCCCTTCCCTCGGAGGCATTGCTGGCCCATATTGTGGTGTTACCTAAACCGGGTAAAGATCCCCTTTTATTGTGCTAGTTATAGGCCCATCTCTCTCCTCAACACTGACACCAAGATTTTGGCCAAGATACTGGCGTTACGCCTACAAGACCATTTGGCCGCTTTGATCCATCCCAACCAGACGGGCTTTATGTCCCTTAGGGAGGCCCGCGACAATACCATTCGGGCCCTGCATTTTCTACATTGGGCTCAACATGGCCCGGGCATGGGCCCGAGTCTGGTCCTCTCATTAAATGCGGAGAAGGCCTTTGACAGGGTGGATTGGCTGTACCTGTCGGAGGTTCTCCGATCTCTGGGTCTCGGGACCCGCATGTTGGGTTGGATCCTGGCGTTATACTGTGGTCTGGGTGCCAGGGTCAGAGTGAATGGCTTCCTATCAGATCCCTTCCCTATCTTTAACGGTACCCGACAGGGGTGTCCTCAATCGCCCCTTCTTTTCGCCCTGGCCCTGGAGCCCTTTTTGCAGAGGGTGAGGGATGCGCCTGATATTGCCGGAATCACAGTGGGTTCCGTTGAACACAAATTGTCGGCTTATGCTGATGATCTGTTGTTTTATGTGTCCTGACCCCAGCTCTCTCTCCCTGTGCTCGTGCATGAATTGGACTTGTTCGGTAGGCTCTCTAATTTCAAGATCAATTATGATAAATCTGAGCCCCTTCGTGTCCCCCCGGATATGGCGGAGACGTTGAGATGGTCCTTTGGCTTTAAGTGACGGGAGCGCTCCCTTTCATACTTGGGTGTACACATTTCTTCTGACCTGAAAACGCTGTACGATAGGAACTTTGGTGACCTGTTGGCGCGCATTCATCTTGATCTGGACTCCTGGGCTTCGCATTCCTTGACATGGTTCGGGCGCATCAATGTTCTTAAAATTACTATCCTTCCCTGACTTATTTACTTGCTTAATACGGTTCCCATACAACTACCTCAACTTTTTTTTAAACGTTTGCGTCATTTCTTTCTGAAGTTTGTATGGCCTCGCCTAGCTTATGCCATTCTTAGGAGACTGAAATCGGATGGTGGGGTGGGGTTGCCTCACATCTCACTGTACTACAAAGCGATGGCCTTGGTTCGTATGCTAAATTGGGCACATGACACTACGACTAAACCCTGGGTCCCACTGGAGAAAACGTTGGCGGGCAGGAACTTGTCAGGTGCGCAGTGGATCCCAGGGAGCAATAGGGGGCTATCTGAATGGACTTCCCCGCAGACGAGGGTGGCGCTCCATATATGGGATGGCCTTAACATGAATGCGGATTTTTCCTCTGGGGTATCCCCTTTGGCACCCCAAGGAGGGTTTCCCTGGCTCTCTCCTGGAGAGGATGCCTGGTTTTTTCGAACATGGGGTGCGGACGGGAAAACTTATTGTGGCAAGTTTGCACCTTCAGGCAAACTATTGTCATTGAAGGCCATGCGAGAAAGTTTTGGGAACTTTCCTATGTTTGACTGGTGATACAGACAAATGACTGACTTTATGGCGAAACTCCCTGATGTGCCCCGCTCGATAGATCACCTTTCCGCACTGGAGACATGGTTTGTCGACCCCCCCGGAGTCCCACCATTTACTTTCTCATATGTGTAAATTGGTCCTAGGCATAGTTTCTCGCACAGCTCCCTACTATGTACGGAAGTGGGAGAGAGAGTTGGGGGTGGCACTCTCCCCCCCGCAGCTCACTAAGATCTTCCGCCTAACCCATGTTTCCTCCATCAGTACCAGAATACAGGAATCTTCCTACAAATTTTTAGCTCGCTGGTATAGAACACACTCTAAATTGTCACGGATGTTTCCGGGCTCTGACTCGAGCTGCTGGAGGGGCTGCGGCCAGGAGGGTATGTTTCTGTCACGGAACCATGAACCAGACGTACAACAACAGATAAGTGAAAATAAGACAGCTTTATTGAAAAACAAGCTATAAAGCAAAAGTCCAAACGGATGGCGAAACCGATGCAGAGTCTTTGCGAAGCCAGGGGTCTGGAACCAGCAGGGTAGTCAGACGAAGCCAGGATCAGGAACCAACAGGGTAGTCAGACGAAGCCAGGATCAGGAACCAACAGGGTAGTCAGAAGAAGCCAGGATCAGGAACCAACAGGGTAGTCAGACGAAGCCAGGAACAGGAACCAGAAGTAGCAGCAGTCTTAGTAGCATGTGAACACAGGAGGACCAAGCAGGGAACTGAGCCACAGACCTCCTATATATATGAGCTAGGCATCCAGCTCCTCCCAGTGGGAAGGAGGAGCCGCAGGGTGGGAGGCTACAAGAAACCCAGAAACCAAGATGGCCGCCAGCACATGTCAAACGAAGGAGAACAGCAAGGAGGTAAGACCATGACAGTACCTCCCCCTCAAGGGCCCCTCCTCCGCGGAGTAAAGAACGGTTTTTGAGGGAAGCGTGCATGGAAGGCTCGGAGCAAGGCAGGAGCATGGACATCTGCGGAGGGAACCCAGGAACGCTCCTCAGGACCATAACCACGCCAATGAACCAAAAACTGCACCCGACCGCGGACCAGGCGAGAGTCCAGGATATTGCTCACCTCATACTCCTCACGATTGCCCACTTGGACCGGACGAGGCCGAGGAACCGAGGAAGTGAAACGATTACACACCAGTGGCTTCAACAGGGAGACATGAAACACGTTGGAGATCCGCATGCCAGGAGGAAGCGCAAGGGCATAGGCTACCGGATTTACCCTGCGAAGCACTCGGAAGGGACCAACAAAGCGAGGCGCCAGCTTGGGAGTGGGCACTCGAAGGTTGAGGTTGCGGGTGGACAACCATACACGGTCTCCGGCCTGGTAGGAAGGAGCAGGCGCTCGTCTGCGATCAGCCTGGAGTCTCTGGCGCTGCGCAGAGACCTCAAGGGACTTCTGGATCTGTACCCAAGAAGCACGTAGAACGGAAAGGTGATCCTCCACAGCCGGAATATCCTGGGGAGAGAATACCTCCGGTAACACGGCAGGTTGGAACCCATAGTTGGCCAAGAAGGGAGACGTCCCAGAGGAAGAGTTCACCGCCGTGTTCCTGGCAAACTCAGCCCAAGGCAGGAGGTCAACCCAATTGTCTTGGTGATCGGAGACATAGCAACGAAGGAATTGCTCCAAGGCCTGATTGGATCGTTCTGCGGCCCCATTGGACTGAGGGTGGTAGGCCGAGGAGAAGGAGAGATGAATCCCCAACTGGGAGCAAAAGGCGCGCCAGAACCTGGACACAAACTGACTCCCCCGATCCGACACAATCTCCTTGGGCAAACCGTGCAACCGGAAGACCTCCCTGGCAAAAATCGTGGCCAACTCCTGTGCAGAGGGTAACTTCTTGAGAGGAACACAGTGGCACATTTTGGAAAACCGATCCACAATCATGAGAATGACCGTATGGCCTCGGGATGCAGGGAGGTCCACAATGAAATCCATCCCCAGGTGTGACCATGGGCGCTCCCCGGTGGCTAAGGGTTGCAGAAGACCCACCGGAAGGTGCCGAGGGGACTTACTCTGGGCACAAACGGAGCATGCCGCTACATACGCGGCGATGTCGGAACGTAGGGAAGGCCACCAGAACAGACGTGAAACAGCCCAGGACAGCTGATTCTTTCCAGGATGCCCCGCGGTCTTGGAGTTATGGTAGGTTCGCAACAACCGAGTGCGCAACACCTCAGGCACAAAACATCTGCCGTTGGGTCTCCCAGAGGGAGCACCGGCTTGAGCCGCCAAAATCTGCTCACCCAGGGGAGAGGTCAGGCTGGTGCGAATGGCGGCCAGGATCTGATTCGGAGGTATGACCGAAGTCGGAATCGACTCCTCCCTGGACAGGTCGGAGTACTGCCGTGATAAGGCATCTGCCCTGATGTTCTTGGAACCGGGTAGGTAGGAGACCACGTAATTAAAACGTGACAAGAACAGAGCCCATCTGGCCTGACGTGGCGTCAATCTCTTGGCCTCAGAAAGGTAGGTCCTTAGCTGCAACCTCATCCTTCAAGGCATCCGAGAGACCATGAGAGAAAGCAGCGACCAGAGCCTCATTATTCCAGCCCACCTCTGCTGCCAGGGTACGAAACTCAATGGCGTATTCAGCTACGGATCGTGAACCCTGTCTGATGGACATAAGGAGCTTTGCAGCAGAGGCAGCACGAGCCGGCACATCGAATACCTTCCGAAGAGAAGCAACAAAACCGGAAAACTCGGCAACCACCGGATTGTTGTTCTCCCATAAAGGGCTGGCCCAGGCCAAGGCCTTGTCCGAGAGCAGCGAGATCAGGAAGCCCACCTTTGATCTCTCAGTAGGAAAGGCATGTGGCAGCAACTCGAAATAAATGCCCACCTGGTTAAGGAAACCTCGGCACTGAGTTGGCTCTCCCCCAAAGCGCTGTGGAAGGGGGGCAGAACCGGACATACCCCGAAACACCGCAGGCGCAACAACAGGTGTCGGGGTAGACTCTGGCGCAACAACCGGAGCGGACCCAGGAGCGACAACCGAACCATCGGCAACGGGAGCGAAATGAGCCGTGCGTTCAAGCAGGGATTGCAACGCCACGGCGAACTGACCCAACAGGTGATCCTGCTGATCAAGTCTGGCAACCAACGTGGGTAGTGAGGATGGCCCTGTACCGTCAGAATTCATGGCTTGGTCCTAATGTCACGGAACCATGAACCAGACGTACAACAACAGATAAGTGAAAATAAGACAGCTTTATTGAAAAACAAGCTATAAAGCAAAAGTCCAAACGGATGGCGAAACCGATGCAGAGTCTTTGCGAAGCCAGGGGTCTGGAACCAGCAGGGTAGTCAGACGAAGCCAGGATCAGGAACCAACAGGGTAGTCAGACGAAGCCAGGATCAGGAACCAACAGGGTAGTCAGAAGAAGCCAGGATCAGGAACCAACAGGGTAGTCAGACGAAGCCAGGAACAGGAACCAGAAGTAGCAGCAGTCTTAGTAGCATGTGAACACAGGAGGACCAAGCAGGGAACTGAGCCACAGACCTCCTATATATATGAGCTAGGCATCCAGCTCCTCCCAGTGGGAAGGAGGAGCCGCAGGGTGGGAGGCTACAAGAAACCCAGAAACCAAGATGGCCGCCAGCACATGTCAAACGAAGGAGAACAGCAAGGAGGTAAGACCATGACAGTTTCTTCACATATGGTGGGATTGCCCTCTCTTGCAACCCTTCTGGGATGCTATTCATCCCTGGATACAGAAATTGGCTATTACCCCTCCTGAACGCACTCCTCTACAGTATCTGTTTCATGACACCTGCTCCTCCATTAAGAAGTATAAACGTAGTGTAATCCCGTTTTTGCTGAATGCAGCTAAATGTTTGATCCCGAGGCATTGGAAGCAGACCGCTTGTCCTACATTGTCTTGTAAGAATATTTAATAATAAATATCTTGCGCTCGTACTTATGTCAGAATATTTATACTGCTCTGAATATAGCAGTGTATTTATTTATGGTTAATAAGCAAAGATCTGTGAAAAAGGAGAGTCTTCACCTATTGCCATAAATCAATGTCGTGAATTCTTTTTAATTGATTAATTTCTTTTTAAAAGCATATACCAATCTTAGTGAGTACAGTCTACAGCGTGGAATATATATAAAATATTTATTCTCAAGACATGTAAACACAATATATGATCAAACAGGAAGTGACACAAAAAGATAACTTCTACAGAAAAATACTAACTTCAAATACTCAATGCAATGTGATGTTTAGCTCAATAATGAAAGTGAAAGTAAAACAAAGTGAAACTAAAACAAAGTGAAAGTGAAACCAAAACAAAAGCAAGATAACCATTTCTTCCCAGGTATAGTATAAGCCATAAATTAATGTTCTATATAAACAGACTACAATGGTCTGCGAATCACATAGCCCAAAGTCATTCCACTGCAGAAGGAATGAGAATAAGCCATGCAAAACGGAAGACTTAAAATTGCAAATAATGCACTTAATCTGATATTAATAAAAATGTATAAAACAAAAATCAGCTTTTTAGAGAAAAATATACCATGGCTTATACGGCTGGGATTGTAATCTCATTACCCTTAAATATGCAATATAAAACATATAAGGAAAGAATAAACAATTGTTGAATAAAATCAAATAATACAGCAAGGCATAATTACCACACTTAAGATGGTGTTACCAGAGTCCTAAGATGGATGCCAGTGAGGGAGGAGTTTCCTCCAAGTTTTAGATGAATGATGTGGATCAGGGAGTATGTCTGCATGAGTCTATTGAAAAATGTAATAGCGTGTGTGGTGTAAGTATGAGGTGTGTTGTCAGTAGTGTAAAGTGATGTCCTCTCTCTCATCTGGGTTGGTCTTTTATATGGTAAGAACAAAGAGCTATAAAAATTACCATAAGTAAAACCCAGAGGGATGAAACATTATCCCAATTGGTTGGGATATTCTATACCTAAACTGGTGAGATCATAGACACACCCCTTTTCATAATTAACCCCATACTGGATAATAAAGTTAAATGATTTCTCTATATGTGAGATTAATCATATAACACAACATAAAACTTTGTCTAGACTCCCAGTACATACATAAATGTCCACCTGTATCTCCATAATTCACCTGGGCAAGTAATGCCATTCCAATAATTATATTATTTAACACAATATCATATTTTTATATGGAAATCTGAAATTATCTCAAGACTGCACCTGGTATTTTGTCTCCAGAGGGCAGTGTCGTACCGTTCATTAGATTTTGTATTTAACACTTTTACCACCATGTCCTTATCTGATGACCTCTCTGACCTCTGGCTAGTGAATAGCCATTACTTCTTTGGCCATGTCTTACACTGTCAATTAAGATGTCTGGCCTGTAGGATTTACAACACCTTGAGCACTTAGACTAGACTTCTCTGAAATGAGGCAACTAGTGACGAGATACATATGTCCTTACACTTATTAGAAAAAGAATTCTAAGTAAGATTATTACTGAGAATATAAACCCAAAATGTGATACAATATTCCTAAATATATATGTATATGCCTTACATAATATAATAACATAATTATAGCTAATATCTTCTCACATATAATAATGTATCTATGAAAACGTATATGGTTCATCTTTAAATGTCTGCTAGAATATACTGGGGTATTGTCCATTGTTATATACTTATAGACAGACAGAGATATCCCCCCTTAACTTAGCGTCAGACTGACTAAGTTTTATCTGATCGAGATGTCAAAAGAAATCTTATTTATGACAAAAGAAAATAGAAATGTCTGCTGAAAGTATAGGACCCTATTGTTGAAATTCTATGCTCTCTTGTAAGCTTGTACGAGACATTTTGTTTAACAAGTATATATGAACTTTGTTTCACCTTAAAAACAAGATGGACGCCATCCTGTTCAGAATCCCTTATATGCATAATATGAAATATACATGGCTTTTAAAATCATTTTTCTTTTTACCTATTATTATTTTAATCAACCCCCAATAACCCCGACATATCCCCCCCTTTCTTCCCAGTAGACAAGTGAGCAACTTAGGCTTATCTGGAAAGAAAGCTTTTTAAGGAGTAGTGGGAAAAAAAAATCTTGTTCTCTTTTTGTAAGAGAATAGTTCATATTGGGAATTGTTCATAACTTTTAAGTAAAGCGGTAAAAAATGAGAAAAAAAAAATCAGTTCAAAATGTCAGTTCGTAGCGACTTTGCTGGTGTTAGCTATGTCACAAACTGTTCCTTATTAGTCTCTTTGAATTCTGATCTCCTGGTAAAGAAACGCAAATGTTCCTGAAAATCTGCCACATCAGCTTGTAAAGTCTTGATGGAGACAGAAGTGAACTGCTGCCATGGCATTGGCAACTACCATTCAAAGTGCAGTAAAACATTGTTGGCAATCAGGAATCAGAGAAATCTGTTTGGACGTTCAACCTTGGATGTTGGTTGGATAATGAATGGTTTCAGCATGGTCTAGAGTGTCATACACCTAGACTGAGGTTTTGCTCACATGTGCAATGTACCATTCTCACATCTCCTTCAACTGAAAACAGGAGGTAGTGTGATTCCTCTCAATGGATTTCCTTGGATCAAATGCACAAAGATCTGTTGAAACAAATCTTCCTCTCCGTCAACAAGAATCTGGGGCGTCTCGCAGCTTGATTCCTGTAGAGGGATCCGATTCAATGAGGGGTTCCGTCCTGAGCTGTGCTCTAGGGAGAGATGACCCATCCGATCGCTGTGTCTTTGGCAAACATCATCGTCTGTACCATTCAACGACCTGGCATGGAAGGTTAATCTCTTCCTATTGGATGAAACATATAGTATGAATATACATTCTTATCAATTGACATTTCAATGCGATGTAGGTACCCTAAGCTTCCTCAGAGTTCTCCTTTAATCCACCGTGTGATCAGTCCTTTTTATCTGACCACCAGGGAAGGTGAGACTATATATGCGACCTTTCCTAGGGCGACTGACTTCTGTGGCTTATTAACATGGAATGTATTTATCACCATGGAACTAAACATTGGACAATAATACAATGATCTAATATTTTGTTATAATTTTTACCTACTACTTAGGAGAAAAAATATAATATGTCCCCCTATGGGGCATTAATGCAATTTATTGTAGGCAACAAACTACCTGGCATTGAGGATTCCTTCTTGGTTACCGTATACAACCTTTAACCTCTTGACTTCATTACGTCATTAGGGTTTGACCCTCCTTGGTATCACCGTCATTGGCGATTTTTCAAAATGTGCCCGCTTTAAGCGACCTGTTTGAGTCAGAGGGATGAAGTGACCACTGAAAAATAGGAGGGTAGTTAGTATCTAACAACCAAGATCCCCCCCTTGCAGGGATTTCAGGATCCTCAATGCTGTGACCTGAAATAAAAGGGTGTTAGAACCTCTGCATCCTATGCCTCTATTCAGTGTATCCCTTCTGATTCCTGCCATTTGGGCATTAAAGGATTTTATGGCCTATGGCTGGCCACAGGATTTGTTCCTAAAGAGGAATTGTTTTAATTCTGGGCTGCAGCGCCCAAAGTGAACCAAATGATCAGCTGATCAATTTGGCTTCTATTCTGCTGAAAACTTTTACAGAATTAGATTATTGGCTCCGCCTCCTGCGGTGCCTATATCTCTCGGGTACAGACAGATGGGACAGATCCCCATCAGAACCATTTATTCGGTTCTGGCATGAGGTCTGGGCCTTAATGTCACTTAACCTTCCCGAGGATTTTGGGGAACCCTAAGATGGGGCAAATCCCTATTTATTTGTGGGTGTCCCCCCCCTTGTTAATGGGATGTCCGGTGTCCTCCTTAAGGTATCCGGTGTTCCCTTTGGGGCCTAGGTGGCATATCTTGCTCCTTTGCCAAACTTATTATTACGTACATGCATGGGCAATGCCTCAAAGCACAGGGATTTAAATTCCAGGTGGTTGTACTCAGTTCCTTCATTAAAGGGTGTTAGGCACTTTTGAGTACAACAGAAAAAAAAAAATTCAGTGGCATTTCGTGCTGTGTACATTTTAAATTGTAGATAACAGCTCTAGCAGCAGAAAGGTTTTTTTTTATTTTTTTATGGGCTGACTTTTAAATGACATCCTGCAGGCACAACACAGAAAGTTGTTTTCATAGGCCTCAGGGTGATCAATGATGTCTAAGGACCTTTTTCATGACAAAAATCAGGACAGTATTCTTTTTAAAACCTTTTAAATTCTGGAGGTGCATGGTATCTTTTTTTTTTTTTTTTTTAGGGGTGCTAGTCTTTTTGCAGTGACCTGATATGACTCATACCTATTTATGCATGGCTGCCCAATTTCTGCCCTCCTATTTTTAGAAGATGGCTGGGGTAGGAAGTGGACTCTTTGCCTGGCTCCCCCCCCCTTGTCTGGGTCATGACCAACAGACTGGGAATCATAACTGGGTCTATGAATAATTATTTCATATTTAAAATGCCGGACTAAATTAAGCATTGCCCTTTTGCATGGACACCATGATCTTATGGAACTCTGCTATGTATTTACTGATGAGTTCCTGTCATGACATGAACAGTTACATTTTTATTTATTTTTATTTATTCAAGATTTTCCACTGCTGGTTACTCGGCAACTTTTGCTAGAAAACATTTTTCCTTGCTCAAAACTTCCTAATTATTGCATTAATCATTTACATTTCACTTTCACATGGTTACTTTCATTACAGCTTACTTGTGATAAGACTTCTGCCACAATTCTACTTTATTTTGCAGTTTCACGCTACATTCCCTTAACTGATGCGTCCCAATAGAGGTTACTTTCACCTGCTCAAGGAGGTTCCTAATCTCATACTCTCATTTATTTGAAGTGGAGATTGAAACTTTACTAAACTCCTTTTTGCTGAGCCTTCTGGTGCAGTTCCTCATAAAGATACAGTAAGATTAGCCATGACCAAAAAGTATGTGATCACACTTCCTGATGTCTTTTGGTGTTAGATAAGCTATTGGTGAGTTCATACATACAGGTTGTCCTCTACCCATGTCAGATGCCCTTTATTGGCCCGACTTCTGAGGATTTGATATATGACTCTAACCAGCATTTACATATTCCACCATTTCAGACTCAGAGAGGTGTTTCCACACATTTATGATCTGTGCCAAATCTACTAGGGCTGTGGCATTACCACTAGGGACTGACACCTTGCCAGAGTTGGCAGCATGAACATTATCTGCTGTAGACATTTTTAATGCATTTCTATCACATTACAATTAATAAAAAAAAAAATCAAAAAAAAAAAATTTTTTTTTTTTTTTTTAAAGTTATTGATTATGTCACCTGATCAATATTTATGATTGGCATATGTAAGAAATCAATAATTATCCCAGCGGTGCCTCCATTATATGTAAGAATATTTAATAATAAATATCTTGCGCTCGTACTTATGTCAGAATATTTATACTGCTCTGAATATAGCAGTGTATTTATTTATGGTTAATAAGCAAAGATCTGTGAAAAAGGAGAGTCTTCACCTATTGCCATAAATCAATGTCGTGAATTCTTTTTAATTGATTAATTTCTTTTTAAAAGCATATACCAATCTTAGTGAGTACAGTCTACAGCGTGGAATATATATAAAATATTTATTCTCAAGACATGTAAACACAATATATGATCAAACAGGAAGTGACACAAAAAGATAACTTCTACAGAAAAATACTAACTTCAAATACTCAATGCAATGTGATGTTTAGCTCAATAATGAAAGTGAAAGTAAAACAAAGTGAAACTAAAACAAAGTGAAAGTGAAACCAAAACAAAAGCAAGATAACCATTTCTTCCCAGGTATAGTATAAGCCATAAATTAATGTTCTATATAAACAGACTACAATGGTCTGCGAATCACATAGCCCAAAGTCATTCCACTGCAGAAGGAATGAGAATAAGCCATGCAAAACGGAAGACTTAAAATTGCAAATAATGCACTTAATCTGATATTAATAAAAATGTATAAAACAAAAATCAGCTTTTTAGAGAAAAATATACCATGGCTTATACGGCTGGGATTGTAATCTCATTACCCTTAAATATGCAATATAAAACATATAAGGAAAGAATAAACAATTGTTGAATAAAATCAAATAATACAGCAAGGCATAATTACCACACTTAAGATGGTGTTACCAGAGTCCTAAGATGGATGCCAGTGAGGGAGGAGTTTCCTCCAAGTTTTAGATGAATGATGTGGATCAGGGAGTATGTCTGCATGAGTCTATTGAAAAATGTAATAGCGTGTGTGGTGTAAGTGTGAGGTGTGTTGTCAGTAGTGTAAAGTGATGTCCTCTCTCTCATCTGGGTTGGTCTTTTATATGGTAAGAACAAAGAGCTATAAAAATTACCATAAGTAAAACCCAGAGGGATGAAACATTATCCCAATTGGTTGGGATATTCTATACCTAAACTGGTGAGATCATAGACACACCCCTTTTCATAATTAACCCCATACTGGATAATAAAGTTAAATGATTTCTCTATATGTGAGATTAATCATATAACACAACATAAAACTTTGTCTAGACTCCCAGTACATACATAAATGTCCACCTGTATCTCCATAATTCACCTGGGCAAGTAATGCCATTCCAATAATTATATTATTTAACACAATATCATATTTTTATATGGAAATCTGAAATTATCTCAAGACTGCACCTGGTATTTTGTCTCCAGAGGGCAGTGTCGTACCGTTCATTAGATTTTGTATTTAACACTTTTACCACCATGTCCTTATCTGATGACCTCTCTGACCTCTGGCTAGTGAATAGCCATTACTTCTTTGGCCATGTCTTACACTGTCAATTAAGATGTCTGGCCTGTAGGATTTACAACACCTTGAGCACTTAGACTAGACTTCTCTGAAATGAGGCAACTAGTGACGAGATACATATGTCCTTACACTTATTAGAAAAAGAATTCTAAGTAAGATTATTACTGAGAATATAAACCCAAAATGTGATACAATATTCCTAAATATATATGTATATGCCTTACATAATATAATAACATAATTATAGCTAATATCTTCTCACATATAATAATGTATCTATGAAAACGTATATGGTTCATCTTTAAATGTCTGCTAGAATATACTGGGGTATTGTCCATTGTTATATACTTATAGACAGACAGAGATATCCCCCCTTAACTTAGCGTCAGACTGACTAAGTTTTATCTGATTGAGATGTCAAAAGAAATCTTATTTATGACAAAAGAAAATAGAAATGTCTGCTGAAAGTATAGGACCCTATTGTTGAAATTCTATGCTCTCTTGTAAGCTTGTACGAGACATTTTGTTTAACAAGTATATATGAACTTTGTTTCACCTTAAAAACAAGATGGACGCCATCCTGTTCAGAATCCCTTATATGCATAATATGAAATATACATGGCTTTTAAAATCATTTTTCTTTTTACCTATTATTATTTTAATCAACCCCCAATAACCCCGACAGTCTGAATGGAAGAGAGAGTTTAACCTAGTTATGGAGGCGGAAAGGAGGATATTGACTTTGCAGGGGCAACAGACACACTTTAAGGACACATGGACAGGGTGGATATTTTACTCTGAGGAGATCTCTCAACCTCACGGAGTGTACCTCCCTAGTAGGGTGCTACATACTTAACCACTTTACCACCGGAGGATTTTGCTGTCTTCCGTCCAGGCCACTTTTGTCGATTCGGCGCTGTGCGACTTTAACTGACAATTGCGCGGTCGTGCGACGCCGTACCCAAACTAAATTTATGTCCTTTTTTTCCCACAAACAGAGCTTTCTTTTGGTGGTATTTGATCACCTGTGCGATTTTTACTTTTTGCGCTATAAACAAAAAAAGAGCGTTTATTTTGAAAAAATAACAATATTTTTCACATTTTTTTATATGAAATTCCCCCCCCAAAAAAATGTAAAAATCGAATTTTTTTTTAATTTTTGGCCAATTTGTTTTTTGCTACATATTTTTGGTAAAAAAAAATCACAATAAGCGTATTTTTATTGGTTTGCGCAAAAGTTATTGCGTTTACTAACAAAGGGAAAGATTTCTGTAATTTTTGGTGTTTTTTTTTAACTCGTAATGGCGGCGATCTGCGATTTTTTTTTGCGGGACTGCGACATTGCGGCGGACAGATCGAACCCTTGAATGACATTTTTGACACTTTTGGGGGTACCAGTGACATTACTGCAGTAATCAGTAATATATATATGCACTGTTACTGTAAAAATGACACTGGCAGGGAAGGGGTTAATTTTATTGGAGAGGGAGGGGTTAATGTATGCCTGGTGCTTACTGACGTGTGGGGGGGGAGGTGACTGAGTGACACAAGGACAGATCCAGGGTTCAGCTATGCTGAACCCTGCAATCTGACCCTGCCTGTCACTTCAGAGATCCGCCCGCTGTGTTTACACACAGCGGGCGAATCTCCAGACTCGATCCCCGACGATCGGGTAAGAGCAGCGGCGATCGCCGCCGCTCCTCCCCTGGCCTGACTCCCGCTGTGACTGAAAACAGCGGGAGCGAGCTTCCGGCGGCGCGCGCGCGCCGCCCACAAGGGGCAGAGTCCAGCGAGGTCGTAGGTGACGTAGGTCTACGTCGCTGGACGGGAACGAGACACTTTGCTGCAGTAGCAGCAAAGTGAGCGGGGGTAAAGTGGTTAATGTCCCTGTATACTCCAGGTTCTCCTATTTTTTCTTTCCCCTTTCTTTTCCTTTTTCCCTGTTGTTCTTCTTGACAGCTGTGCTGGGAGCCGTCTCTCTCTCCCCCCTGCTCTTTTATCTCCTTTCCAAGGCTCATCATTTACCTGTGTGATATGGCTAACACCGTAGATGCTTGCTTTTTAATTGATAGTGGTCACGACTCTACCTGGCCGCTCGGGGGGAGCTTCTCCGGGGCTTGAGCTGGGTAGCTGAGGCAGGACCATCATGAGTAGGGTTGCCACCTCATCCCTTTAAACCAGAACACACTTTAATTGCACAGGTTCTATGGCTGATTAAGGTGGTAATTAAACTCACTTGGTGCCTTATGTGCATTATAGCAGCCTCGGAACCTGTATAATCAATATGTGTCCTGGATTAAAGGGATGAGGTGGCAACCCTAATCATGAGGTTTACCCTCTGTCTGGCCGAAAGGCACCATCTTCATATCAACTGAACTGTCAACATTATACGTGACTGTGTTTATTATTCTTCATCTGTGATGCATTGCCATAATGGTTGTGCTTCTCCTGTTATTGCCTTGTTGGAAACTCTGTTTGTTTCCTTTCTTTCCATTCAGTGTTTTTGTTAATTTGAAAATTTGAAAATAAAGATTATTTAAAAAAAAAGCACACTGACACAGACAATGCCTTGGCAAGGTAAAAGGACATGCAGTTATTCATATGAATATAAGCATTGGAATATGCAATGCACAATTCATCACAGTTTACAAAATGTCTATATTCAAAAACTGCATGCCATGATATACTGTAGATGCTCATGAATATGTCTCCCCTGGTTGATGTGATGTCTCAGTGGCTCTGCTCAGACTAGAAGCACATAGTCTTAATATTATTACTCTTGAGTAGTGTTGAGCGAACACGGACTGTATTATTCGTGTTCGTACCGAATAATTGGATTTTTTGTACCCGAACACGGACACGGACACTTTACTGTATGTTCGGGTAAAAATCCGTGTTCGGTCGTTTTATTTCCGGGTTTTGCATGCTTTGGCGCTCTTTTCATGGCGGGCTTTCAACAGCCAATCAACAATCGTTTAACTGGTGTGCCTTAAGCCATCCCAGCCATGCCTGCAAATGTCTCAGTAGCTGTGATTGGCCGTCTGAAGCATGTGACCAAGTCTTTATAAGTTCGAGGCAGCCGCAGCGGCGTCATTATGCTGCTTAGATTCAGGGACAGAGCACACATCAACGTGCTGGCTGCTGATTAGGGAAAGATAGGCAGGAAAAAAACATTTGTGTCCGGATAGAATTGAGGGACAGGTCGGAGTGTTTAGGCAGGGTGAGTTGTAGGCATTTTAGGGATAGAGTCTGCTGAATTATATAGGGTCAGTGTCTTCTACAAACTACAATCGATATTGCTGTGTGGGGGGTGGGGTCTGCACTCAATCCTGATCTACGATCTCTTCTCAATCCTGTTAGGGACAGAGTCTGCTGAATTTTAGGGAAACTGTGTTCTACAAACTACAATCGATATTGCTGTGTGGTGTGGGATTGGAGATAGGCAGGTGTCAGTGATCCACATCCATTTTTCTGTGTGTGAGCTGCAGTGAACACAATCTTTTTGGGCTGCAGTGAACACAATCTTTTTGGGCTGCAGTGAACACAATCTTTTTGGGCTGCAGTGAACACAATCTTTTTGGGCTGCAGTGAACACAATCTTTTTGGGCTGCAGTGAACACAATCTTTTTGGGGTGCAGTGAACAAAATCTTTTTGGGGTGCAGTGAACACAATCCTTTTTGGTGTGCAGTGAACACAATCTTTGTGGGGTGCAGTGAACAAAATCCTTTGTGGGGTGCAGTGAACACAATCTTTTTGGGGTGCAGTGAACAAAATCCTTTTTGGGGTGCAGTGAACAACATCCTTTTTGGGGTGCAGTGAACACAATCTTTTTGGGGTGCAGTGAACAAAATCCTTTGTGGGGTGCAGTGAACACAATCTTTTTGGGGTGCAGTGAACACAATCTTTTTGGGGTGGAGTGAACAACATCCTTTTTGGGGTGCAGTGAACAAAATCCTTTTTGGGGTGCAGTGAACAAAATCATTTTTGGGGTGCAGTGAACACAATCTTTTTGGGGTGCAGTGAACACAATCTTTGTGGGGTGCAGTGAACACAATCTTTTTGGGGTGGAGTGAACAACATCCTTTTTGGGGTGCAGTGAACAACATCCTTTTTGGGGTGCAGTGAACACAATCTTTTTGGGGTGCAGTGAACACAATCTTTGTGGGGTACAGTGAACAGAATCTTTGTGGGGTGCAGTGAACACAATCTTTGGGGGGTACAGTGAACACAATCTTTGTGAGGTGCAGTGAACACAATCATTGTGGGGTGCAGTGAACTCAATCTTTGTGGGGTACAGTGAACACAATCTCATACTGAAGGTTTGAGGGTGCTGCCTGTTCCATACTCCCCCTACTCCTCATCTAGCCTTTTAGGGGTACAAACAATAGTAATTGGGGCCTAGTGTGGTTGTGTACGTGTGATATACATACACTTTTTTGGGATCATATTTTCTATTCCGCTATTTAATCAAAAACCTTTGGGGATCAGTTAAATTGGGGGATAGTCTGTGTTGGTACGTGTGAGAGAGATCCACCTTTCCAAGTTGTTGGGGTTCATCTCATACTTCTGAAGGTTTGAGGGTGCTGCCTGTTCCATACTCCCCCTACTCCTCATCTAGCCTTTTAGGGGTACAAACAATAGTAATTGGGGCCTAGTGTGGTTGTGTACGTGTGATATACATACACTTTTTTGGGATCATATTTTCTATTCCGCTATTTAATCAAAAACCTTTGGGGATCAGTTAAATTGGGGGATAGTCTGTGTTGGTACGTGTGAGAGAGATCCACCTTTCCAAGTTGTTGGGGTTCATCTCATACTTCTGAAGGTTTGAGGGTGCTGCCTGTTCCATACTCCCCCTACTCCTAGCCTTTTAGGGGTACAAACAATAGTAATTGGGGCCTAGTGTGGTTGTGTACGTGTGATATACATACACTTTTTTGGGATCATATTTTCTATTCCGCTATTTAATCAAAAACCTTTGGGGATCAGTTAAATTGGGGGATAGTCTGTGTTGGTACGTGTGAGAGAGATCCACCTTTCCAAGTTGTTGGGGTTCATCTCATACTTCTGAAGGTTTGAGGGTGCTGCCTGTTCCATACTCCCCCTACTCCTAGCCTTTTAGGGGTACAAACAATAGTAATTGGGGCCTAGTGTGGTTGTGTACGTGTGATATACATACACTTTTTTGGGATCATATTTTCTATTCCGCTATTTAATCAAAAACCTCTGGGGATCAGTTAAATTGGGGGATAGTCTGTGTTGGTACGTGTGAGAGAGATCCACCTTTCCAAGTTGTTGGGGTTCATCTCATACTTCTGAAGGTTTGAGGGTGCTGCCTGTTCCATACTCCCCCTACTCCTAGCCTTTTAGGGGTACAAACAATAGTAATTGGGGCCTAGTGTGGTTGTGTACGTGTGATATACATACACTTTTTTGGGATCATATTTTCTATTCCGCTATTTAATCAAAAACCTTTGGGGATCAGTTAAATTGGGGGATAGTCTGTGTTGGTACGTGTGAGAGAGATCCACCTTTCCAAGTTGTTGGGGTTCATCTCATACTTCTGAAGGTTTGAGGGTGCTGCCTGTTCCATACTCCCCCTACTCCTAGCCTTTTAGGGGTACAAACAATAGTAATTGGGGCCTAGTGTGGTTGTGTACGTGTGATATACATACACTTTTTTGGGATCATATTTTCTATTCCGCTATTTAATCAAAAACCTCTGGGGATCAGTTAAATTGGGGGATAGTCTGTGTTGGTACGTGTGAGAGAGATCCACCTTTCCAAGTTGTTGGGGTTCATCTCATACTTCTGAAGGTTTGAGGGTGCTGCCTGTTCCATACTCCCCCTACTCCTAGCCTTTTAGGGGTACAAACAATAGTAATTGGGGCCTAGTGTGGTTGTGTACGTGTGATATACATACACTTTTTTGGGATCATATTTTCTATTCCGCTATTTAATCAAAAACCTTTGGGGATCAGTTAAATTGGGGGATAGTCTGTGTTGGTACGTGTGAGAGAGATCCACCTTTCCAAGTTGTTGGGGTTCATCTCATACTTCTGAAGGTTTGAGGGTGCTGCCTGTTCCATACTCCCCCTACTCCTAGCATTTTAGGGGTACAAACAATAGTAATTGGGGCCTAGTGTGGTTGTGTACGTGTGATATACATACACTTTTTTGGGATCATATTTTCTATTCCGCTATTTAATCAAAAACCTCTGGGGATCAGTTAAATTGGGGGATAGTCTGTGTTGGTACGTGTGAGAGAGATCCACCTTTCCAAGTTGTTGGGGTTCATCTCATACTTCTGAAGGTTTGAGGGTGCTGCCTGTTCCATACTCCCCCTACTCCTAGCCTTTTAGGGGTACAAACAATAGTAATTGGGGCCTAGTGTGGTTGTGTACGTGTGATATACATACACTTTTTTGGGATCATATTTTCTATTCCGCTATTTAATCAAAAACCTTTGGGGATCAGTTAAATTGGGGGATAGTCTGTGTTGGTACGTGTGAGAGAGATCCACCTTTCCAAGTTGTTGAGGTTCATCTCATACTTCTGAAGGTTTGAGGGTGCTGCCTGTTCCATACTCCCCCTACTCCTAGCCTTTTAGGGGTACAAACAATAGTAATTGGGGCCTAGTGTGGTTGTGTACGTGTGATATACATACACTTTTTTGGGATCATATTTTCTATTCCGCTATTTAATCAAAAACCTCTGGGGATCAGTTAAATTGGGGGATAGTCTGTGTTGGTACGTGTGAGAGAGATCCACCTTTCCAAGTTGTTGGGGTTCATCTCATACTTCTGAAGGTTTGAGGGTGCTGCCTGTTCCATACTCCCCCTACTCCTAGCCTTTTAGGGGTACAAACAATAGTAATTGGGGCCTAGTGTGGTTGTGTACGTGTGATATACATACACTTTTTTGGGATCATATTTTCTATTCCGCTATTTAATCAAAAACCTCTGGGGATCAGTTAAATTGGGGGATAGTCTGTGTTGGTACGTGTGAGAGAGATCCACCTTTCCAAGTTGTTGGGGTTCATCTCATACTTCTGAAGGTTTGAGGGTGCTGCCTGTTCCATACCCCCCCTACTCCTCATCTAGCCTTTTAGGGGTACAAACAATAGTAATTGGGGCCTAGTGTGGTTGTGTACGTGCGAGATACATACACTTTTTTTGATCATATTTCCTATTCCGCTATTCAATAAAAACCTTTGAGGATCAATTGAATTGCGGGATAGTCTGTGTCGGTACGTGTGAGAGAGATCCACCTTTCCAAGTTGTTGGGGTTCATCTCATACTTCTGAAGGTTTGAGGGTGCTGCCTGTTCCATACCCCCCCTACTCCTCATCTAGCCTTTTAGGGGTACAAACAATAGTAATTGGGGCCTAGTGTGGTTGTGTACGTGCGAGATACATACACTTTTTTTGATCATATTTCCTATTCCGCTATTCAATAAAAACCTTTGAGGATCAATTGAATTGCGGGATAGTCTGTGTCGGTACGTGTGAGAGAGATCCACCTTTCCAAGTTGTTGGGGTTCATCTCATACTTCTGAAGGTTTGAGGGTGCTGCCTGTTCCATACCCCCCCTACTCCTCATCTAGCCTTTTAGGGGTACAAACAATAGTAATTGGGGCCTAGTGTGGTTGTGTATGTGCGAGATACATACACTTTTTTTGATCATATTTCCTATTCCGCTATTCAATAAAAACCTTTGAGGATCAATTGAATTGCGGGATAGTCTGTGTCGGTACGTGTGAGAGAGATCCACCTTTCCAAGTTGTTGGGGTTCATCTCATACTTCTGAAGGTTTGAGGGTGCTGCCTGTTCCATACTCCCCCTACTCCTCATCTAGCCTTTTAGGGGTACAAACAATAGTAATTGGGCCTAGTGTGGTTGTGTACGTGTGATATACATACACTTTTTTTGGATCATATTTTCTATTCCGCTATTTAATTTAACTGGGCCTCCATGCGAGACCTGTGTGCCTTGTTGCGCTGTTTTGAGTACTCCACCAACATGGCCAGTGGCAATGACGCCGTTCTCAGCTTAACTATCCCACTTCTATGCCTCCTTGAAAAAACAATTCGGGCGATGATGGAAGAGGATGTGGCACAGGATGAGGAGGAGGAGGAGGATGAAGAGGTAACATTTCCAAGGCTTTCAGGGCAGTCATTCGCAAGGGGCTCCGAGGGTGGGTTCCTGCACACGCAAACGCCAGGGACGCAATTGTCCAGCAGGGGCACAGTTCTGGAGGATGAGGAGGATGAGGAGGAGGAGGAGCTGGAGGAGGAGATGGAACCATGTTCACAGCAGGGTGGCACCCAGGCCAGCTCATGGCCATCACTGGTGCGTGGCTGGGGGGATACAGAGGACACGGACCATACACCTCCCACAGAGGACAGCCTTTCGTTGCCTCTGGGCAGCCTGGCACACATGAGCGATTACATGCTGCAGTGTCTCCACAACGACCGCCGAGTTGCCCACATTCTAACTTGTGCTGATTACTGGGTGGCCACGCTGCTGGATCCCCGTTACAAGGACAACGTACCGTCCTTAATTCACTCACTGGAGCGCGATCGCAAGATGCGCGAGTACAAGCGCACGCTGGTAGACGCCATGCTGCTGGCATTCCCATCTGACAGCGGGGCCACAGTGGAAGCACAAGGCAGAGGAGGAGGAGGAGGAGGTCGCCAACGCAACCAGGGCACCGCCAGCACCTCAGAAGGCAGGGTTAGCATGGCCGAAATGTGGAAAAGCTTTGTCAGCACGCCACAACAAACAGCAGCACCAGCAGCTCAGATGGAACGTCTTAGCAGGAGGCAGCATTTTACCAACATGGTGGAGCAGTATGTGTGCACACGCCTACATGTAGTGAATGACGGGTCTGCCCCCTTCAACTTCTGGGTCTCCAAATTGGGCACATGGCCTGAGCTTGCCCTTTACGCCTTGGAGGTGCTGGCGTGCCCTGCAGCCAGTGTATTATCTGAACGGGTATTTAGCACGGCTGGGGGCGTTATAACAGACAAGCGCAGCCGCCTGTCCAGAGACAATGTGGACAAGCTCACGTTCATTAAAATGAACCAGGCATGGATCCCACGGGACTTTTCCGTACCTTATGCAGAATAGCAATGGATACCGACCTTACCCACCCATTGTTCCATTTTTGCTCTTTCTCACTCTTTTGGGGTGTACCCTCATTTAAAATTTGTGAAAAGAAGCAGTGTTGGCTACCTCGTCCTCCTCCTCAGGGCCAGATTAATGTAGGGGCTATTGGAGCTGCAGCTCCAGGCCCCTACCTTTTATATAGGCCCCGGGTTGGCCATATTCACTGTTACCGCTCTTCTGTCACTTGTAAACACAGAAGTCTGGCTTCTATGCTCGCTTCCCCAGGCAGCACCCTCAGAACCTCCCCACACAGCGTGAAGGCCGGACAAGGAGGGACAGTTGGCGATGCATGGATGTGTTTATGGGCTTCAGAGACAGCATCCCATGTTGAATTAGGCATGCATGGCTGCACCCTTCCTCCTCTGGGTGCATGGCAAGGCACGGCCCTAAGGCCCTTCAAAATCCTCAGCACCAAGCCCATGATGCTGTTAATCCGGCCCTGGTCCTCCTCCACCGCCGCTTCCACCTACACCGCCCATAGGTGTGCGCAGCCTATTGCATTAAGGTGTGCACCCCAAAGTTGAAATACACATGCATGTGTTTGCCAGCAGGGAGAGTAATGTATCGGGGCCATGTACCTGTAGGCAAGGAGAAATAGAGCAGAGCAGGTCCCAGGGAGATCTTTCCCATCTCCTCACTGGCAATGCTATGTGCCCTAGGTGATTAGGGTGTGCCCAGGCACACCCAGCACACCCTGTGCGCACGCCTATGTCACCGCCACATCCACCACCACCTTAACCTCCCTCCTACTCCATATGGGCCTCGTCCTTCAGAGATGAAGAAGAACATTGTTTTATTTTTCTGTTTTTTTTTGTTGTTTTAAGTTATTTCCCTATCCACATTTGTTTGCAGAGCACTTGCCATGCTCTTAATTACGTTTTGCTGCCATTTGCAGCACTCTAGCCCTTTCCTTTGGTGTTTTAGAGCCATTTTAGTGCCTTAAAGTTCGGGTCCCCATTGACTTCAATGGGGTTCGGTGTCCGGGAAAAGTTCGGTAAAAGTCCGGGACACGGACCCGGACTTTTTTTTAAAGTTCGGCCGAACCCGTCGAACACGGACATCTAGGTGTTCGCTCAACCCTACTCTTGAGACAAGCTTAAAGTGGTAATAAACCCTGGATTTTGATTTTTACCTACAGGTAAGCCTATAATAAAGCTTACCTGTAAGTTAAATAAATATCTCCTAAACGTGCACCGTTTAGGAGATATTCGCCTGGTTTGCAGCCGGTGATGTCATTGGCGCATGCACTCTGAAGGAGCGGCATGCCCATTCCAATCCTTCAGAGCTCTGTGCTGTGGCTGTGACACTCTCCCATATGTACATGAGTGAACTCATCGCGTTCTCAGTGAAAGGAAGACCGGGTGAAGATGGAAGACTCTGCAACGCTGACAGTGCGATGCAGGAGGACTTTGTTTCAAGGCAAGTCTTTCATATTGTGCTTTTTTTTATTTTTTTATGTTTACTACCATTTTAAATGTATCCAAAGTGAGTTATAGAGAAGATACGACTGTAAACCACTGCAGTTGTTCTGATGCATCTCATCATCTTCAGCTACAACTTTCTCTTAGATTGCCAGCTTCTAATGGTTATCCATTAGCTATTGCAAAGTTCAACCATAGGCTGTTGTGTGTCTAAGATTTGGCTGTACTGCTCAACAGTAGGGATGATCGAACTTTTGAAAAGTTTGGTTCGGCCAGAACACCCAAATTTCCTGAAAGTTCGGTTTGGATTCCAGAACCCCATTGAAATCAATGGGACCCGAACTTCTGAAATGAAAAAACACCATTTTGAAGCCCTAAAACCCAATAAATGCCCCTAAAAAGTGCCTAGGGTTCTGGGTCATGCCCCAGGGACTATTTATCACACAAAAAAAGTTCTTAAAATTGTCGTTTTTGATAGAGAGCCAATTATTGAACAAATTATTGGGGGAAAAAATGAGATTTCTTTGGATTTGGTGTCTGGGGGGTCTAAAAAGTGTACCTGCGAAGTTTCAGCTCTGTAGCATGTCCAGAACCAGAAAAAAAAAACAGATTATTTTTCTTAGAATTTCAGTAGCGCAGGGATGGTGTTACCCTCCTTTCACACCTGGGTGTTTTTGTTTCAGGCGTTTTTCAGGCGTTAGGAGGCAGGCATGACATCTGAACTTCTGTATAGGTGTATATATATATATATGTGTATGTATATATATATATATATATATATAAGTATATACAGTGGGTACGGAAAGTATTCAGACCCCCTTAAATTTTTCACTCTTTGTTATATTGCAGCCATTTGCTAAAATCATTTAAGTTCATTCTTCTTCCTCATGAATGTACACATAGCACCCCATACTGACAGAAAAATACAGAATTGTTGACATTGTTGCAGATTTATTAAAAAAGAAAAACTGAAATATCACATGGTCCTAAGTATTCAGACCCTTTGCTGTGACACTTATATATTTAACTCAGATGCTTTCCATTTCTTCTGATCATCCTTAAGATGGTTCTACACCTTTATTTGAGTCCAGCTGTGTTTGATTATACTGATTGGACTTGATTAGGAAAGCCACACACCTGTCTATATAAGACCTTCCAGATCACAATGCATGTCAGAGCATGTCAGATTGAATCTAACTATAGTGGTATATAGTACCCTAACTACACTGCATATCCCTTTCCTCACACTAAAAGAACAGCTCCATACAGCAGGAGTAACACAAATGCTTCCACTCTCTTCCACAGCCCCTATATTACAGTGCTAGAGGTTTGGCGGGGCTATGTTATTTACTGGAGGGCGTATTCACTCCTGATTGGCCTCTGGACCCCATAGTCACTCCAATCACATTTTACTGATGTTTCTGGGCCAATCACAGGCTTTTAAAGCCCAGTTCCTGTCGCATTGCATTTTGGGCGGTTCTGGTGGCCGAATTCCGAACTTTTACCGCAAAAAGTTCGGAATTCAGCCGAATTTCGAACAGCCAATGTTCGGGTCAAACCGATGGTCAACCCGAACCGTTCGATCATCCCTACTCAACAGCAGAGAGATCACAGGGAAAGGAGGACCTAGCTAAGTTGTCTGGCTGAGGTGATTTGAACATGAGACTGAAACAGAAGTACACATCTAGTTCACGTATTTCACCCATATATTTAGCTGTTTGTTTGAAGTTTAACTTTTAAAGCTGAACTCCAGGCTGCACAATTTTTTAAAAGTTAGGCTTTTTACTATTTAATTACTGTACCTCAGTGGGGTATCTTTTAATTTTTTTCTTCAAACTGCAATAAAATATGGGTTTAATTGTCTCTCTCTGTACAGTTTCCACTCTACTTCCACATTGGCCAACACTAGCCCTAACGCTGTGATTGACACCAGAGCATGCGCTGGTCTCTGCCCCTCAACAAGCTTGTCAATTCACAAAACACAGCCTGTAATGATGTTTTGCCCCTTTGTTCCTCATCACGGCTGCAGTATGATCACAGCAGTATTTTATAAATGAGTAAGCCTTCACAGGGGTGAAGAAGCACTATTTGCTCTGGAAGTACAGCAGAAGTTACATAAAGATATATACAATTAAAAGCCAAATTTGAATGCAGTTTGAAGCCAAGAAAAAATGATATACTGCAGAAGTAATGAGATAGTACCAAGCCTGAATATATTAAACCTGTGCTACCCAGATTTCAGCATTAATTATTTGTGTCCTGAGCACTGAATTAATATTAAAGAAGTTGAACTGATTTGGCATCAGCTTTCTAATTTCCAGCGACTATCAATTAACCAAGGCAATATTTGTTTAATTTATATTCTTATTTTATTATTTATTTTAGGTGTTGTTTTAGTACAGGTTTTATTCCATTACATTGTAAAAAACGCATTACATTCTAAAAAGGTGTGTGTTACATTGTAAAAAGTTAAAAGAAGAATGGCTAATAAAAAAAAATTAAGAGAGCTATATGTATATAACTAGAGGGTATCTAAACCCAAGAACAAGATCCGTTTTGTGGTAGCTGCATTAGTTTTCCTTCTTCAGAATGTTTCCCTTTCATTTCACCTGACAATTTTGCCAGTAGCACACATACTGTCCTAAAGTGAAAACATGAATTTACTGTACTGTGTCTATGGAGGAGCAGCTCAGTCACTGTAGGGCAGGACTACAAAACAGCACAATAATGAAACAGCAGAATAATGTAACTAATAAGAGTGTACCAGAGGGGGAGAGAACAGGAAGTCATTGGCTCACTAGATTCCGGTGTAACGTTAAAAAACCATACCCCGTGGAGAAACCATACCCTCGTCACTTCCGGGCTGAAACAGCTGAGCAGCGCAGCAGTGCGCATGCTCAGAGCCCCGGATACGTGATTGAACATTAAAGAATTAGACAAGTGCGCATGCTCGGTGGGCATGAAATTCTCACGGCACTGTGTCTAATGTTATACTTGCGGCGCTTACATTAAAACAGCTCATCTGAAACGTAAATCATCTCCGCTCTTCGCCCTGTCACTGCCCTCATCTCCGGTAATAAATATAAAAGCGGCGGCGGGTGTATGTGATGTAAATGTGACGGCGATCGCGGCTCCGTGATCCGCTTTTATATTTATTACCGGAGATGAGGGCAGTGACAGGGCGAAGAGCGGAGATGATTTACGTTTCAGATGAGCTGTTTTAATGTAAGCGCCGCAAGTTTAACTACCGTGAGAAATCCATACCCTCCGTAGCGGAACCGGAAGTGACGAGGGTATGGTTTTCTCACGGGTATGGATTTTTCACGGAACACCGGGCAAGACCTAACATGTACTGTATAACAAAATGCTTTCAATGGTATTGCCAGCCACAATGGATCAAATAAGAGAGGTTCAATGCTAGGGTTTACAAGCACTCTAAATGTTAAATTCTAGATAAACAATAAACAATGCAAAGGTGAGTAGGAATGCAAAAAAAATCTAAACTAGAGTAAATTCACATTAAGCATGGTGTGTGTGTGTATACTGTACAGTATATATCATTTTTTCTGACACATCATTTCATATCTTCAAGTATCATATCTTCATATCTTATTAGTACTGACCCTGGGGGGGGGGGAGGGGGCAGATGTCTACTTTTCTCCCCAGCTCAGTCCTCCCTGGTTAGTAAAGGCTCTAAACTTTCTACATTCTATTTATAAAAAAAGGCCAAAATAGTGCACACATTTAACCTTAACAGGCCTATATGTAGGTGTAGTTAGCTTGCTTGCCACTAGATGGCTCTGTTCCCTATATACTGTAGTATGGTAAGAGGGAATATGATAGTTTATTGTTAGGCCCCTTTTAGAGAAAACCTGACTCTAGTCTAGTTGATGTAATGGGTGGAGTTAGTGTTCATATAAATGCCAATGTGGGAGGGGCCTAATGAGAGACGGGGCAAGGGAAGATGGCTTACAAATTTTATTCTGGCGTTCTGTGGCTAAATTACATCTACTGAATGTCTACTCCTGTGTATAACGTTCTGCGACAAATAATTCTGCTAGTATATCAAATGTGATGTCATGAAAATCTTGCAAAATTACAGTAAAGTACAAAAAATGTGTTTTGTGTCTGGGCAGTCCTTTTTTCTCAAATATTTAGACCTGTGTCCCAGAATATTGTGAGCGGGGCTATGACCAAGAATATGATCCAATACAGAGAAAAGGCTCCATCTACAGCAGGTGGGTAGCTGTCCTATCCAAAAAAAAAGTGAGGTGGGGACTTACACAGTTTGGTGCCATCACCTGACCATACACAAGCCCTTTTACATGCCTTTGCCCAAGTTGCTCAAGGTTGTCTGTGTTTGTATGACAGGTAAATATATTGTATAAATTCCATTAAAACAGGGATATGGGTGAGTGGTTCAATGTTGTCTGTGATACACTGTGTGATATTGAAAGTAGTAATCAAATGAACCCAAAAAAATGCAGCTTACTAAGAAGAAAAAAAAAGAGCATTAGTCATTGAAGGGGTGGTAAAGAGATTGGTATGATCCAGCTGTATGTAGAAACATATTTCTGTAAAACATCATTCTAATGAATCATGCATAAACTTTACTAGAGAGTATACAATAAAAATGAATGCATGCTTTACATTAAATTACTTATTTAAAATAGATCCTTAAATTTTATTCTGGAAATATATAATCATGCTTTAAAAAAATAGAAAAAACATTTGAAATATTTTCTGATTTTATTTTTTGCTTGCTATTCCTGTGAGTAAAAATAGGATATCCTGGAGACTGGATAAAATCTCATTGAAAATCTGTCCCAGTAGGATAACAAACTTCCACTTGCTATCCATAGTTTTTGATAATCACTTTTGTTTCAAGAAATATACTGGTAATATAAAGCAGTGCATGCATGACAATGACTTCCAAAAGGGATGTTGGTGGGATCTTGGTGCACATAGATCATCGTTGCATGCAAAACAATACGATATCCTTATTCTACAATCTTCTTCATCTTGTTGTGACAGCTGTATGGGATGTGTTTGGGATAGTTTAAGGAGCAGATACTCAAATTAATTACAATGTCATTCAGTGTTCATTTATTCTCTCTGTGCGCACTTCATGTTTTTTAGCTATTTAAGATAAACAGAAATAAAAATAAAGATGCATAATAAATGAGAATTCTGCTTAGCATTATTTGCATTTAAACTGACAATATAATAAAACCAAAATGTTCTTTCCGAAGCCTAACAACCTACTGTGTGATGAAATAAAGAAATACATAAAAAGAAATGACTATTTATGTAATGGGCAAGTGCTGGGTTGTTTGCATTGACTCACAATGCAGCACTTGAATACAAATTTTCTGTATCTATCCCTAAGGGCAGCCATACAAATTTCTGCACTTCAGACAGTGCTGAATCAGCAATTGTCTTCTCCCGGCGGGGGGCAGGCGAGGGCGGGGAAGCCTGATTATTGCCAGAGGCTATAGCAGTCATTTGCGATAATCAGAAGGGAATCAGACAGGCTGGTTGTATCCAAATTGATCGATCAACTTCGTACATTTAACCTGCCCATTAACGGCTTGAGTCTTGGCTGGTTCGTGCTGAACCTGTCGAGATTTGAATCGTGTATGACCGGCCTAAGACCAATAAATCAATTCAATGCATTGCATTTTAGAACATGGTTAATCTCTGTCCCAGGCTTTTTGTCAAGTATGTGAAAAATAATTATTACATCATTACTAAGACCTCCTCTGTAATACGCAGTTCAGTTTTGGGCACCAGTTCAGAAAAAGGATATCAGGGAACTGGAGAAAGTACAGAAAAGGGCAACCAAACTGATAAGAGGCATGAAGGAGCTCAGCCAGGGGCATAAATAGAACCTTCAGGGCCCTGGTGCAAGAAACCTTGAAGGGTCCCCCAAGAACCCCCCCCCCCCCAATCACGTGGCCCTTCCCACTAATCTGTTCTGCTGTGAGCCCCTTTCCTACTTTCTTGCCCCCCCCCCACAGTGGCAGAAAGCAAGCGATATGTCGTCCGCACACCAGGCAATTCCATGTAAGGGTCCAATGCAGTGGCAGAACTACCAGGGTTGCAAAGGTTGAAGAAGCGACCTAGTCGCGAAGCATGTATAGCTATATTGTGGAAGTTGGAACCCCTGCACCTGGAGGGGTTGTAGATACTTGGTGTACTGTAATAAGTTATAAACCAACATAAATACAGAATAATGTGGCCTTAACCCAAACTTTCGGAATCTATTTAATAATTATTCTTAATACCGATTCATCCAATGGACAGGGTACCCCCACAACTAATTCACAAGTCAGCAAAAACGATACAAAGGGGAACCATACAGGTCACCCCAATAAGCAGTTGCATAAGGAGAACGAGCAACGATATTAATTAACTAGAACAAATACTTTATTGAAAAAAATAGACCAATTATCAAAACTTTCAGGCCAGGATGGCCATTATCTTTAAGCATCAACAATTAAAGACAAAATGGATAACGTTGTCACGCACATGCAACAGAACAGGGCTCCACACTCATATTCATGCATACTACAGATAACCGAAAATGTATATTTCCTGGTAACGGGGAGGGCAACAAGGCAGGGGTTCTTGGGTCCAGAGCAGTGTATGCCTAACACAAAGCTAATGCACAATTAGGATATCCGATAATAGGAACATGTGTCCACATATAATAGTTATAATTACATATATCACCCTAAGGTTCATTCAATCTGTTGGTCTGCCAAGTTGGCATATAGATAGGAGTGGTATGGTATAGCAGTCAGCAACCAGGAAATAGATTATCGCAGATAAGGGAAATCCTTCAGATGCCTCCAAACACATTCATATACAGAGTAATTGCATGACATACTCCCCGTGGTTGCATCTCAAATCAGTCTAATATCACTTCAAGTATATAGAACATGGCCAATATGTGCTAGCAATGAATGGTTAGTGGTAAAATGACATCTAGTAGTCTGCCAGAGATAGTGTGTATGGATATTGTTTAGATATTGAATGACCCAGCTGTTTGCCTTGCTGCCCCTTGTAGCTGCTTATGTGGCCCCGCACCTGCACCGGGGTTGGTGCCACTGCCTGTTCGCAAGGTTCCCACCTGACCTGAAAGTTTGTACATACATTTGCATTTTACACTTAGTAAGTGTTGTATTATTTGGGTATTGAAAAAGTATGTGGGCATGTAGTGTAGGGATCGACCAATATCGGTTTTTCGTTGCCGATACCGATATTTTGGCCATTGCATATCGGTATCGCCAGATATGGGCCAATATTTTGAGCATTTAAAGTTTTGCAAAATAAACACAATTTTCGACACAAATCTGTTACTGAACATGTTAGTGTTTGTTTATTAACATTTTTAACATTAAGGGCTCCTTCTTTAAACCTTAACTGCATGAAAACTGATAGGAAAACCACACTTGCAGGGACATCAGTTTCACATCATCTGATTGTGAATGATGCATAAACTGCTGCAGTAGTGCAAAACTTCTAGAAAAAAAGCTAGACAAACAGCTGGACAGTGGATTGAAGTCAGGGGACTACTGCTGCAGCAGTGCACTCACTGCAATGATTTTAAATCACTACTGCAGTCATTGCAAATTAAACTGCTAGAAAAAAATCTAGACAACAACAAACAGCTAGACAGTGGATTGGATGAGTCAGTTGACTATTGCTGCAGTAGTGCACTCACTGCAATGATTTTAAATCACTAACCGCAGTCAGTGCAAAACTGATAGAAAAAAGCTAGACAGTGGATTGGAGTCAGTGGACTACTGCTGCAGTGGTAAACTCACTCACTGACTGCAGTAGTGATTTAAAATTATTGCAGCAGTGAGTGGTGCACTACTGCAGCAGTAGTCCACTGACTCCAATCCACTGTCTAGCTTTTTTCTAGCAGTTTTGCACTGACTGCAGCGCAGCACCT
The DNA here is from genome assembly GCF_965119305.1 of Pelophylax lessonae. Taxonomy (NCBI): domain Eukaryota; kingdom Metazoa; phylum Chordata; class Amphibia; order Anura; family Ranidae; genus Pelophylax; species Pelophylax lessonae. The sequence continues at coordinate 420,408,381 of NC_138771.1, forward strand.
TCCTCTGGATCAACTGCGGGTATAGGATTGTGTACTGTATATGGGATTGTACGGTTGGGTTTTCAATACTGTTTTTTTTTTTACTTTTGTTGGTTGAACCGGATGGACTTGTGTCTTTTTTCAGCCTGACTAACTATGTAACTATGTAATTATATAAATGATAAACTATGTTTATCCTAAAATAAATAGCTAATAGAAAACTGCATATTTTTTTTATATTATATAAATATATATAAACAATTATAAAGCAGAAAAAATATACATTTTGATTTTAAACAATACATTGCAATGCTAATGTTAATATGAATAATGGGTATTATTTCTTATAAATGTGGATTGCACCCAAAACATATACTTCTGTATTTTTTGCAGCTGCTAGCATGTTGAATCACATGCAGTCTTTTAATATTCTTAACTTTCAGGTTGGGAGATATTTCCTCCAGAATTTATAGTTCTTCATTACTGAAAGGGGAATTACAAGTGTACCCTCCTTTGATGAATTTTAAGATATTAAAGATTTGGGAGTTTAGCTGCAAGACGGTGACATCGTTCTTGTGGGAGAGGTGGAGGCACAAACTATTTTCTTTAGAAAAAACTCATCCCTGGAGATAAACAATATTGGCAGGCAGCTTAACCAAATACAGCAAACCTAATTAACAGCTATGGGTGAATTTATTAGGAAAAGAATAGAACTGAACAGAGGTATACTCACAAAAAGAAAAAGTAAAGTCCATGCACAAAATTAGCATACGCATAGTTGATTCATTGATCGGTCCCATGATTTATTGGTCAGCAGAAAACTGCAGATCTAAGTTGCTTGAATCTGTCCAGCTGAAAACTAAATTAAATGTGCTGTGAGTTAAACCAAAAGAAGCCACATCCTCTGACAAGTGAAAAAAGCAGTTTACCTGTTACTCAGTGGATGTACTGAACAATTGTGACACTTTGTTATCTCTTCTACTGATTGTGCCTATATATTTAAAAATGAATAAAAAGATGGAACAAGAAATAAATAGTTTCCTCCTCCTTTCAGCCATAGTCAATCAAAGCTAGTCAAATATATTTTCTATAGAAGAAATCCCAGAATTCAAGAACTTGTGCATTTTCCTCCAATGGGTACCACGCCAAATACTCAGTTCCCCAGCTGTGACCCTGCCCTTGTTCTGAAAATGAAGTCAGTGTGGAGTCTTTGCCCGACCAACTTGGAAAGTCTCCTAGCTTTTACCTACCAAATTCCCCCTGAACTTTGTGTTTCATTGAATCTTTTGCATAACCTCAGCTATAACACATCTTTACTAAAATGTTTGCTAGACAGATAAAAAAAATACATAAAAATAAATAAAAAAATATAACTAAAACAGTAAATGATAGAAAAGTAATCCTCCCTCCGTTTCCGTATGATGTTTTTAACATGATAATTCACTAAAACTCAGTCATTTTACATAAAAAGAACACTGATATGGTAACCTTATAGACAGGAAAACCATGCAATGTTTTTACAGTGTTAATTGTTGACTTTATCTTTATTATGGTAAAAGTAATGTTGGGAAAAGCCCTTCTGCTAAAATTAAAAGTGAATATTTTATAAGCAGTTGCGAAAGTTGACCCCTATCTGTGCTGAAAAAAAAAAAAAAAAAAGTATGAATAATTGGACTAATGAAAAGACAAAAGATAATTTTGTGAAACACTGATGAATGTCCAAAACGAAAAAATGCACAGGTTAAAATGAGGTGTAAAGTTCCCAAAAATGAAGTGGGTAATAGTCGTGTGAATCATTTCTCATAGACAAATGTTGACAGTTTTAGCTCATATGTGGTTAACACATAGCCAGGAAAGCATGTAATGAGCCCACATTTGACATCTAGAAGGTCAGAAAACTTTATTTAAATAGAATAAGTAAGAAATGCAGTCACGTACCTACCGAAATGTATTTGTTAACTGTAGCAAATAAAAAAATCAGTGCTGTTTCCCATTGTACCACTTGCTAAATACTTTGCTTTTATTTTCAAATTTGTTCCCATGGGCAACACCATTTCTCCTATCAATGTGTCTCTGCACATGATCTAATTTGATTCACTCAATGTTCTGCCTAAAAACCTTAAAGAGAAAATAAACTTTCAATCAACATTAACTATTTTTAATCCTTATGCTGCTATCATTATTAAATAGATAGGAAGGTATAATATATGTATTTGTTTTAAAGTTTTTCAGCTTCTTCAATTTCTTCACTTGCTTCCTGGCTTCTGGCCAAGACCAAATTTATGTTATACATCCCAGAAGTTTTCATGGGCATTTTTTTCTTTCATTTGGAGGAGGGGAGGTAAGGCTGCAAATACTGTAGCTGCTGACTTTTAATATAAGGACATTTACCTGTCCAGGTATCATTCGATGTCAGCATCCCTAGCCGATTCGTCCATTGGCTGTGGGTGCAGGCACTGGTATCTTCACTAAGGGAAACAGGAAGTGAAGCCTTGCGGCTTCACAGCCTGTTTCCTACTACTCATGCGCGAGTCACACAACGCTTTCTGAATGGTCCCGCTGCCTTCTGGGACCTTTGTGTCTCTCAGAAGCTGCTGAGGGGAAGGAGGAGGGGCCAGAAATGTTGTAGATCACCGCAATCATTGTGTGGAGATCTTACCCGGAAGTGGGAGCGGGTACCTGGTTTTAACAGGTATCCGTCCATCCCCCCCAGAATGGTGCCAAATGGGGCAGCAAATGGGGAGAGGGAGAAAACAAGCGGAGCTAAGCCTTTTGGATGGAGCTTGCGTTAAGTCCTGCTTTGGCGCACCTTATAGAAACAGACTGCAACCTTCTGAAAAATGTCTTCAGTTGGCAACAGTGGGGAATCCAAGAAAATTATGTAAATATCCTCTGCTCTGGTGATTCATAAAGTGATTATGAAGGATCTTTTTTTTTTTTTTTAATACCAAACGTTATTATTTACCTGCTCTGACTGAGTCCAGTGAGGAGGGAGAGAGAGATCAGAGCCACTGCTCTTGGACACAGCGCTGGATTGAGATTGGGGTAAGGTAAGTATGGGGGGGGCTGCACCTAAAATATTTTTTTTACCTTGAAGTGATTGTAAAGTCTCTTTTTTTTAAAATAACAAACATGTTATACTTACCTGCCCTGTGCAGGTGGTTTTGCAAAGAGTGGTCCAGATCCTCCTTCTCGGGTCCCTCTTCGGCTCTCCTGGCCCCTCTCTCCTGTTGAGTGCCCCACGGCACCTGGCTACACTTACTATAACCTGGCTAATCAGTTTAGTGAAGACTCATGAAGGAATCGATTTAGGTAAGAGGAGGAAATCCCTGCCTGATCTGAGGTCAGTATTGTTTGGGTACATGAGATGATGATGGTGAGGTGGAATAGTAGATCCCAACAAATATGGGCATCAACAAGCGAGTGGTCTGTAAATGCCAACACGCTGCACATATGTGTAACTGGGCAGCCAACATTCATGTGCTGAGACATGGCACAGGCAGACAACTCTTGGTCCAGGCTAAAGACCAGGCTGATCCTTCCTGCTCCTGACAAACTTCTTTTGTTATCCTTTAAGGGGAGAGACTATTTTTGCAAAACTGATTTCTCAAGAACACTCAACATACAGTTAGCTACCTCTATATTGTAATTACTTTTTTCCTTTTGAATAGATAGCTTTATATGAAATGTGTTTTGAGAGGATCTTTGAATTACATTCAACAGATTAATATTCAGGATCTTTGCTATTGGGTTTTTGAAGAGAAGCTGTTCATTTTCACACTTCCTCTCTATTTTGCTTGCAAATTTCAGATAAAGCTATCTAAAGCTAATGTGCTCTATAAACCACAGGCTTTTTTTCAGCAAAGCAGATACTGGTATTCTGAGAAAGCATGTGAGAAGGTGCCTAGATATCCACCAACTGGCTGAAAACTAGTGTAAAAAAAAATATTCATATGAAATATTTAATATGCATCTGACTGATACAAACGTGAGTCTCATGCTCCTACTTCCCTCCTCAATCGATCTTGGTACTCTTGCACTCACTCTGCACCGATTGGCCAATGAGAGTGAGCCCTCTCTGTCTGATTGGCTGGAGCCACACACCCCTGCCTCCAGTTGCTCTGGCTGATTGGCTGCACTTCTCTGCTGCTTTATTTAAGCATCTGGGCTTGTAATAGTGTTCCTGATCCTGGCTCCTCACCTGTGTCTCTGCTAGTTCCTGCCTTGTCTACCTGCCTTGCTGTTTCTTTCTTGGATTACTGTCTATTCATTTAGATTGATGTTCTTTTTTTAACTCTGTTAATTATAAAAAAAAGTGTGGAAACTTTTTGAAGACCCCTCCTATATTTCTGATTATAATGAATAATTACATAGAATATACATTAAACCTCTGTACGTTCCCTTTTTTTTAATTCTGATTTTGCAGTATTTTGGTTTGCTTATATTGTGTATTGAATTTTTCTCAGACATTACTAGCCAGTGATCTGATAAAACAAGTAAACAATTGCAACTCCTTAAATAAAAGAGAGAGAACAGAGCAGCGCCACCTGAGTGTAGCATTAAAACAATCCTTTATTGGCATAAAAGGTAATGCACTCACATGAGTGATAGGAAAGCAGGCTTTACTGCAAGTCATCCGATCCACTGCAGGGGAGGCAGGAGAGGTGTAGACAGCCCTGGTGCTAGCGTTCGAGGCATGCGTGCCCCTTCATCAAGCTAGCACCACCCCGCTTCCACTGGATGTGATGAGGGAGAAGCTGTGACACCGACAGGACACCGGGAAGTGCCAGAAGCCACTGACACAGCCAGGACCCAGGGCTGTCTACACCTCTCCTGCCTCCCCTGCAGTGGATCGGGTGACTTGCAGTAAAGCCTGCTTTCCTATCACTCATGTGAGTTCATTGCCTTTTATGCCAATAAAAGATTGTTTTGATACTACGCTCAGGTGGCGCTGCTCTGTTCTCTCTCTTCTATTTATCTACCATGCGCAGAGTCCCCTCGTAACTCTGATAGAGCCGGCGGCCACCCAGCCATCCATCTCTACATAGACTCTACTCCATGGACTTTGTATCTATATACACCTGAAACATTTATCATTATTGGTTTTTTTATCAATATTTTTTGATTCTCTATATCTGCTTTTATATCTATTGTTTACATTTGTTTTTATAAGTTTCCCCTAACACTGTGGGTTTATTAGCGCTGGTCCAGCATCTGTTATAAATTGCAACTCCTTAGCTACTTATTTATGTAAACTTTGGGGAACTACAATCCCCAGCAGCACTTCCACAGCAACAAGAAGTTGTTCTTACAAATCTTTTTCAAATTTATAGCACTTTACCATAACGCTCTAGAGTTTTTACGAATCCTCGAAAATTGCTGTTTGTACCTCAAACTCTAGGAACATTGGGGTTGATTTACTAAGGGCAAATAGACTAAGCACTCTGCAAAGTGCAGTTGCTCCAGAGCTTAGTAAATGAGCAAAAACTCTGCCGACTTCCATCATCCAATTATGTGCAAGCAAAAATGCAGTTTTTTTATTTTATTTTCCTAGCACATGATTGAGTACTTTTGGCAAAGTGACGCTTTACTTCATTTACTAAGCTCTGGAGCAACTGCCCTTGCAGAGTGCAATCTGCACTTTTCAAAGTGCACAGTCTATTTGCCTTTAGTAAATCAACCACATTATCTTTCTTACTATGTTTTCTGTTGACAACTCCTCAAACAATATTTCGATTTTATTTAATAAAGATACCTAACAGGTACAGTGTGATCTTTCCATAGGGACTCATACCTTAATTTTTTTATATTTACATTTATATAAATGTGTTGTTTGCCCAGTTTCTCTATACTAGCTGCCATTTTGTCTGAAAGGATGGCGCTAAAAATATTATTGTTTCCTCCTATGGGATAATTAGACAATAATTTTACTGCATATTTGATAATACCACTCCACCGAATATCACCTTCATTTTAGTTATCTGTTTTCTGATAGTCTCTTGAAACATTTTATACAGTTAGTCACCTATGAGTGTTAATAGAACTTCTTTATGCAAACATGCTGGTAATTTACTGTATGTTTAGTGGCCCTGGAAACACTGGTATTTCTGATATTAAGCGAATGTGCAGGTGGTATTGGTAATTTATTGCTTTACTCGTCTCAGCTTGTTTTGTCATAAAACCTGATTTGATTTGTTTTTGACCCCCCCCCCAAGTTCCCAAGTTTAAAATCGCATTATTATTTTTCCTTGCATGGAACGGTTTAGTGTGAATTAGCATAACAAGAAAATACAACAAAATGCAAAAATAAATATGATAGATAAGAACATTTTTAATTGCTAATTTATCAATGCTGTTGATCACCATGGTGATCATGTGGCTTTATTTTGCAACAAGGTGTTAGCATTAGGTCACTGATATGCCATGTTATGTTATTATTTATTTATTTATTTATTTTTTACCCAATGAATTTTCAAAGAAAGAACATTTTTATAAAAATTCAGTTTCTTCTGGGTAAAAAGTCATATTACATGGAGGGTATTGGCTGCACAGAAATATTTTTTAGCAATGGTATGTGCCAGTTCCTTACTATAAAACTGTAGTTTCTGTTTGACTACTGCCCTACCATCTTCATTGTTGTTTGTTGTTGTTTTTTTACTATTTAGCTATTTTTTTGTATTTTTTGCTTGATTAAAAAGTAATAGATTAGGGTTAAGGGCTCAATTAGACTTGCCATTGGGGGAGTAAAAAACACACAGTTGAGCCACAATTTTAGTGCCTTCAGCTGCCTGCCCTAAAGCTGCAAAGTCATGATGCTTTGCTTCCCCCTGGCAGCAAAAACTCTGCAAAATAACTTTTGGTGTTCAACCTCATGGGGAAGCACTGCAAACACCCCGCAACTATGTGCAATATGTTGTGGCGTGTTGGTTCGGCAATTACAGGGAAAAACTGGCAGCGAGGAGGCATCACATTGCCTGTGTACCACCTGTCGAACGTGTCTAAAAAGCAATATGAACATCCATTTACCATTTTCAGAGGCACAGCAGTTCAGGTGAAAGTCCAAACTTAGCCATAGTGTTTCAGATTACGGTATATATTTTATCAAAGGTATATTTTATTTTCTGTTGCTAGAGCCTTTTTTTTGTTTCAGGGTTTGCAGCATACATTTCTTGCTGACACAGGAAAAGCTACCCTTGCCCCTTGTACTCTTCTGCTAAACCCTCCATAGCTTTGCAAACTATCTATGAGAACTCACTGAATTGATTTGATCACATGCTTGTTAATTTGCTTGCAAGTGAAAGAACTTGGTCATAATCAAGCGTTCCTTGTTTCAAATATTGAGGGTAAGGAGGTTAGCACCTTGACCACAGAAGGAGAGGAGCATTTAGCCACACAGCAGTCAAGACTCAAGAGCTCTGCAGTATGGGCATTTTTATTTAATGTATCTGCTGCTCATAGTACAACTGTGGCCTGCAACCTCTGCCTGCAGTGTATCAGCTGCATAGCCTATGGTGACCAGATTTTTAAAATGAAATCCAGGGACATATTTTTTTTTTTTTATTGGCAAATGGCACAGGACTGCATAATACACAGAGCGCTGGACACAGGACTACATAAAACAAAGAGCGCTGGGCACAGGACTACATAATACACAGAGCGCTGGGCACAGGACTACATAATACACAGAGAACTGAGAACAGGACTACATAATACACAGAGCACCGGGCACAGGACTGCATAATATACAGAGCGATGGGCACAGGACTACATAATACACAGAGCGCTGGGTACAGGACTGCATAATACACAGAGCGCTGGGCACAGGACTACATAATACACAGTGTGCTGGGCACAGGACTCCATAATACACAGAGTGCTGGGCACATGACTACATAATACACAGAGCACTGGGCACAGGACTACATAATACACAGAGCGCTAGGCACAGGACTACATAATACACAGAGAACTGAGTACAGGACTACATAATACACAGAGCACCGGGCACAGGACTGCATAATATACAGAGCGATGGGCACAGGACTACATAATACACAGAGCGCTGGGTACAGGACTGCATAATACACAGAGCGCTGGGCACAGGACTACATAATACACAGTGCACTGGGCACAGGACTGCATAATACACAGAGCGCTGGGCACAGGACTACATAATACACAGAGCGATGGGCACAGGACTACATAATATAGAAGAGGGTGTTAGGCATAAAATACAGGGTTCACGTTTGTCCCAACATCCATAGCTCACCTCTGCACCCTTCTCTCACAGATTGTCTCTGCAGCCACCTCTTAGCCCTTCGCCCATAACAGCTAAACTCTCCATGCAGCTGCATCAGCTCTGACCCCTGCTCCCCCACTGCACTAACCTATGTACAAACAGACCCCCTTCCTCTGCTCATCTCCCGTTCTTAGCCCTCCACACAGTCAATTTTTAGCTCTGCCTCTCCTCCACTGAACAGCAGCAGGGGCGGCAGTGAGATCGTCCAGCAGGGGACATCTGCATTTGAGCCACCAGGCTGTTTCTCAGCCAGCATTAGATGCCCTGTCTACATTAATCCGGCCCTGAATCCGGGGATAAAACTGGGGACGGATTTGGACCGGGGACAGTGTCCTCAATCTGGGGATGTCTGGTCACCCTAGCCTGGGTCCAAGATCTGCATTAACAGTTACAACAAGCAATGTTGTAAGACATTATATTTTATGTTATTTTCTTGTATCTAACAATTCTAATAAAGAACAGTAAGAAAAAAAAAAGTAAGCACACAAATATATACACTTATAATTGGTAACAGGCAGTGAGATGCAGGGAGATAGTCTCTCGGGGGTAGTCTGGGGAAAGCCGAACCCGACAAGACTCCTTGGGCTGACAGGTCATTTTTTGAGCTTGACAGCTCTCTCTTCGTGGCGTCCACTAACAGGAATATCCAAGCCTCAGCTTCATTGCTCCAGCGGTCCTCTGCATAGTCAACTTCAGCTTTCCCTGGACTACTCCAGAGAGACTCTCCTGCATCTCACTGCCTGTTACCCAGTGTGAGTGTATATTTTTGTGTGCTTACTTTTTAATAATAAAATTGTGCTACACCAATGGCTGCTTGGCGCCTCTCTTCCCTTACCCTCTTTTGTCACAGCACCTGGGTTACCAGCCCTATCTGAGAAGGCAACCTGGCATGAGCCCTTATTACTAGCAAGCGACTGAGATTATCACTTTATTCCTAACCTCCGAGAATATATTATACTATTTTAGCTGAGTACATTGGGATACGTATCCCTTTTGTAATCAATGCATAGAAAAGGGTAGCATAGACAAGGGTCGGGCTGAGCGTGGTTTTCTGTTAGGGCTACTGAAAATGCTTCAGTGGAGTATTAAAAGAAAAGTGCGGAAAAACAAGATAATAAACATATACTGTACATTCACACCAATTTTTTTTTTCAATTACTTTCTTTATTATAATTAATTACAAAATTTACAATCATCACCACATTTATCATCAACAAGGAAAAAAAATTATAATACAAATTACCATTTCATCTACTTGGATCTGTTCTATCTCAACCATTTTTTTATCCTAGATGATTGTTTATATCAGAATACGCTATGGCCTCCATTTTTCTTTTATATATGGAACAAAATTCACATCAAATCATAAAGACAGACTTAATATAACAAAACTAAACGAGACAAGACAAACAAACAGACGAAAAAATAAAAAAAAATTAAAAATGGGGGATAAAGGGGGGAGGGGAGGGTAGGGACAAGAGGGGAAGGTGATAAGGGATCTATTAGGAAAAAAAAAAAAACTTCCATGTATATAAATATTTTTCTATTTTTATCTGTTATTACTTAGGCTCTTTATCTCCTCAAGTTCTATTCTGACAAATCACACTCCTTTGAACAGACAAAGTTGTTCCATTTACTCCATTTCAGGATATATTTATCTAATTTATGGTTAGCACTTAATACCCAATTTTCCAGTTTATTAATCTCCTCCACTTTCCTAAACCACATTTTTATGTCTGGTGGCGCTGTACTTTTCCATTTTAATGGAATACATATTTTAGCTGCATTCAGCAACTGAGGAATTATCGAATCTTTATATTGATTTTTAGGGCTGCTGGAGGCGTGTAAGAGGAAGAGTGCCGGGTTTGACCCCAACTGTTGATCTGTGAGTTTCTGAATTATTTCACTGATCTGTGCCCAGAAACACCTCAGTTTAGGGCATGACCAGAAGATATGTAACATTGTTCCTCTTCCTGTCGCACATCTCCAGCATCTATCAGTATTCACTCCTGACATTTTGTTCATTTTAACTGGTGTTTGGTACCATCTCGTTAAGATCTTATAGTTAACTTCTTGTATCTTTGTACATATTGATGAAAAGAATGTTGATTGAATTATTTGTCCTTTCTTTTCTGTGGAGAGGGTACATTCAAGTTCCCTTTCCCACTCTGTAATATAAGGGAGATGGTATCGTTCCTCTGGTCTTATCAACATCGTATATAGTCTAGATATTGTGTGTGTTAAAGGTCCTCTTTGCCCACAGAGTTCTTCAAAAGGTGTCAGTTCTTGGTCTTCCTGATTAGATATTGGTACAGAATTTAGAAAATGTCGAAGTTGCATTGCTCTCCAACTATCTAATTTAAAATCTCCTATTGGGTCCATCAGCTCTTTCACTGTGGGCCATCCTGTTGGTGTCACAAAGTGATTCCTCTGATAGCTTCCTGTTTCAATTAAGGCTTTAAATCGTTTATCTAAGTATCCCGGAGTAAATTGGGGGTTTCCCAGAATTGGGAATAGGGCCGAATTTTTTTTTATTAATCCAAATTGTGTAATGATTTTTGAACATATTTTAATTGTGTGTCCAATGATTGGATGTGTATGCATTAGTTCCGGTAAAGTTTGGAAACACCATGGGGCTCTCTTTAGAGGTATCTCAAATTGTGCTTGTTCTAATTTGGTCCAAGTTTTTAATTCTGTATGTCGACACCAATCTATAAGTCTCCCTAATTGAGTAGCTTGGTAGTACTTCCTTATATCTGGTACCGACAATCCTCCCTCCTCTTTCGGCAGTTTAAGAATTGTTTTACTGAGTCTAGGATGTTTAGAAGTCCAAATAAATTTCATCAACATGGTTTCAAGTTGTTTAAAATAGTTAGATGGAATATTTATTGGCAAGGTTTGGAATAAGTATAAGAACTTTGGGAGTATACACATTTTAATTATGTTACATCCCCCAAACCATGAGTGGTATCCATTACTCCAGTTTCAGGCTGAAACTTAGTTGTATTTGTCGTATCATTGATTGTGTAACCCCCCACTCCCATTGCTTCCGACTTATTTAAATTAATTTTAAGGTTGGACATGACTCCATATTCTCTAAATTCGGATAGGAGATTTGGTAATGATATCACAGGGTTTGTTAAGGAAAACAACATATCATCAGCAAACGCTGATATTTTATATTGAATTTGTCTCACTTTCATCCCTGTGATATCCTGGTTTAGCCTTATTTTACACAAGAAAGGTTCCAGTGATAATATAAAGAATAAGGGCGAAATGGGGCAACCTTGCCTAGTCCCATTCTGAATCTGAAAGTCTTCAGATAGGACACCATTTGCCTTTACTCTTGCTGTTGGATTTGAGTAAATTTGAGTAATCCAATTGAACATGACATCTCCTATACCAATATAGCGGAGAACAGCAAACATAAAGTCCCTTTGGACTCTATCGAATGCTTTCTCCGCATCAATACTAATTGATATACTCTCCATATGTTTCTGTCTCGCTATTTCTATCAAGTTTAGTACCTTTATTGTGTTGTCTCGTGCCTCCCTGAAGGGGACAAAACCCACCTGGTCTAGATCGATCAATTGCGGAAGATATGTTTGAATTCTAGTAGCCAATACCTTTGTGAAAAGTTTAAGGTCTGTATTCAACAGAGAGATCGGCCTATAACTTGAGCATGATGTGGGATCTTTATCTTCTTTTGGAATGACCGTTATATGTGCCTGTAGTGTCTCCTTTGGGATTTTATTTCCTGTTCCCCACCTATTAAATGTTTCTACCATGTTCCTTTCCAATTGCGGAAGAAACATTTTATAGTATTGGATGGTATACCCATCTGGGCCTGGGGCTTTTCCTGCCTTAGTGTTGGCTATTGCTTCCGCCAGTTCTTTTTCTGTTATCTCCGACTCCAGGGCCTCCCTATCACTTTCAGTCAGACATGGCATCCGAGATGCAGTCAAATATTCCTTCATTTTGGGTTGTCCCGGAGTTGGAGATTGCAAGTTGTATAGCGACATATAGTAGGATTTAAATTCTTGAGCTATTTGTTTAGGGAGACTGGCTTTCTGTCCTGTACTTGTTACTATTTGTGGTATATATGATGCTAGCTTTTGTTCTCTCAGGGACCTGGCTAATATTTTACCACATTTATCTCCTGCTTCATACATAATTTTATGGCCTACTTGTATTGCTGCTTTTGCTTTGTAAGAAAGTAGATCGTTAATTTCCCTCCTTGTTATCATAAGATCTTTCCCTATAGTTGGGGAAACATTATGTTTATGTAAAGCTTCCAATTTTTGTAGTTTCCGTAATAGGGATTCTAATTTTTCTGTTCGTTGTTTTTTTATTCTGGCTCCATGTTTTATTAGAATACCTCTAATTACCGCTTTCTGCGTCTCCCATACTATCCCTGGGTCAGAGTCTATCGTAACATTAGTTTGAAAAAAAAAATTTAGTTCTGTTTTAATTTCGGTCGTAACAAGTTCATTCTGCAACAAGCTTTCATTTAATCTCCATGTCTTTTGTCCCCTGTCTTGTCTATCTGCTATTTCATAAGTCAAAACTATAGGGGCATGGTCAGACCAAGTAATCACATTTATTGTTATGCTTCTAATTGCTTGTAATTGATTATGGGGAATAAAAAAATAATCTATTCGGGAGTATGACTGGTAGACGGGTGAATAAAAAGAGTAATCTCTTTCCCCGGGGTGTAGTAAGCGCCATGCGTCCCATAGTTGGGCTTTATACAGGCATTTTGAAATATTTTTTCGAGTCCTCACTGGTATAGAAGAGGTTCCCTGAGATGTATCTTCTGTCGGTATTAATGGAATGTTAAAATCTCCTCCTAGTATTAAGTGCCCTTCTTTAAATTCTAACAGTTTGTCAATGTTTCTCTTTATAAAATTATCTTGTTGGCTATTTGGTACATAAAATGTGGCTAGAGTGATCTTGACGTTTCCTATGTAACCCTTCACAAATAAGAAGCGTCCATTAGGGTCTCTAATTATTTGTTCACTTTTACAAGGTACCTTTTTTGAAATTATAATAGAGACTCCTTTAGATTTTGTGTCTATGTTTGTGGCATGATATGATAGAGGGAAAAACCTATTTTTCAAGATTGGTATTTTACTGTCTCGGAAGTGTGTCTCCTGTAGGAAAGCTATATCAACTTTGAGGCGTTTTAAATCATGTAGAAGAATTCTTCTTTTTTCAGGAATATTAAGTCCTTTTGCGTTTACTGTATAAATTCGTAGTGTTTCCATGATCTCATTTATTATACACAGAAGGGGAAAAAAGGGAAGGAAAGGACACAAGGAAGGTAAAGAGGGAAAAAAAAAAAACTCAAGCTACCACAAACCTACTAAAAAGAGGGAGAATCCCTCCCCCTTTTTTTTTTTAACTAGTGTTATCTCGCTCTCCAGGCTATCTGGATCTCAGAGCGTATTCCTATCTAGGGTAGTGATCCAAGAGTGATTGGAGGACGTTGCTCCCGCCCTCCCTGTCCTGACAGACCATTTCATTTTAAATTTTTTAGAGTCCTTACATTTCCTAAAGATAAGGAGGGGAAAGAGAGGGAGACACGGGGCTCAGCAGGGGCGAGGGAAAAAAAAAAAGAAAAAGGGGGGGGGAATTCCCCTCTCGCACCCTCCTCCTTGCCTAATGCCTCCTCCCGTGTCCCCGCAGCGTCTCTCCCATTCACTTTCATCTCAATTGGAATTTATCTATTATTTATCTAGTGTCTCTTTTCCATCCGGTTTCTCCATGTTTTGGTATATGGGGTATATCTATTAGCCAATTTGGTATCCGTATTGGCTCACTTCCCAAAAACTTGAAAAGATCTGTCAGATCTGTGGGACTACGTAAGGTGTATGTTCTCATGTCCTTACGTATAGTAACTGATAGTGGGTAACCCCATCTATAAGTAAAGCCTAGCTCTTTAGCCTTCTCTAGGATTGGGCGTAGCAGAGCTCTTCTGTGTAGGGTGGCTTTTGAGATATCGGGTAAGATTTTAATTTTTGCACCTCCATATTCCACAGTTCCCAAGTCCCACGCTTTATGTAGTATCTCCTCTTTCTGGGTATACCGACAAAGATGGCATACACCAATTTTTATCAGGATCCCTGCAGAGCCTGGACTGACAGTGGACCTTAACTGTCAGCTGAAGAACTAAGTGCAGAACTAAGTGCACTCCTGTGACCCACAGGATAAGTATGGCCAAAAGAGTTCTCCTTTAATGTTGGCCCATAAGTTTCATTTACACTGGTATGGTAGTCTTACAGTTCTCCAATCTGAAAACATATTTTTTACACTTAATCTCCTCTTTGAGCACTTTAAATTATGGTCTAGCCACAAGAATGTAAAAAAAAGTAATACTTGCCAAATATATTTTATCTTTCTCTTAAAAGTAATTGTGAAATTGGTATTGCTTTTATTGCTTTTATAAGTGTGCTTACATGTGGTGGATATTTTGAAGTTTAGGCAATCTTTCCACGTACATTTTAACTAGTATGTGAACAGTGGACATGCTAAATACCTCATTGTTATAACCACATTGCCCCTCCCCCTCTCACTCAGCTATGACAGCTTTTCATCAATATCAGTTAAAGCAATCATTTTCTAATTATTCATTTTTAACCCTTTTTTTTTAATCATTTTGTTTTTCTTTAGATTTTTTTTTAATGTTGCATTGCAAAAGTGCAAAATGAAAAAAGACAGAATCAGGATTTTATTGTAATTTTAGCCAATTACTGGGAACCCGCCTACTGGGCACTTATACCCCCTTCCTGACCAGGCCAATTTTTAACTTTAAGCACTCTTACACTTTGAATGACAATTGCGCAGTTATGCAACACTGTTTCCATATGACAATTTTATGATATAAATAAAACTTTCTTTTGGTGGTATTTATTCACCACTGGGTTTTATACTGTTTGCTAAACAAACAAAAAAAAAAGACCTAAATGTGAAAAAAATACCAAAACTTTTTTCCTACTGAAGAAACCAATCCAATGGCGATACGCGTGGGGGGAATTCAGTCCAGGACGTCACACAGCTGCTGAAAACTGAATGGTGTGGTATGCAGTCTGACGATCGTTTAGTGATTTATATATGCTTTTTTAATCAAATTTCTTGTAGGTGTATTTTAATTGGGGCATCCTAATAAATTTTTTTAAATTGAGAGCACTATAGAGTTGCCTTTGTGTTACATGTGGTCCGTGCCAGGAATATTGGCACAGACTGGAGTACTAGATCTAAGGAAGGAAGTTTTACATCCACTTCAGAGTGACTGGCAGAAGTTGTGAAATAAGTCTGTTATTAACAGGAGTGAGGTGAGTGTTCAATTCACCTGGTGCTGGTTGCACCAGTGCTGTATCTTGGCCTAGGCCAACAAGGCTCAGGCCTAGAGTGGCACTTTGCAGGGGGGCAGGGCCGGATTAACATAGGGGCTATTGGAGCTGCAGCACCAGGCCCCCTCCCTTAAGATAGGCCCATCCAGCCAGCAGTATGAGCCTGATTTCTCCTGTCCATAAACGTCTATGGGACAGGAGAAGCGGTGGGTAAATGTAGGGGTGGCTGGCTGCACCTGGGTTGGCTCAGTGTGAATATTACAGTGTCACAGAGCACAGTTCCCCCTGCACAAATGGAAGAGGAGAGAGGTTGGATTGGCTCTGCCTTCTCCCGCCCCTCTCCCTCTGTGCCCGCACACACCAGTCTGTACAGTGAAGTGAAGGAGCCGTGTGGGTGGGAATTTATACACAGAGCAGCTCACAGATACAACATGAATAAGATGTGTGAGTGATAAGCCTCCAGGAACTATCCATATCTGAGCTCAGTGACTGGACTCTTCCCCCTGCCTCCTTTTTTCTCTCCCTCCCCCTCTTTTTTAACTTTTTCTCCAGCTTTAGCTGTTAAAACTGCAGCCAAAGTGTTTAGAATTGTGTCATCAGCCTATGGTAGTGCCCAGTGCTTTGTGCGTTTAAGTGGGTTCACACTGGTTTGCTATGGTTTGTCCCATTGCATGTGTATCTGCAGTTTTCCTGCGTTAAAGCCACAGTCTTATTGATTCCTATTAGGTTGCATGTTTTTTCTGTATTTTCTGAAAGCGCAACAAAATTCCTGCATGCTGCATCTTTGGTACACTTTAAGAAAAAAGAAAAAGCAGCAAAAACTTGCAACCTAATAGAAATCAATAGGATCGCAGCTAAAACTGCAGGTAAAACGCAGGAAACTTCGGATACACAAACATTGCGGCCAAACTGCACTAGTGTGAACCCAAAGGCTTGTACACACTTGCAGCTGGCACTGTCACTAAACTGAAAAGTGGCCGGCAGTGAGGAGGTGATATGATACCTCTTCACTGCATGTTTTACCCCCCAAATGCCAATTCCTGCAGATAATAGTATGGTTCACTTTGAACTCCACCTTATTTCTGTCGCTCTCTTTAGGTATTCAATGTGCTCTCATCTTATTTTCTACACATGCAATACCTAAAAAAAAGGAATTGAAATAAGGTGGAGTGCAAAGTGAATTTCTACACTTAAGCGGAGCCCTTCACAGAACATTTTAAGACATTGGTAAAGTATAACTAAATGCAATTTTTTTTTCTAGTTTGTTGATAGAGTGGAGAGGGATTAGATCCTCTGTCAGGTTTCAATAACTGCCTATGGCCCTGTTAGGGAGATTTACCCTTTCTTTTTGACTCTATTTGTCCTGTTTACTGTCATCATCACATGTGGAAGTAAATGAAAACCCTATATTTTGGGTGTCCCCGGAGCAGGAATAGAGGGGAAATCATCCAATGGTGACACAAGTTCTGGTAACAACCAGGGATTCCCTTACTTTGGAGGGATTTTCTCTTACTTCCTGTTTGGCTATGGGACAGAAAGTGAAGAGAAATCTCAATGGGACACAGATTGGAAAAAAAGCTGATGGGTATGAGCCTTGTTTCAGACTATTGCAAACACAGACATCGCATGCGATTTGCACCACATTGCTATGCAGATCACATGGGATGTCTATGCAATGCAAATTCAGCCATACATTTTGTATGGCTAAACTTCCATTGCATTCCCAAGAAAATGCTGCAGGAACCTTTTTTTCCCCGCACTGGAATTGGATCCAATGCGATCCAATTCCTGTCCAAATTTCATCTGCAAACCAATCTGGGGGTGTCATTACCTTTGTTTTGACACCGGCTGCTGTTCGCAGAGCGGAATGTGAACTGCCTGCGGGGAGATGCGATGCGGGAACCCACACAGGAATGGCGGTGGCTCCCGTATCGCAGTAGTGTGAACCCAGGCTAACCCCTCCTTACTCTATCCAAAAAAATAAATAAAATAAAAGCTTTCTCTTTGGTTACACTTTAAACCCAGAGACTGACGGCCTTTTACTATTAGTAGGAATAGTATTGCACATAATATCAGAGATATACAGAACTTCAGGTTTGGGTGGAGTAATATTTTCTATATTGCATTATTGTTTGATACACAGGATTTAAAATGTCCTTTTATTAGGGTTTACATCTCCCCAACCCCCCTCCCTTCCTCCTCCCTGTCTCTCCCATCTTCTCCCTTATGGCACAATAATAATGAGTATTATGTGGGTACAATGACGTTGGCATGAGTGTGCAGTGTATATAGTGACTAAGATTCTGTTTCCACCCAAAAGTAGAACTTCTGCTTTAAGGCCTCCTGACCCCCTGATATGCCACATTTGGCATGTCCTTTTTTTGAGGAAGTGGGTACCTAGATTTGACAGGTACCCACTCTCACTTCCTTAGCAAAAAATCGTTTGTTTTTTTATTTTATTTATTTCCATAAAAAGGCCCACCAAAATCTTCAGCACCAGGCCCATGATGCTCTTAATCCGGCCCTGCAGGGGGGCAGCAAAAAGCTGCACCCCGACCAAAAAAAAAAAAAAAAAACCAGCCTCCTCCCTGCTCCCGCACGAAAAGGGTCCCCTTCGGCTTACACTACACTTTTAGTATAGTGCCAGTCTCATGGGGTGAATTGGGCCAGAGGGCAGGGTCCAGGAGGCAAATTAGTCTGGCACCCACATAAAGCACTCACACCTGCCGGTATGAGTGAGGACATTTGGATGAGGACATTCGGACAGATCGCAGGCGGCCAACCACACTTAATACAACTGGCCCGATGGCCCCCAATGCTTTAATGAGTGGAACTGCAGCCTAATGCTCCACCTACCCTCCTCCACCCCCAGATATGGCAGGCATCATGTCAATAATATAATTTCATTTCTTTAAACATCCTTTACCTTGAGCGAGCATATTGAATTGCATCAAATACAATTAAGACTTTTAATTGTATAGGATGGAATTAATATTTTGGATCTGCTTACCTCATATATCCTATTGCAATATGTCACTGGATTAGTAAGATTACTCCTATCTTATAAGATATTTGGACTTGTGTTTGCTGCCACTGATTATTTTACTTATTTGTATAATGACTATGGACATCCTAGTCATTATACAAATAAATAAGTAAAATATTCCTATAATTACAATCAGTGGCAGCAAACACAAGTCCAAATATCTTAGGCTGCACTAATGGGCACTGATAAGCTGCACTGGTGGCCACTGATGGGGCTGTACTGATATGCTGCACTGATGAGGCTGCACTGATGGGCAGTAATAAGGCGGCACTGATAAGGCTGCACTGATGGGCACTGATGAGGCTACACTGATATGCTGCACTGATGAGGCTGCACTGATGGGCAGTAATAAGGCGGCACTGATAAGGTTGCACTGATGGGCACTGATGAGCCTGAACATATGGGAACTGATGAACTCCCAGAACACTCCCTGGAATCAGGAAGAACTCCCAGAACACTCCCTGGAATCAGGAAGAAGGACACAGCAGATTACACTGCGGCTTCAGATGCCCACATCCAAGATGGCTGTGCTCAGACAGCATTTTTAAAAGTACGATTTTGACTAAAATCCAATACACTTTGTGGCAGTCCTTTACGCTTGAGAAAGGAGCCGAGTGCGCATGCTCCGAAACGCGTTGCGTCATTTCCGGGAGCCTGCGTTCCACTGCGGCTTCCGGTGTTACCAAGTCTCCAGACCAGCTTCCTGTGACGTCACCTCCGGGCCGGATCGTGCGGCTGGATACGCTGATACACGGACTGAAGCTTACCCCAGTGTAAGTTATTATGTAAAACGTTGTGCAATAAATTACTTTGGCTTACTACATGGCGCCTGTCTCTCTTCTCACTATGAGAACTGATGAGGCTACGCTGATGGGCACTGATACACTGTGGTTGTGGTCTGTGGTTTACAGATGACAGAACGGGTCAGAAATAGGAAGGGGTGTGGCCTTTACAGGAAGGGGTGGGTCATATTTAAATTATGGGATGCACAAGTTTAGTCAGGCCTAGGGCAGAAAAAACCTAAATACACCACTGGGTTGCACCAATTCATTTGTTTAAAAAGATTTGAGCATGGCAGTGGAATATATATTTATACAGAACTTTTACTTTACACATTTATATGTTTATTCATTCATTATTATTGTCTGTGGTTGTGGTCTGTGGTTTACAGATGACAGAACGGGTCATAAACAGGAAGGGGTGTGGCCTTTACAGGAAGGGGTGGGTCATATATACATGATGGGGTGCACAAGTTTAGTAAGGCCTAGGGCAGAAAAAAACCTAAATACACCAATGGGTTGCACCAGTTCATTTGTGTAAGAAGATTTGAGCACGGCAGTGGAATATATATTTATACAGGACTTTTACTTTACACATTTATATGTTTATTCATTTATTATTATTGTATTTTGTGATTTAATAAGAGTTGTTCACAGTATTGAATATTTCAGCAGCGCTGCACCATATGTTTATATATATTGATTATTCCTTAGTGTGGTGAAATCACTAATATGTGTTCAGCAGCTACTGAACACAGAGTTTGACATATAGTTATTTTGTTTGATCGCTGAGTGCCAGTTCACACTTCCGCGTTTGCGGAGATTGCATGTAATTCGGAGCGCACTGCTCCTAATTACATGCGATCTGATGTGCGGATGCGAGTTCAGCCATACACTTTGTATGGCTGAATTCGCACTGTATCCGCACCAAACATGCACATGAGGCTTTTTTTGAGCCGCAGTAGAATCGGATCGCACAGTGGTTCACACTTCTGTGATCGGATTCTGTGCGTACTTGCAGATCGCACTGCGATATGCGATCACAACTGGGGGTGCCGTTAACTTTTAATTGACACCCCCTGCGTATCGCATATGGCAGTGTGAACTGCCAGATGTGCGGATGCGATGCGGGAACACGCTGCATATTCGCAGCGTTCCCGCATCGCAGAAGTGTGAACCGGCACTAAGTGTAGGAGTTACAATAAAAATAAAAATAGAAAAGTATACTGTATCTCACAAAAGTGAGTACACACCTCACATATTTGTAAATATTTTATTATATCTTTTCATGTGACAACACTGAAGAAATGACACTCTGCTACAATGTAAAGTAGTGAGTGTACAGCTTGTATAACAGTGTAAATTTGTTGTCCCCTCAAAACTACTCAACACACAGCCATTAATGTCTAAACTGCTGGCAACAAAAGTGAATAGACTCCTCAGTGGAAATGTCAAAATTGGGCCCAAAGTGTCAATATTTTGTGTGGCCATTATTATTTTCCAGCACTGGCTTCGGTAAGGGAGCCAGTCCATTAGTGGTGGTGGGATAACTGCACATCCAGTTGCTGTGAATTTCTTTCATTTGGAGTCACATTGAATGTGTTCTGTTATATCATGGACGTTTTGGACTTTTCATTTCAACACTTTCATTTATCATTTTATCAGTTTTTGTAATATTGCATCAATTTATTTTGTGAATTGCATATTTATGTACTTGCATTGTAACCCACTTTATTTATCAGTATTTTTGTTACTCATTTGCATGGGTTGATCAGATCACTTGATTTGTTGTGATTTTCACACATGGTCTAGGTTACTTATTAGTGATGGACCTTCTGTTCAGTTTTTATATTTAATGTTGTCATTTGTTTGACAAGATTATTTAAAAAGTTTAGCGCATCTGCTTTTTTTCACTTTATCACATTCATTCCTATTTGGATCTAAGGTTGCAGCTTTACTTTATTTATCCAGCGCACTTTTTTTCATTTATCTTTATATTGGATTTCTGCCAGACATATTATTTGGTGCGGAGGCCAAATAATTAAATTTTAGTCTTATCTGACCATAACACCTTCTTCCATGTGGCCTCAGAATCTTCAAGGTGTGTTTTGGCAAAGCTCAGTTGTCACTGCATGTGGACTTTTCTTGAGGAGTGGCTTTTTTCTTGCAACCCTCCCACATAAGCTACATTTGTGGAGAATTTGTGATATTGTTGTCACATGCACATAATGGATATGCTTTGTCATAAATTCCTGCAACTGCTTCAGAGTTGCTGTAGGCCTCATGGTAGACTCTCTGACCAGTTTCCTCTTGGCTCTTTCATCCAGTTTGGAGAGATGTCCTGATCCAGGGAGGGTCTGTGTTGTACCAATCACATTCCACTTAATAATAGACTTCGCTGTGCTTGCATTGATAAAGCCTTCCACATTTTTTTGTATCCATCTTCTGACTTGTGCCTGCCACATCTTTATCCCGGAGATCTTTTGACTGCGCCTTTCTACCCATAGTAGAATGTTTGCTTTAGGTTCACTACCAGGGACTGCTCCAGGAAAGCTTTTTTCATGCTGAGCTAATAAAAATGAACACAGCTGATCACAGTTAAAAGTCAAATGACTTTGTATGCCATTGAGAAGGTGATTAGCTATACCTTATTGAGTTTACAAGTCATTTTTAGGAGGGGGTGATCCTCCGGTGGACCTTCAGCTTTCCTTGCTGGGAGCTTGCCGGAAAATGACTCACGCGCGCATGCGCGGGAGTGACGTCATTGCGGCTCCGGCCAATCACAGTGCCGGAGCCGCCGAACCCGGAAAAGACGCAGAGGGATCATGTCAGCTACCACAACGGTGTCTGGGGGTCCGTGTCAGGGCTTCGGTCTAAGGTAAGTAATTCATAATGAGCTAGTATACGATGCATACTAGCTCATTATGCCTTTGTCTTGCAGGGGTTTTTTTTTTTATTATTAATTATTTATTTATTTATTTATTTAGGTATACAACCCCTGTAAAGGCTTGTACTGCTCCTTCCAAGGTTTCAGTAATCAACATGATGTTCTGAACAACCACAGCTTTGCTTTGTCTTGGGCTCAATTGGTAGTGGCAGAAGTGAACAATGAACACAGCAGGGACCCTCAAGAATGGTCCAAGCAGGTTTGTCCTGCACTTTTATTCAGGAGTTATACAGTTTCCAAGCAGGATCCAGCCTTACTTTTGAGTCTAAAACTACCTGGACCTTTTGTGGCTTGGAATCCAGGACAATACTAGAAATGACAACATCTTCTAAATATGCTGAAGCATATGCTTTGTGGGGCCCTATTGGCGCTTTTCCACTGCATGGAACCAAACGGTTCGGCTCGCTTTTGCGCTTTTCCACTGCATGGTACCGCATGGTACGGTGTTGGAACGGTTCGGTACAGTACGGTACGGCGGCGCTTTTCCGCTACATGGAACCGAACGGTACAGCTCGCTTAAACAGTACCACCTCAGTTGTGGTTCCAAGAGGGCCGTACCGGTACCATATCCCACAATCCTTTGCATGCAGCCTTGACTGTTTGTCACTACTAGCCACTGATTGGTCAGAGAATCATTGTTATCCCTCCCACTTTACTGTAGTGGAAAAGTAAACCGTACCAAACCGTACCGAACCGTTCCAACACCGTACCATGCGGTACCAGCAGTGGAAAACCAAACAGAGCCAAGCAGGGCCGAGTGGAGCCGAGCCGGTACTTGCAGTGGAAAAGTGCCATATGTAAGCAAAAAGGGAGGACCACATACTTGAACAAATATGTATTTTCTTTTGTCTGTTAAATTAATCTGCCAGTACCCATAATTAGGCTTGAGGTTGGTAATGTACCTTGCAGGACTCAACCCTTCAATCAACTCATCCATCCAGTGCATGTAATAAGAATCATATTTTGATATTTTGTTTAGTTTCCTGAAGTTTATTATGGAACCTTAAGCTTCCACTATTGGACTTGAGTCACTTGACTACTTGCTGCTATTAGATTCCTCTGTGAATGCATAACATTTTCTGTACTTCTTTTGAAATGGCTTTTCTCTGAGCTTCAGGTATCCAATAGGATCTTAACTTTTCTTTGACAATGAGGCTCTGTCAAAACATACTGGTGAATTATTTTAGTTCAGCCTGGAAATTCTGAAAACACCTCTCAAATGTTCTGCAAAAACTCTCTCATCTACTGAATCTGATTAGCAGATAGGATCTCTGACATTCTAATCTTCTATTACACCTTTTGTTGGCGATACTTTGGATTGTCTTTCTGCTGAACCCTTTCATGGATTTATTCAGTTAGTTTGGCATATTTGGGGGGGGGGGGGGTGGGGTGGCTCTCTTACTCGGCTGATATGTCTGGTAGTTGACATTTTCTTTCTGATCTCATAGAGTCCCTGCTACTTTGTCAAAACCTACCCAGACCTGCACATAAACCTCCCTCCACTGATGTGTGTCCCTCCACTGGTCTGTTGTTTTTTTTTTTTTTTTCTTTTTTTAACCTGTTTTACTGACTTTCTTAAATGTAAACTTCTGCCAAAAATTATACCTATATCTTTGAGAAGCACTGAGGATGAGACCCAAAATCAGAGAATCGCCCTGTATTTGTAATCTTAGTCAAGTATTTGTAATCTAAAACAGGGGCCTTCAAAAAAACAAAAAAATAATAGTAACCAAAAAGATTTAGCAAAAGATGAATGGCAGAATGAATAAACACTCAGCAAGTAGGCTGTGTCTTTCTAGTTATTTTACAAAGGAAATGTTCATGATTAAATGGAGTATAAATGAGTTAGGGGTAGAATAATACCGAGACCACAAATCACTTAAATTGAGGACAATAAAGTCAGGACACCATTGCATAAAATGTGACTACACCAGAAATAATAATAAATAACTTTACTTAATAGAGAAATAACAAAATAGCATTTATGTAAGAATAGAAAGTCTATTTATAAAAAAAATGTTAGATGAACGTCACTTGCTTTCTTAAAGGCTACATGGATATTCCCAGTATTTTCTCGGAATCTATGACAACTTCATCTAGTGGCCAAATGTGATGTGCTGTTCTGAAATACCTTAATCAGATAATATATAGAATTTTGGCCACTAGATGGAGCTGACACTCATTGGAAGTCAAAATGTTAGGGGAAATTCATATGGCTTTGACAACCGCTTATGACAAAAAAAAAAAAAAGGTCCCTAAGTGTCACAGGATTCAACATATACAATTTTATTCTGTTTAACAAAACAAGATAAATGTACTTTTAAAATGAATGGAAAATAAAAGATTTGAAATGTGCAAAAAAAATGTAATATATCTGTTGTAGTTTTACATCCCAAAGTTCCCCCGTAAAAGATTATCTATATGGTTGATGTTGGATGGGAGTTTATAAAGTAGGAATAGGAATGATTAATTCTGCCCAGGTTTAAATAGGGGGTTATGGTTGTTGAATACTGTTCAAAACTTGCAAAACCCAAGCTTAGCCACACGAGCCATTGAAGCCATGCAGCGAAATTTTTGATGCTAAATACTTAATACTAAATGATTAAATACAGCAGCAACAACATGGAAAAAAAAGACTTTTAAAGTACTTTTGGCTAAAATAAATTACTTTTTTATCAATTGGTAATTGACTTAAATTAACCAATGAAGTCTAGGGAGCAAATCTTGATGCTAAATTGATTCTAAAACATAGATGATAAAAAATCACAGCAGCAAAAACTTGGAAAAGGGGCTTTTTAGGTACTTTTGGTTACAGCACCTGTTTTTTGTTTTTATCAAGTGGTGATACTATATCATTTGGTGATACTATATGCAGCTGATGTAGATTAGAAAGTTCCCCAGAAGCCTGAATGCTGGCAATCTCTAATATACAGATAACAACACTTAATAGCAGTGTAAATAGCTGGCAAATACTTCTTCCTTCCACACCAGTTATTAGTCTATCACTATGACATACATCGTTGCAAGCCAATAGGAAGGTGCAGGAAGTAGTGTTAAGTCAGCTATCAATGTACTGTAACTTAAGATGGCCTCATCCTGTTATAAAGAGGTGACACAAGAAGGATCTGTTTTACATTTACATTTAAACCTATAATTGGCTTCTATGTATATAATATCATATGTAAAGTATCTCACAAAAGAGAGTACACCCCTCACATTTTTATAAATATTTTATTATATCTGTTCATGAGACAACACTGAAGAAATAACACTTTGCTACAATGTAAAATAGTGAGTGTACAGTTTGTATAACAGTGTAAATTTGCTAAAAATAACTCAACACAATGCAGCCCCAGACCATGACACTCCAACCACCATGCTTGACTGTAGGCAAGACACACTTGTCTTTGTACTCCTCACCTGGTTGCCACCACACATGCTTGGAACCATCTAATTCACTGAACCAA
Organism: Pelophylax lessonae; assembly: GCF_965119305.1. NCBI lineage: Eukaryota > Metazoa > Chordata > Amphibia > Anura > Ranidae > Pelophylax > Pelophylax lessonae. The sequence goes on from NC_138771.1 coordinate 420,434,250, forward strand.
ATAAGTTTATCTTGGTCTCATCAGACCACGGGACATGGTTCCAGTAATCCATGTCCTTAGTCTGCTTGAATTCAGCAAACTGTTTGTGGGCTTTCTCGTGCATCATCTTTAGAAGAGGCTTCCTTCTGGGACGACAGCCATGCAGACCAATTTGATGCAGTGTGTGGCATATGGTCTGAGCACTGACAGGCTGACCCCCCTACCTCTTTAACATCTGCAGCAATTTTGGCAGCATTCATACGTCTATTTCACAAGAAAACCTCTGGATATGACACTAAGCATGTGCACTCAACTTCTTTGGTCGACCATGGAGAGGCCTGTTCTGAGTGGAACCTGTCCTGTTAAACAGCTGTATAGTCTTGGCCACCATTCTGCAGCTTAGTTTCAGGGTCTTGGCAATCTTCTTAAAGCCTGGGCCATCTTCATGTAGAGCAACAATTCTTTTTTTCAGATCATTAAAGTTCTTTGCCATGAGGTGCCATGTTGAACTTCCAGTGACCAGTATGAGATAAATGAGAGCGATAACACCAAATTTAACACACCTTCTCCCCATTCACACCTGAGACCTTGTAACACTAACGAGTCACATGGCCCTGGGAAGGGAATATAGCCTAATGGGCCCAATTTGGACTTTTTTACTTAGGGGTGTACTCACTTATGTTGCCAGCGGTTTAGACAATAATGGGTTTGTGTTGAGTTATTTTTAGCAAATTTACACTGTTATACAAACTGTACACTCACTATTTTACATTGTAGCAAAGTGTTATTTCTTCAGTGTTGTCACATGAAAAGATATAATAAAATATTTGAAAAAATGTAAGGGGTGTACTCACTTTTGTGAGATATTGTATATATCATATTTTATGAACTTGCAATGTATGAAAAAACACTTCCAATTTCAGGCCATATGTTCTTCAGTGCTTAAATGTTTTTTTCTTGTTGGCTATGCCTTTGAATAAATAGTTGCTTAGACATCCAATGAGCAGGTTATGGAAGAAGTGAAGATGAATTCACGTGCTGAAACAATAATGCAAAAAAATAAAAAAGTCAGTGTAGTAGAAGAAAACTGTTGTCTAATTAAAAGCCAAGACATTGCTCTAAAATTAAGGGATTTTTTTTTTTTTTTCTAATGAGGATGATGCCAGCATTTTCTCACCGATAAAGATGTTGCCAAGGGTGGCTCCATGGCTTGCAGGGCCCTATAAAGCCCCCCATAGCCTCCCTTACGTGCGCAATCACAGTATGCCTCCCGCCGCCTCCTGTGCTGGACATGCACAGGCAGCCCAGGGAAATAGAAATTATGACAATATAGCACGTGTCACGGTTCTAGGCATGATGGGGCATGTGCCTTGAGGAGGGAAACCATGAGACTTGTTTTTAACTGAGAACTCCCCAACCGAAAGTTCAGGAAAGCCACGTGGAGGGAACTGTAAGCGGTGCTATTTCTAGGTAAAGAAAAGTAAGTGTTTTGTGGCATTGTGCCAGATCATCAATAAATGGTAAGTATCATGAAAAAGTTTTAATGAGTTTTCATGATACTTAGGATGTGGGTACCTGTATTTTAGAATAAACCTTTTCCTGAGCAGTTACTTCAAAATATAATAATTGGTAAGTGATTAATAAAGCAAGTGGAATATGGCTGTAATAAAACCACTAAAAAACGCTAATAAAAAGCTTTAGTACTACTTTAAACCATTAAGCACCCCCAGAAAATACTTATAGTTCCTGACCTTGTAATAGTAGATAAAAGGCTTCCCAGTATAATATGCAAAGTGTAGCAATGGGCCTGTTTTCAGGCTGTGCTGGTTTTAGTACCCCCCCCCCCCCCAACGGTTGAGTCCTTTGGTGTCATTCCATGCTACTTGACTGCATGAACAGGGTACCGTTTTCTAATCTCTGGGCTTTTTTAGTCCATATGTCTCTACTTTGCACACCACACCTTAGGTGACTAATGATGAAGGTTACCTATTCTCACTGCTTCAGCAAAGCCTGTCAGAGTGGGTAGAGGACTGAGCCACTACAGACGAGCACAGGGCTGGATCAAGTGAGTTATGCTTATGGAAAATGTAGGTCAGTATATAGATGAGTTTTTCAAACTCCTAGTAACAGAACTTCCCAGTTAAGTAAGTTATACTGGCCATTTAATAAAAATTATAGAGGATATCTGGGTCCCAGAGGGAACATTGCTAATTGGTCTAGACATTAAGACCCTTATAAGTATCTAAATAATCAAGACAAAGGGAAGTGAAGAACAAGAGCACTAAAACTTTATTTAAAGATGTTGTAGTTAAATTTTGCCCACCATAACTTAATGATTGATAGGGTCCATTACACCCAAGTACAGGGGCTTACTATAGGCACTACTTGTACAACAACATATGCCAACCTGTACCTCGGGTGGTTGGAGCACCACATATTTTTCATTTTTTATGACTTTAGGGAATATGTAGAGCATAGTAGCAACATGGCATTGCTTCATAAACAATGTGATTCTTTAGTGGCTTGGCACAGTAAAAAAAAATGCTTAAGAGTTTTATTAAAAGTTAAATCCAGATTTATTTAAAAGTAACCTTTTTTTTTCAAATGAAACATCTAACTTTTTTTGGATATGGCACTAAAATCAATACTGACAGAAGATTCACAACTTAACTCCATCATAAAGAAACAATTAATAACATTATCTTATGCGCAGACTGGGTCAGTATTTAAAGTTATTTTAAAGTAACATTGTTACCCCAACATATTCCTGATACGTGCCTGCTGTATCATGTACTTGTATGAGAAAGTATCCTGTTCTCTTTGTATTGCTTCCTTTGCGTGAAATCCATGGTGTTCCTGCAAGTCCCTCTGCTTTCCTACTGAAATCTGACCACACTAAGCAGGAAGGCACACCGTGGTCATTTCCCTAGATATGCTGGGAATTCACTGTGCTCTCCTCCAATGACCAGACTTGTCGTGACACTCCCCTGCTGCACAGCCATTTACTGAGATACTCTGCTGCTTCCCCCCAGCTAAGAACACAGGGAACAGATTGAATGTGGTAATTTATATAAAAGGAAAAAAAGGTATTTATAATTTTTTTTTACATCTTTAAAAAAATGTTTTGTATTTAATTTCTATTTTAAACTGAATGGCTTGTTTTACAATGAGATCATTTACAATCACTTTAAGAGCAAGACAAACTTACTCTAAGATCTCTGGCTTTTTGGAGAAGGCCATACATTTTGGAGCAAAAAAATAGTTTTTAACCTATAACAGCCAAAATAGTGAAAGTTGCATGATAGATAAAAAGCATAAGATAGCGGATAAAATGACCAGAACGGTAACAATCTTGGACACAAGGTAGAGGAATACCTTAAAAAAGCCAGAAATACTGGCAAAACATCAGGTGAAGTTAGCATGTTGTGATCCAACATGATGCTCTTGGATGATTCAACTTATGAATTATGTTTTATTAATAAAAGTAACCCAGAACTTAAAACACTGTATTAGTGACTGAATTCTATTTTCTCAAGGAACCTTGTGAATATGATTTGTGAAAGATCTTTTTGGTCTGACCCAGGAGTGGAAACACTAAGCAAGCAGCAACTCTAAGGATTGCTCTAGTGGTCTCCCACAAGGGATCAGTGGAGTGGAAGGACTGCAATCTCCTTAAAGAGAATTGGGAAGAGTGTTCTGACTACCACAACTAGAAAAAAAAAAAAGTAACTGCCTATGAACTGTATCCAGGAGCAATTATTTTCTAGTGCAATATAGATGAGGAGTACAGTGTCAATATGGATCTCTAGTTAAGAGGTATGGGTTAGGCCATGCTTTTTTTCTGTTAGGTGTTGAATCCCTTAAGGGAACCGGTTAACATAGCACATTATCCTGTTTAATTCTTTGCAGTGTCGTGGACTTGCAGTGTGGTTGGACAGCTTACCCCGCAACTTCACCCAACCTTCTGCATTCTGACCACACTGGATGAAGGACACTATTAAATTGTGCTTCAGCCTAGGATGGATCTACAACCAGCATTGACAAAACTAAAAATGCAATTGTATTTAAAAAGTCACTGCAAACATTTTAGTGGGACCAAGTGGGGTTCAAACATTTTAAAATTCTGGCGATACCTCTTCTTTAAACCCCAAATCCAAACAAAAACTTTTTTTGTGTTAAGTGGGGTTTTTGTGTGTAGAGTGGGGTTATTTATTTTGATCTGTGTCTCTTGAGAGAAGATCACAAGGTCTCCATCTTGGGTCGCCTCACTTTGTGTATTGGTGGCAGTTGTCATCAAGACATATAGAGGCCGAATCTTTCCAGCAGGGACACATAGCACAATAAAAAATTGGCAGAGGGTTTAAGCAGTCCCCACTCTATCCAAATCTAAAAAAGTTTTGCCTCTACATACACTTTAAATATACTGTATTTCAACAGAAAGTTAATTTTAACACTGTAAACACCATGGGTAACCCAGTGTTGGTAACTTGTCTGGGCTAGCTGAAAAAGCTGGTAGACAAGCTCTTCATAGAGTTCTCTGATACAACAGTATGGCAACTCCATGATCAGAAGACTTCTAGCACAGAGAAAAGTTTCAGCATCGGGGCCCATGGATTGGCTGATTGGAAGTATCTAATACTCTGATAGGGCTGCTAAGCAGGGAAAGCACTTGGATGACAGGTGCATAGCAGTACAACTTTGCCTTTTTGCAGGAGATTCTCTAATGACTGGTCACTGCAGCTCTCTATCCTTGTGAAGACTCTGAATGATCTAATTTATTGCAGGCAGCCTGTAGTTGGTAGGCTTTCTGTCCACCCCCTACAAAGATATAGCTATATACATAGCTATTTGTTATAAATATAAATTCACAATTTTTGTTTTACCTTCTTCACTTGACAAATTTCACATGTATTTCTTGATGTTCTTCTTTAAGGTTTGCATGTAATGTTGTTTCTGCATTCAAAGTAGCTTAAAAATAAAAAATAAAATATATGTGTTATTAACATAAAATAGTGCCTATGATATTTTCCTATATGAACTCTTTAAAGACAAAACATCAAAAATCATTGGTAAAATTAAAAAAACCTAGGAAATTTACCATGGTAATATTTAGTAATCATAGTAGAGCAGCTACTAATAAAGTAAATGGTTCTGGCAGGAGTGGTATTTATTCATATACTGTATATATATATATATATATATATATATATATATATATATATATATATATATATATAAAATATATATATATATAAATACTATATTGTCAATAAAGAGCTATAACAGCTTCACCTCTTCTGGGAAGGCTGTGCACAAGATCTAGGAGTGTGCCTATGGCAATGCTTGGCCCCTTAGTTTCACTGAAGGGAACTCTTAAGGCATCAGCATACCAAGACATTTTGGACAATTTCATGCTCCCAACTTTTGGAACAGTTTGGGGATGGCCCCTTCCTGCCCCAAGATGACTGTGCACCAGTGCATAAAGACCTGGATGAGTGAGTTTGGGATGGGCCAACTCAATATTGAATCCTACGGACTAAGACTGGGAGGCCAATTAAAGTTCATGTGCGTGTAAAGGCAGGCGTCCCAATACTTTCTGCAATATTGTGTAGAGATGGTGTTGTTCAAACTGTTGTTTGTTATTAAAGTTCTGCAAAGACAGTGACTTTGAATTATGGGAGATATAGTTATGGGAGAAGCCAGGACCATAGCCTGCTATGTAAGGAGACTCTTCTCCCAGGGAGCAATGTGACTCGCGGAGCTTGCTGGGAGTGTCTTTATAAAGGGGGCGGGATACAATTTTGCTCTATTGCCTCGAGGACAGCGCGCTGTAAGGAAGGGGAAGAGCTGCTGTGGTTCGCAGAGAAGCAGGCCAGTGGCGGACACCAGAGCTGAGGCGGGCGGTGTGTGCATGGAGGAGACTCGGTAGTGTGACCGAGAGGAAGGTCGTTTGACAGGCCGAGGGAGTCGCTGAGCAGAGTGGGGCCTGGTTGTAGCGGAGAACAGAGTTCCCGGTTTGGGTCAGAGATATCCAGTATCCACATCTACATCACTCACAGACCTAGACTGAGTCAGGTCAGGACTGCCAAAATGTTTGAATAGGAAGCCCATACTGAGTTATAGAAATAACACTGGACACTGCAGTTACATATAGTGCGAGGTGGGTGAATTAGGCCTTAAGCCCTATGTCCAGTCCTAGGCTGTTAGCCTGTTAAGAAGCATCCAGATCTGTTTTACATTCATCTCTGTGGATTACAATTATTGACTACTTTGGGGATTACAGTTCATCATCACCTTTATTTGGATTACAATTACTTTCCCTGGATTGATTGGGGATTCCTTGCCGGTGAAGACTAGTGAGGCCTCACTCTCCAGGAGACTCTTGCAATTCAGTATAAAGGGGGCCCCCGTTAGTACACAGAGTGCACTCTGATAATTGAGCTAGTATTGTTATACTGTTTATTCTATGATATTCACTAAGTCTAGTCAATCTTAATTTGCGGTCACTCTCTATATAAACTAAAATATTCAGCGTGTTATTATTGTTGCTGAACGCAGTCCTCTACCACATATATGTTCTCATTTACATATATATGTGTGGCCTGTGTTCCAGATCCTGAGTACTGAACTCTATTTAAATTGTTGGTTGGGAACTTAGGATCTACTTCATTGGCAACCTTTGCATTTTCTCTGATTCTGTTTGTATACTCTTGTTTTATTTCAAATCTAAAAGCAGTAAATGTGTTCTTTCACTGAAATACTTGTGGTTCTTAATCATTTAACATGACAGAACTAATAGTGTCAGTTGGGTCGGAGCAGGCTCAGGGTGAAAGAAGGGAAGAGGATACACCTGCATTAAGCCACTCCCCTGGGAGCAGGGCTACATATATATATATTTTTTTTTTCACTACTATAGAGAGTATTGAATGCCTGTATGGGTGCAAGTTTTTACCTTAGATTGTAAGCTCCTTCAGGGCAGGGACTGATTTGACTGTAAAATATATAAAGTGCTGCGTAACATTGACAGCGATATAGAAGTACCTATTATAATAATAATAACTATGACTTTTAGATACAGGAATGATAACAAATACCAATGTTTCCTAACAATGCAATACAATTCTTTACTGTGTGTTACACATGGAATCCCCCTTGATCTATTTCTCTTCTGTCCTGTTCATGAAAACACATTCATCTCTTTCAATGTTCTCACTCTACATACAATAAATCCTCTGGATGACCCCATTCTTTTCATTTCTACACGATCTCTGCTAACACCTCTTCCCAATTCTCTGTATTGATATCAATCCTGGCCACATTACGTAACTGACTTCTCCCAATCGATTTGCGCACATGCGGTGAGTGGGAAGCTATCACACCTTAGTAACTGCTTCTTGCCTTTTTTTTATAAAGGTGTTTGGTGTATATAGATGTAGGCCATTTACACACAGGGAGGTTGATTTATTAAAGCCAAATATGCTGTGCACTGTAAGTGCAGTTGCGCTAGATCTGAGGGGAAACTCTGAAATGAGGGAAAGCTCTGCTGATTTCTATCATCCAATCATGTGCAAGGAAAAATGTGTTCTTTTTTTCCCTTGCATGTTCCTCTTAAATCTAGAGCAACTGCACTTGCAATGCACTTGAAGTGCACAGACTATTTGCCCTTAGTATATCAACCCCAAAGTGTCTAAAAATGCCACTTGTTTTTTATCCATTGTCAAACTGAATTGTATATCTGGGTCTTGTTCATTTAACCATTCATTAATTGTGGTGAGGGATTCTGTGTCACCCCACCAGTTCATGTAGATGTCTTCAATGAAACACCATCACATCACAGTGTTGGGTGAACATCTCATAGACAAAAATGGGATAAATCAAAAATGTTCCATAACCAATCAATGGGGCAACATTGTATCCCATCACCACCCTGACACTGCAAAAATAAGCAAGTTCATCGGAAGAAAAAAAAGAAAAGAAAACCCAAGTTCATTAGAATTAAAATGAACTTATTTTAAAACAAATCAATTTAAAGTGGAACTGCACCCATAACAACTTGCTTCTTGCTGGAGGCTGTCATTTTGCTGAAGCCCAGAGCCCTCAAACAGCAGTAAATCATAAAGTGGAGCTAAACTCTTTGATTTAACAGTTTAAAAAAACAGTTACATTCCTGGAATTTCGGGATTGTTAACTGTCACATTTGATTGTGTCCTCAACCAAACCATCAAATGGCTGGTGTCATAACTGATCACATGCGCAGCACCCTGGCAGTAGCAGTTTAAAGAGAAGCAGCGGTTGTAAAGGATAGGAGGGTTTAATTTTGCTTTAAGGCTGTCAGCAGACCGGCCTCTACAAACTGCCTTAAAGAGAAGGTAAACCCACCAAAAAAAATGTAAAAAAAAAGAAAAAACCCTGTAAGACAAAGGCATATTGAGCTTGTATGCAGCGTATACTAGCTCATTATGAAATACTTACCTTAGAACAAAGCCCCCGCAGTGCCGCCCGCTCAGCGACAGGACGGCCGACATGCTCGGCCGTCCTGCTTCCTGGTTTGCGTCCTCCGGCCATCTGATTAGATAACATCTCACAATTTAGAAGTACAATGCATTCGTTGTGTATAAGCCGCCGGCCGGACGGCTCCGCACATCCGCACTTCCTAGTCGCAGTAAGATGACGTCAGTACGCCGTGTCCTTACGTCGTTTCATCACAGATGACATTTTCAAAGGTGCTTTGGAAACTTCTAAATTGTGAGTTTTATTCCTTTTCTTTTAAATAAAGTCTATGCGGTTTTACACTATGGCCCCTCTTATTTCTTTATGGCGGTGATCATCTTGGGGTCATTCCTTGGAGTTATCTGGGTTGGAACCTGCCTTAATAAGAAGTTCTAGATGCAAGTGTTTCATCTTTGGAGCTTGAGTTACCTGCAAGTGTTTTACTACTTTTGTTTGGTAAGAAGCCAATTTATCTGGTGAAGGATAGCATTGTCATTTGGGTGTTCATGCGATTGCCATTTTTCACTTTGGTAAGGAGTACCTTAAGGTGTCTTTCTATAAAGGATCTTCATTTTTCTTTTGGTTTTTGTGCATGCCTATCTACCCTGTTTTGCAAGCAGTGAAAAAGATTGGTGGAGGTTACACCTTTTTCACCATTTTTGTGCACTTTTTCTGTTTTAATCACTGATAATCACATTGGTGTCAATAGTCACAATTTACCATATTTTGTTGGGTTTTACGCTATTGCGTCTCTTTTTTTTTTCATAATTTTTCATGACCCAACGATCACATTCATCACGAGTCTTCTGGTTTCCTGCCTTCCATCAAGTGGATAAGATTCTGGTATTAAAGAACCTGCATTAATCTTTTACCTATCTGGTAAGCATATATCCATGAGGAGCCTGGTTTGAGAATCACGGATTACACCATTTTTATTTATGGACTTTATATGGACTTTATTTGTTCCATTCTTATTGTTTTAGGGCGACTTGTTTTATAATTTGGTTCACTGGGGTGTGGTCACACTTGAAGTTGCAGCTTTTCACAATTTCCATTAGCGCGGTTATTATTTCCATTACACACCTCCATAAAGAGTACCTGTCACTGCATATTGCTGTCACAAGGGATGTTTATATTGCTTGTGACAGCAATAAGGCTCCGTTCACATCTAGGCGTTTTGGGGCGTTTTTGGGGCGTTTTTCTGCTCTAGGATCAGCTCTCAAAACGCCCAACAAGACAAATCCTATTCATTTCAATGGCCCCTGTTCACATCTGAGCGTTTTGACGCTGTTTACAAAACGCCCAACGCTCAAAAAAGTACATGAGCTTCTTTTTGGGCAGATTACAGGCGTTTTCCATTGATCTCTATTCAATCTAAAAACGCCTGCACAAAAATCGCGGTAAAAATCGCGGTAAAATCGCGGTAAAAAACGCCGCAAAAATCGCGGTAAAATCGCGGTAAAAAACGCGCGAAAAACGCTACGCTCAGGTGTGAATGTAGCCTAAAAGTGATCAGATTTTTTTATTTTTTTTTAAAAACCTGTGATAAAGTTAAAAATAAATAAATAAATAAATAGGAAAAAAAAAGTTAGCCGCCCCGTCGCCGTTAGCTCGCGCACAAAAGAAACGCATATGGAAGTCGAGCCGCAAATGAAATCGCTGTTTAAACCACACATGTGAGGTATCGCCGCGATCGCCAGAGAGTGAGCAATAATTTAAAAAAAAGAGCTACACTCTAACTCTAAACTGGTAACCGTTAAAAAGTATTAAAGCGTCACATATTGAGATTTCTATTGACCATAGTTTGTCGCCATCCCACGGGTGTACGCAATTTAAACCATAACATGTTGGGTATCTATTTACTCGGAGTGACATCATCTTTCACAATATACAAATAAAATGGGCTACTTTTACTGTTTAGTTTTTTTAAATGCAGTGAAATGTGATTTTTCATAATTTTTCCAAAAAAATGGCGTTTTAAAGACCGCACCGCAAATACCGTGTGACAAAAAATATTGCAATGAACGCCATTTTATTCTCCAGAGTCTTTGCTAAAAAATATATATAATGTTTGGGGGTTCTAAGTAGTTTTCTAGGAAAAAATACTGATTTCAACTTGTAAACAAAAAGTGTCCGAAATAGGCCTGGGGCTTAAGTGGTTAACTGCTCAAAAAATATTAGCTGGAGTTAAGCTTTTGTTATACCTGAAGGGTTTCACATGTACTGTCACTTTAAGGCTGGCTCCACCCAGGAGTGATGACAAGGGTCAAGGGGCAGAGTGGCCATCTTTAGAGACATGTAGAGATGTATTGATATGCAGAGCTGTCCTGTAATGCTGTACAGTGAGTCCTGAATAAACAACCGTTGTTCCAGACCAGAGTCCTGTGTCTCTCACAACACGGAGAATATAACAGTGGCGACGAGGATGGGATTTTCAAGGTTACTATCCGTGTGAGAAAGGAAAGGAAGAAAAAAAACTCTGGATTGTCAGGAATACAAACACCCACAGAGCCCAGCAGGAAAATGTCATTGATCGGGACATTAAGTGAATTTGATGGCGAACAGACAACGTGGATTTCTTGGATTGAAAGATTAGAACAATATTTCTGTGCAAATGCCATCCCAGGCGACAGGCAAGTAGCAGTGTTTCTGACAGTGGTTGGTGCTAGGACATATGACACTCTTAGGGATCTCCTTTTCCCTGAAAAACCAGCAACTAAGACTTTGGCAGAGCTCCTGACACTGTTAGGGAATCACTTCCAGCCTAAACCACTAGAGATTGCAGAAAGATTCAGGTTCTATCAGCGGCAGCAGCAGCCAGGTGAAGATATTAAGGCTTATGTGCTCGCCCTTCGCAGACTAGCCTCAACCTGTTCTTTTGGGGAGTATTTACCAACTGCACTGAGGGATAAGTTTGTCATGGGACTAAATAGTGAGTCTAGCCAAAAGAGACTGTTAACAGAGAAAGACCTTACCCTTACAAAGGCAATTGAGATAGCTTCAGTGATGGAAATGGCTGTGAAAGATACAGAAGCTTTGAACCCCCAGAGCAGAAGGGGAGAGGTTAAAGAGGAAGTTTTCAGAACAGCAGTCAAGCAAACTGCAGCTAACGGTAAATATAGACTCTCATCAAGCCGGGAGTCAGCTTGCTACCGTTGTGGGAATACAGACCATGATCACAAAGTCTGCCGGTTTAAGGATCAGCTCTGTCATAATTGTGGTAAGGCAGGCCATCTGAAACGAGTCTGCCGTAGTAAGAAGGTGCGAAATAAACAACCTCTGAACACCAGGACAAAGGCATATATGGTGGGAAGATATACATCGTCATCTGAATCAGAGGATGAGGAAGTGCTCCACAGATTGGACATACATCATATGCATTCAGCACCCTCAGCAATGACTGTAGAGGTAACCGTGGAAGGAAAGAAACTCAAGATGGATGTAGACACAGGAGCAGCAGTTTCAGTTATCACCCAGAAACAATGGAGAAAACTTCTGATCCGAACAACTGTCCGTCCAACACCAATCAAACTGCAGACATACTCAAAGCAGATACTCCACCCACTGGGGTACGTGAAAGTACAGGTATCCTACAAGGGTCAGACAAAGAGAATGCCATTATATATCCTAGAACATGGGGGACCCCCTCTTTTTGGGAGAGACTGGATTGCTCACTTTGGCATGCCAGACATCGCCATTAACCCCTGCAACACCGTGACCATCCCATCAGGGGATGAAGAGGGATGGGTGAAGTCCCTGAAACAGCGATTCCCGCAAGTCTTTGATAACCATTTGGGAAAAATAAAGCATGAATGTGTGAGACTCAGGCTGAAACCCAACGCCCAGCCTAGGTTCTTCAAAGCTCGGACGGTACCTTTCGCACTCCGAGCAGGTGTGGAAGCTGAACTAAGCCGGCTGGAGGAACAAGGTGTCATCTCAAAGGTAGAGCACAGCGAGTGGGCATCACCAGTTGTACCAGTAAAGAAAGCGAATGGGGACTTACGCATTTGTGGCGATTTCCGCATGGCACTAAATTCTCAACTGGAGATAGACCAGTATCCCCTACCCAGAGTAGATGACATTTTTGCCTCTCTTGCAGGAGGTCAAAAGTTCACCAAGCTTGATCTCAGGCAAGCTTATTTACAGTTTGAGGTCCACCCTTCGTCCCGCAAGTTTCTAACCATCAACACTCACAAGGGACTGTATGAATACAATCGGATGGTGTTTGGGGTAGCCTCCGCCCCAGCCATTTGGCAACGCAAAATGGATGAGATTTTGGCGGACATTCCTTTCACACAGTGCCTGTTAGATGACATGCTCATCACGGGCCTGACGGACCAGGAACACAAGCGTAACGTGGAGCTTGTGTTGGCCAGACTCCAAGAGCAGGGTCTAAAAGTGAACTTAGCGAAATGCCAATTCATGGTACCTAAATTGGAGTTTTGTGGCCACCTTGTGGATGCAGAGGGTATACACACCACGGAAGCCAAAGTTGATGCTTTAGTAAAAGCTCCAGCCCCGACCAACGTCCAGCAGCTGCGATCATACCTGGGCTTGCTGAACTATTACCACAAATTCCTGCCGGATCTAGCACACACTTTGTTTCCATTAAACAAGCTTTTGGAGAAACACTCCAGATGGAACTGGTCGGCTGCATGCCAACGTGCTTTTGAAGTTTCTAAGCGAAAGCTGTTGGCGTCACGCATGCTCGTGCACTATGACCTCCAAAGGCCTCTCACCTTGGCTTGTGATGCCTCACCCTATGGTCTAGGGGCTGTACTATCTCACGTTTTACCAGATGGGTCAGAGAAACCTGTGGCATTCGCCTCCAGGTCCTTGACAAAAGCAGAAAGCAATTACTCTCACATTGACAAAGAGGCTCTGGCGCTCATATGGGCAATTAAGAAGTTTCATCTTTACCTGTATGGTAGGGAATTCACCATACTGACTGATCATAAACCACTCCTTCAGATCTTTAGCCCTGACAAAGGCATCTCCCAGACGACTGCAGCCCGTCTTCAACGCTATGCCCTATTCTTGGGAGCATATAGCTACAAAATCCAGTATCGCAGCCATGATGCCAACGCTAATGCAGACGCCATGTCCCGTCTGACAAGGACATTAACAGACTCTTCTCCACCTGTCAAGAGTTGTCGTTACACTAGCCTGTCCTTTCTGTCTTCCGGGGAAGTAGCAGCCCATACAGCCAAGGATACCTTCCTTAAGACAATACTCTCCTGGGTACGGTACGGTTGGCCTGCAACTGTCACACAGGATTACGAGCCTTACTTCCGTAGGCGTCTGGAATTAACTGTGTCTGGCAACTGTGTTTTATGGGGAGACCGAGTGATCGTTCCACAGACCCTCCGGAGACACATTCTGGAATTGCTACATACTGGTCATCCCGGGGGCACACGTATGAAACAAAAGGCCCGAGGCTATGTGTGGTGGCCAAACCTCGACTCCGATATCACGACATATGTGAATGCGTGTGCTGGATGTGCACAAACTGCGAGAGACCCTCCTCGAGGGTGCGTCCAGCCCTGGACTTGGCCCACGGTTCCCTGGTTTCGCCTACACTTGGACTTTGCAGGCCCGATCAGAGGACACACCTTTTTGATCATTATTGATGCCCATTCAAAGTGGCCTGAGGTCGTTCCTGTTACTCAGCCAACGACTAAGGCGACGATTTCCATACTGTTACATCTCGCTGCTACGTTTGGATACCCCAGAGAAATTGTCACAGACAACGGTGCACAATTCACAAGCCAGGAGTTTCAGGGTTTCCTGACTGCCCACAACATCAAACACAAGTTGACCGCACCTTACCACCCGGCTACAAATGGTCAAGCAGAAAGGTTTGTACAGACCTTCAAACGCTATTTCAAAGCTACTGTGGCTACAAGTAAACAACAGTCCCTGTCACCCCAGCAGCTGGACTCCTTCCTTTCTGCTTACAGAACCACACCACATGCAACCACTGGGAAAACTCCAGCTGAACTTCTTTTGGGTCGGCAGCCATGGACTGTTTTGGATATGCTCCGCCCTCAAACGGTCCAGGAACATGTACGGCAGTCCCAAGACAAGAGGGTCGAACACGACGAGATTCCCCGGTTTACAGCCCAGCAAAAGGTATGGGCCCGATCTTATGGCGCTTCCAACACTCGTTGGCTTCCTGCTATCGTCGCAGAGACTTTGGGACCCAAAATGTATAGGGTCTGCCTGGAAGATGGTTCCATTTGCAGACGGCATGCGGACCAATTGCGTTCTCGTTCTCAGCTGCCCGAATCCCTGACATCGGCTGCACCTCCAGTGTCTCAAGGATCTGCTCCTACCGGATCAGGAGGCATTGAGACTGATGCTTGGGGAGACTCTGAACTTTTGAACTCAGCTCCAACAGAGCCCTCCAGCCCTGGTCCAGAGGTCTGCTCACCCTCTGAGCTAGGGAATCCCCTCTTGGCCCCGCCGGTGTCCATTCCGGCCAGCCCTGCTTCCTCCAGCCCCGAGTCGCTGGGTGCCCGTCCTCAACGACACTGTCGCCCTCCTGACCGGTTTCAAATGCAAGACCGGTTACGAGACTTTCGACGGGCCCGCCGAAAGTGATCCGCTGCCATTTTCTCCCCGGAGCTTCCCTGGAAGTTGTTCTCACATCCGGACGTGGAAGAAACCATGTAAATCTCCTGAGTTGGAGGACTGTATTGGACAATTATGAGTTACTGTTTTATGCCTGTTCTCGTTTTGTTGTTTTTTTTTTTTTTGTTTTTTGTTTTTTTTTTTAGGTATGGATGGAAGGTGTTATACCTGAAGGGTTTCACATGTACTGTCACTTTAAGGCTGGCTCCACCCAGGAGTGATGACAAGGGTCAAGGGGCAGAGTGGCCATCTTTAGAGACATGTAGAGATGTATTGATATGCAGAGCTGTCCTGTAATGCTGTACAGTGAGTCCTGAATAAACAACCGTTGTTCCAGACCAGAGTCCTGTGTCTCTCACAACACGGAGAATATAACAGCTTTAGCCCTCGTTCACCCTGAACAAGGCTTTGAAATCGTGCGACTTCATCTGAACGCGCACAATTTCAAAGCCACATTTTAGTTAGACTTTGGGGGAGACTTGAAAGACATCTGTGCTGGTTCGTGCACAGATGTCTATTGAAGTCGCCCCCAAAGTAGCCAAAAGTAGTGCAGGAACTGGATTGGGACTGTGCCATTGCCGGCAATAGGCTGTGATTTGTCATGCGATTTTACCCTTCAAATTGCATGTCAAAACGCGCTGGTGTGAACAGGGGCCTAACTTTTTAGTCGCTTCTGTTAAATCCATCTAAATCTACTATTCCATCTAACACTACCTTCATCAGTCAGTGCTGCTGCCCAAAGATGTCTCCATTGCTCCTTTATAGATAAAGGAGTCACCCTAAGACAGGAAGTGTGTTACTGGCCAGATCACCAGGTGAAATTGATTGAGAAAAATAAAAACAGAAAAAAAAAATACATCAATAGCATTTAAAGTGGTTGTTAAGGCTAAAGTTTGTTTGTTTGTTTTTTACTTAAGGGTTTCTCCTAATTTGGGTAAAAAAACTTTCGAGAAAAGCCCCCCCAAATATTGTAATGAGTGATCCAGCGATCCAGCTCTGTGTCTGAGAGCATCAGCGCTGCACTCTCTCTCTCTTTCTCCTGACAGATTCAGAGAGTAGTGGAAGTCATTGGCTTCTGCTGCTGCTAATCAAACCCTGTGATGAGAGAGCAGGGCTGAGCTACACTGTGTATGCCAATAGATGCACACAGCCAGACTCATGATTGAGTCCGCATGCAGGGCACCATAGGGATCAGCTTCCTATGGTGGCACACGAAGAAGAGCAGGAGCCAAGAGCGCTGGTTGTGACCCCAGAAAAGGAGGATTGGGGCTGATCTGTGTAAAACCATTGCATAGAGCAGGTAGGTAATACCATAATTGTTTATTAAAAAAAAAAAAAAACCTTTACAATCACTTTAAGGATTGGTAAGCTGCAATATGATACATTATTGTTTTTGAGTTTAAATACACTTAAAAAAGACTACCAAATTATTTGAAATTAATCTTGAAACTATAAGCATAATAATAGTCTTTAAGTGGTGTAGATTTTAGAATGACTGCTACTTTGTCCAGGACTGGCTGGCCTAGCAAATTCTGCTTTAAGATCTCCTTGTTTGATGCTAAACAAAATGTTTTCTATCCAAAAAACATTAAAGCATGACCACAGTATGTCATTAAACATAAAGACAGGGTCTTCTGCAATGAATATAGAGTTATACAGTATAAACTGTAGCTGTAGATATGACACAAACTGAAGACAGCATTTCAAGAGAAGAACCAACTGTGAAGCAAGGTGGTAAAAATAGTGAAATGTATGGTTTCTGTGTTGTTTCTGGGCCTGGGCAACTTGTAACCATCAAGTCCGCTATTAATTCAATATCATATGATAATGTTTTCAATGTGAATGTGAGGCTCTCTGTCTGAAAGATAAAGCTAAACATGAAAATGATATGAAGCACACTGATAAATCTACAAAGGAATGGCCCAAAAAGAAGAAATGGAGGTTTATAGACTGACCTAATTAAAGAACTGATTTGAATTCAGTAAATATGTGGGTGATTTGAAAACAGCAGATCATGCACGGAAACCCACATACAGTACATCTTGCAGTAAAATTCATTTTGCATTGAGGAGTGGTCAGACTTCACTAATTTGATGTCAGAGACTGGCAGGCAGTTTTTCAAAACGCCTAACAAAGTAAATTCTACTTCAGGTGGCAATTACAGCTTCTAAGGCCAGGGGTACACTTACATTCTTCATAAGACGCCTTTACATCTATTGATATTTTTGTCTAAGAAATTATTGAAAAATCACTTCTGCCTGTTCAAATATTTATACAAATTCACCAATTTCCATGGAGTATACTTACGTTTTCACATAGCTGTACTACTTAACCACTTGCCGACTGCCTAACGCAGACCTACGTCGGCAGTCAGTCTAGGGAGCGAGCGCGCGCCGCCGGAGGCACGCTCCCGCTCCCGCACGGTCACGCACCCCCCCCGCGCGTGTGACCGGCGGACCCGATGTCCGCCGGTCGCTCTGCGATTGTCGGGGGAGAGGGAGAAAGTCAGGCGGCTTGTGTAAACAAGCTGCCTGTCATTCTCCCCTGTGTATGAAGGATGATCATACTGTTCTACTATGTAGAACCGTTGATCACTGTTCATACATCTGAAGCCACAGCCAATCACAGTAGAAAGCACGCCCCTAGGGACACACATAGCCCCTCCCTTTCAAAAAAAGTTAACCCCTTCACTGCCAGTGTATTTTTACAGTAACAGTGCATATGTATAGCACTGATTACTGTAGAAATGTCACTGGTAACCCCAAAAGTGTCAAAAATGTCAGTCAAGGGTCCGATCTGTCCACCGCAATGTCGCAGTACCACAAAAAAAATCGCAGATCGCCGCCATTACGCGTTAAAAAAAAAACAACAAAAATGACAAAAATCTTTCCCTTTGTTAGTAAACGCGATAACGTTTGCGCAAACCAATCAAAATACGCTTTTTGCAATTTTTTTTTACCAAACATAGGTAGCATAAAACAAATTGGCCGAACATGTTAAAAAATTTTGATTTTTACATTTTTTTTGGGGGGAATTTCATATAAAAAAATGTGAAAAATATTGCTATTTTTGCAAAATTTACGCTCTTTTTTTGTTTATAGCGCATGATCAAAAAATCGCACAGGTGATCAAATACCACCAAAAGAAAGCTCTGTTTGTGGGAAAAAAAGGACGCCAAATTCGTTTAGGTACAGTGTCGCACGACTGCGCAATTGTCCGTTAAAGTCACGCAGTGCCGAATCGCAAAATACCCCCTGGTCAGGAAGGGGGTAAAATCTTCCGGGGCTTAAGTGGTTAAAACAGGAAACCATGATAGTCTCAAAGCAAATCTACTTTGATGTTATAAACATGTACTTTTCTAGCAAAATCTGTTTGCTGTTGCTTCACTTCTACTCATTTCCACTAGAATTTTAGGCCTAGTGTTGTTTATTTAAAAATAACCATATCCAACAATATGGGACTCGGCATATCACACAAGATTGCAGAACCACCTACCTATATACCTTAAGATCTTAACTGTGTATATTGTAAAGAGTACAAAAACCATGAAGGAAACCAGAGATCGGATTGTTATCTTGAATACATGGATACCTTTGGCTGAGGAAGTCTCTCCATTATCCAAGACTGAAAAATAAACAAAGAGACAATGAGGTTGATTACTAAAGGCAAATAGGCTGCTCACTTTGCAAGAAAAGTTGCACTGTGCACAGGGCTGCTGTTGGAAATCACGGAGCCCCATACAGCCTACCTGGCAGCCCCCCCTGAATATATCAAGACAATATTTTAACTAAAAATACACTAAAATCATTATTAGTGAACATAAACATGAAAGAGAAGCCTGCAGTGCTGTGAGGAAGGGGCACAGTGAAAGAGGGGCACACAAGGAGGGGGGGGGGGGGATCAGAAGCAGGCAGAACAGGGAGGGTGATCAGTGTCAGAGAAGTAATTACAGGAACAATGCCCTGAAAGCTGGCAGGAGGGGGAGAAACTGGCTTTCAGCTGCTGAATGCCTTCCTTCTGTAATTGCCTGACCGTACTGATTCCCCTTGCCGTTGGGGCCCCCCTGTGTGCTCGGCCCGCCTACAGGAAGACTGGTGGTCCCCCCTATCAGTGGCCCTGACCCTGCGAAGGAATTTTTCCAAGAGCTTAGTAATGTGGTGAAATTTTAATTTTCAAAATTAAACCAAACCATTTTTGCTTGCACATGATTTGATGATGGAAGTCAACAAAGCTTCACCTTCATTAACCTGGGACTTAACTGTATCAGCATGAGCACAACAAACATAAAACACTATTTAATACATTTTTATTATTCAAAGAAAACTCAGTCATTCGTGCTTTATTTTGTTGATAAATCAGTTTGAAAAACACCATAAAGCATTTCTAGGCACGACCATCTTGAGCAAGGGTGGATGATTCATGTAGCATTTACTTCTTGGAATCCATCTGCCCTTAGCTCAGGCATACAGGTAGGGGGATGTGTTTAGCTGAGAAAGCCCCTCGTCCAGATGAAAGAAAAGAAAATTCCCATAAAGACTTATGGGTTGTATAAAATAGATTTGGCCTGCATCAGAAACCATGAAGCAACTGAATAAATATAAAACAAAAGTTCAAAACAAGTAAATATAATATACCTTCCTATCGATTTACTAATGCTAGTAAAGCATAAGGATTGGTTGAGAGAGTTTAGTTCCACTTTAAGCTTTAGGGAAAATTAATTTACAAAGTGCAACTTAGTGGCCATAGATGGATTGAAATTTGTCCAGTTGAGCAGGAATGGAATTTTGACCATTTTGTGGCTTTTCTTTGTTCAGTGGAAATCAACTGATAGAATCAACTTCTGTTGATTGAACAAGTTTGGAAATGTAACACTTTTGTCAATCAGCAGCTGCAGACAACTTGAGCTGTCAGAATACAATGTCTCATCAGGGGGATTCCTCCAACCACCTCCCTTGTATGGATGGAGAAACCTGTTAGTTTTTTTTCCTTTAGCCCGCTGGCCAAATGAAAAAAAAAAATCATCTTTGGCCAGCTTTGCTATCTATCTCAATGCCTGCCCCAAAGCAAGCCTTAACATAAGTAACAATCAAACAGCTTGGTCAACACACTAACTCGTTTTTATTTACTGTATGTCAAGTTTCTACATCTTCATGTGTTTTTGGGATTACAACATACAAAACAAATAGTAAGATTGCAAGACTATAAGCATTTTCTACCTATCACAATTTGCGGTGTAGTCCTCCCTGCATTCTACTGGGCACATGGTAAGGCAGCCCATACATTAGTCTTTTTTTTTTTTTACGTTCAACCAACGAGTTGAACAAAAAAAAAAAACTTGATTCCCCATCCACACCATCAGTGTGGATGAGGAAATCCTTCCCACTGAGTGATTGTATTCAGACAATAGCTGGTGGCACTGACCGATCAGCTATAGCCATCTATATTGGGAAAAACCCAACAAGCTGGTTGTGCAGAGGTTGATTGGTAAATTGACTTTTATACCACCAGCCTGCCCATACATAGATTAAAGTTTGGCCAGTCCCTGCTGAACCAGCAGAATTTTAAATCCATGTATGGCCGGCTTCATTATATAGGCCACTACAGCAGAATTTCTATTCATAGTGGATACGTAAATGGAAAAAAATCTGATACAATACCTGGGCTTGGCTCTGTTTCATAATCGGAGGTTGTTGATTTAAAAGTTGGCTTCATGGTATAATTCAGTTTTGTTTGAATGAAACCAACCAAGAAATTGTTATTGAACACCAAACAAGTCCAATCTGTTCTGCTTTCATCAACATTCTTCACATGCAGAGTATTTTCCATTTGCATGATGGACAATTTTCTACTTTTTACAGGAACAGAGGAAGTTGCGTTCATCTGTACCCACAGTAACATGATATTGATACTAGGCAAAAGATGAGATACTGAACATGTAAGGTGTACATCACTGCCTTGAAGAACTAATTCAGAAGGATGTATTTTCACTGCAAATCATAAAAATAGATGAAAAAGAATTTCAGTGTACAAAATTGTAATATCACAGGCAAACTTTAGTTTACTTTTAATATTAAATACTTCTTTGTCTAGTAGTAAAATGTACTTTTTCTTTGAGATGGTAAAACATTCTGAGGATCATCAGTTCTTAGGTCATTTTAAATGTATTAATTTTGTTTTGTATGGTTTCAGTACAAGGTCACCTGTAAGTTATATCTAATTCCAATTAAACCTAACATTACATCTGGAATTCTACCATGCATGCATAAGAGGGCAGATATATAATCTAGCTCCCTCGTCACCTCCTCCCATACTCGTCTCCAGGACTTTTCCAGAGCCTCTCCTCTCCAATCCTATGGAACTCCTTATCCTTATCTGTCCGATTATCTCCTACTCTATTAGCTTTTAGGCGATCTCTGAAAACCCTCCTTTTCAGAGAAGCCTATCCTACCCACACCTAACAAATATACCTCCATTTTCTCCCTCAGCCCATCCCCCACGGTTATTGCCTTTTGTTTCACTTGACCCTCCCTTCTAGATTGTAAGCTCTAATGAACTGGGCCCTCTAGTTCCTCCTGTTTTGAATTGTATTGTAACTGTATTGACTTCCCTCACATTGTAAAGCGCTGTGCAAACTGTTGGCGCTATATAAATCCTGTATAATAATAATATAATTATGAGAGGCCTATACAAGAAGTGTTGATGATGTTTGATGCCACCCTTCAAAAATACCTTGACATTTTTATGATAAAAAATACAAGGAAAACACCTATGTTCCACACTTTCCATCTTTGCATTACACATATTATTACATCTTTAAATGATAAATAATATAACACATTTGTAACAAGCAACATTGGTGAATTGCAAAATAATGCAGTATTGTAATGCATTCGGCTTTGGACTAATTAAAGCAGACCTTAGACCCCAAACCTATGGCAAAACACTGCATGATAGCTATAATAGAAAAAAAAAACTGTGAAAAAAAGTTAAAAATTCAACTTTCCTTTGACCCAGCTTTACCTAATGCAGCCTAGGCAAGGATGACATTAGAATCCTTCAGGCAAGATTATGGGAATGATGAGGACCCAAATGTCTCAAAAGGATCCTCTCACACTGTGCAGTGGTGTCTTCATACTAGATTTGAGATACTCAGCTTTCCCAGTATATTGCCGGAAGGATTGTGATGTCACTTTCACCAGTTCAGAATCCAGGTTTAAGATATTTGTACATTTTAACTTTTTTTCTCATGTTTTCTTTTTTTTCATCTATGATGTGCGATTTGGCATTGGTGTTGGGGGCCTGATGTAATTGATGGACCTTTCCTTTTGTGTAAGGCCTATTTAAAAATACCTTGGGTACAGGGGTTCCTGCAGCTACTATGATTTAAGGCTGAGTGAGTCATAGCTATAGAAATGCAAATAAAATAGAAAGAATTGTGAGTTTTGGAGCTAGTTAGGAGCCTCCACGGATTATTGTTCTACTTCTGGAGATATCTAATGAGACAAAAGCTGGTGAGGAAGAAGGAAGCATATATGAAGAGAAAATTGTTTATAGTCTAGTGTGGAGCATAAATGATAACAGGTGATAAAATCTGGTGTGCCCCATAATCATGTTACCTCTGTCCTTCCTTCATGGTGTCATCCTGCTTCCATACTAAGAAAAAGAGCAATATACATCTTATACAAAACCAATGCACACTGCTACTGAGCACTTTATTAATTCCACTGCCAAAATCTTGTTGGCATGGTCAGGGGCCAGGCTCAGAGACCAGTAGGTATAGCAGTAGAGAGACCAGCAAGATAACTACACAGGAAGGGCACCCTTGAGGATGGCGCAGGCTCACCTGAGGATCTAAGCTCTAACAGAATATTAGCATGCATAAAGAAAGGGATGTATTCCAGAGATAAAACTATAATCCTTCCACTTTATAAAACTCTGGTCCGACCTCATCTGGAGTATTCGGTCCAGTTCTGGTCACCAGTCCTCAGAAGGGATGTGTTGGAGCTGGAGAGAGTCCAGAGAAGGGCAACTAAACTAATTAGGGGATTGGAGGACCTTGATTATGAGGAGCGTCTGCAATCGCTTGATTTATTCTCCCTGGAGAAGAGACGCCTGAGGGGGGACATGATAGCAATTTTTAAATATCTAAATGGGGATCTAGGCTTAGAAAAAAAGCTGTTCAGTCGAAGGGATTGCATGAGAACTCGGGGGCATACAATGCGATTAGAGGAGAAGCGTTTTAACCTCAGGCAACGTGGGGGGTTCTTTACTGTTAGGGCTACAAGATTGTGGAATTCTCTACCACATGAGGTGGTTTCTGCGGGTAGTATGGTGGCTTTCAAAAGACTCTTAGACGTACATCTCAAGGATCAGAACATTCAGGGGTATGCAAGATGATTACAGCCACACACATCTACACAGGTTGAACTGGATGGACTTTTGTCTTTATTCAACCTCACCAACTATGTAACTATGTAACTATGTAAGGTATTCACCACAGCTCCTGATGGTGAAGATGGGTTTTGTTGCTTGTTAGTACCAGGTTGTTGTCCTCAAGATCTCCCCACCAGGATGTGAGCAAGCTAGGTCCAGTGGCAGATACAGGTAGGGATCAAGCAGAAGTGTAGTCAGTGAAAAAGCCAAAGGTTGGTAACAAGCGGTTGCAGGTTGGGATTGAGCAGAAGCGTAGTCGAGAAACAAGCCAAAGCTTGGTAACAAGTGATAGCGATGATATGGATGGCAGCAGATGTAACAAGAATTATTGCCTGGAGAGAGTACAATAATCTGGCAAACAGGAAGTGCATGGCATGGCTTTAATAAGAAGTTCATGCTAGGTGAAATTAGTTCAAGGTTCACCAGAAACAATGTACAAGGTCAGATTGTCTAAGGGATCAGGCAGGGCACTTTCCAACATCTCAAGTGGCTCAACTAGATGAGTTACTGGCTGCCACACTCAGCAGGGGCAATGGGTTCAGATCCAGGTCCTGACACTTGTTTTGGCTTGGCCCACAGTTGTAAAGTATAACAATAGAATTTATAAACTTGTGACATAGTATACCCTTAGTTTTAGGATATTTACTTTTAAAAAGTATACTCACCTTCCACAGTAACAAGATTTACTGTAATTTCAGCACTGTCATCTGACGAAAAGCATTTATATTGACCAGAATCATTAAAGCTCACTGGTGAAATTTTAATAGCAAAATCTGCTTCATCTGTGGTCTCCACATGAAAATGCCCATTACTCGTAATTTGATTACCAGAGTTAACCTGTATGGTGGCACTGTTTATTGAGTCAGATGATGTCCATTGCCACTTAACGTATGTGACTTTTTTCATGATGGTGCAAATCAGTAGCAGAGTGTCCCCAACAGACCGAAACTTAATGATTGTTTCTGAGGTAGAAACTGGAAAAAAGAGTAAAGAATACCAATAATTGAGTAAAATACAATCTTTAAAAACTACTGTTTGCATTCATAAAAACTTAAAATGATGTCTGAAGAGTACCATGTCAATAAATTATTTCCTAAAACAGTGGCTGACCTTACTTCAGCTACTTTTATTTTCAGAGGATAATGTATATTTTTATCATACTGCATGGCATTTTGGCACGGCTCCAACATGGCCACAGTGGTTAGCACAGCTGCTGATATTTGTCTGTTCTTTGCCCTTGCAAGAAAGCTATGTCTTCTGATAAATTGAGGCAGGAGACTCATTTTCAAATGACAGTACTGGTGGTTGGCGAGTGGGCTAACACTGTCTTAAGGGGGGTGTTAAAAATATACACCTGAAGATGCTTTTACCTGATCTCCAGCAATTGCCTAAAAGCCTGGGTCCTCACTGCCTACGGAGATCATTAACCCACTCTAACCTGAGTCAAGTAACTTCTCTAAGGGTATTTCTACTGTTTACAGACCATAGGCTGATTATTTGCTAGGAAGTAGGTAATGTAGCATTCTGCTTGTTATAGGTATATCTGTTAGTCTTGTATTGTATTCCTTTAACTGTAATAGCAGTTTGTATGTAAAGCCTTTTTGTTTAGTAAAAGCATATTTATACACTGAAGAGGTCTGAGCTTCCTTGCTTATACTGCAAAGTAACCCTAATAGACCAAAGCAAAACAACCTCGACATTTGAATTTGGCCATTACCTTTGACCCTGACCCTGACCTAGATCAAACCGTGATTTAGCTATTTCTTTTTTCTTTAACACACTGTTCTTTGTTTTATTATTATTCTCCTCTAGAAAGGAGATAATGATACAATGTGTCTTTTTCTCCATTCAAGATGAGAAAAAACAAAGAGGTGGAGTATACAGTCACTGATCACTGTGACAGCTAATCAGAGTAATCACAGTATGATCACAGCAACCAGGTGACCAATGACCCAGGGTTCTCTGTGAGAGGTCTCTGTTCAGGAAGCATGCTGTGCAGCATGCTCCAGCAAAAATAAAAACATGCATATATGCAGCCCCACAGGTAAAGACCCACTTCTGTGTGGCTGCATATATGTATACACTCAAAAGGAAGGGGTTAATACTACACTTGTATTTACTAACTGACTGTACCTAAACATCCAGTACTTGTTTGCTGTGTTGGTGAAAGGGCTAGGAGAGCAAAGCATTTTCCACAAGGTCCTAAGATCTTATGCCCTTAAATAGATTAACTGATGTCAACAAAAGACTGCTTTGTTATATGATTATTGGCACCCTAAAAAGGAAATGTACTTACTTTCATTAAACTCTAATATTGTTCCATTACTATTAATACATAAATAGGGGCCTTTATGATATTCACTAAAGTCTGGAATTATGATATACAAAGTATCTTTGTAACTGAACTGTCTGATGTTCCTTTTTGTAGGGATAGAAACAGAGGGCGATGGTCCACCAACTTCTAACGATGGGCAGGTCAGTGTAATATCTGTTCCAGGAGGAGCTCCTTTTTTCTGTATGTCTGAAATAAGATTTTAAAAGTTATAAGTTAATACACAGGGCATGCAAAGCGGTTTTGGGGAAAAAAAGCATTAAAACCAAAAGTAGAAATGTTAACCATGCTGTAAAAGAAAAAGACCAGTTTTATGTACAAGTTACAAAAATGATCTGCTGATGCCAATAATGAGCTAATACCACCAATTGTGGAAGAGAGTTCCATATTCTTACTGCCCTGACAGTGAAAAACCCCCCCAAGCAGCTTAAGGTTAAACCCCTTATCTCATTGTGTGGCCACTTGTCCTTTTACACTCTCTGAGACTAAATAGTTTATTTCCTATGCTGGGATTGCCATTGAGGTATTTGTAAATCACTATCATGTCCCCTCTTAGGCGTCTTTTCTCCAGGGAGAATAAATTAAGCGCTTGTAATCACTCCTCGTAATTAAGGTCCTCCAATCCCCTAATTCATTTAGTTGCCCTTCTTTGGACTCTCTCCAGTTCCAGCACACCTCTTCTGAGGATTGGTGACCAGAACTGGACGGAATACTCCAGATGTGGCCGGACCAGAGTTTTATAATTGTGGCAGGATTATAGTTTTATCTCTGGAATATATCCCTTTCTTTATGCATGCTAACATTCTGCTGGATATGGGAGCTGCAGCTTGACATTGCATGCTATTGCTTAGTCTATCTATCATTAGGACCCCCAGATCTTTCTCCATCCTTTATTCCCCCGGGCATCCCCCCATAGTGAGTAGTTTGCTTTATGTTTTTAGCCCCCAAGTGCTTTACCTTACATTTCTCCAAAAGAAACCTAATTTACCATGTTGTTGCCCACTCCGTTATTTTGTTCAGTTTATTCTGTAAGATTTCTATATCCTGATTAGTGATGAGCCGAACACCCCCCTGTTCAGTTCGCACCAGAACATCTCAAACAGGGGAAATGTTCTAGTGAACATACAAACACGAACAATCACAAGTCCTCATTTTAGAGGCTTAAGTGTAAGTGATTATTAATCAACTGCTGGCCAGGGGAGATTTGAACCCATAGCCTCTAACTACCAGCTACGCTACCGAGCCAGCTGATTAACCTAAGACTCTCTCTGCCTGAGAGAGACTTAGGTTAATCAGCTTGCTTGGTGGCCTAGCTGGTAGTATAACGGGCTGGTAAATGAGAGGCTGTGGATTCGAATCCCCTGGCCATGGGGTGATTAATATTAATTATGGATTTTAATTAAAACCTATTTATTGTCCCTGCCCTTTCTGACGTGACATCAGTAATTTATTCACTGCACCTGAGCAGTGGATTATGGGGCTCTGGTGACTTGAGAGCCTTATAAAAGAGCTGTCAAACTAAGATAGAAGTTAGTTAGGCAGAGGGAGTCTTAGGTTAATCAGCTGGCTCGGTGGCGAAGCTGGTAGAATAACAGGCTTGCAAGTGAGAGGCTGTGGGTTTGAATACCCTGGCCAGCAGGTGAATAATATTAATTATGGATTTTAATTAAAACCTAATAATTGTCCTTCCCTTCTGATGTGACATCTGTAATTTATTCACTGCACCTGAGCAGTGGATTATGGGGCGCTGGTGACATCAGAGCCCTATAAAAGAGCTGTCAAACTCAGATAGAAGTTAGTTAGGCAGAGAGAGTCTAAAGCCCCGTACACACGTACCGATGGTCGGCATACAAATGTTCCTCTTTTCTCCCCGGGATGTCGGTGTCTGCTGAAAAGTGCAAAGACAGCACAAGGACAGCACAAGAATTTTGTCCGCCGACTGCAGAAGTGATGTCATGTAATGGTTAACTTTCCCTGTGTTTTCTATTTTCTGAGCATGCCCAGTCTTGCAAATCTGCGGTCTGTCGGCCGAATTGTGTACTGACAGGCGAACAATCGTCCGTTCTGGTGTCGGCATACAAATATTTTCATGTTTGCAAGAAAGACTTTTGTCCGCGGATTGTGCGCAGACATCTGTCGGAGGCACCATACTAACACGCGTACAATCGGCAGATCCTTCGTCCACCGACGTTTGTATGCCGACGATCGGTACGTGTGTACGGGCCTTTAGGTTAAACAGCTGGCACGGTGGCAAAGGTTCTGGAATAACGGAATTGCAAATGAGAGGCTGTGGGTTTGATTCCCTGGCCAGTAGATGATTAATATTAATTATGGATATTAAATAAAACCTATTAAATTAATTATGGATGCAGGGACTCAAAGTTCCCGTGAAGAAGCCCATTTGTTCGCCATTCAGCAAATAGGTGAACAGGCAGTGTTCCAGTTGAACTTAGGTTCGACTCGAACACGAAGCTAATAACTAATCCTAATGTGAAGTTATTGCCCTGCCTATCTTTGTGTCATCTGTGAAAACTGAGATTGAGCTAATAATCCCATCCTCTATATTATTTATGAATAATATGAACAGAATTGGTCCCAGGACCGAGCCTTTCAGGACTCCACTTACCACTCCAGACCAATCTGAGTACAGGTTTTTTATCACCACCCTTTGGACACACCCCTTTAACCAGTTTTCTATCCAAGAACAAACCTTGTGGTGAATGCCTGCAGACCTTAGCTTGTAGATTAAGCATTTATGGGGAACAGTATCGAAATGCCTTCGCAAAATCCAGATACACCACATCAACAGGCCTCCCCCTGTCTAGATCACTGCTCACCTTCTCGTAGAATGTTAACAGATTGGTCTGGCAAGAATGTCCCTTTGTAAACACATGCTGATTACTACTAATGATACTGTTGTCCTCAGATACTGTTGTACTACTAAGGATATTGATCTCGGATATAGTCCCTTATCATCCCCTCCAATAATTTACATACTATTGATGTCAGGCTGACTGGCCTGTCGTTTCCCGGGAATATGTCTCTTCCCTTTTTTGAATATTGGTATCACATTGGCTTTCCTCCAGTCAACAGGTACAGTTCCTGTCAGTATACTGTCCGCAAAGATTAGGAACAACGGTCTAGATATAACACGACTGAGTTCCTTGAGTACTCTTGGGTGTAAGCCATCTGGTCCTGGTGATTTTTTTGCATTTTGCAATCTTTTCAAGTCTTTCCTTGATTCCACCCTCTGTTAGCCACAGCGGTACGTCCTGTGATGTGCTGCTAACAATACTGTCAAGGTCAGTATACCCCTCCTTTTCTTGTGTAAAAACTGAGGAGAAGAAAGCATTTAGTACAGTTGAAGACAGCAAGAAAAGGAGAAGCAAGGCGCCCAGTATAACCAACATTGGCAACTTGCTATTTTAAACACTGCACTTTTATTCAAACCATCCTTGTATGATAGCCTCTACCAGAAGCGCTTTTTCCTTTCCCCAGTTGCATTTAGTACAGTTGCTTGCCATCTCTGTGTCATCTGTAACCATCCTCCCTCCATGGTTTTAATGTGTGCAACGTGCTCTGACCTCACTTTTTTACTATATCTAAAGAATTTCTTAGGGTTTGTCTTACTCTCCTCTGCTATGTGTCTCTTGTAGTCTTTTTTAGCCGCCCTGATTTTGTTTTTACATTTCTTGTTACATTCCTTATATTTTTGGAAACCTGATAGTGCCCCCTCAGTTTTATATTTCTTAAAGGCTATTTTTTTTCTCTAATAAGAATTTTTACTTTACGGTTTAGCCACCCCGGTTTGACCTTGGCTCTTCTGTACTATTTCCCATTGGAATACACAGTGTGATACCTTTGTTTAATATGTTTCTAAAGCATTCCCATTTCTCCTCTGTGTTACCTGGGTACAACACATGGATGTGTCCAGATAGCAAGCAATAGAGCTGCAAGTTTGAAAATGACTTGCAACACTATTGCTAGATTTGCCAGGCTTCACAAGTTTGTTACACAATTGCAGCAAGTCCGCATTGCATGACTCCAGATCAACTTTCTTTGCAAACATTCAGCAAGTCTGCTGCAAGTTCTGGTTCAGTTATGTTGTGCAATAGTCATCTCACTGGCTGAATTAGGAAAAGTGTCAACAAAAACTTGTGCTTCAAATGCTCTGCAAGTGTACAACTTGCCAATGAAAGTGTGCAGCAAGTTAACAAGACTTACAATGCAAAACTGCCACAAAGTTGTGGCACGTTATCCTTGCTATCTGGGTGGTTCCTACTATGTCTTTTTTAAAATTTGTATGATCATTTTAAAATGTTAGGTGATATATTTCTGTTTTGTTGGTTTTGTTCACTACATTTTGCCCTTTTACAGTCCCTGTGCTACAACACACATTCTATATTAGTGGGATGTGGGCATATTAGCATGTTATCTTCTTCCCCTTTTGAGATAAATAGTTGGCATGTCCTTTTTTGGATTGGTTTAGAGTTAATATTTCCTTAAATGCTTAATTACAGAATGAAACTGCTGGTTATGACAGGGCTTGACAAAACCATGGTAGGTAATCCCTGGTGCATATTAGCTCCTAAATTATGCCATTCCTGTTTTTCAGAATTTTTGCTCAGCTGTCAGTGGTGACATGATCCCCCTTCTATGATGTCCTTGGCTTGCCACTGTGTTATCCCCATAAGGATTTTTGTTTCCTGCTGTGGATATTCATGTTCACTCTGGATCCTGTTTTACGCCTTTTTCAGTTTCACTGTTTTTTTTTTTCCTGCTGTCCTTTCTGGCATTCACTGCGACCTATAAGAAAACTTTCATAAAGTGCCTCTCTAAGTGCTGAGAAGGGGTTGATTTACTAAAGGAAAATAGACCGTTCAGTTGCAAGTGCATTTGTTCCAGAGTTTAGTAAACAAGGTGAAGATTCACTTTACAACAAATGCCTGATCACGTTCAAGCAGAATTAAAAAAAACTGCATTTTGGTTGCACATTATTGGATGATGGAAATCAGTTACAGTTTCAGTTTCCTCTCATTTACTAAGCTCTGGAGCAACTGCACTTGCAAAGTGCACAGTCTATTTGCACTTAGTAAATTAACCCCTAAGCTTGTTCCTGCATAGCTAAAATTGCCTAAAATGTTATTTACTAGATAAATGACAACATTAAAAAATATTGGAGCACTAGTTTAGTATCACATTACTTCATTAAAGAAAAACAGCTGTAATCTAAAGCCAGTTCCTTTTGGTCGCGATCACTGCTTCCAATATGAAGCTGCTCTAGTAATGCAAAAGAATCAGACCAAAAAAGAATGCCACTGAGTGTTATAGGTTAGTAGAAACAGTATATCATAGATGAGGTGAATAGGAATGATCTGGCTGTTTGGCCTGAATCCAGGTTTGGACTGAATTTTGGCTGTTTGGGCTTTTGGATGAACATCCAAACTCTAGCTCATTCAGCCCCCTCTTTGGTGGAAGTTGTGCATCATATATAGAAGAAGTATTTCTACTTCTTCTATATACAGTATAACACCTTCCCCCTGTCACTAGTGGTTAAGCAAAGGGAGGGGATAGCAGTGATATCCCTGCACAAACATGGCCACTGGCTGTATTTGGGCAATGACATTGACCAAATATGGTCATGGCCATATTTGGTCAATGATGTCACCACTATTCCTGCCCCCATCCCTTATGTAGCTGATTACAGCTCGGTGAGCTGTGATTTGGTTATAGTGTTACTGTCAGGATTGGTCATAGGTGCTGGGTCATTTTTTTTAATTTTTGCTAGGTGGCAGGCATCATGGTTGACTGTGGATTTAAAATGAGCGGCACTTTTTGGGGATTTTTATTTTTTTAATAAAGGACCTGTCAAAAGTTTAGGTGTCTAGGTTAATTTCTAGGTTACAACTTTTTTTTTAAGGTATTCACATGGGGGGGGGGAGCATCTGGGGGTCCCATTTTTAAAGTGGGCTTCCATATTATGATAAGTCTCTGGCCTCAGACCCACAAGCACTGGGCAAGGGTTGTGGGGAAGAGGCCCTTGTGCTTATCAATCTGGGGTTCACCCTGGCA
The DNA here is from genome assembly GCF_965119305.1 of Pelophylax lessonae. NCBI lineage: Eukaryota > Metazoa > Chordata > Amphibia > Anura > Ranidae > Pelophylax > Pelophylax lessonae. Next base: position 420,466,189 of record NC_138771.1, read on the forward strand.
AGACACCACCAGTGCTGAGGGCATGTGGCATTGTATGCTTAAGGAGATGAGGGGTACACACTCATGCTCCCCACTTTCTTGGACAGCCAGGCTACCTGTTCATATTCAGGATTGGGTATGTATCATATAGGGGGCCTTACGCATTGTTTTTTCTTTTTTTTCACTGGGAGTCCCCCTTTAAATTTATACCCAATCTTAACAGTCTGGTATGGATTTCCTGGAGGGCCTTATGCATTTTTTCTGTTATTTATTTATTTTTTCTTTGTTGTTTTTTGCAGGAGGTACCCCTTTAAAATCAAAACTAGCATCAGATGGTCTGCTATGTATGTATGTATGTGAAACAGCAAAAATTACATTTGCAAAAAAAAAATTATACAGTTTAAATTGTCGACAGATGACATGGATTGCCAGCTTCTGAAAAACAAAGAAAGCTGTCAAAGTAATTTGCTGGCAATTTTAAAACTTGTTTTTTCCCTTTGTAATTATCAGTGCTGTTGCAACACTTTCTGTACACAACAGAGATGTGCCCCTTCACATGCAGGATTAGGGCACCCACAGGCATTTTAGTGAATGGAAATTGACATTTTTAAGTACACAAATATCCCTACTCCTGGCAAAATAGATTTTTACATGGATACATGTTCCTCAAGGCAGTGTCCACCCCCCATGCTACTTTTATTTTATACCCCGTTGCCTATTAGCCCAGAAAATAAGCATCTTAAATTTGACTGATTTGGCTCCCATTAATTTCAGTGAGGTTCGGGTTTGGCATCCAAACTTTCTTGAAGTTCCCTGGACCCTGCTTAAACCCAGGGTAGTTTACTCATCTTTAAAGGGGAATGATCGCCGCTATTCATAGGCTTATCTGAATGCTGTTAAAGTGTATGTGTATCAAATTGTCCCTTTGCTCACCACGCTCAGATGCAGGCTTTAAACTACTTTTCCACTGGGTTCCCACAATCCTCTGGGCTCCTGTTACACCCAAAGACTATAGGTTTACCAATTGGCCACCCTTAACGCTCAGGGATGCAACACTTGATGTGACCGAGGTGTATAGGCATGTGATCTGCCACCAGGTGTACTGTCATTCACCTTGAAAACAGGCATGCAGACAGCCAGGCTGGAGCCCAACAGCGTGCAACTTCCTTGGAAGAGCCAGCTACTGCGAAGAGTGATGTGGCATTTGCTACTACATTGCTGTGTTACAAGTTGGGTAGGTCTGGGTACACAGGTGAACAGCTGGAAGGATTCTCTGGGCTGGCACCATAGGCTGGAGGAGTCCCAAGTGGGGTTGCCCTGTATCTCCAGCTGCTCGCCTGTTGTATCAGCCCTGCAACTCCTCCAGCCACTTATCTGTGATGCCAGCCGAGATCCCTTCAGCAGTTCGCCTTTGTACTCAGACCTACCCTAAGAAAAAAACAACAACATTTCCCAGTAATTTACATTTTGTAGGCAACTTCTTTATTTTTGTAAATAGGGTTCCCACCAAACCAATCCTTAAGGTTACGTTCTTTACAATGAATACCATGTTGGTGGGGACATTTTATTTACTGGAAATTTAAACATAACTTTTTCATTGTAAAATGTCGGTGTTGCTGTAGTACATTGTATACATTGTACAGGAGTGCCAATTCACATGCAGTTTAAATGCATCACCCAGGCAAGCTTTTTAAAGGAAGAGAGCATTTTTAATATTTTACTTTAAACATAATTAAAAAACAGTATTTTTGCAGTACCCAGCCCCTCCCCACCATACTACTTGTTCAACAATCTCTTGCCTAATAGCCTTAAAAAAAAAAGTCCCATTGACTTCAGATTAACATTCAGAACTTGTGAGTGTACAAACAAACCCAGGTACATTTGGATCATCCCTACTTATGGAAACTGTGCTGTACTGCAATTTGGTGTCCTTATTGAGTTGCTGATATGTTGCTCTTATGAACTTCATAATCAGTTTAATATTTTACTGTACTGTTTGCACACCCTTTTGCCATTTTGACCCTGATTGCATTTTTAATCCAATTCTGCATTTGTAAATTAAGGTTCAATGTAGCTACCCTTTGTCTGACCTAATCTGGCTCATTACTCTTTCCAGTTTTGGTACAAATAGGGAAAAGTTATTACCCTTGTTTTTTTTTTTTGTTTTTTTTGGTGTCACATTGGGTATTTACCTTTACTTTCTGCCATGAAAATTTAACAGGAAGGGGGAGCATATTGTTACTAAATGAATACTTCCCTTAGTTGTCATCAGAGAAGGTGTAATCAAAATGTAACCTCACCTTTTGTTTTGGATTTGGAATATTTTGGATTTCCCTTCACTTTATCTCTTAGTGGTCTGACAATGGTCACCAGGACAAATAGAAAGAGTTACAACTTTACAGTGGTTTTAATCCTACTGTACTCTCTCCAAAAAAGTTTTGGAGAGAGTACAGTAGGATTAGAACCACTAGTGTTAATTTTGGTGGACCGAAGAGTGTTTAAAACAGATGTCTGTGTGCTTTCCTGGATGTCATAGGCAAAGGCAATAATAGGAGTGCCACAGGATCAATTCAATAACCTAAATTTAGACCAGAATTGTTCAATTGCAATAAAATATGTACCTGTTTCTAAAAGCCAATGTTTGACAAAAAACCTTCTGGCACTGGTTACATTGCCTGAAGTACCTCTGTGTATGTATACATGTTTTCTAAATTATCTTATATGCTCCTAAATGAATAAAATGTGTCCTTAGATCTGTTTAAACATTATTTATTTTTCATTAGACGTCTACACTGGTAGGATGAATTCACATTACCTAACATAAATCCCCCCCTAAACCTTGATGATGTGGCCCCCGGGATTCACATGTCATTACATTTTAGCATTTTGTATTTCAAGAAGAACTTTTATCCTCGAAGTGATAATACTTTTAATATGAATGGATTTAATTTAAATGTTGACAACAATTAGATTTCAGGTAATTTGAAATGGATGTGTACTGACAATCAATTGAGTGAATTAAAATGATATGCAGTAAATTATGGCTATGAATACTGATCATTTGTAACAACAAATTCAGCTTTTACTGATTGTGAGATCCATTTCTCATTATTTGTCAATTTTCCCTTGGCTTTTTAGGTCGCTCTTTACTGACAGGCTGTATTAACAAAATAGTAGAGAAGTAGACAGTAAAAAGTGTCCCTTGAAATCTTTTTTTAAAATACTAGTAGCTTAACTGCTTCCCACCCTGCCTATTATAAAATGAGGGCCGAGCTGGAGCTCTGTTATGTTGGGAGGACATCAGACGTTGTCTTCCCAGGATCACACCTCACGTGTGCCCCACGGGATGCGCCCCAGCGCGATCTGTCACTCGCTGTGTCCACTGCCCAATGCTGGTACCATGTAATCACTATGAGCAATCACAGCAGATCAAATGACAGTTGCACAGAATGAATGGGGTTCATTATTACTGTTCATTGTATACTATTGCAATGAGCTCTGTTATTGGTCCCAGTGATCACATGGTACAGAGATGGTACAGGGGCCAATCTGTACCATGTGATTAGCTGTGGCCAATCACAGCTAATTGCAATAGTAAATACTGAATGAATAATTTTCATAAAAAAAAAAGAAATGGTTGCTTATAAAAGTATAATTGATTGTTATAAGCAATCATAGTGTGTAAAGTCCTTGAGAACATATTACTCCAACTACCCATACCTCTCATCTAACTAGATGGAGTTGGCTTTATCCCAGGTAGGGAAACCAAGGATATTACCCTAAATATTACCCTATATACCCCTTTGGCTGGCCAAAAACAAACAGAAAGTTTGACAGGCATTTGACAGAATATCCTGGTACCATATGGAAGCCGCCCCGAAAGCTGTAGGACTCCAGAGAAAAATGCATACTAGACTCTCAATAATATATTGCAACCCTCAGGTGAGAATTAGGTCAATGGTCAGCTGTCAAACGCCTTCCGGATCCACAATGGGACTGTACAAAGCTGTCCCCTGCTAATTTCCATGCTATCCCTCAGACCATTCCTTAATCAGTTATGTGCAAGCCAGACAAAAAGGGGCTGCTGGTAAGTGGTAGAGAGGAAATATAAGTGGTGTTCATGGATTATGCTGTATACACTGTATCAGAACCCCCTATTACCGTTTACAACCTAATGAAAGATCTTGACCATTTCCACCTTCTTTTGAACTTCTCTCAACTCCCTCCACCTTCCTTTTTTCCTTATCCTTTCTAATCAATACTAACATCTCCTCTACCTAGGGCCGGTGCTAGACTAGTTTGCACCCTAGGCAAGACTAGCTACTTGCACCCCCCAAAAAAATAAAACCTCAAAATTTCAATCAGCAGAAATCTCTGATCTCAAAAAATGCAGCCTATGCAGGGCTTCTTTTTACCTCCCTGCCAGGAAAAAGTGGGGTAGGCTGATCTGTCAATCTGTCAGTGTTTTTTTTGTACAATGGTATTATCATGGTAATATTTTTTATAATTACACTTTTTTATTATTTCACTGTGTGCCATTATAAAAATATATTACCATGATGGTACCATTATATTAAAAAAAGCATATGATTTGCAGTCCAAGTTCAACTACTGATTCATTTCTTAACATATCAGCAAATGCAGCCTGTGCAGAGATGCTTTCTCACCTCCTTACCAACTTTAGTTCTGTGTGGAGACTGAGTAGCTGGAACGAAGTGTTGTTGTTTGCAGCACAGCTTGCATGGCACCCCCTTGGCTGGATACCTCTTCTTCATGGATTGGCTGAAGTTTGCAGGAGACGGCTTCACCTTAAGCTAACATCATCTAATCCTGCAGCTGTATGCAAAATGTCAGTGCAGTGTGTGGGGAACATCGGTGGACTGTGTGGGGAAGCCAGCGGAGTGTTAGTAAGCCAGTGGGGAGTAGGTAAACCAGCGGCTGTGACTGCGCCCTAGACTGCAATGCGGCTGCCTAGTTCACCTAGCAGTCATGTCTGCCCTGCATCTACCTATTCTCTACCTTATTCCATTTCTATTTTGCTCTTATCGCTATCCCTATCTAGGCTACTCTCTACTCCTTCCCTTTCCACTCTCTTATTCTTTTGTTTAACATGTCAATATATTACTCCCTGTGCTACAAAGAGCAAACAGGGCCAGTGTATGCATATTTTGGGACCATATCCCTACTTATTGTGTGCACTATCTTTCTACCTTTCCCTTATTAATCTGAGTTGTCATTTTAGCCTGTTCTTATATCTACAGTATCTGAGCTGTATTCCCATACATGTATTGTTATGTACAAGATCTATTCTGAACTGCTGCACTTGTGGAAATGCAATAAAATACGTATGGAATAATAAAAAAGAGATTGAAAAATGCATTGTAAATAGCCATGTAAAAATGACACTAAAGTCATGCTAGCCAGCTCTTTACATTTCCCCCTAAAAAAAAAGCAGAAAGGAATGCATCAACATCTACATGGATACTGAAGTCACTCTTTGTTCATTCAAATAATTTACCATTGACTGCTAATAAGAAACAATTATGTTCTCTTTTACACGCAAAATTGAAGTTACTCTGCAGTCAATATTGTAAACTCAGATCTGATTCTAAATATTAATAAATCCCAAAATGCTGGGATGCTGCAAATTAATTTAATTTAAAAATGCATATGGTTATTAAAGCTGTTCACCCAATGCAGATTCCTATATGTCTGAGTTACCTGATGCTTATATGCTGCAACCATTAGAAGGGGGTTTCACATTCTCTACAGAGAATATTGTTACACACAGATGATATTTTACACATTTTACATTACAGAAAAGGCAGCAGGATCAGTAAGGACAATGGAAGCAATTAAAATAATATATTTAAACTTACCAAAAGCAGATGTTAAACCAGTTGATAGGAAGAGCATGCAGATTGCAGACAAATTGGACAACTGCATTATCATTCTGTTTATCATAAAGTGAATAATGACAACTGCTTGTGGCCAAAGAGGTCAGCTTCTGTGTAGTGTGGCAAATTCTGCAAAATCTTTAAGAATAGGTTTAAAAAAACAGCCACTTCCTGTTACAATACAGAAGGGAGATTGTGGCATTACAATTGTAAGAATTACATACAACTCTGGTTTATTATCTAAACACATATTGCAGAAATGAATTGGCCCTCCAATTCCCTTTAATTTATGCTAGACACAGAGAAGCAGTACCATTTATACTTACATGTTATGGTCCATCCCATCAGACATCAACTGCTGACAAGTGGATCTTCCCTTGTAAAGTGACAGGCAGATGCAGATCTTTCACTAATTGCTCAATCCACCTGGTTTACTGCAGGAGCTTGAAGGTTGTAGCTGGGACCCTTAAATGTATACCTGGCCCTAGTCTACCTTGTGGGTTATCCAGCTCTGATATACTGTGCAATATGTTATCTTCTAAAGTACGGTAAATGTAGACTACTGGTCTGTTTGTAAAGTATTAAATTAGATCAGCTGATAATTTTCCCACTTGTTTGTAGAGGTGTTTAGTCATGCATGGGAAAGCAACAGGTGCACTTAGTCGCCTCCCTCCACCAGATGCTTGATCGCTTAGACACCCAGCAGAGGATCATGGAAGGAATGAGAGAGTCACATGATCTTTCACAGAAGAATCAGGTACTTTTCTTTGCTTCTAACGAAAATGCGCAAGGAGGGAAATTCAGGTTGGCAGGGATCCATGTTTGTTATTTCCAGCAATGGAGTAGTGAACTCCAGCTTCAGCCTTGCACTGCAGCTTAGGCACACCCTAAGCTCCAGGGCTGCTCCAATACCTTTAAATTTAGTTTCGGAGCTGCTTCAAAACCCTCAGCTCCTACTCCAGAGCTGCTTATATATGTGCTTAGGCAGTACTCTGGGAATTATAGTGGAAGTAAAACTGATTTTGTAAAAGTGCAGAAAGCCAGTACTCCCATCGCTCACCATCCTGAATCCTCTGGCAGCTGTCCCAAGATCATGTTGAAGCCAAGTGGGCCCAAGAACCACAGCAGAGAGGGCTGTGATAGGGTGTGAATGCTTTCTCTATATGATTATGCTGAATGACTTAAAATAGCAGAAATATGACATCCAATATTTTATTTAATTTTTAAACAGTTGGGTTTTATTGAGAATATAATAAATATTATAACAAAGGCGTTTTGATCTTTCCAGGAAAAGACATTACATTAACAAGCATAGTTCAGAAAATGTTGAATAACAATTATACTTTGAAGCGAATTATGTAGAAAATATTACCATAGAGGTCATATCAAGATTTTTCTGGAACAACAGGAAACCACATATTTAGAGAAATTAACTTTTCAGGTTCAACTGTTAAACCAACAGCAAAATAAGTGATTTCGTCAGCAACTGTAACAACTGACCAAACCAAGATACCGATGAGGAGTATCAGAGAAAAAAATAATAGAAATGTTAATAGAGGGGATAAAAAGGAAGGAGGAAGGAAGAAGGAGGAGGGAATATTGTGCTAGGGGGGAGAAGGGGAAAGAAATGTTATGAGACATGTATCTTGTAGCATGACCTACTCAGAGCAAACAGCGTCTTCTGGTGAATTTACACCGTAATTCAGGTGGGGAGAAGTGTTTTGTATTGGGCTGACAATGTAAAATAAATCCAGTTATCCCAAATTTTCCGATATTTAAAGATTTTGTCGTCAGACATGGTAAGGGTCTTTTCCATTTCGTTTATTTTTCCAATTTCCAAAAGCCATTCTTCAATAGATGGGATAGTTTGTGTTTTCCATTTTTTTTGGAATTAGGACTTTAGCTGCATTTAAGAGATGTCTGGTCAGTGTACATCTATATTGTGTAACATTGTGCGGGTATATGTTCAGGAGACAGCGAGCTGGGTCATCATGAGGATGGGATCCTGTGATTACTTGTATTAAATCACAGACTTGTGCCCAGAAACTGGTAATCAACAGGCAATTCCACCAAATGTGTAACATTGTGCCTCTTGCCTGACCGCATCTCCAGCATTTGTCTCTTGTCTGAGGGAACCACCTCTGCAGCTTATGCGGTGTGCCGTACCAATGAGTAAGTAGCTTGTAGGAGGACTCCTATATTTTTGTGCTTATAGAGCATTTATGAGCCAGTATACATGCTGTGTTTCATTGACTCTCAGTGTTTAGTTCATCTTCCCAAAACTTTTTAAAATTATCTGGAGTGTCATCGTGCTTTGATTGGAGCCATGAGTAAGCCAGAGAGGTGGTCCCACTTATACCTGAACTGAAGATAAAAAGGGGATTAAAGAAGGTGTGTGTGTGTAGAAACCAACCGGCCCTTAGTTTGCTATACTTACCCACCATTCTGCTGACAAACCAAATAAACCTGTCTAACATAATAGGTTAAAAACAGGGGTTTAGTTAACACACATTTGCAAATGCATGTATAAGCTGCAGGCCACTCCAAGGCACCCTGTGTATTCTGCAGTCCTAAACACTACCTAACACTACTCAAACTGAGTGTCTACTGAGTGTCTCCAATATAGGAGTACATGAATGCTAATGGTTGGATGGGAAACAGGTGAGCAAGGAGGTGGCCTAATCCTCCCCCAACCTGCTCCCAGCCATGACTGGTATTGAAAAACCAATGGCTATGTGAAAGCCATAGGGTGCAAACTAAAAAATGACCAGCTGGGAGACACACACTCCCATCCCAGTATTATAGATGGTAAAGGCAAATTGGGACTTTAGATGAAACATCAGCCTGTAAAGCGAGCGTCTCCATCCCTGGCAACATGGAAAATTTTGGGCAGTTTTGGGACTTTACATGAAACACCAGTCATGGCTGGGAGCAGGTTGGGGGAGGATTAGGCCACCTCCTTGCTCACCTGTTTCTCATCCATCCATTAGCATTCATGTACTCCTATATTGGAGACACTTAGTAGACACTCAGTTTGAGTAGTGCTAGGTAGTGTTTAGGACTGCAGAATACACAGGGTGCCTTGGAGTGGCCTGCAGCTTATACATGCTTTTGAAAATGTGTGTTAACTAAACCCCTGTTTTTAACCTATTATGTTAGACAGGTTTATTTGGTCTGTCAGCAGACTGGTGGGTAAGTATAGCAAACTAAGGGCCGGTTGGTTTCTCCACACACACACCTTCTTTAATCCCCTTTTTCTCTTCAGTTCTGTTATATACAGGGATGGAGACGCTGAGCAGTGCTTGCCGGTGTTTCATGTAAAGTCCCAAAACTGCCCAAAATTTTCCATGTTGCCAGGGATGGAGACGCTCGCTTTACAGGCTGGTGTTTCATCTAAAGTCCCAATTTGCCTTTACCATCTATAATACTGGGATGGGGGTGTGTGTCCCCCAGCTGGTCATTTTTTATTTTGTACCCTATGGCTTTCACATAGCCATTCGTTTTTCAATACCAGTCATGGCTGGGAGCAGGTTGGGGGAGGATTAGGCCACCTCCTTACTCACCTGTTTCCCATCCATCCATTAGTATTCATGTACTCCTATATTGGAGACACTCAGTAGACACTCAGTTTGAGTAGTGTTAGGTAGTGTTTAGGACTGCAGAATACACAGGGTGCCTTGGAGTGGCCTGCAGCTTATACATGCGTTTGCAAATGTGTGTTAACTAAACTCCTGTTTTTAACCTATTATGTTAGACAGGTTTATTTGGTTTGTCAGCAGACTGGTGGGTAAGTATAGCAAACTAAGGGCCGGTTGGTTTCTACACACACACACCTTCTTTAATCCCCTTTTTCTCTTCAGTTCTGTTATATACAGGGATGGAGACGCTGAGCAGTGCTCGCCGGTGTTTCATGTAAAGTTCCAAAACTGCCCAAAATTTTCCATGTTGCCAGGCATGGAGACGCTCGCTTTACAGGCTGGTGTTTCATCTAAAGTCCCAATTTGCCTTTACCATCTATAATACTGGGATGGGGGTGTGTGTCCCCCAGCTGGTCATTTTTTAGTTTGCACCCTATGGCTTTCACATAGCCATTCGTTTTTCAATACCAGTCATGGCTGGGAGCAGGTTGGGGGAGGATTAGGCCACCTCCTTGCTCACCTGTTTCCCATCCATCCATTAGCATTCATGTACTCCTATATTGGAGACACTCAGTAGATAGGGTTGAGCGGACACCTAGATGTCCGTGTTCGACGGGTTCGGCCGAACTTTAAAAAAAAGTCCGGGTCCGTGTCCCGGACTTTTACCGAACTTTTCCCGGACACCGAACCCCATTAAAGTCAATGGGGACCCGAACTTTAAGGCACTAAAATGGCTCTAAAACACCAAAGGAAAGGGCTAGAGTGCTGCAAATGGCAGCAAAACGTAATTAAGAGCATGGCAAGTGCTCTGCAAACAAATGTGGATAGGGAAATAACTTAAAACAACAAAAAAAAACAGAAAAATAAAACAATGTTCTTCTTCATCTCTGAAGGACGAGGCCCATATGGAGTAGGAGGGAGTTTGAGGTGGTGGTGGATGTGGCGGTGACATAGGCGTGTGCACAGGGTGTGCCGGGTGTGCCTGGGCACACCCTAATCACCTAGGGCACATAGCATTGCCAGTGAGGATATGAGAAAGATCTCCCTTGGACCTGCTCTGCTCTATTTCTCTTTGCCAGCAGGGAGAGTAATGTATCGGGGCCATGTACCTGTAGGCAAACACATGCATGTGTATTTCAACTTTGGGGTGCACACCTTAATGCAATAGGCTGCGCACACCTATGGGCGGTGTAGGTGGAAGCGGCGGTGGAGGAGGACCAGGGCCGGATTAAGAGCATCATGGGCTTGGTGCTGAGGATTTTGAAGGGCCTTAAGGGCCGTGCCTTGGCATTCACCCAGAGGAGGAAGGGTGCAGCCATGCATGCCTAATTCAACATGGGATGCTGTCTCTGAAGCCCATAAACACATCCATGCATCGGCAACTGTCCCTCCTTGTCCGGCCTTCGCGCTGTGTGGGGAGGTTCTGAGGGTGCTGCCTGGGGAAGCGAGCATAGAAGCCAGACTTCTGTGTTTACAAGTGACAGAAGAGCGGTAACAGTGAATATGGCCAACCCGGGGCCTATATAAAAGGTAGGGGCCTGGAGCTGCAGCTCCAATAGCCCCTACGTTAATCTGGCCCTGAGGAGGAGGACGAGGTAGCCAACACTGCTTCTTTTCACAAATTTTAAATGAGGGTACACCCCAAAAGAGTGAGAAAGAGCAAAAATGGAACAATGGGTGGGTAAGGTCGGAATCCATTGCTATTCTGCATAAGGTACGGAAAAGTCCCGTGGGATCCATGCCTGGTTCATTTTAATGAACGTGAGCTTGTCCACATTGTCTCTGGACAGGCGGCTGCGCTTGTCTGTTATAACGCCCCCAGCCGTGCTAAATACCCGTTCAGATGATACACTGGCTGCAGGGCACGCCAGCACCTCCAAGGCGTAAAGGGCAAGCTCAGGCCATGTGCCCAATTTGGAGACCCAGAAGTTGAAGGGGGCAGACCCGTCATTCACTACATGTAGGCGTGTGCACACATACTGCTCCACCATGTTGGTAAAATGCTGCCTCCTGCTAAGACGTTCCATCTGAGCTGCTGGTGCTGCTGTTTGTTGTGGCGTGCTGACAAAGCTTTTCCCCATTTCGGCCATGCTAACCCTGCCTTCTGAGGTGCTGGCGGTGCCCTGGTTGCGTTGGCGACCTCCTCCTCCTCTGCCTTGTGCTTCCACTGCGGCCCCGCTGTCAGATGGGAATGCCAGCAGCATGGCGTCTACCAGCGTGCGCTTGTACTCGCGCATCTTGCGATCGCGCTCCAGTGAGTGAATTAAGGACGGTACGTTGTCCTTGTAACTGGGATCCAGCAGCGTGGCAACCCAGTAATCAGAACAAGTTAGAATGTGGGCAACTCGGCGGTCGTTGTGGAGACACTGCAGCATGTAATCGCTCATGTGTGCCAGGCTGCCCAAAGGCTGTCCTCTGTGGGAGGTGTATCGTCCGTGTCCTCTGTATCCCCCCAGCCACGCACCAGTGATGGCCATGAGCTGGCCTGGGTGCCACCCTGCTGTGAACATGGTTCCATCTCCTCCTCCAGCTCCTCCTCCTCCTCCTCATCCTCCAGAACTGTGCCCCTGCTGGACAATTGTGTCCCTGGCGTTTGTGTGTGCAGGAACCCACCCTCGGAGCCCCTTGCGAATGACTGCCCTGAAAGCCTTGGAAATGTTACCTCTTCATCCTCCTCCTCCTCCTCATCCTGTGCCACATCCTCTTCCATCATCGCCCGAATTGTTTTTTCAAGGAGGCATAGAAGTGGGATAGTTAAGCTGAGAACGGCGTCATTGCCACTGGACATGTTGGTGGAGTACTCAAAACAGCGCAACAAGGCACACAGGTCTCGCATGGAGGCCCAGTTATTGGTGGTGAAGTGGTGCTGTTCCGCAGAGCGACTCACGCGTGCGTGCTGCAGCTGAAACTCCACTATGGCCTGCTGCTGCTCGCACAGTCTTTCCAGCATGTGCAAGGTGGAGTTCCACCTTGTGGGCACGTCATATATGAGGCGGTGAGCGGGAAGGCCGAAGTTACGCTGCAGCGCTGCCAGGCGAGCAGCAGCAGGGTGAGAACGCCGAAAGTGCGCACAAACGGCCCGCACTTTCTGCAGCAGCTCTGACATATCGGGGTAGTTTTTAAGGAGCCTCTGCACCACCAAATTCAGCACATGCGCCAGGCAAGGGATGTGCGTCCAACCGGCTAGGCCCAGAGCTGCTATGATATTTCGCCCAGGCCGGGCTTGAGGCTCGCTGGCAGCAACCACTCATTTGTCTGCTGTTCCATGCTCCTCCACAACTCCTGCGCGGTGTGTGGTTTGTCCCCCAAACAGGCAAGTTGTAAAACTGCCTGCTGTCGTTTACCCCTGGCCGTGCGACAGAGTCATCAAAAAGAAGAAGAGACTGCTGTATGGCTTGGGGCTCAGACTGCTTGCCTGATTTGCAAGGGGGTGAGGTGAAAGACGGTTGGACATCGGCTGCAGGTGCCAACTGTGACCTTTCTGCAGTAGACTGGGTGGGAGACAATGTGAAGGAACTGGAGGCACTGTCAGCAGCAAACCAATCTACTATCGCCTCCACTTGTTCTGGCCTCATCACTTCTAGAGGCGTATGATGCCCTACCAAATACTGATGCAGGTTCTGTCGCCTACTCACACTTGAGGAAGATGTTTCACTTGTGCGTGTAGCTGGCACAGATCGACCACGTCTTCTCCTTGCAACAGGAGCTCTACCAGCAGCACCACGACCCAGGCCACGGCCCTTATTTGACGGTCTCCTCATATTTCTGTAATTTAAGATCTTGCCCTAGAAAGGTTTTTATTGAATTGCGGAATAGGAAATATGATCCAAAAAAGTGTATGTATCTCACACGTACACAACCACACTAGGCCCCAATTACTATTGTTTCTACCCCTAAAAGGATGGATGAGGAGTAGGAGGAGTATGGAACAGACAGCACCCTCAAATCTTCAGAAGTATGAGATGAACCTCAAAAACTTGGAAAGGTGGATCTCACACGTACCGACACAGACTATCCCGCAATTCAATTGATCCTCAAAGGTTTTTATTGAATAGCGTAATAGGAAATATGATCCAAAAAAGTGTATGTATCTCACACGTACACAACCACACTAGGCCCCAATTACTATTGTTTCTACCCCTAAAAGGATGGATGAGGAGTAGGAGGAGTATGGAACAGACAGCACCCTCAAATCTTCAGAAGTATGAGATGAACCTCAAAAACTTGGAAAGGTGGATCTCACACGTACCGACACAGACTATCCCGCAATTCAATTGATCCTCAAAGGTTTTTATTGAATAGCGGAATAGGAAATATGATAAAAAAAAAAAAAGGGAAATTTCTCACACGTACACCACCACACTAGGCCCCAATTACTATTGTTTGTACCCCTAAAAGGATGGATGAGGAGTAGGAGGAGGAGTATGGAACAGGCAGCACCCTCAAATCTTCAGAAGTATGAGATGAACCTCAAAAACTTGGAAAGGTGGATCTCACACGTACCGACACAGACTATCCCGCAATTCAATTGATCCTCAAAGGATTTTATTGAATAGCAGAATAGGAAATATGATAAAAAAAAAAAGGGTATGTATCTCACACGTACACCACCACACTAGGCCCCAATTACTATTGTTTGTACCCCTAAAAGGATGGATGAGGAGTAGGAGGAGGAGTATGGAACAGGCAGCACCCTCAAATCTTCAGAAGTATGAGATGAACCCCAAAAACTTGGAAAGGTGGATCTCACACGTACCGACACAGACTATCACGCAATTTAATTGATCCCCAAAGGTTTTAATTGAATAGCGGAATAGAAAATATGATCAAAAAGAAAGTGTATGTATCTCACACGTACACCACCACACTAGGCCCCAATTACTATTGTTTGTACCCCTAAAAGGATGGTTGAGCAGTAGGAGGAGGAGTATGGAACAGGCAGCACCCTCAAATCTTCAGAAGTATGAGATGAACCCCAAAAACTTGGAAAGGTGGATCTCACACGTACCGACACAGACTATCACGCAATTTAATTGATCCCCAAAGGTTTTAATTGAATAGCGGAATAGAAAATATGATCAAAAAGAAAGTGTATGTATCTCACACGTACACCACCACACTAGGCCCCAATTACTATTGTTTGTACCCCTAAAAGGATGGTTGAGGAGTAGGAGGAGGAGTATGGAACAGGCAGCACCTTCAAATCTTCAGAAGTATGAGATGAACCCCAAAAACTTGGAAAGGTGGATCTCACACGTACCGACACAGACTATCACGCAATTTAATTGATCCCCAAAGGTTTTAATTGAATAGCGGAATAGAAAATATGATCAAAAAGAAAGTGTATGTATCTCACACGTACACCACCACACTAGGCCCCAATTACTATTGTTTGTACCCCTAAAAGGATGGTTGAGCAGTAGGAGGAGGAGTATGGAACAGGCAGCACCCTCAAATCTTCAGAAGTATGAGATGAACCCCAAAAACTTGGAAAGGTGGATCTCACACGTACCGACACAGACTATCACATAGATTACATAGATTACATAGAAGTGAGGCTGAATAAAGACAATAGTCCATCCAGTTCAACCTGTGTAGGTGTGTGTGGCTGTAATCATCTCACATACCCCTGAATGTTCTGATCCTTGAGATGTAAGTCTAAGAGTCTTTTGAAAGCCACCATACTACCCGCAGAAACCACCTCTTGTGGTAGAGAATTCCACAATCTTGTAGCCCTAACAGTAAAGAACCCCCCACGTTGCCTGAGGTTAAAACGCTTCTCCTCTAATCGCATTGTATGCCCTCGAGTCCTCATGCAATCCCTTCGAATGAACAGCTTTTTTTCTAAGCTGGGATCCCCATTAAGATATTTATAAATTGCTATCATGTCCCCCCTCAGACGTCTCTTCTCCAGGGAGAATAAATCGAGCGATTGTAGACGCTCTTCATAGTCAAGGTCCTCCAATCCCCTAATTAGTTTAGTTGCCCTTCTCTGGACTCTCTCCAGCTCCAACACATCCCTCCTGAGGACTGGCGACCAGAACTGGACAGAATACTCCAGATGCGGTCGGACCAGAGTTTTATAAAGTGGAAGGATTATAGTCTTATCTCTGGAATACATCCCTTTCTTTATGCATGCTAATATTCTGCTGGCTTTGGCAGCTGCCGCTTGACATTGCATGCTGTTGCCTAATCTATCATCAACCAAGACTCCCAGATCCTTCTCCATTTTTGATTCCCCCAAGGGTTCCCCTCCTAACATGTATTGTGCTTTTATGTTTTTAGTCCCCAAGTGCAAAACCTTACACTTCTCCACGTTAAACCTCATTTGCCATGTCGTTGCCCACTCTGTAATTTTGTCCAGGTCATTCTGTAGGATATCTACTTCATGCTGTGCAGTTATTGCTCTGGACAATTTTGTGTCATCTGCAAAAACTGATATCGAACTACTGATCCCGACCTCAATGTTGTTTATGAATAAATTGAACAAGGTTGGTCCCAGGACTGAGCCCTGGGGCACCCCGCTTACTACCTCAGACCAGTCTGAGTATGCGCTGTTTATTACCACTCTTTGGACACGCCCTTTAAGCCAATTCCCTATCCAAGAGCAAACCCTGCTGTCGATACCTGCAGACCTTATTTTATAAATTAAGCGCTTGTGGGGAACTGTATCAAACGCCTTAGCGAAATCCAAGTACACCACATCCACTGGTCTCCCCCTATCTAGCTCACAGCTCACCTCCTCGTAGAATGTTAATAGATTGGTTTGACAAGAACGCCCATTTGTAAACCCGTGCTGATTACTGCTGATGATGTTGTTGTCTTTAGCAAACTCTACGATATAGTCCCTTATCATCCCCTCCAGAAGTTTACATACTATTGATGTCAAACTGACAGGCCTATAATTTCCCGGGATATGCCTCTGGCCCTTTTTGAATATCGGAATCACGTTAGCTTTCTTCCAATCCCCTGGTACATCTCCTGTCCTAATACTGTCAGCAAAGATCAGGAACAGTGGTCTGGATATAACCTTACTGAGTTCCTTGAGTACTCTCGGATGTACGCCATCCGGGCCTGGTGATTTGTTTGTGTTGAGTTTATCCAGCCTTTCCCTGATTTCACCCTCTGTTAGCCATAGTGGCAAGTCCTGTGTATTACTACTAACCAAACAGTCATGGTCAGTGTACCCCTCCGTTTCCTGTGTAAAGACTGACGAGAAAAAAGCATTCAGCACGGTTGCTTTTTCAGTGTCCTCTGTAACCATCCTCCCATCATTGTTAATTATGTGTGCAATATGCTCTGCCCTAGTTTTTTTGCTGTTGATATATTTAAAGAATTTCTTTGGGTTTTTTTTACTATCCTCCGCTATTTGTCTCTCAAAGTTGATTTTAGCCATCTTGATTTCTTGTTTACTTTTCTTATTTGCCTCCTTGTATTGCTCGAAAGTCGATACTGTGCCCTCTGATTTATACTTCTTGAAGGCCAATTTTTTTCCCCTAATAAGTTTTTTGACGCTACAGTTTAACCAGCCAGGTTTGGCTTTGTCTCTTCTAAATTTATTTCCCATAGGAATGCACTGCAAGATGCCTTTGCCCAATATGTTCCTAAAGCATTCTCATTTTTCCTCTGTGGTCAGGGATCCCAGGGTTTGGTCCCAGTTTACCCTTTCCATCAATGAGTACAATTTTGGAAAGTTTGCCCTTCTGAAGTTTAGGGTTCTTATGTTCCCCACTTGCCTTGTTATATTGTTATTTATACTAAATGTGATCATCCTGTGATCGCTAGAGCCCAGGTTGTCCTGGACTCCTACCTGCGAGATTAGGTCTGGGTCATTAGTGATCAATAGATCCAGGACTGCATTTTCTCTAGTCGGAGAATCCACCAACTGTGACATGTAATTATCCAGTAAGGTTTCCGTGAATAGGCGGGCCTTCTGTGAGTGTGTAGTCCCCTCGTCCCAGTCAATGTCGGGATAATTGAAGTCCCCCAATATGACGACTGATCCCAATTTTGCCACTTTACTCATTAGTGCTAAGAATTCCAGCTCTACCTCCTCCCCTTGGTTAGGTGGCCTATAGCAAACCCCCACAATTACTTTCCCCTTTTCTCCTTCCCTATGGAGTTCAACCCACACAGATTCTAAATCCATGCTCATCCCATCCGTAATGTTACTCCTTTCTATCACCTTTATATTGTTCTTGACATAGAGACATACCCCTCCCCCTCTTTTTCCTACCCTGTCCTTCCGGTACACCGAATACCCTTGGATATTGGCCAGCCAGTCATGTGAGGGGTCGAACCAAGTCTCTGTTATTCCCACAAGGTCTATGTCCTCCTCATGTACCAATATTTCCAACTCATCCATTTTATTAGCTAGGCTCCTGGCATTAGCATATACCCTCTTAGTTTTACGGAAGTTAAGCGCAATTGGCGGTTATGTTTATTCCTGTTTGGTCTGAGATTTTCCCGCACAGACCTGCCAATTGACATTGTGGACCTACTGTCGCTGCTGACCCTACAGCTGCCTTCAGTCCTCTGCTCCCTCCTGACTGACTCTACTTCTGAGCCTTCCCCCCCGTCTCCTAGTTTAAAAGCCCCTCCAACTTGGTGGCCATCTTTCTCCCCAAAAGAGCTGTACCGTCCCCATTAAGGTGCAGCCCATCCTTACTAAAGAGCCGGTAGCCGACTGAGAAGTCAGCCCAGTTCTCCAGGAACCCAAACCCCTCCTTCCTACACCAGTTCCTCAGCCACTTGTTAAGTTCCCTAATCTCCTTCTGCCTCTCCTGTGTGGCTCGAGGTACAGGCAGTATTTCAGAGAAAACCACCTTGGAGGTCCTTTTCCTCAATCTATTACCTAAGTCCCTGAAATCGTTCTTAAGGATCCTCCACCTACCTTTAACTTTGTCATTAGTGCCCACATGCACCATGACCGCTGGGTCATCCCCAGCCCCCCACATCAATCTGTCTGCCAGATCTGCGATGTGCCGAACTCGGGCGCCCTGTAAACAACAAACTGTTCAGTTCACAAGATCTTTTTTACAGATTGCCCTCTCTGTCCTCTTGATAATTGAGTCCCCAACTACCACAACCTTTCTAACCTTACCTGAGTTACAGCCCCCCCTTCTTCCTGGAGCCGTCCCTCCCCTGGCAGCTGGGGGAGGGCGCGTTCTCCAGCTCTGCCACCCCTGAGTTGATATCCCCCTCAACCTGCAACTCGGCAAATTTGTTAGGGTGTACCAACTCAGGATTGGCCTCCCTGGCACTAATCCCTCTACCCTTCCTAACAGTCACCCAGCTGCGTACCTCTGCTGCTTGCGTCTCCTCTATTCCTCCCTCCTCTATGCTGGCCCCTGCCAGCGCCTGATAGGTAATGTCCAAGCTCCTTTCCAGGTTGTTGATGCCACGCAGTGTTGCCACTGTGTTCTGTAGGTCCAGGATCTGGTCTAACAGAGCAACAAGTCGCTCACATCTTGCACAGCAGTATTCGCCCTCAATTGGTTCATCAAGGAACGCATACATGCAGCAAGAAGTGCACTGAGTAGCATCCGCAATCCTGTTGGACATTATTACCCTCTACTCTATGGGGATAATATTAACGACCTGCTCTTCCTTACCTACACTACCTCTGTCTCCCCTGGTACTAAACCTGGGGTCCTCACCAGTCGCTAATATACTAACCAGTCGCTAAGATACTCACCAGTCGCTAAGATCCAACAGACGCAAAGATAATCACCAGTCGCAAAGATCCAACAGACGCAAAGATACACCAGTCGCAAGATACTCACCAGTCGCAAGATACTCACCAGTCGCAAGGATACTCACCAGTCGCAAAGATACTCACCAGTCGCAAAGATACTCACCAGTCGCAAGGATACTCACCAGTCGCAAAGATACTCACCAGTCGCAAGGATACTCACCAGTCGCAAGGATACTCACCAGTCACAAGATACTTGCCAGTCGCAAGGATACTCACCAGTCACAAGATACTTACCAGTCGCAAGGATACTCACCAGACTTCCCAGGTACTCAGTTGCAGAGACAGTCACACAGCAGTCAGTCGCAGCACTGTCAAACAGCTATTAATTTCTCACAGAGCTCAGTCACACAGCTTTCTCCCTGTTTGCAGCTGCTGCCTTACTCACAGCTGCTGCCACACACACACTGGGGCGGATGTCTCCTCCTCCTCACTAAATTAAATCACGCAATTTAATTGATCCCCAAAGGTTTTAATTGAATAGCGGAATAGAAAATATGATCAAAAAGAAAGTGTATGTATCTCACACGTACACCACCACACTAGGCCCCAATTACTATTGTTTATACCCCTAAAAGGATGGATGAGGAGTAGGAGGAGTAGGAGGAGTATGGAACAGGCAGCACCCTCAAATCTTCAGAAGTATGAGATGAACCTCAAAAACTTGGAAAGGTGGATCTCACACGTACCGACACAGACTATCACGCAATTTAATTGTTCCCCGAAAGGTTTTTATTGAATAGTGGAATAGGAAATATGATCAAAAAAAGTGTATGTATCTCGCACGTACACCACCACACTAGGCCCCAATTACTATTGTTTGTACCCCTAAAAGGATGGATGAGGAGTAGGAGGAGTAGGAGGAGTATGGAACAGGCAGCACCCTCAAATCTTCAGAAGTATGAGATGAACCTCAAAAACTTGGAAAGGTGGATCTCACACGTACCGACACAGACTATCACGCAATTTAATTGTTCCCCGAAAGGTTTTTATTGAATAGTGGAATAGGAAATATGATCAAAAAAAGTGTATGTATCTCGCACGTACACCACCACACTAGGCCCCAATTACTATTGTTTGTACCCCTAAAAGGATGGATGAGGAGTAGGAGGAGTAGGAGGAGTATGGAACAGGCAGCACCCTCAAATCTTCAGAAGTATGAGATGAACCTCAAAAACTTGGAAAGGTGGATCTCACACGTACCGACACAGACTATCACGCAATTTAATTGTTTATACCCAAAGGTTTTAATTAAATAGCGGAATAGAAAATATGATCAAAAAAAAAGTGTATGTATCTCACACGTACACCACCACACTAGGCCCCAATTACTATTGTTTGTACCCCTAAAAGGATGGTTGAGGAGTAGGAGGAGGAGTATGGAACAGGCAGCACCCTCAAATCTTCAGAAGTATGAGATGAACCCCAAAAACTTGGAAAGGTGGATCTCACACGTACCGACACAGACTATCACGCAATTTAATTGATCCCCAAAGGTTTTAATTGAATAGCGGAATAGAAAATATGATCAAAAAGAAAGTGTATGTATCTCACACGTACACCACCACACTAGGCCCCAATTACTATTGTTTGTACCCCTAAAAGGATGGATGAGGAGTAGGAGGAGGAGTATGGAACAGGCAGCACCCTCAAATCTTCAGAAGTATGAGATGAACCCCAAAAACTTGGAAAGGTGGATCTCACACGTACCGACACAGACTATCACGCAATTTAATTGATCCCCAAAGGTTTTAATTGAATAGCGGAATAGAAAATATGATCAAAAAGAAAGTGTATGTATCTCACACGTACACCACCACACTAGGCCCCAATTACTATTGTTTGTACCCCTAAAAGGATGGATGAGGAGTAGGAGGAGGAGTATGGAACAGGCAGCACCCTCAAATCTTCAGAAGTATGAGATTGTGTTCACTGTACCCCACAAAGATTGTGTTCACTGCACCCCACAAAGATTGTGTTCACTGTACCCCACAAAGATTGTGTTCACTGAACCCTAAAAGGATTTTGTTCACTGCACCCCAAAAAGGATGTTGTTCACTGCACCCCAAAAAGGATTTTGTTCACTGCACCCCAAAAAGGATGTTGTTCACTGCACCCCAAAAAGGATTTTGTTCACTGCATCCCAAAAAGATTGTGTTCACTGCACCCCACAAAGATTGTGTTCACTGCACCACACAAAGTATTTTGTTCACTGCACCCCAAAAAGATTGTGTTCACTGCACCCCAAAAGTATTTTGTTCACTGCACCCCACAAAGATTGTGTTCACTGCACCCTAAAAGGATTTTGTTCACTGCACCCCAAAAAGATTGTGTTCACTGTACCCCCCAAAGATTGTGTTCACTGCACCCCACAAAGATTCTGTTCACTGTACCCCACAAAGATTGTGTTCACTGCACCCTAAAAGGATGTTGTTCACTGCACCCCACAAAGATTGTGTTCACTGCACCCTAAAAGGATGTTGTTCACTGCACCCCACAAAGATTGTGTTCACTGCACCCTAAAAGGATGTTGTTCACTGCACCCCAAAAAGGATGTTGTTCACTGCACCCCACAAAGATTGTGTTCACTAGATCCCACAAAGATTGTGTTCACTGCACCCCACAAAGGATTTTGTTCACTGCACCCCAAAAAGATTGTGTTCACTGCACCCAAAAAGGATGTTCACTGCACCCCAAAAAGGATGTTGTTCACTGCACCCCAAAAAGGATTTTGTTCACTGCACCCACAAAGATTGTGTTCACTGCACCCCACAAAGGATTTTGTTCACTGCACCCCAAAAAGATTGTGTTCACTGCACCCCAAAAAGGATGTTGTTCACTGCACCCCAAAAAGATTGTGTTCACTGCACCCCACAAAGATTGTGTTCACTGCACCCCACAAAGGATTTTGTTCACTGCACCCCAAAAAGATTGTGTTCACTGCACCCCTAAAAGGATGTTCACTGCACCCCAAAAAGGATGTTGTTCACTGCACCCCAAAAAGGATTTTGTTCACTGCACCCACAAAGATTGTGTTCACTGCACCCCACAAAGGATTTTGTTCACTGCACCCCAAAAAGATTGTGTTCACTGCACCCCAAAAAGGATGTTGTTCACTGCACCCCAAAAAGATTGTGTTCACTGCACCCCACAAAGATTGTGTTCACTGCACCCCACAAAGGATTTTGTTCACTGCACCCCAAAAAGATTGTGTTCACTGCACCCCAAAAAGGATGTTGTTCACTGCACCCCAAAAAGGATTTTGTTCACTGCACCCCAAAAAGGATGTTGTTCACTGCACCCCAAAAAGGATGCTGTTCACTGCACCCCAAAAAGGATGTTGTTCACTGCACCCCAAAAAGGATGCTGTTCACTGCACCCCAAAAAGATTGTGTTCACTGCACCCCACAAAGGATTTTGTTCACTGCAACCCAAAAAGATTGTGTTCACTGCACCCCAAAAAGGATGTTGTTCACTGCACCCCAAAAAGGATTTTGTTCACTGCACCCCAAAAAGATTGTGTTCACTGCACCCAACAAAGATTGTGTTCACTGCACCCCACAAAGGATTGGGGCCTAGTGTGGTGGTGTACGTGTGAGATACATACACTTTCTTTTTGATCATATTTTCTATTCCGCTATTCAATTAAAACCTTTGGGGATCAATTAAATTGCGTGATAGTCTGTGTCGGTACGTGTGAGATCCACCTTTCCAAGTTTTTGGGGTTCATCTCATACTTCTGAAGATTTGAGGGTGCTGCCTGTTCCATACTCCTCCTCCTACTCCTCATCCATCCTTTTAGGGGTACAAACAATAGTAATTGGGGCCTAGTGTGGTGGTGTACGTGTGAGATACATACACTTTCTTTTTGATCATATTTTCTATTCCATTTTCGATTTTCGATTTCTATTATTTTGTTCACTGCACCCCACAAAGATTGTGTTCACTGCACCCTAAAAGGATTTTGTTCACTGCACCCCAAAAAGATTGTGTTCACTGTACCCCCCAAAGATTGTGTTCACTGCACCCCACAAAGATTCTGTTCACTGTACCCCACAAAGATTGTGTTCACTGCACCCTAAAAGGATGTTGTTCACTGCACCCCACAAAGATTGTGTTCACTGCACCCTAAAAGGATGTTGTTCACTGCACCCCACAAAGATTGTGTTCACTGCACCCTAAAAGGATGTTGTTCACTGCACCCCAAAAAGGATGTTGTTCACTGCACCCCACAAAGATTGTGTTCACTGCATCCCACATCCAAAAAGGATGTTGTTCACTGCACCCCACAAAGATTGTGTTCACTGCATCCCACAAAGATTGTGTTCACTGCACCCCACAAAGGATTTTGTTCACTGCACCCCAAAAAGATTGTGTTCACTGCACCCCAAAAAGGATGTTCACTGCACCCCAAAAAGGATGTTGTTCACTGCACCCCAAAAGGATTTTGTTCACTGCACCCACAAAGATTGTGTTCACTGCACCCCACAAAGGATTTTGTTCACTGCACCCCAAAAAGATTGTGTTCACTGCACCCCAAAAAGGATGTTGTTCACTGCACCCCAAAAAGGATGTTGTTCACTGCACCCCAAAAAGATTGTGTTCACTGCACCCCACAAAGATTGTGTTCACTGCACCCCACAAAGGATTTTGTTCACTGCACCCCAAAAAGATTGTGTTCACTGCACCCCAAAAAGGATGTTGTTCACTGCACCCCAAAAAGGATTTTGTTCACTGCACCCCACAAAGATTGTGTTCACTGCATCCCACAAAGATTGTGTTCACTGCACCCCACAAAGGATTTTGTTCACTGCACCCCAAAAAGATTGTGTTCACTGCACCCCAAAAAGGATGTTCACTGCACCCCAAAAAGGATGTTGTTCACTGCACCCCAAAAAGGATTTTGTTCACTGCACCCACAAAGATTGTGTTCACTGCACCCCACAAAGGATTTTGTTCACTGCACCCCAAAAAGATTGTGTTCACTGCACCCCAAAAAGGATGTTGTTCACTGCACCCCAAAAGGGATGTTGTTCACTGCACCCCAAAAAGATTGTGTTCACTGCACCCCACAAAGATTGTGTTCACTGCACCCCACAAAGGATTTTGTTCACTGCACCCCAAAAAGATTGTGTTCACTGCACCCCAAAAAGGATGTTGTTCACTGCACCCCAAAAAGGATTTTGTTCACTGCACCCCAAAAAGATTGTGTTCACTGCACCCCACAAAGATTGTGTTCACTGCACCCCACAAAGGATTTTGTTCACTGCACCCCAAAAAGATTGTGTTCACTGCACCCCAAAAAGGATGTTGTTCACTGCACCCCAAAAAGGATGCTGTTCACTGCACCCCAAAAAGATTGTGTTCACTGCACCCCACAAAGGATTTTGTTCACTGCACCCCAAAAAGATTGTGTTCACTGCACCCCAAAAAGGATGTTGTTCACTGCACCCCAAAAAGGATTTTGTTCACTGCACCCCAAAAATATTGTGTTCACTGCACCCCACAAAGATTGTGTTCACTGCACCCCACAAAGGATTTTGTTCACTGCACCCCAAAAAGATTGTGTTCACTGCACCCCAAAAAGGATGTTGTTCACTGCACCCCAAAAAGGATTTTGTTCACTGCACCCCAAAAAGATTGTGTTCACTGCACCCTAAAAGGATGTTGTTCACTGCACCCCACAAAGATTGTGTTCACTGCACCCTAAAAGGATGTTGTTCACTGCACCCCACAAAGATTGTGTTCACTGCACCCTAAAAGGATGTTGTTCACTGCACCCCAAAAAGATTGTGTTCACTGCAGCCCAAAAAGATTGTGTTCACTGCAGCTCACACACAGAAAAATGGATGTGGATCACTGACACCTGCCTATATCCTATCCCACCCCCACACAGCAATATCGATTGTAGTTTGTAGAACACAGTTTCCCTAAAATTCAGCAGCAGCCTCTCCCTAACAGGATTGAGAAGAGATCGTAGATCGGGACTAAGTGCAGACCCCACACAGCAATATCGATTGTAGTTTGTAGAACACTCTGACCCTAAAATTCAGCAGCAGCAGCCTTTCCCTAACAGGATTGAGAAGAGATCGTAGATCAGGATTGAGTGCAGACCCCACCCCCCACACAGCAATATCGATTGTAGTTTGTAGAAGACACTGACCCTATAATTCAGCAGACTCTATCCCTAAAATGCCTACAACTCGCCCTGCCTAAACACTCCGACCTGTCCCTCAATTCTATCCGGACACCAATTCGTTTTCCCTGCCTGTCTTTCCCTAATCAGCAGCCAGCACGTATGTGTGCTCTGTCCCTGATCTAAGCAGCAGAATGAAGCCGCTGCGGCTGCCTGGAACTTATAAAGACTTGGTCACATGCTTCAGACGGCCAATCACAGCTACTGAGATATTTGCAGGCATGGCTGGGATGGCTTAAGGCACACCAGTTAAACGATTGTTGATTGGCTGTTGAAAGCCTGCCATGAAAAGAGCGCCAAAGCATGCAAAACCCGGAAATAAAACGACCAAACACGGATTTTTACCCGAACATACAGTAAAGTGTCCGTGTCCGTGTTCGGGTACAAAAAATCCAATTATTCGGTACGAACACGAATAATACAGTCCGTGTTCGCTCAACACTATCAGTAGACACTCAGTTTGAGTAGTGTTAGGTAGTGTTTAGGACTGCAGAATACACAGGGTGCCTTAGAGTGGCCTGCAGCTTATACATGCGTTTGCAAATGTGTGTTAACTAAACCCCTGTTTTTAACCTATTATGTTAGACAGGTTTATTTTGTTTGTCAGCAGACTGGTGGGTAAGTATAGCAAACTAAGGTTCGGTTGGTTTCTACACACACACACCTTCTTTAATCCCCTTTTTCTCTTCAGTTCTGTTATATACAGGGATGGAGACGCTGAGCAGTGCTCGCCGGTGTTTCATGTAAAGTTCCTAAACTGCCCAAAATTTTCCAAATTGTCCCACTTATACCTTTACCTGCCAAGCAGATCTTCTCTAGATCTGTAACATCAGCTGAAAGTTGGTGCTTCTTTTTGTGCGTAGTAAGAAAGTTGTGAAGGTATGTCCAAAATGGGATTTTTACCGTATTGCAGATGTGCTGTAGTTCTGCCTTGCTGACAATTAAAGAGTCATTCAGGCAATGTTTAATTAGCAAGGGTTTGTTTCCCCCTGTGTGTATGGGGGACATTACAGACATTCCTGGCATTCCTGGGGGGAACTCGGAGTTATTAAATATAGGTGACAGGGGGGCAGGTGTAATAGAAAAATGAAAAGTCTTTGCTATCTTGTGGCAAATTTCCAAGGTGTTGGAAATTAGTGGGTGTTCCATCAGTGTCTTTGGATAAAAAGATTTGGCTATCCACGGAGTAAGACCCAGTGGGAGGTTTGTGTAGGACCTTTCTAAGTTCATCCAATCCTTGTTTTTGGTGTGGCAATTCCAGTCAATTATTCTGGTAAGCAGTTGCATAGTAGTATCTTTTGAAGTCCGGGAGGCCCATGCCTCTCGAGCCCTTCGAACGTGTGATAAGTTGAAATCTAATTCTGGGTTTCTTATGTGCCCATACAAATGACCTCTGTAATTGTTACAATTTTTCAAAAAAGAGGAGGGGGAGATTAATTGGTAGGGCATTCATATAGCAAACTGGGGAGAGTAACCATTTTTATGATAACCGCCCTGCCAAACCAAGAAAAAATTTTAAGATTCCAAAGTTTTAGATCTGACTCTATTTTGTTTAGCAATGGTATGTAGTTTTGTTTGTATAAATCCTTCCACTGTGGAGTGATCCAAATGCCTAAGTATTTAAGGGCCTCCGAGACCCATCTGAACAAGCTATTTCATTTAGTTCTAACCCTATCCTTCTCTGACAAGGAGATGTTCATAGCTTCTGACTTAGAGTAACTTATTTTAAAGTTAGAAATATATGCAAAGGTCTTGAAGTTCATCAACAGATTTGGTATTGATATAAGAGGTTTGGAAAGGAAAAAAAGAAGATCATCAGCGTAAGCAGCAATTTTGAATTCCCTGTCATCTATCATAAAGCCACTGATAGAGTTGTTTTGATTGACCGTTCTAATCAGAGGCTCAAGGGTGAGTATAAAAAGAAGGGGGGGGAGAGGACAGCCTTGCCGGGTTCCATTATTAATGTGTACATCTTCTGAGAGGGAGCTATTGACTTTGATCTTAGCTGTGGGTTGTTGGAATAAAGAGGCGATTCGGGTCATCATTTTTGGTCCAAATCCTATATGGGAGCAAACTGATAGCAAGTAATCTCAGGAAACGTGATCAAAGGCCTTCTCTGGATCAGTGGAGAGGAGAAGGCCCTCGATTCCCCCCCCCCCTCGGGGCCCTGAACATCAGATTGAGGGTCTTGGTGATATTGTCCCCTGCCTCCCTTCCTGGCACAAAGCTAACCTGTTTGGGGCCGATAATTTTAGAGAGCAAGGGGCGTAATCTATTAGCTAGTATTTTTTCAAAGAGTTTTACATCGTTGCTGTGTAGTGAGATCGGTCTGAAATTAGAGCATTCTGTGGGGTCTTTTTCTTTTTTGGGAATGACGGCTATATGTGCCAGCAGGAAGGAGCTAGGCACCTCCTGCTGGCGTGATAGGGCGTTAAAAGTGTCACAGAGGGGTTTTGAAAGGAGATTAATAAAGGATTTATAATATTGGGAAGTTAGGCCATCCGGGCCAGGGCTTTTCCCTGGTTTCATGGATTTAATGGCAGTCAAGAGTTCTTGTTCTTCTATTGGGTTCTCTAAAGATTGAACATCTGATGTTGTGGCAATTTACTTTGTGATTTCCGTGAGTGTAAGCGGTGCTTCAGAATGATCTGAGTCTCTTATCAGCTTGTCCGATAGTGCCAGTGACTCATCGCCTGAGTCCTCCTCGTGGTGGGCTGTTGTCATCTTGCCGGCAGATATGCTGGACTTGCAGGACTGCGTAGATTGAAAGATAGCAGGTATGTTCCGCACAGAAGAGGATCCAGAAGGGCGCTGTGGCTTGCTGCTCGAGGCTGCCTTAGTAAGTCGCCCCATTTCAGGTCCACTGCAAGCTTAAATTGCTGCCGATAAGCGAGTGGGCTCCCGGAGCTCTGTCTCTAAGCTGCCATGCTGCGCGTGCGCCAAGCAATGCCCCCAATATTTTATAATTAGCCCTTGGCTGCTAATGCTATTACCTACTGTAATACAGTGATTGCAGCAAAAGCTTTAAGGGCTACATGACAAACTCTACATTTTCCAACATTTCCAATAGTTAGGCAATTCATACATAAAAAATAGTAAGATGATAAAGAGTTTAAATGTAGCATATTCGCATGAAGATATTTCTCAAGACGTGTTTCAAAATTGCAAAAATATACCTAATAAAGCACATTGAACAAACACTTTATTCCACTATTTAGTGAGAATAAAGTGCTCAGCTCTGGCCTATTTTAAGCTCTGCATTAAAAATAGAGCATATATGTGATGAGCTCTGCTACACTTGCAGCCAATGGAGGTAGTTCCAAGCTCTAGAGTCGAAGCCTTGTGAACATTAAGAGCGAGAAAGAGTAGGTAAAACTAGCTGGTGTGTGACAAAAAGATTACCCCTAGCTTGGTTCTGCATGAGCAAAACACAGGTTCTCTTTCGTTTCTTTTTTCAGAATGTAAAAATGGCTGCATGGTAGACCAAACCCTAGCTGGCAGATTTCCTTCTGACAAATTAAAATTTGTTGCAAATTGCAATTTAATATGTTAACAACAATTGCCCATAAGGCTATATTGACATCTCTGCCCATACAGCTATATTTATAGCTCTGCATTTTAGTGTGATGCATTCAAATTTTGCATTGAGTGCATGTAAAGACACAATATAGCACAATTGCCCTGCATGAAGAAACACAGAGATATGAAAGTGTTTAAAAGGTGTTATGAAAAAGTTATTTCTTGCTAGCATGAAGTAAAAGTGAAAGCAGAAGTTTTATAATAGCAGAAGTGGACAAGTATGATTAGGTACTTTCTAAAAACACATCACAAAAAAATTACTAAAATTTAAACATTTCCACAAAATAATGACATTTTTTTTTTTGAAGCAGGATCATCGATCGTACAAAATTGGGGAACAAAATGCGGATAATATCCAGTGATTCCTAAAAGTGCTTGAATCTGCTTCTTGTTGATGGGGCATGGCCAACTTTGAATAGCCTCAACTTTGTTTAGCTGGGGCTTTATTATACCTCTCCAATGGTATGGCTCAAATACTTGGCCTTCTCTAGCACAATGGTACATTTTTTTCGATTGGTTGTAAACCCAGCGTTGTAGCTAGAATCTAACATGGCCCTGACCCTTTAGTAAATGTAAGTTCCAATCCTCACTATGGATGATCACGTCATCTAGGTATGCAGCAGCGTAGGCTCAAAGGGGCCAAAGGGTCTTATCCATCACCCATTGAGATTCACCCAGTCTATTGCTGGAGAGAAAAGAGCAAGGAGAATTAACCCTTTCCATACATGTGGCAGTATGGATTAAGTAGTGCAGCTGCTTCCATAAGCAACCCGGTGAGGCCAAGTGAGAGTTGTCCTTATCCATTGTTAATAGTTACAGTTGGAGTATCCCACTATTCCCTTCTCCCATTCAAGTTCCAAAATAAACACTGAAAAAAAATATCCCTGGACTGTTTATTATGTGACGAGCCATTGGGAGTAAGGAGGGATGTGTGAACTGTTCCCTAAGTGAGTGTGTGCTGGTAATCAGAGGAGGCCCAACAAGTCATCATACAGCAAGCCCTATGGGGACAGTGCTACAGGGGATTATAGAGGAGTCAAATAGTGATTGGTCAAGTCCTATTGTGTTAGTGCCCAAACCAGATGGGAGTTGGTGGTTTTTAATGACTTTTGCCACTTGAATAAGATTACTAAGTTTGACACCTATCCCATGCCACACATAGACAAACTGATTGCCTAGTAAATGGCAACGTTGTACATGACCAACGGGTATTGACAGATTCCTCTCTTGGAATCAACCAAGGAAAAAAATGCATTTGTAACTCCAGAGGGGTCGTTACAGTATCAGGGGATGCCTTTTGGGTTGCAAAATGTATGTATGAAATACAATGGCTCACAAATAGACAAGTGTAATACAAGGTAAAAAAGATCCAACCCGTTTAAGAATAAATTAGTATTCCTTCTTCAGGGATAACATGCATCTTGTAGTATCCTAGTTATTTATAATGAAAGCCAATAGAGACATACTTAACAGCCGGAACTTAAAACCAAGGGCAGGATAGTTGGCAGCAGGGAGAGATGAACACACATGAAGAAATCATCCCAGAATTCCCCACAAACAGCAATTCATCCAACAAGATCCAAAAGGCCCAAGACAGGATAAATGAGGCAAAATCTGAAAGCCTGTTAAATAAAAATGATAATAAATCAGTGCAACTGAAAGAATCAAAAAATCAGTGCAGCTGAGAAACCAAAACAAAAATAGAGTATAAATGTATATGCATGTGAAGATAAATATCTCCACAGCATACAAATACAAATCTATGTATTATCAGAGGCCATCATGACTGCAATAAAAGCACAAGGAGGATATGGTGTCCGCAGATATGAGTATTGTATATAAGCCCTCCAAGATGGAAGTAATAAGAGGATATGTATACACAACCATGTATATATACATATATCAAAGAGGTATAGCCATTAACAAATAGAGCCAATGGGGTTAATGGAGAACTAGTTGAGTATGTTTAAGGCCTAAACTCCAAGATATTATTTAGATCTCAAATGTACCAAAATCATAAATAAATAAAAAATGTTAACAGGCTGATGGCAATGGAAAACACTAGGCAGCGGGGGTGCCAATCCACGGAGCCAGTGGCCGCAATTGCCGCCGGGCACTCGCGATCGCTCCCCGCTGAAAGAGAACGACGGCCTGCTGTTGTAAACACAGCTGACTATTGTTTTCTCTGAAATGATAACAGAGCGCCTGTGATCCTTCTATATAGGAACACAGGTCTCTATGGTCATTTCCCATACAGTTAGAAAACACCCCCTAGGATCACACTTAACCCTTTGATCACCCCCGGGTTAACCCCTTCCCTCCCAGTGTCATTATTACAGTAACAGGGCATATTTGTAGCACTGATTACTGTAGTAATGTCAATGGTCCCCCCAAAAGTGTCAGAAATGTCAGTTAGGGGTCCAATCTGTCTGCCACAATGTCACAGTCCCGCTAAAAATCGCAGATTGACGCTATTACTAGTAAAAAAAAACGAAAAAAATTAAAATGACATAAATCTTTCCTCTAGTTTGTAGATACAATAACTTTTGCGTAAACCAATCAATATACACTTATTGGGATTTTTTTTAACCAAAAATATGTAGCAGAATACAAATTGGCCTAAAAGGATGACAAAATTAGATTTTTTAATTTTTATGGGGGAATGTTATATAGCAGAATGCGAAAAACAATATATTTTTTTTCCGAATTTTTGCTCTTTTTTTTGTTTAAAACGCAATAAATAAAAATTGCACAGGGGATCAAATACCACCAAAAGAAAGTTCTATTTGTGGGAAAGAAAGGACATTCATTTTTTTAGGGTACAGTCTCGCACGACCATGCAATTGTCCTTTAAAGTAATGCAGTCCTGAATCGCAAAAAATGGCCTGGTCATTAAGGGGGGGGAAATATTCCAGGGCCCCGGGCATGGTGCAGGGGCTGCGGGCATGGTACAGGAGATGCAGGGGTTGCGGGTATAGTGCAGGGGCTGCAGACATGGTATAGGAGATGCAGGCATAGTGCAGGGGCTGCAGACATGGTACAGGAGATGCAGGGGTTGCGGGCATAGTGCAGGGGCTGCAGACAAGGTACAGGAGATGCAGGCATGGTGCAGGGGCTGCGGACATGGTACAGGAGATGCAGGGGTTGTGGGCATAGTGCAGGGGCTGCAGACATGGTACAGGAGATGCAGGCATGGTGCAGGGGCTGCGGACATGGTACAGGAGATGCAGGGGTTGGGGGCATAGTGCAGGGGCTGCAGACATGGAGATGCGGTGCTGCGGGCATGGTACAGGCATGGTACAGGAGATGCAGGGCTGTGGGCAGCATGGCACAGGA
Organism: Pelophylax lessonae; assembly: GCF_965119305.1. Classification (NCBI taxonomy): domain Eukaryota; kingdom Metazoa; phylum Chordata; class Amphibia; order Anura; family Ranidae; genus Pelophylax; species Pelophylax lessonae. Next base: position 420,498,568 of record NC_138771.1, read on the forward strand.
GATGCAGGGCTGTGGGCAGCATGGTAAGGAGATGCAGTGCTGTGGGCATGGTACAGGAGATGCAGGGCTGTGGGCAGCATGGTACAGGAGATGCAGGGCTGTGGGCACTGGGCAGCATGGTACAGGAGATGCAGGGCTGTGGGCAGCATGGTACAGGGGATGCAGGGCTGTGGGCACCATGGCACAGGAGATGCCCTTCCCCCACAAAGTGTCGGCCTTGGCCTAAATACAGCAGTGATAATTGTGTTGAATTACTTATCCCACCCTCCTGATATAAAGCCCTCCAGGAAAGGCCTAAAATTGGTGGCCTCATTCATACCTAGAGCGATGGTAGCTGACAATTGATGAATCCATTTTAATTCACGTTGCAACAGCATTTCATTCCAGTCACCCCCTCTCAAAGGGGGGTGAATACTATCAATAACGAGAAATTGTATTTTGTGAAAATTGCCATAATAGACAGAAGACACATGACGACCCTATGGAAGTTCGGGGTTACATGTGCACATACTTAAGATATGTCTGTAAGTGCATTTCCAAAACTCTTGGATCGTTTTACCGACATAAAAACTGCTTCACTCGCAGGTCAGGAGATAGATGACCCCCGCAGTTTTGCAGTTGGCATAATGACGATGTTAAACATGGTACCATTGGGGAGGCGCACTTGTTTGTCAGTGCACATATACTGGCAGTAGTTACACCCTCAAGATAGGTCAAGATATTTGCAGTGGTCGCATGATGCGTTGCCCCTATATTAACTGTGCACCAATTGATCCCTAATCTATCTCGCCCTTCTGTAGGTGACTGAGGGTTTTGCAGACACGAACAGGCTAATGGCGGGATCAATAGTGAGGAGGTGCCAATATTTGACAATGATTCTCCTGACCTGCGAGTGCTGGCTGCAATACCGAGTAACGAACCGAGTGGTATCGTTATGCAGAGTTTTTTTCTGTCCATAGAGCAACGTGCGTCTGGAAGGTGCCTTAGCCTTGTTATAGGCTTTCCTTAAACATGACTTAGAATAACCCCTTGCCAAAAGTCTATCCCACAGAGCCACAGCCTCCAGCTGGAAAGAGTAGTCAGTGGAACAATTCCTACGGACCCTGAGGTATTGGCTGTGCAGGATAGACCTGACAAGAGGTTTGGGATGAAAACTGGAATATTGCAGAATGGTATTACCAGCCATGGGTTTACAGTATAGAGAACTATTCAGTTCCCTATCGGGGGCTTTAAAGATTGTGATGTCAAGAAATTATATGAATGAAAGACTATATTCCAAGGAATCCAAAACAAATTAATTCAATCTCCACTCCGCATGATGTTTTTGTGAAAGAAAATGTTTTATCACATTGATGCCCTTACGATGAGGGATGGAGCAGTACAGAGTCTCAACGTCCACTGAGACTAAGAATGCTGTGCTATGGATAATCATTCCATCGATTGTCTGTAGTAGGTGTGGGGTGTCTATAATCTAACTAGATAGACTGATAACATGTGGTCGAAGAGATTCATCCACAAACCTACTTAGATTTTCTGTTAATGATCCATTACCAGATATAATGGGTCTACCTGGAGGATTGTTTTTGCATTTATGGATCTTGGACAGCGCATAAAATGTTGGAGTGACCGGGAAAGTAGTTCTAATAAATTCCCAGGTCTGCTTAGAGATGGTATTCTCAAGATATGCCAAATCCACCATTTTGTAGAAATGTTCATTGTATTTTTTTATATGTGCAGTAGAAATGGGGGCATACCAATCCTTATTTTTCAATATGTTGGTACACATCCGTTCATACTGTTCATTGTCCAGGATAACAGTGTTGTCACCTTTGTCGGATGGCTTCACAGTGATCCCTTGTACTAAATTGAAAAAAAGCTTTACGCTCACCAGGTGTGAGATTATCATTGGTAGATCTAACTTTCAAATCCTGAATTTCTTTGATGGTGAATTGAAGAAAGGCTGCCAGATTTTAATTAGAACTCGGACTTGGAAAAAAATATGACTTTTTTTTCCCAAAGATAGATTTTACTTAGGTAGCCAGGCTACGAGAATCCAACAATGAAACAACATTTTTACCATCTATACAAATTTTGCATAAAGGTTTCTCATCTCCCCTTACTGCAGTGCATGTAACGGTTGCAAATAATGACTGACGTCTTTCTCTAAGAAAGTCACAGTGCATTAGCTCAACTGGACAAACTCCCACTACATGTCCCGGCAATGGTAACAAATTATCCTAGTCACCTGTGGGTTTAGCCTACCAGGCCACTCTTGCCAGACATTAGAAGCAGTCCCCAAAGTGCCTTTGGTTCACTCTTTTCCATTCTCTCCACCTCAATTCCTTGGTGCAGTCCTACCCACAGCTGGGGATGGTCTGACCTTGGGGTGGAAAATTTGGGAGTCTTTGAGGGAAGACATAAGATTCTCTGTCATTAGGTACTTTTCCACAAGGTCAACAAGTTTGTCTGCTGTTTCTGGATCTCTGCGGTTCACCCATTTTTGTAAGGCAGTAGGGAGAGACTCGTTCCACAATTTTTAGTCCAGACAAAGTTTTTGGCTGCAGCCATTTTCTGGTCAAATGAATATGGTCATACATTTGTAACTAGTGGTTTCCCCAGTTGATAACTCCAGCTGTGTACCTGCTGAGCAAGGGTTTCTTTTAAGCAACATGTCTTTACAGAGAGTCTTGAAGTTTCAACAGAAGATTTTTGTTTTTCTTTAAGCCATAAATAATTAGTTTCCTGACACTTCACCAGATAAGGTCCTGTCATACTGGAGCCAGACCAGGTTCTAATGATGGTGATGTTATTCTTGACTATCTGTGTTTCACAATGAACAATAGTTCCTTATATTTCTTTAAGGGTTCATCTAAAATATGTTTAAGGAATTATTATATTTTATCGTGATGTTTTAGTAACAATATTATTATTATGTCATTATATACGTGTGGCATATATATATATATGATTATAGGGATGCCTTGTATACTATGTTTTGTTTTATATAATTGCTAAGTACTAATTATATTTAAGTTGCATTACTTACTCACTTACAGAGAATGTGTTTGCATAAGGTTCTTTACGTTTTTATGGTCACCATAAATACTACACTCTAGCCACAGTCTTGACAATGTGACATATTTATGGGATTTAGCCCTTTCTACCAGACTTAGGCCAAAGGGTTATCTTTGGGAAAATAGTGAAATTAAATTCAATGTCCCAAATTTGATCGTAATACAACATTGCCCTCTGGTGATTACTTAATTTTGGGTCAGAGTCATCAAAATCTTAGGAAATAAGCCCCTTTGTGATGTAATGGTCACATGGAAATGAGATCCCCCGCCTACATTTCATGTAGCATAAAGTTTCAAGTCAGTTAGGGGGGAAGAATGGAAGAGATCGTGAGAGGAAGAAGAGGCTTTAAAGTGTGCTCTGGAATACTGATGGGTGACATTTGATCCTGAAGCCAGGAAAGCGTGACATCTCATACAACAGAAAAATAATTTTGTTTTGGTAACAATTATATTTTCCTACAGGCATTTAATTGCCTTATCCATATACTCCTAACTGATCCATTCTCACACCAAAACTGTTAGCATCAAGATTTGAATTTAGATCATTCTAACTGCAGTATGATTGGTTTAATTTTTCTTATCTTGGAGTTTTAAGCTAATTTTGGCTTTAGTAAATGGTTCAGTTATGACGTATTCTTTATAGTAGATTAACTAAATAGAAGTTTACTTTACCAAAACTATCTGGACTTTTAACAAGTCTCAATGCATGGTATAACAATTTGTAGCCATGCAACTTTATTTAAAACATTGGAATTATTAATATCTGTTGGCTGAGAGAAGTCACGTGTCAAATCTGTCAGATTGGTTGCCATCTTTTATGTCCTCTTGGTAGGCTATTAATCATATTCTAGAAGTCATTGGTTATGATTATCTTACTATTGTGAAATAATATTCTTTGATTATAATTCTCATATTACCTGTGTGATACATTTTATTGCATTTTATTCTAAACTTTGTGTTTATCACCAATTATATTTTTGACATTTTATTTTGCACTGAAGTATTTAATAAATATATATATTTTTGCACAGAATTGTATTCTCCTTATCTTCAGTTTAGCGTCACTTAAAACTATCTCATATTTTTGTTGATTTATGGAAATAAGTTGAGAATCTCCTTACTTATCAGATCTTTGCTTATTTGCATAAATAGACACTGTTTATCAGAGCAGTATAAACATTCTGACAGGTTACACCAGCCATGCCAATATTTCTGTTTTTAAATGATCATAGTTCTTGGCTTCCACAGGCTCCAAGACATTATAAGCCTTTTGGGACTCTCCAGATATATGGGGGGGGGGGGCACTAGTTCAGCTCATTGCTCTTTAGGCCAACTCTCTTTTTCTGCTGTCATTTCAAACGGGTTCAAAAATATTTCAGGGTTATCATTCGCAATAATTTTTGGCAACAGGTGGCTTCCCCAAAAAGTCGGTATGTTTTTGGCATGACTCCCAGCCCTGTCTTCTGCCTCTGCTGAAGCGTCTTCATGATTGCCTCAATTTTTTGTTGATATTTCTGTTCCTGCAGTGCCAGCAATTCCCTATGGTGGGCCTCTGCCTGTTGTTGGACTGCAAGGCTCTGTTGTAAACTTGCATTTGTCTGCTGCTGATTTACATTCGCCCGAGCACGATGTCTCAGTAACTTCTCCATGCTGGCCTTTCTTCCCCTGCCCTGAAAATCTCCTTCATATGTGAGGAATTAGCTCGGTAGCAGGTTGTGCCTGACCCCTTGGATGAGTCACAGCATGGTGAAAAAGGCACAGCAGGATCTGTGGTTTATTTACAAAGTTTGTGTGTAAAAAGTGCAGGTATCAAAATGGCAAAATAAAACCAAAACAGAAAATAAACCCTTCCCATGTTGAGTGTCTAACTACAAATACAGGAACCTAAGTACATGTCCTGAAGCAGCCTACTGCTGCCTAGGCCTCTGGCTGTCACACTAAATAGATCAGAGTCTTTACTCACACAGACTTAAGGCCCGTACACACGTAGCGATTGTCGGCCATAAATTTTCGGCCAACGTCCGATCGGCCGATTGTCGGCTTGCTAGTATGATGCTTCCGACAACTGACTGCGACTTTTCGGCCGAACAGTATCTGTTGTGCAGGGTAAAATTTTTGTTGGCCAACACCAGAACGGCCGATTGTTCCTCAGTCAGTACAGAATTTGGCCGACAAACAGCAGATGAGCAAGACTGGGCATGCTCAGAGAAGAAAAAACACACGGAAAGTTAACCATCACATGACATCACTTCTGCAGTCTGCTGTTGTTGGCCGACAAAATTCGTATGCAGTCTTTAGCACTTTTCAACCGACAGGACAGCACCGGACAAAAGACGGCCGATCGTTCGGCCGACAATTGCTACGTGTGTACGGGGCTTTAATCTCACCACACTGAGAAGTTACTGCTCTCCAGTCTGTCATGCACAGTGATCTTGTTCCAGTGTGGTGCATCCTTCCTAAGGAGCCTGGGAGTTTTATAGAGCCCAGAGTACTCAACCTGGTTCAGCTGAGTCTAATAACCCCTCAGTGAGCCAATCAAGCTCAACACCCAGCACAAAAAAGCAAAGCAGTTTGTATATTGCATGAACCTTGGACAAATAAAGCTCCCACCCTGGACACAACCAATAGTTTCCCCTAACTTCCTGTCACAATTGATTTTGTAAAAAGAAGGTGGTTCATTTGAAATGTTACTTATTTGTATGCCTTCACCAAATAAAGAATAAGTCACACTCCATTTGTATACTAAATGTAAATGGTGTACAGTGCCTTGAAAAAGTATTCATACCCCTTAAAAATGTCCACACTTTGTCATGTTACAACCAAAAATGAAAATGTATTTTATTGGGATTCTATGTGATATACCAAAATAAAGTGGCCCATAATTGTGAAGTGGAAGGAAAATGATAAATGGTTTTCAGCCCTCAGAGGTTTGTTATTGATCCCTAGTGAACAAACAGCATCACAAAGGCCATGGAACACAGCAGACAGGTCAGGGATAAAGTTGTGGAGAAGTTTAAATCAGGGTTAGGTTATAAAAAAATATCCCAAGCTTTAAACATCTTGCGGAGCACTGTCAATACATCATCTGAAAATGGAAAGAATGTGGCACATCTTCAAACCTACCAAGATATGGCTGTCCACCTAAACTGACAGGCTGGGCAAGGAGAGCATTAATCAGAGAAGCAGCCAAGAGGCCCATGGTAAACTCTGGAGGAGCTGCAGAGATACACAGCTCAGGTGGGAGAATCTGTCCAGGGGACAACTATTAATCGTGCGCTCCACAAATCTGGCCTTTATGGAAGAGTGGCAAGAAGAAAGCCATTGTTGAAAGAAAGCCAAGAAGTCTTGTTTGCATTTTGTGAGAAGCCATGTGGGGGACACAGCAAGCATGTGGAAGAAGGTGCTCTGGTCAGATGAGATCAAAATTTAACTTTTTGGCCTAAAAAGAAAATGCTGTGTGGTGGAAAACTAACACTACACATCACCCTGAACACACCCTCCCCACCGTGAAACATGGTGGTGGCAGTATCATGTTGTGGGGAATCTTTTCTTCAGCAGGGAAGCTGGTAAGAGTTGATGGGAAGATGGATGGAGCCAAATACAGGCAATATTAAAAGAAAACCTGAGTCTGCAAAAGACTTGAGACTGGGGCGGAGAATCAACTTCCAGCAGGACAATGTCTCTAAACATTCAGCCAGAGCTACAATGGAATGGTTTAGATCAAAGCATATTCATGTGTTAGAATGGCCCAGTCAAAGACCAGACCTAAATCCAATTGAGAATCTGTGGCAAGGCTTGAAAATTGCTGTCCACAAATGCTCTCCATTCAATCTGACAGAGCTTGAGCTATTTTGCAAAGAAGAATGGGCAAAATGTAACTCTCTAGATGTGCAAAGCTGGTAGAGACATCCCAAAAAGACTTGCAGCTGTAATTGCAGCAAAAGGTGGTTCTACAAAGTATTGACTCAGGGGGGCTGAATACAAATGCACGCTACAATTTTAAGATACTTATTTGTAAACAATTTTGAAAAACATTTATCATTTTCCTTCCACTTCACAATTGTGTGCCACTTTGTGTTGGTCTATCACATAAAATCTCATTAAAATACATTTTCAATTTTGGTTGTAACATGACAAAATGTGGAAAATTTCAAGGGGTATGAATACTTTTTCAAGGCATTGTATGTTGTCCGAACACCAGAAATATGTTTGCTGCAGCACAAGTATGTTGTTCAACCACCCTTTTCAGTCCAGGAGTTCTAAAACGAACCTTTTGGTTCAACTCAGCCTATTGCAACTTAGTCAGAAACACTTATGCAAACGAAATTTCACACTGTAGTTGATTTACTAAAACTGGAGAGTGAAAAACCTGGTGCAGCTCTGCGTATAGAAACCATCTTGGAGTCCTTCAGGTGTTTTTTTAGCAAACTCCATGCGGGCTTTCATGTGTCTTACACTGAGAAGAGGCTTCCGTCGGGCCACTCTGCCATAAAGCCCCGACTGGTGGAGGGCTGCAGTGATGGTTGACTTTCTACAACTTTCTCCCATCTCCTGACTGCATCTCTGGAGCTCAGCCACAGTGATCTTTGGGTTCTTCTTTACCTCTCTCACCAAGGTTCTTCTCCCCCGATAGCTCAGTTTGGCCGGACGGCCAGCTCTAGGAAGGGTTCTGGTCGTCCCAAACTTCTTCCATTTGAGGATTATGGAGGCCACTGTGCTCTTAGGAACCTTAAGTGCAGCAGAAATCTTTTTGTAACCTTGGCCAGATCTGTGCCTTGCCACAATTCTGTCTCTGAGCTCTTCAGGCAGTTCCTTTGACCTCATGATTCTCATTTGCTCTGACATGCATTGTGATCTGGAAGGTCTTATATAGACAGGTGTGTGGCTTTCCTAATCAAGTCCAATCAGTATAATCAAACACAGCTGGACTCAAATGAAGGTGTAGAACCATCTCAAGGATGATCAAAAGAAATGGAAAGCACCTGAGTTAAATATATGAGTGTCACAGCAAAGGGTCTGAATACTTAGGACCATGTGATATTTCAGTTTTTCTTTTTTAATAAATCTGCAACAATGTCAACAATTCTGTGTTTTTCTGTCAGTATGGGGTGCTATGTGTACATTCATGAGGAAGAAGAATGAACTTAAATGATTTTAGCAAATGGCTACAATATAACAAAGAGTGAAAAATTTAAGGGGGTCTGAATACTTTACGTACCCACTGTATATCTCATGCCGGAATTTCTGGTAGGAGTGTGGAAATCATTTGGTATATGAATTTTTTCAAGTCACCTGGTAGCACTGATTCTGCTACCCCTCTAAATTTGAGGTTGTTGCGTCTGGAGCGGTCCTCCAAATCCACAATTTTCATTCTGAGTTGAGAGATTCTATCTTCTGTATCCCTGTATACATCCACTTGGTCATTATGGGCTTCTGTATATTCTCCCATTTTGTTTTCCATGAAATCGACTCTATCGCCCAATTCTGCTACTTCAGCTTTGAAGTGTGAGACTGCAGACAGCATATCCCTATGCAGTGTGCTGCAAAGAGCAACTAACATGTTTTTCATTGTGGTGTCCAGTATAAGCTGGCCTGTGGTTGGAAAACTGTGTAATGGGGTCATTGTGTTCTTCAGGTTCTGTTATATAGGAGCCTTCTCCTACACCTCCATCATGTTTCTCTGTACCTTTGTATTACAGGATCTAGTGGGGGTCTGGATTTCTGGGGGCTTTGTGAGGGAGATATTTGCTCGCTCCCATGTTGAAGAGGGGCCTACTGTCGCATCTGGTCTGTGGTTGCTGTGAGGAGGTTTACCTCGGGGTGCCGCTGCTGATGAGCAGGCGCTGTGATGCTTGTGAGAGCCTCTGGCCAAGGTAAAGAGATCTGAAAGTCTGCAGTTTTGCTCTAGGACTTATGCTTGCTCATCGTGTTCTCTGATGATGTGGGGATGTCTCCGCAGGTTCGTGGGAGGTTTTCGGGTCTCCTCGTCACTTTAGGCCGCTGCAGGAAGACACGATGTCACAGAGCTCTATTGCACTGCGGCCATCTTCCCAGCTGCCCGCCACGTCCCCAACATTGTTTTATTTTTATTCATAATAATATTTTTATTATGATTTTTCAAAAATTCTAGTAGGGCTTTTTGTTGAATCTTTTAGTTATTAGACATATTTGCTCCCGGATTTTGTGCTAGTAATGTTTGAATTTGTTGTTCTATCATGGTTAGCTCGGTTTGATAATGTCCTTTTTAAGAGCTGCATAATTTTAAAAGAGCAAGCTTCTTTACTAACTTGTGGTATTGTTGGAAAAATTTGGATCTAAAAGGGACACATTGTTGATCCAAATATTTTTTAAAAAATCTATTGTGCCAAGAGAGACTAGACTTTTTGATTAACAATTGTTTCAATTTTAGAAAATAAGTGTCTGCATCAACTTGTGAATTATCTAGACCTGAGATCTCCAACAATAATTTATCCATCATTCCATTGTCCACAGTAACTCGCCATTATGAACACACTAGAGTCAAAGTTGGTCACTATGGTGACCACTGATTTTTAGATGGACAACCCATAGAAATCGTATATTTCTATCACGGTCCTACAAGCCAATGTTCTATGTTATATGGCTACAAAAATTATATTATTTTCTAAATAGGATTATATTGAGTCGTTGTATCTCATGGTAAAAAGGGGGTGTTTGCCCCCCATGAAAAAGTATATGTGACAAGATATCAGACAGGACACAAATATGTGTGGCACCACATCCCAATATGTATATTGCAAAAAAAAAAAGGGGGAAAGAAAAGTAGGATTTTGAAGGTAGCCACTAGTAATCCCATTAAAAAACTCGAGTACTAAATTTATAAAATGTATACGTTTATTACTACAACATTAAGAGATATATTAAAAACCAAATCATGAACAGACATGTGTGGAAAGTACAAAACAATATCTCCTCATTATATAGCAAGATTTCCCCAGTCAGGGTACATGTATAGATTTATTATGAAAACATTAAAAGATATATTAAAAACCAAATCATGAACGGTGGACACATCCTAGATCCCCCAAGCAGAGGGGTATTTAACAAGGAATCAGCACAAGTGGGGGCAATTGCTCCACATCCTAACAGAAATAAGCTGTTTGAAGGGATAACTACACTACCATTCACTCTATACTGGATTGAATTTTGTCTATCCTAGGTCGGCCAATTTTGGAAAGTGTCATTGGCCCTGGAACGACACTCCTGAGGCTCTGACTATAGAGAGAGATTTCTTGGTGGTATGTGTGCTCCCCCCCTTTCTAGCTGGAGCTTGTGTGTTTGTGTGTATCGAGTACTTCATGTCTCTTCTTTTTCCCTCTGGGATTTGGCAACATTAGGATCTCCTGACGAAGCTATAAGCAAATGCATAGTGATCCTTTGACAACAGCAACCTGACATACCCGTGAGACCTGGATACCTTCTCAATTATCGCAGATTCTGCATTTCCTAACACCAAATGGGTATTCTTACAGGTCTCCCGGCTATACATGTACCCTGACTGGGGAAATCTTGCTATACAATGAGGAAATATTATTTTGTACTTTCCACACATGTCTGTTCATGATTTGGATATTAATAGAACTTTTAATGCTGTCATAATAAATGTATACATTTCATAAATTTAGTACTTGAGTTCCTTAATGGGATTACTAGTAGCTACCTATAAAGTTCTACAATACTTTATGAAAAATTAATAAAAAGGCTACCTTATTCCCAGACTTCTGGTGAGCTTGCCTAGTCCAAGTGACATCAGTGTGGATTTTGAGGATGTCAAATCCTCCTTACAGTGCAGTAATGTCAGCTCCCAAGAATTTGGATTCTGAGCTTTCCTCTCTCTGTGAGGTCTAGTCACATCAGCGACATGTGTTTTTTACTTCTGTAATTCAGCGATTTGGTAATAGGCTGGAACAGCCCCAAATGTAGAGTTTCCATTCCATTTTTTTTTCTTTATTTAATGAAAGACAGTTAACATTCACAATATCTGAAGCTGTATAAAGGACAAATAAACAAAAAGGATTTCAGCGCTTATAACAAGTGAAGTGCAGACATATTAAAGTGCAACAATTATATACAATTATATACATTGTCCCAGTGAAGAATTGTGACAAATCATGTAATAAATGTTCATCAAAAAGTTCATGAATATATCCCGGTGCAAATGATGAAAAACGGTTCACACGTGTTGCTATGTCCACCGTATGAGTGAAATTCAAACTCACCAGAGCCAGATGCTGTCTATATTATAGGACAGCAATAGGGTATTTTGCAATAGGCCATGTGATCTTTGGACGTCTGGATAATCAGCGACATCCGGCCACGGGAACAACCTCCAATCGATTTTTCGGCTCAACACATCACCTGATTTGGTGTCTTCTGCAGGTTCCCATTCAAGCAGAACACAAACAGGCAAAGCCAAATTAACCCCTAACTGGGATATATTCATGAACTTTTTGATGAACATTTATTACATGATTTGTCACAATTCTTCACTGGGACAATGTATATAATTGTTGCACTTTAATATGTCTGCACTTCACTTGTTATAACCGCCTGATGACGCACAATGAGCGAAATGCATTGTGGTTAATGCTAAACCCGGAACTAACAGAGGCATTCGAGGCAGTGGCTGGGACGCAAGCCGACCGGCATAAACGGAACAGGGAGAGAGATACATGAGGGAGCTGCAGATCCCCTGAGGATATCCTCCCAACACCCGTGACCCATACTGCTTAATTGCCCAGTGCCAGGAGGGCACGACAAAGAGTAAGAGGCAAATTGTTATCCTTAGTGTGTGTTTTTTACCAAATAAACAATATTTCACCATTGGAGGCTTTTTTCCTATCTTTATATGTACGGACTATATTGTCCACCTCGAGTAACGTAGGAGCAGGATATACAAAGTATCGAGGAGAGGTTTGATCCACCCAATTTAAAGGGATCACATGCGCTGGAGGTCCTTGTGACCTGTGGAAAGCTGGTAAGAGGCCACATGTGACACACCCCAGCACTTGGAGCACTTTTTAAAGAAAGAATCAAAGATCACAAAAAACGCACAATTTGGTTGCATGAAAAATCCAGAATCATAGAGACTTTCTTCACAAATTTTTGAGCACTAATAATTTTTTCTTTATTTAATATATGTGAATATAACTTATTGGTGGAGATATTAAGCACTTTTATAATACTTAATAATTTATTGGAAAATCAAGGTCAGCATTTGCACTTTAATTAAGTTTATGCACTATAAGCACTTTTTTTCTGTTACACTTAAAATACTAATACCATATTTATATAATTTATACACTATCAAATATTTGGGACATAAATATTAATATTAATAAGCACCTTGATATTTAATGAGTATACTTTTTAATGCACGTGTCTCATATACTATATCGTCTATATATTTTTTATATATGATTTTTATAAAATACGTGACCAACTAATATTTATATCCAGCTAAAAGATCACCAGCGCCTCTTTACCCATTTTTATATCCACTTGTTATAAGCGCTGCAATCCTTTTTGTTTATTTGTATTTCAGTGTACGTATATTTTACACTTTTTTGCTAGCAGCTTATCTTTTATATCATAAGCACTGATTCACTCAGACACAGCTGAGGGATTAGCAAATACAAGCAATCAAATTATACCTCAGTTAAAGAAAGGTCAAGGGGTCAAATGCCCCTGTTGGTAGAGTCATAGGGGGAGATTTACTTAAAATGAAGCACACAGGATCTGGTGCAACTGCACATAGGAACCAATCAGCTTTTAACCTCAGCTTGTCCAATTAGGTTTTGACAAGAAAACCTTGAAGCTGATTGGTCACTGCTGCCCCAGATTTTGTGTCCTCCAGTTTTAATAAATCTCCTCCATAATGTCATATAAAAATGGTTAGCCATGATAGACTGGATGTAAATCTCCTAATGGGTGTGACAAGTTTCCCAAGCAAGCTGCCTGCCAAAAATAGAAACCCAATGCCTTCTGTAAAAGCATTTTATATATATTTTAAGAAAGAGAGAAAAAATACAGTGACAAGATGATATAGACAAAAAAGGAAACAAGGGAGTGTGGGAGAAAGGAATAAGAAAGAGAAAGAAAAAAAATGCAATGGGGGGGTGGGGAAAAAAGGTGGGGGGAGGGCTAGGTAAGGACAGAAAGGAGAGAGAGTGAGGGGCGCCGGATAGCTGAAGTTAGGTCAAACCCAACGGATCATACATTGACCTTGCATTTAAGTGTAAGGTCCACTTTAAGTAATGTACAGTGCGTACGGAAAGTATTCAGACCCCCTTAAATTTTTCACTCTTTGTTATATTGCAGCCATTTGCTAAAAATCATTTAAGTTCATTCTTCTTCCTCATGAATGTACACATAGCACCCCATACTGACAGAAAAACACAGAATTGTTGACATTGTTGCAGATTTATTAAAAAAGAAAAACTGAAATATCACATGGTCCTAAGTATTCAGACCCTTTGCTGTGACACTCATATATTTAACTCAGGTGCTTTCCATTTCTTCTGATCATCCTTGAGATGGTTCTACACCTTCATTTGAGTCCAGCTGTGTTTGATTATACTGATTGGACTTGATTAGGAAAGCCACACACCTGTCTATATAAGATCACAATGTCATGTCAGAGCAAATGAGAATCATGAGGTCAAAGGAACTGCCTGAAGAGCTCAGAGACAGAATTGTGGCAAGGCACAGATCTGGCCAAGGTTACAAAAAGATTTCTGCTGCACTTAAGGTTCCTAAGAGCACAGTGGCCTCCATAATCCTCAAATGGAAGACGTTTGGGATGACCAGAACCCTTCCTAGAGCTGGCCGTCCAGCCAAACTGAGCTATCGGGGGAGAAGAGCCTTGGTGAGAGAGGTAAAGAAGAACCCAAAGATCACTGTGGCTGAGCTCCAGAGATGCAGTCAGGAGATGGGAGAAAGTTGTAGAAAGTCAACCATCACTGCAGCCCTCCACCAGTCGGGGGTTTTATGGCAGAGTGGCCCGACGGAAGCCTCCCCTCAGTGTAAGACACATGAAAGCCCGCATGGAGTTTGCTAAAAAAACACCTGAAGGACTCCAAGATGGTGAGAAATAAGATTCTCTGGTCTGATGAGACCAAAATAGAACTTTTTGGCCTTAATTCTAAGCGGTATGTGTGGAGAAAACCAGGCACTGCTCATCACCTGTCCAATACAGTCCCAACAGTGAAGCATGGTGGTGGCAGCATCATGCTGTGGGGGTGTTTTTCAGCTGCAGGGACAGGACGACTGGTTGCAATCGAGGGAAAGATGAATGCGGCCAAGTACAGGGATATCCTGGACAAAAACCTTCTCCAGAGTGCTCTGGACCTCAGACTGGGCCGAAGGTTTACCTTCCAACAAGACAATGACCCTAAGCACACAGCTAAAAGAACGAAGGAGTGGCTTCACAACAACTCCGTGACTGTTCTTGAATGGCCCAGCCAGAGCCCTGACTTAAACCCAATTGAGCATCTCTGGAGAGACCTAAAAATGGCTGTCCACCAACGTTTACCATCCAACCTGACAGAACTGGAGAGGATCTGCAAGGAGGAATGGCAGAGGATCCCCAAATCCAGGTGTGAAAGACTTGTTGCATCTTTCCCAAAAAGACTCCTGGCTGTATTAGATCAAAAGGGGGCTTCTACTAAATACTGAGCAAAGGGTCTGAATACTTAGGACCATGTGATATTTCAGTTTTTCTTTTTTAATAAATCTGCAACAATGTCAACAATTCTGTGTTTTTCTGTCAGTATGGGGTGCTATGTGTACATTCATGAGGAAGAAGAATGAACTTAAATGATTTTAGCAAATGGCTGCAATATAACAAAGAGTGAAAAATTTAAGGGGGTCTGAATACTTTCCGTACCCACTGTATATGTATGAATATGTATATGTATGAATATTTAACACACAAGAGAGGCTTATTAATTTGTAATAAATGTATGGTGTTGTGAGTTATGAATAATGATTTTGATGTTATGCATAATGGTTATTAATCACGTTATGAGGTACTATTAGAACAAAATTATTTATTAATTATGGGTCTTATCATTAAGTATATTGATAAAATATGTATTAGTGTTTGTGCTATAAATTATTCATAATAATATATTTATTTATAATTAAAAAATATAGTCTGCCTTTTGGAGTAGCATGCCATGCCTATTTTCTGTCCTTGCCAATTAAAGTTTGCTGGGTTTGCTTTATTTGGAGTTGGGTGTTTGGGGGGCTGATAATATCTTAAACTGGCATCCAGCCTTCGACATGATAAGAATAGTAATTATGTAAAGACTATAGGTTGTAAAAAATGTATATTACAGCCTGCCAATGTATCTTACAGCCTGTAAGAAAAAAGTAACATAACAGGGGGGCTGATGATGAAGGCAAGTCTGCCTGATTAGGGGTTAAGTTAGGTGTTATTTGTTTGGCTATGTTTAAAGTCAGGCTAGGAGTAAGGTTATGGCTTAAGAGATTAATGGTTCCATGTTAGTTTAGATTTAACATCTTAAATTAAAGTAGAAGTAACAGTAAAACTTTTTTTCTTGATTTTTAATAGCACAAGGTAGAGTTTTAACCCCGACAGTTTCTTTTTTGCCATCTGTATACCATTGGGAGATTTCCCTTCGCTAAATAGGAAGTTAGAGAAACTCCCTCCAAAGTGAGAAAATCTGTGGTTGTCACCAATATCATCACCCAAGCAGCAGATCTGCACTGTCTCGTTCCCTGCATTGGTCTGCCCAGATCCTGCACATTTTCCTGGGAAAAGTTCTCTCTCTCCTCCTTTTGGTGAGCGAGGAATCCTGGGTATTTAAGTCCACAGCCCAATATCCTCCACAGCAGCTCTTTAAGACTACATTTCTCAGAATACTGAGTAACTGCATAGTAAATCCTCTCCTTGCCTCTGATTGGTTCAGGTCCTTTTCAACCAGGAAGGATGGGGGGTAGGGCAGAAGTGAGGGGGGTGATTTCACATTGAACCACTCCTGTCAGCTGTAGTGAGAGAGGCGACATACGCTGGCTGCATTCCTCTCCATCTGTAGCGCTGAGCAGCTCACTACCACTGCTAGCAGAGGAGAGGGGGGATGGGCAAGTTGGGGATCACACAGTCGGTAGGCGCCAAGCTACACTCCTGATGTCAGAGAAAGCGGTAAGTAAGCAATTGGTTTGGGGGTCTAGCTGAGGTTAGTTACACAGCTTTGGAGGTTGAATTTTGTTTTTTTATGGAAAGTTGTCTATTTAGGGTTAAGTTTTCTTTAGGGCTTTTTTAGTGGATACAGTGGGGAAGGGTTCTTGTGTACAATTTCATTGCTGTTTTTGTTTTCATTGGGGAGATTTCCTCTTATTACATGTCTCAGAGACTCAACTGGAAGTGACAGTAAATATGCCAATTTTCAGGTAAAATCTTAGCTTTTAGATTTCTCATCACTTTCTTAGAATGAACCTACCAAACAGTGATATAGATGTAATGTTGTTTGTAGTGATTTCCATTGTTACACATGAATGTTGATCTTCAGCTATCAAACGGCTATATTATGAAGTATCTAAATCCATATTTACAGTAAATTCCCACAAACAATCATCTCAGGTTAGGTTGATTTATTTTGATGCTCAAAAAAAATGGGCACCATTTAGATTTTACAATAAAAAAAGGTTTAATGCGTAAGACAATATGAGAGGGAGGGTGAGATCTAAATACATTGGATCCCATATCCTAGACTAGGCCATAATCTGTTTTCAGTCTATCATCAAGTCTCTCTGAAAATGTCAGAAGGTTACTTTCAGAATCACAGCCTGTGATGGCTGGATTCCTGCAGAGCTCAGGTTTCTTGGCAGTTGAGGTTCAAGTGTTATATAAAATTTCACTTCCATGAAAGGACATCTCACCTCTCAACTTTCTGAGATGGAAATGAGAGTGATCTGTTTGCAAAAGTATGTGGGCATAGGACACAATCCTTCCCACCAACCCGCCCCCCCCTTAAAGGGAATTGTAAAAATAAAATGATTGATTAGACCCACAAGTGCTTTTTTACCACTACTATTCTTTACATTCACTTTTGGAATTTAGACATGCAGCAATTTAGAAATTGGATGAAAGGTTTAGCACTTGGAAACACTTTTTGATAGATAGGTAGTGCATTTTTTCACAACTATATAGATCAGACCAAAATGAGAGACAAATGAGGAGGAAAGAGGGACAGATGGATCCATATGTTTAAAATCAGGGACAGTCCCTCAATATCAGACATATGAGAGCTGTGGACAATGTGTAAAGGTTCTTGTATAACTTCCCACTCAGCCATACCTCGCTATATGTCGAAATGCAAGGGACAGTTAATTTTGTGCTTCCCCTGGGCCTTACGCACTCTATTCATGCAGTAAGCACTTTCAGGAGTTCCTCCCTGGAGGGAAGAACCCTGTATCATTCTATGTGTTTAGGTCACTGGCTTCCTCAATAGTTTCCCAAAGGGCCACAGATTGGCCTGGCTATCTTATATCCATAATGCAGAATCAAAACTCTAGCAAACCTTGCTGAACCAAGCTCACTTAGTGGGAAGAAAATACATTCTCTGATTGGAAAAGCATCTCTGTTGAGTACAGTTAGGCTGACAACAGCCAATTGCTGGAAACAAAATTCCTAAAAATACAAAAAGGAATTAAGTAAAAATACTACACCCCAACACAGGCAAAAATATAAATCTGACAGAGGTTCTAATCCTTCCCAACACTACCCAAAATGTAAAAAAGAATTAAGCACTTCAGTCCCAGAGCATTTTCCAACTTCCATTTCATCACCCCACCCCCTAGACTGGATCTTTTTTTTCTACAGATTCCATATTTGTTTTGCTCCATAGTTTAAACTTTTTTATTTAGTACAGAATTTTAGATGTTACATTACAATGCGAGTAGGACACAATCTTCTGCTAGCATGAATTTTAGTGTAAAGCTAGGCACACACAATTGTCAAAAAATGGTCAGTTCTGCAGTCACTGGCCAACTTTCGACCCGTAGGTACAGACCTCAGATCAGAGATATAAAGGGAGGCTCCTCATGGTATAGTACATCAGACTAAGGATTTATTGAAAGTAAAATTGGCCACTTACACATTATCCAGTAAAACACAGCATGGAACGATATGTATGGAGATCAGTAGCTCTGGACTCCAAAAAAGATGGCGGCCGGATCCTCCTCAGCAACAAGCACCACGCCAGCCAAACTCTGCCTACATGTTTCGTTTTACACAAACGTCATCAGGGGGGCTCCACATGAGTGATTGTTTATTGGGCACGCCTGACTGATCTCTGTAATGGGGATCTGTCAGATCTGGTAAGAGGCTAGGACACCTGGTGTTTGCTGGTGGTGGCTTCTGGATTCACAACTTACAATTTTTACTCTGTCTGTTCCTGGGATTCCCCATTCATTCATATGTGTGTGGACTTCTTATGAACTTTTACTCCCCAATTGATTTTCTGTGGATTTTAATATCAAAAGTGCTGCATGTTATTTTAATGTTACAGACTTGCCATCGCCAAAACTCCAAATGCCATTTGGAATGAAATTGTACACATTTACTTAGGGTCTGAGCTTTTTGTCATTATCAGAAAAGTAGTTCCAATATTAATGCTTAGACTCGGCACCAGTTTAAAATGGCTCTGGGACAATAAAATATCAGTCACAGAAATTATTTATCACTTCAATACTGGGCACTTTTACCCCCTTCCTTCCCAGGCCAATTTTCAGCTTTCAGCGCTGTTGCATTTTGAAGGACAATTGCACGGTCATGCAACACTACTCAAACTAAATGTTTATATTTTTTTTTCACACAAAAGAGCTTTCTTTGGTGATATTCAATCACCACTGGGTTTTTTTCATTTTAACTAAATAAACAAAAAAATACAGAATTTGAACAAAAGTGCATTTTACTGTTTCTGTTATAAAATTTTGCAAATAAACAAGCTTTCTTCATAAATTTAGGCATTCTATTCTGGCAATATGTTAGGCAATATGGATTCTGCTACATTTTTACAAAATTACCCAAATCAGTGTATATTATTTAGTCTTTAGTAAATTTATAGATTCCATAAGCTATGGTATATATATATATGAAAATCGATCAATCTTGAGGCCTGGAAACACCAGGACAGAACAAATATCCCTTAAGTGACCCCTTTTTGGAAAGTAGATAGTCCAAAGTATTTAGTAAGTAGCATAGCAAGTTTTTTGAAGTTTTAATTGTTAGTCACAATTTATAGGAAAATTAAGAATTAAAAAAAAGAAAAATTGTGAACCAGTCACCTGTACATTACAGCATTATCATATATATATAAAAAAAAGAATAATAATATTTTTTCAAATTATTTTATAAATGATTTCATTTTTTTCAATTTTTTACCGGTTTTCTTTTTTTTTTTTTATACACTGTGACCAGAGCAATACAGTGTTACCACAGTAACACTGTACTACTCAGTCAAAGTGACGAATGAAATTAATGATTCATTCTGTGTGTTTTGTTGTAATTAGCTGTGAATGGTCACAGCTAATCACATGGTACAGATGCGCTGTGATTGGTCCTGTCTGTACTATAGCTAGCAACACATTTGTACACAACAGATGGCATGAAAAGAAGCCATCCATTGTTTACAATTGTCATGTGATCTGCTGTGATCGGTCACAGTAATCACATGGTACGGGCAGCAGACAAAAACACTGGTTAGCCATCGGCTGTGTCTGACAGACCCAGCCAGTGACAGATCATACCTTAGCACAGCTCCAGGTGCATTCCGGGAGGACGTTGTATGACGTCCACCTGAATGGATGAAAGTCCCGCCTGGCTGTCATTTTGCTATAGTGGTTAAAATTGTACCTAGTCATTAACCACTTACCGCCCGCCCGCCGTCATACGACGGCGGGACGGTGCGGCTATTATCCTGGGCGGACGTCATATGACGTGACCCAGTAAATGCACGGCAGGCGCGCGATCACGGGCGCGCCGCCGTGCACTGCCGGTGTCGGCGTGTCCCCGGGACACAGCCGGTCACCGGCAGGGGGGAAACAGCCAATAGGCATGGCTGTTTCCCACGTGATCGGCTGTGTTCCAATGACACAGCCGATCACAATGGAGGCGCCCGGGAGATGACCGCGCATGCGCGATCGGGAGCGCGCAGCGCGGTCATGTCGGTGGCACTGTGTTCCGTAGGAACACAGCTGTCACCGGCGGTAGTAAACAGTCACTGACAGTGACTGTTTACTATGTGATCGGCTGTGAATCCATTCACAGCCGATCACAAAATGTAAACAAAGAGCAGTAACTCACTGTTACTAGCTCTTCTCCCCTCATACAGCTTCCAGTATGAGGGGAGAAGAGCTAGAAACATTGAGTTACTGCTCTGTACCCCTGTAAAAAGCACACAAATAAAGGTCACCCACACACAGTCCTCAGCCCCCCCCAATGTCCCCTGTCACCCAACAGTCACCTCATCAGTGCCCAGAAATTGACACCCATAAGGCTACGCTCACATGTGAGAGTAGCGATCGCAGGCAGAATAACCGCGATTCTGCCCGCGATCCGGAAATCATTGCAAATCGCGGGACGCCTGTGCGTTGCCCGTGATTTGCAATAGCACCCCAAACGCTGTGCGATGTTGCCGCCATTTCCGCCTGCCGAATCGCGGTAACATCGCGCAAACATCGCATGATGCCCAAAAAAGGTACAAGAGTTTCTTTGGGGCGTCATGCGTTGTTTGCGTGATGTTACCTCGATTCGGCAGGCGGAAATCGCTGCAACGTCGCACAGCGTTTGGGGTGCTATTGCAAATCACGGGCAACGCACAGGCGTCCCGCCATTTGCAATGATTTCTGGATCACGGGCAGAATCGCAGTGATTCTGCCCATGATCGCTACGCTCACATGTGAACGTAGCCTAAAATTCACCGGTCACCAGAGACTGCCATCAGTACCGCCGTGCACCATCGCCCGTCACCTGTCACCCATCAGTGACCATCGCCCGTCACCTGTCACCCCATCAATCACCGTCACCTGTCACCCCATCAAACATCGTCACCTGTCACCCCATCAGTCACCGTCATCTGTCACCCTATCAATCATCGTCATTTGACACCCCATCAGTGATCGTCACTTGTCACCCCATCAATCATCGTCACATGTCACCCCGTCAGTGATTGTCATTTGTCACCCCATCAATCATCGTCACTTGTCACCTCATCAATCATCGTCGCCTGTCACCTCATCAATCATCATCACCTGTCACCCCATCAGTCATCGTCACCTGTCACCCCATCAGTCATCGTCACCTGTCACCCCATCAGTCATCGTCACCTGTCACCCCATCAGTCATTGTCACCTGTCACCCCATCAGTCATCGTCACCTGTCACCCCATCAGTCATCGTCACCTGTTTGTCATATACATGCAATCACTTACTGACCGCCTAACGACTATATGCGTCGGCCATTAAAAGCTAAATACTGGAGTTATGGCAGCAGATAGCCCCCATAACCCCGGTATTTTTTGAAACGGCGGGCGGTCGGCTTTCAGATAAGGGTGGTCCCAGTGACGGATTCGCCGCGGAATTACCCTTACGGTGCAGGGGAAGAGATGCCCCCCCCCCCCTCCTGCCGCGTCCCAGACGTTTTCCCAGCTTACCGGACCCGCCGGCAGCGGGGAAAACTATCCGGTCCCGGATCCTCAGAGACAGGAAGTCGAGTGAGGGCAAGATGGCCCTCACTCAACTCTATGGTCTTGGAGGACCGGAGCTACGTCAAAAGACGTTGCCTAGCAACCGGTTTAAAGGGCCGCTTTTTTTTTTTGCTTTTTTTTTTTTCCTCTTTCAACAATTTTTTTTTTTTTTTTTTCTTTTTTAGTGTAGTTGTGAGGTGTGAGGTCTTTTTGACCCCAGATCTCACAATAAAGAGGACCTGTCATGCCTATTTCTATTACAAGGGATGTTTACATTCCTTGTAATAGCAATAAAAATGATCAAAACATTTTTTTTTTTTTAAACTGTGTAAAAATAAAAAAATAATAAATAAAATAAATAGGAAAAAAAAAAAAATTAAAGCGCCCTGCCTCCGTTAGCTCGCGCGCAGAAGCAAACGCATACGCAAGTCCCGCCCACATATGTAAACGGTGTTCAAACCATACATGTGAGGTATCGCCGCGATCGTTAGAGCGAGAGCAATAATTTGAGCCATAGACCTCCTCTGTAACTCTAAGCTAGTAACCTGCAGAAATTTTTAAAATGTTGCCTATGGGGATTTTTAAGTACCAATGTTTGGCGCCATTCTGTGAGCATGCACAATTTTGAAGCATGACATGTTGGGTATCTAATTACTCGGCGTAACATTATCTTTTATATTATGGAAAAAAAATGTGCTAAATTTACTGTTTTCTTATGTTTTAGTTCAAAAAAGTGAATTTTTTTTCAAAAAAATCGCATTTGGAAGACTGCTGCGCAAATATGGTGTGATAAAAAATATTGCAACGATCTCCATTTTATTCTCTAGGGTCTCTGCTAAAAAAAAATATATAATGTTTGGGGGTTCTAAGTAGTTTTCTAGCAAAAAAAAATGATTTTAGTTTGTAAACACCAAGTGTCAAAAATAGGCCCAGTCTTAAAGTGGATAAATGGACAACTTTGTGTAAAGCGCTACTTGGATGTTAGGCCTATGTATGTGGCCAGGCTGTGAAAAAGTGTTACACATGTGGTATCGCCATACTCAGGAGGAATAGCAGAATGTATTTTGGGGTGCAATTTTTGCTATGTACATGCTATGTGTTAGAAATATTGCATAAATGGACAGCTTTGTGTAAAAAAAATGTGTTTTCATTTTCTTTCCACATTTTCCAAAAACTTGTGGAAAAAAATGACATATTCAAAAGACTCATTATGCCTCAAAAATTATACGTTGGGCTGTTTGCTTTCCAAAATGGGGTAATTTTATGGGGGTTTCCATTGTCCTGGTGCTCCAGGGCCTTCAAAAGTGCGATAGGTTGTCAGGAAATTATATGTGTAATTTGTGCTCCTAGAATGCCGGACGGGGCTACTTGGATGCTAGGCCTCTGTATGTGGCCAGGCTGTGAAAAAGTCTCACACATGTGGTATCTCCATACTCAGGAGGAGTAGTAGAATGTGTTTTGGGGTGTAGTTGCAAGTATACATGTGCTGTGTGAGAGAAATAACCTGTTAATACGGCAATTTGTAAAAAAAAAAAAAAAAAAAAAAACAAAATCTTCATTTTGCAAAGCATTGTGGGAAAAAATTACAACTTCAAAAAACTCACCATGCCCCTTATTAAATACCTTGGAATGTCTACTTTCCAAAAAGGGGTCATTTGGGGGGTATTTGTACTTTCCTGACTTTTTAGTGTCTCAAGAAATGAGATAGGCCTTCAGTACATCAGGTGTGATCAAGTGTGATCAATTTTCAATGATTCGCACCATAGCTTGTGGACTCTATAACTTTCACAAAGACCAAATAATATACACTTACTTGGGTTATTTTTACCAAAGATAAGTAGCAGTATAAATTTTGGCCAAAATTTGTGAAGAAAAATTACTAATTTGCAAAATTTTATGACAGAAACAAAGAAAAATGCGTTTTTTCACAATATTTTCAGTCTTTTTTTATTTATAGCACAAAAAATAAAAAACCCAGTATTGATCAAATACCATCAAAAGAAAGCTCTATTTGTGTGAAAAAAAGGACACAATTTTTGTATGGGTACAGTGTTGCATGACTGAGTAATTCTCAGTCAAAGTGTGAGAGCGCTGAAAGCTGAAAATCGGTCTGGGCAGGAAGGGGGTGAAAGTGCACTGTAGGCAAGTGGTTAAAAGAAAAAGATTAGAACCATATGAATAAAAGGGGACCACTGTAAGGACCCCTGGAAGTGTTATTGTTTATACCAAACTCTGCCTTTTAACTTTTTCCAGTCAGCTAAATGTCCATATAAATTTGAGGGAAATCAAAAAATAAAAAGAAACTTGTATAATAAATATTATTTTTAGATATGTTTACAGCACACAATGAGAGGGAGCTTTTCTAGAGTGTGCAAACATCCTAATGTGTAACAAATCGAAAAACAGGACTTTTCCCTATATAACTAAAGTGGACTTTAAAGGCAAAACATGAGACATATATACTGTATATATATATATATATATACACAAGGCAACTTACATAAAACTTAATTTATTAGAACAAGCAATAAAAAATATATCACATGTTAACCACTTCTGGACCGGCCTTTTTACGACTTAAAATCCTTTATTTTTGCTAGAAAATTACTTAGAACTCCCAAACATTATATATTTTTTTTTAGCAGAGACCATAGAGAATAAAATGGGGATCGTTGCAATATTTTTTATCACACCGTATTTGTGCAGCGTTCTTACAAACACAATTTTTTGGGGAAAAATACATTTTTTGAATAAAAAAATAAGAAAACAGTAAAGTTAGCCCAATTTTTTCTATAATGTGATAATGTTACACTGAGTAAATAGATACCCAACATGTCATGCTTCAAAATTGCACACGCTCGTGGAAAACATTGGTACTTAAAAATCCCCATAGGTGACATTTTAAAAACTTCTACAATTTACTAATTTAGAGATATAGAGGGGGTCCAGGGCTCAAATTATTGCTCTTGCTCAAATGATCGCGGCAATACCTCACATTTTTTTTTTTTTTTTTTTTTACATGATACTATCACAAGGGGTGAATAAACCCTTATGGGATAGCATTAGGAAGGTTACAGGTGCTATTTATAGACCCCAATGTCTCCCCTGCCCTTTACACCATCTTACCAAGCACAGATTGGCTTGGTTAGCGGTGTCCCCTGGCTATACTGGCCAGGAAAGTGTGACATCACTTCCGGTTACATGGTCTGCATGTGGGATCGAGGCATGGATTTGCCTGGGCCTCACTGCAGTCTCTCTCCCAGCCCAGAAACAACGGGTGGAGGGCTGGCCACCAGCAGTGGGGGGGGGGGGGGGGTGGTATGGCATGGCCGGCTGTTTGAAAGTGGTCGGCAGCTGCCACATCACTTTCACTTTGAAGCCGGTCGATCTACAAAACCCACACAAGCCATCAGCTTGTGATCAAAGGTTCACTCTTTTAATGTACATAGTACGCCTGAAGAGCTGAACTGGTTAAATTATGTACATTTAGGAAATAATCAAGGCCTTTTTTAAAGCAATCTACTGAGCTGGGTATAACCAGCTCTTGAGAAAGTCTATTGCACATTTACACCGCCCTTACTGTGAAGAAACCTTTCCATATAAAAAATATATTTTCCTCTTGACATAAAGAGTGCCCCCTTGTCCACTGTAATAACCTTAAAGTGAATAACTCAACACCAAGTTCACTATATGGCCCCTGTATGTATTTATACATGTTGATCATATCCCCCCTTAATCTCCTCTTCTCAAGAGAGAATAAATTCAGTTCCTCTAATCTTTCCTTATAACTGATCTCCTCCATGCCTCTTATCAGTTTATTTGCCCTTCTCTGCACTTTCTCCAGTTCCCCAATATCCTTTTTGGGAACTAGTGCCCAAAACTGAACTGCATATTCCAGATGAGGTCTTACTAATGTAGCACTGCCCCCTAGGGAGCCGCTGAGAATTGCACTTTCTGGATTCCCCTGGGTTACCTGTAGCAAGAGTCTATGGAACTTATCACTTTAAATCCTTGGCTCAGACAATGAAAAGACCTGGGGATTTGGTTTTTGTGTTTTATTTTAGAACTGGGATGGGAGAAGGGATGAGTGGGACACTCCAACTATGAACTATGCACACCTTGAGGACAACTAGCTGTAGTGTGTGTGGCAAGGCCGCTACTTCACCTTGCCACTGAAGTGAAGATAAGAATATGATCCTGTGATAATTTCTCTTCATGGTCCTAACTTGGCACCCCCTTTCTCACTTGCTGTGTATGCTAGCTCCTGTCCACTGACCCTGACCGGAGCTGTCCCCTTCCTGGGTAGACCCCTGGCAAGCTTCCCGGTACTCACAGACACTGTTTTTCCCAAGGTTGCTTTGTCTTCAGCTTTGCTTGTCAGCATCCACTGGACTTCCTGGCTCAGCACCACACTTCTGGTCCACTAGGCCGACCGCCTGTGACCACCTTCCATACAAACAGGAGGAGAGACACAGCCATCACCCTCCTCCTGGGACCTGGCTTCCTGCCCAAAGACCCCCTGTTACATGTGCCTGTGGCTTTTATAACATATTTCAGGATGCACCACTGTTGTGCCAACCCACTGGGATGGTCCTAAAAGCCTGTGTGTTACTGGCTGGGTTTCCTCCATTGTCCAACAGGCTCCCCTATTGGATACAGTGGGGACACTCCCTCAGACAAGATAAATTACACATGGACACATGCAACAGGCAAAAATAAACAATCAGACTCCCCTGATAAGCAGATGGAGCTGCTAAGCTTTTATCCACCTACCACCAGTGGCGGCTGGTGCTTCAAAATTTTTTTGGGGGGGGCGCAAAAAGAAAAATGTAATAGGTATTGCTTCGCGTCAAAAAATGCAGTAAAAAATTGTGTGACTTTGAAGTCATGGTACAGGCATGGCACAGGTGATGGTATAGGCATGGCATAGGTGATGGTACAGGCATGGCACAGGTGATGGTACAGGAGATGGTATAGGCATGGCACAGATATGGTATAGGCATGGCACAGATATGGTATAGGCATGTCACAGGTCATGGTACAGGAGATGGTATATGCCCCCTTTCAATGCAGAGACCAGCGTACATGCCCACTTTCAATGCAGTGACCAGGGTACATGCCCCCTTTCAATGCAGAGACCAGCGTACATGCCCCCTTTCAATGCAGAGACCAGCGTACATGCCCCCTTTCAATGCAGAGATCAGCGTGCGTGCCCCCTTCAATGCAATGAATATGGTGCTGTGCCCCCTTCAATGCAATGAACACTTTGCTATGCCCCCTTCAATGCAATAAACACTGTGCTGTGCCCCCTTCAATGCAATAAACACTGTGCTGTGCCCCCTTCAATGCAATAAACACTGTGCTGTGCCCTCTTCAATGCAATAAACACTGTGCTGTGCCCCCTTCAATGCAACTGTGCTGTGCCCCCTTCAATGCAACTGTGCTGTGCCCCCTTCAATGCAACTGTGCTGTGTCCCCTTCAATGCAATGAACACTGTGCTGTGCCCCCACAATGCAGAGTTCAGCGTGCATGCCCCCTTCAATGCAACTGTGCTGTGCCCCCTTCAATGCAATGAACACTGTGCTGTGCCCCCTTCAATGCAATAAACACTGTGCTGTGCCCTCTTCAATGCAATAAACACTGTGCTGTGCCCCCTTCAATGCAACTGTGCTGTGCCCCCTTCAATGCAACTGTGCTGTGCCCCCTTCAATGCAATGAACACTGTGCTGTGCCCCCACAATGCAGAGTTCAGCGTGCATGCCCCCTTCAATGCAACTGTGCTGTGCCCCCTTCAATGCAACTGTGCTGTGCCCCCTTCAATGCAATGAACAATGTGCTGTGCCCCCTTCAATGCAATAAACACTGTGCTGTGCCCCCTTCAATGCAATAAACACTGTTCTGTGCCCCCTTCAATGCAATAAACACTGTGCTGTGCCCCCACAATACAGAGTTCAGCGTGCGTGCCCCCTTCAATGCAACTGTGCTGTGCCCCCTTCAATGCAATGAACACTGTTCAAAGCCCCCATCAATGCAGAGTTCAGCGCGCGAGCCCCTTTCAATGCAGAGCACCACAGCATTGTCCCTAATCACTTCAGAGCGCCACAGCATTGTCCCCAATCACTGCAGAGTGCCCACAGCATTGTCCCCCAATGATTGCAGAGTGCCACAGCATTGTACCCCAATGATTGCAGATTGCCCACAGCATTTTACCCCAATGATTGCAGAGTGCCCGCAGCATTGTACCCCAATGATTGCAGAGTGCCACAGCATTGTACCCCAATGATTGCAGAGTGCCCACAGCATTTTACCCCAATGATTGCAGATTGCCACAGCATTGTACCCCAATGATTGCATAGTGCCCACAGCATTGTACCCCAATGATTGCAGAGTGCCACAGCATTGTACCCCAATGATTGCAGAGTGCCCACAGCATTGTACCCCAATGATTGCAGAGTTCCCACAGCATTGTACCCCCAATGATTGCAGAGTGCCACAGCATTGTACCCCAATGATTGCAGAGTGCCACAGCATTGTACCCAAATGATTGCAGAGTGCCCACAGCATTGTACCCCAATGATTGCAGAGTTCCCACAGCATTGTACCCCCAATGATTGCAGAGTGCCACAGCATTGTACCCCAATGATTGCAGAGTGCCCACAGCATTGTACCCCAATGATTGCAGAGTGCCCACAGCATTGTACCCCAATGATTGCAGAGTGCCACAGCATTGTACCCCAATGATTGCAGAGTGCCCACAGCATTGTCCCCCAACCCAATGTACTTACCTGGCGGCGGCTCGGCTATCGGCGGTGGCTTCTCCCCCTCCTCGATCCTTCGTCCTCTTCTGCGGCAGCGGGAAGGTGAGCAGAGCGGCTTCTCTCTCATCCTCTTCTGCGGCGGGAACCGGCGGGAAGGTGAGCGGCGGTGACGGTGAGTGACTGATGCACGCACCGGCACCGCCCCCATTGCCACGTCAGCGATGTCCTGGATGATGATTGGTCCAGGCTGGAGACTGGACCAATCACAGCCAGGATATCACGAAGGTGGGGGTGGCCAAGCGCTCTTTCCTGTGCCCAGGTTACGCCCCCAGAAGGCAGCCAATCGGCGCCTTTCTGGGTCGTAAACCCCACCCCCCCTTTAGATACCACATAGGCCGGCGAACCGTTTTTTTTTTTTTTCTATAACTTTATTGTTTTTTTTTTTCCTTTTTTTTAAGGGGGCGGCGCCCTGGCGCCCCCTATGCACGGGCCGCCACTGCCTACCACCTACCTAGGAGGGTGCTACACTAATGATTTGTACAGGGGCAAAATTATATCTTTCTCTCTGGAGTCCATACCTCTCTTAATACAAGAAAGGATTTTACCTCCTTTGGAAACCGCAGCTTGGCATTGGATGCTATTGTTAAGCTTATGATCTACCAAAACATCCAGATCCTTCTCCACCATTGATTCCCCCAGTTGTACTCCTCCTAATATGTAAGATGCCCACTCCTGTTCCTTGTTTAACAAACACGTCTGAGCCCTGCACCCTGTGCAATATGCACTTTTGAGCCTGGTGCCCTGTGTGACATGCACTCCTAAAGCCTTGTAACCTGTGGAACACTCGCTCCTGAGCCCTGTAAGACGTGCACTCTTGAGCCCTGCACCCTCTGTGAAACACATCTCTTAGCCCTGTTCCCTGCACAACATGCACTCCTGATCCCTGTACACTTTGTTGTACATTTCATACTTCTGACAACTGCACTCTGTATGCTGGGCTGCATATGGCAAACTCCTAATCGCTACACTAACTGTGTACATTAAATATTACATTACATACTTTTGACCAAAGTGTTTGGCCCCTTTCACACAGGCTTTCCAATCTGGTCTGCCTGTCATTTTCCCAGACCAATCCAATCAGAAAATTCCATGCAACTCTTTGGGCAGGCAGATGTAAAAGGACAGGCTGTTTGCATACAGCCTCCAACAGAACCATGACAGGTCTGTCATAGTCCTCTGTGAACATGTGGTCACAAACTGAATGTACACAGATGTCACATAAATGTGACGGCTCCAATTCAGGATGGATAAGTTCACAGATTCCTTGCTAAATGGAGCGGAGTGGCACCATATGAAAGGACCCTTAAATGTCTCACCAGTTGCTTCTTGGTAAGTAGTCCCCAACTATTTTATGAGGTTCTTCTTTGAGGAAGGCTGAAAAAACATATGTGACGGAAGAGTAGCTTTTCTACCAAATTATGTTGTTTTTGAGTAGGTAAAAGGACTGACGCACACAGCACGTAGTACCATGCCCCTTTCAGAGCCTTACAGTGGTAACTATTGAGCACTGCATTTTACTACTCCACCTCCAGGTGGTGGTGGTTGAGTACCAGCGCCTATTTACTGAGAAAAGAAGACATGACTTTTATACACCTTGTTGTATGAATTTCTATGGCGAATATAAGCAGTACTGGATGCAACGTATTCTAGGTACATCAATATTAAAGTGTTACTAAACCTAGGATCCTGCATTCACTATATCTGGTCCCCCACGGTACACAGAACATGGAAATTCAATTATTTTAGTAAATATAAACTGTTAAATACCTTTTGTCATCAGCAGTATGTCGCAGTCTCATGACTTCTATCAATGTCCAGCCAAGCACTGGTTAAAGCTTGTAGGAGGAGTTTTCATTCTTCTATGACTGTCCTATGAGGCTACATGATCCCTAACCCCCTGTCCGGACAGTGCTGATTGGCCCTGTGCTGATCACATGCACCCTCCCGAAAAAAAAAAAAAAACTGTACAGCAATGCACACCAAATTGAGCATGTGCAGAGTGACTCCAAAGGCTCTGTCTTATCCGGAGATGGATGGGGAGCAGTGGAAGAAGGGGAGGATTAGAGAAGACAGCCTTTTTACACAATGGGAAGGATTAACCTCTTAGGTTCTACACTGAGTACGAGAAGCATGTTTTACTGCATATACAGACTGATTTTATTGTTGTGTGTTTAGTAACACTTTAAGGGAAAATACACTATGATCATTTGATCTGAAAGGAAAATACTCTAAGAACATTTCATCCTAAGAGATATTAACCTAAGAACATTAAATCCTAAGAGAAAATAGCACGACACAATCTGATGTTTTCCCATATACACAACAGACACAGCTTTATACATTATGCAAAAAATTCATAAAACTATTAAGGGAAATCTGGGTAATTTATATAGAACTAATGTGAATGCAGCATTATTGCACAAATATCTAAACATGTTTTTTTTTAAATAAAAATAGACTCTAGTGATCGGCCAGAGGTCATGTAGATGCTTATGCACAATTTTATGCTCACTTCTTTTTAGTGCAAAAAGCCTCACACCAAAAAGGTTTCGGGTGCTAAAATAAATGTACTGGCTTTTTCATGGTTAATAGGAGTTTCATTGGTAGCACAGTTGAATAAATATACAGTTTATGTGAATGCAACTATTGTAAAAGAAAGAAAAATCTTTTCATTTAATCCTGTTGCTATTTTTATCTAATTAGCTAGAAGCCAGATGGCTTTCTCAAAATGTAAGTAGCTCATTCTGATGAGCATAGGAAAGCTACATAATTATACGGCAA
Source organism: Pelophylax lessonae (assembly GCF_965119305.1). NCBI lineage: Eukaryota > Metazoa > Chordata > Amphibia > Anura > Ranidae > Pelophylax > Pelophylax lessonae. Next base: position 420,529,994 of record NC_138771.1, read on the forward strand.
AAAATGAAATATTTCATATTTGCATCACTTTTTTTTATTTCAGTTTTTAAAATAATTGCAACCAAATACACCAAATACTGTTTCGCTGTTAATTAGACAGATAATGTAACAGGGAGTCAAGACAGGGCAAAGATTTTGCTAAACAGATTGGAGGGGGGAGGGGGGCATTATATTTTCTGTATATGAGAAAATGTATTTATTAAGGCTGTTTAAACAGCATTAATAGCATTCAAAATGCATTCAAGAGCAATTTCAGACATAAATTGAAACAAATTAGCGAGCTACTAATGCTATACGGCAAACAATGCAGCTGTGCTAAAATGAGAAAGTTCACTGAATCGTGACCTAAGGGCTCTGCAATTAAAAGCTGATAGAATCCAGACAGCATCTGAACGGGTTACTCAGTATGTACTTACTTAAAGAGTAACTCCATTTTTGTTGAGAAAAAAAACAATCTCCTCTGGGTGATCTATGTACATTGTAAGGATTTTTAACACACCTTGTTGCAGATTCCTACCTTTTGTTATTCTGAAGAAATCATTGTATGTTCCTCATAATTATCTGTCAGCTGTGGCAGCTGCAGGGCTCTAATGAGAAAAGCTGCTGGGTCTGCATCCCTTTAGACGTATTCCTATTAGGAGTATCTCACCAAAAATGACATTTTTTTTGCAGGGGATGCCAGAAATCTGACTTGTATCTGTAGGCAGACTTCTGGGAAAATTGATGAGCCAATCACACAAGCAGGAAATGATGTTTCTGGGGTGTGGTCAGTACACATTCTGTGTACAGAAGAGCTCCAGATAGCCATATTGCTGTGCATTTTCACAAAAGTACAAGAGCTGCAGATTGAAAAGGAAAGGTAATTTTTAACCACTTAAGCCCTGGAGGATTCGGCTGCTCAAAGACCAGGCGCCTTTTTTCAAATTGGCACTGTGTGAATTTAACTGACAATTGCGCAGTCATGCAATACTGTACCCAAACAAAATGTATGTCCTTTTTTTCCCACAAACAGAGCTTTCTTTTGGTGGTATTTGATCACCTCTGCGCTTTTTCTTTTTTGTGATATTAATAAAAAAAGAGCGAAAATTTTGAGAAAAAAATGACATTTTCAAATTTGTCTTTTAAAAAATATCCAATATACTCAATTTATGTCATATAATTTGGCCAAAATGTATTTAGCTACATGTCTTTAACAAAAAAAAATCTCAATGAGCGAATTTTTATTGGTTTGCGCAATAAAGTTATAGCGTCTACAAACTTTGGTGTAAATTCTGGAATTTATGCAGCTTTTACTTTCTGACTGCCTATTTCATTTCATGAAGTGTTAAAATGGCCGGGCAGTACAACCCCCCCCCCAAATTACCACTTTTTAGAAAGTAGACATCCTAAGAAATGTCCTGAGAGGCATGTTGATCTTATTGAATATTTCCTTTTTGTTTGTCACAGGTGTTTGAAAAATGACTAAAAAAAAAAAATATATATTTTTTTTTTTTTACACAAAGTTGTCATTGAAATGATATATTGCTCATGCATGCCATGGGTATATGTGAAATCACACCCCAAAATATATTCTAATGCTTCTCCTGAGTACAGGGATACCACATATGTGAGACTTTTTGGGAGCCTAGCTATGTACGGGACCCCGAAATCCAATCACCACCTTCAGAATTTCAAAGGGCGTTCATAGGCACCCCAAGCTGTTTGCTGAGAGGCATGGTGAGTCCATGGAATATTTTATATTTTGCCACAAGTTTCTGGAAAATTACATTTTTTTTATTTATTTTTTTTAACACAAATTTGTCACTAAAAGATAAATTGCTCACACTTTTTGGGAGCCTAGCTGTGTATGGGACCCTGAAAACCAATCACCGCCTTCAGGTTTTGTAATGGCGTAAATTGTGCATTTCACTACCTGTCACAGTTTCAGAGGCCCTGAAATTTTAAGGTAGCACAAACCCCCCCAATGACCCCATTTTGCAAAGTAGACACTCCAAGCTATATGTGAAATGACACCCCAAAATACATTCTGCTGCTTCTCCTGAGTATGGGGATACCCCATGTGTGAGACTTTTTTGCAGTCTAGCCGAGTACAGGACCCCAAAAACCAATCACCACCTTCAGGCTTTCCAAGGGCATAGATTGTTGATTTCACTCCTGACTACCTATCACAGTTTCGGAGGCCATGAAATGCCAAGACAGCACAACCCCCCCCCCCCCAAATGACCCCTTTTCATAAAGTAGACACCCTAAGCTATTTGCAGAGAGGCATGTTGAGTGTTTTGCAGATCTCACTTTTTGTCACAAAGTTTTGAAGTGAAAAATTAAGAGGAAAAAAATGCATTTTCCTTTTTTTTTCTTAATTTTCCAAAATATATGAGAGCTGCAAAATACTCACCATGCCTCTCAGCAAATAGCTTGGAGTGTCTACTTTTCAAAATGGGGTCATTTGGTGGGGTTTTGTGCTATCTTGGCATTTCATGGCCTTCAAAACTGTGATAGGTAGTAACGAGTGAAATCAACAATTTACGCCCTTAGAAAGCCCGAAGGTGGTGATTGGTTTTCTGGGTCCTGTACGCAGCTAGACTGCCACAAAGTCTCACACATGGGGTATCTCTGTACTCAAGAGAAGCAGCAGAATGTATTTTGGGGTGTTATTTCACATATACCCATGGCATGTGTGAGCAATATATCATTTAGTGACAACTTTGTGTAAAAAAACAAAAAAAATAATAATAATTTTCCCGAAACTTGTGGCAAAATATAAAATATTGCATGGACTCACCATGCCTTTCAGCTAATAGCTTGGAGTGTCTACTTTTCAAAATGGGGTAATTTAGGGGAGTTTTGTGCTATCTTGAAATTTCAGGGCCTCCGAAACTGTGACAGGTAGTGCGGAGGTGAAATGCACAATTTACATCATTAGAAAACCTGAAGGTGGTGATTGGCTTTCGGGGTCCTGTACACAGCTAGGCTCCCAAAAAGTCTCACACATGGGGTATCCCTGTACTCAGGAGAAGCAGCAGAATGTTTTTTTGGGGTGTAATTTCACATATACCCATGGCATGCGTGAGCAATATATCATTTAGTGACAACTTTGTGTAAAAAAAAAAAATTGTCACCTTCCCGAAACCTAGGGCAAAATATAAAATACTCCATGGACTCAATATGCCTCTCATCACCCACTCTTCTAACCACTTGAAAACCAAGCCTTTTCTGTGACTTTTTGTTTACATAAAAAAATTTTTTTTTTTTACTAGAAAATTACTTTGAGCCCCCAAACATTATATATTTTTTTAAAGCAGAGGTCCTACAGAACCTCTGGTGGATGGTGGATGTTACAAATGTTTTTGTCACACGGTATTTGCGCACAGATTTTCCAAACGCAATTTCTGCGAAAAAATTAATTTTTTTAAAATTTACCGTACAAATTCCATATATAATTCCAAATTGTTTGGTAAAATTTAAAAGATGATCTTATGCTGTGTACATAGATACGAAACATGACATGCTTTAAAAATTGGGCACGCATGTGCAGCGGCAACAATCTACGTACATTTTTAAAAGCCTTCAAAGGTCTTTACAGGTTACCACTTACTTAGAGAGGAGGTCTACTGCAAGAATTACTGACTTTGACCTGGCGTTCACGGCGATACCTCACATGCATGCTGCAATTGCAGTTTACATATGACACTAGACCAACGCTTGCGTGCGCATTTGCGTGCAAGCGCGGGGGGACAGGGGGGCTTGATTTTTTTACTTTTTTTACTTTTTATGTTATTTTGACACCTTTCCTTTCATTTTTTTTTAAATCATTTTTATTGTTATCACCGTGAATTTAAATATCCCCTATAATAGCAATCTGTAGTGACAGCTACTCTTTTTTTAAAAAAATTGGGGTCTTTTAGACTCTAGATCTCTCCTCTGACCTTAACGCATCTGACCACACCAAAATTGGTGTGATAAAATGCTTTCCCAATTTCCCAATGGCGCTGTTTATGTATGGTGAAACAAAAGTCATTAAATGCTGGTAGCTTCCGGTATCTTAGGCCATAGAGATGATTGGAGCCATTCTCGTCTCCAATCAGCTCTATGGTTAGATAATTGAGCCACCGCCTGCACTCTCGGGTTAACGGGTGGGACAGGAGAGCCCGAGAAAAACCGCGGGAGGGGGGAGTCCCCTCCCACTGCTTGTAAAAGCAGTCTAGCGGCCAATTATCCGCTAGAATTGCTTTTACATGTAAGCTGACCGCTGACTGTAAAAAATTATACCAAGATGATGCCTAAATCTGCAGGCATCATCCTGGTATAACCACTCAACGTCCAGCAACGTACCAGTACATTGCTGGTCCTTGTATGGCATATAGTGTAGGTTTTTTTTCATGCAGCCTGTGGGCAGAACCAAAAAAAGAGAACCTAGCGGAAATCTCTGCAGGAAAATTGTGTAGTATACGCACCATTAACCGCCCAAACATCCAAACCCACTTCTTAATGGCGGGTATACATGACAAAATTCCACGTATACCTAAAGGTATTTTAACTGCAGTGGTGAAATCAACCTACCACAGCGCTGTTATCAGAGGATTTCAGAGCCCCATTGAAATCAATGGATCCGAACTTCGGTTATCAAAAAACACCATTTTAAAGCCCTAAAACCCAATAAATACCCCTAAAAAGTGCCTAGGGTTCTGGGTCATGCCACAGGGACTATTAATCACACAAAAAAAGTTCTTAAAAATTGTCATTTTTGATAAAAAAAAGCCAATTATTGAAAAAAATTTAAAAAAAATAGATGTTTTGATTTTGACTTTGGATTTGGGGGGGGTCTAAAAAGTGTACCTGTAAAGTTTCAGCTCTGTAGCATGTCCAGAACCAGAAAAAAAGATAATTTTTCATTAGAGCAGGGAACTTGGGACCCCACTTTTACACCTATATTATCTTTTTGGGGGGTTCTGGACATGCTACAGAGCTGAAACTTTACATGTACACCTTTTAGACCCCCCAGACACAAAATCACACAAAAAAAGTTCTTAAAAATTGTCATTTTTGATAGATTTTTGATAGAGAGCAAATTATTGAAAAAAAAAAAAAAAATAAAAAAAAAAGAAAAAAAATGTCTTTGGATTTAGTATCTGGGGGGTCTAAAAAGTGTACCTGTGAAGTTTCAGCTCTGTAGCATGTCCAGAACCATAAAAAAGAAGATCGTTTGTATTTGTGCAATTATAGATCTGGAATATGGCTTCACTATACATCTGAACTTGTGTATAGTGGTACTGTATACACAAGTTCAGATGTTTTGCCTGCCTCCAAAAACCCCCAAAAAATACCTTCAACAACACACCTGGGCGTTTTTTTTTTTTTTTTTGGCGCTAGCGTTTTTTTTTGGGCAGTTTTTTGGGTTCTTTGGAGGCAGGCAAAACATCTGAACTTGTGTATAGTGGTATATATAGCACTATACACAAGTTCAGATGTTTTTCCTGCCTCAAAAGAACCCCAAAAAATTTGGGGTGGGCATTTTCTTTTCCAAACACATGGGCTTCTCCCCCACATCGGAAGTTAGAGACCCAGAAGGGAGATATATTCTGGTGTCGGGGACTATGGAGGGGACTCCCTATACGTTTGTTTCTTACTATGCCCCCAATCAGGGACAAACTCGGTTTTTCGCTAAAATGTGGGCTAGGCTGGCCCCGTACCTTACGGGCTCTTTGATAGTAGGGGGGGACTCCAACACATCTTTTGACAGAATGTTAGACAAATCAAGCCCTAGGCGACCTCGGATCTTAGGCCCACCCAAACGTGGTCTCACCATCGCCAAGCATTTTCGCTCACTGGGCCTGATAGATATATGGCGGGAACTCAACCCTTCCTCCAGGGAATATACACACTTCTCTGCCCCTCATGGTACATTTGCCAGAATTGATCATATTTTCCTGTCTTCTGCTGATGTCCCTCTGGCCGTCAAAGCGATTATTAAGGACTCCCCACTGTCGGACCATTCATTGGTCATCCTAGATCTCATGTCCCCTCGGTCTCGGGATGGGGTGCTTAGATGGCGCCTGAACGAATCCTTGCTCAGTAATCCCTCTCTCTGCAATATGCTGGAAAAAGACATTACTGAGTACTTCCAATTGAATGAACAAAGTGAGGTCTCGCCAGGGACCCTGTGGACTGCTCACAAGGCAGTCATGCGGGGTAAGCTTATCCAGTTGGCGGCCAAACTTAAGCGGGAAAATCAAATTGATATAGCTAAACTGGAAAGGGAGTTCCAAGACTTGTCTAGGGCTCATAGGAAACAACCCTCGTTAGCTTCGCAACAGCATCTAGAAGCTAGCCTTCTGGCCCTAAACATGGCTCTTACCACCCGAGCTGAGAAAAGTCTGCGTTGGTCCTCTGCACAGTTTTATTACCAAAGTGACAAAATAGGGCCCAGACTTGCTGCCAAATTATCCCCCAGACCCAGATCCTATGCCTTTCCTAAAATTAGGACTTCGGAGGGGTCCATGACTCAGAACCCACAAAAAATTATGAACGCTTTTCACAAATTCTACTCTCAGTTATACAATTCCAGTGAGGGAGCAACCCCCCATGGCAGGACAGCCTTCCTGGATGGCCTTTTGCTACCCAGTATAACCAAATCTCATAGAGCCTCCATGGAATCCCCCATATCGGAGCTAGAAATCTTGGATGTAATCAAACATTTGAAAAAGGGGTCGGCCCCTGGGCCTGATGGTTTCTCCTCAGGTTACTATAAGGCGTTTGGTCAGGTGCTTGCCCCACATATGGCGCGTTTCTTTAACTCCCTCCGACAGGGTCAGCAACTAGAGGCTTCGGCCAATACGGCGTACATTTAGGTTATCCCGAAGCCGGGTAAGGACACTTATGATGTTAAAAATTATAGACCGATCTCGTTGATCAATAACGATTTGAAAATTATGACGAAAATATTGGCCAATAGGCTGGCAGACTTTATAGGTCGCTATGTCCACAAGGATCAGGTGGGGTTCATGCCGGGGAGGCAGGGTCCAGACCAGATCCGCAGGGCTGTAGACATCGTTTCACTTCTGGGGGCTCCTTGGGATGGCGGGAGGCCTCAGCAGGGCTTCCTCCTCTCCTTGAACCTCCAGAAGGCCTTTGATACGGTCGAATGGCCGTACGTGTTTGATGTCTTGGCCAGGTGGGGCTTTGGTCCCTCTTTCTTGAACGTCTTGGTAGCCCTTTACTCCTCCCCACTGCTCAAGTGAAACTGCAGGGCCACTATTTGGACGCGTTTCCGATTTACAGGGCACTAGACAGGGTTGCCCACTGTCTCCCCTTATTTTCGTGATGGCCATCGGAAAGCTGGCTATCGCTATCAGAAGCCATCGTGATATTAAAGGCATTTCATGTGGGAGTAGGGAACACAAGTGCGCACTGTTCGCTGATGACCTTCTCCTCTTCCTCTCAAGCCCGATCGTTTCAAGTCCCAACCTTCTCCAGCTTCTGGATGAGTTTGGGAAAGTCTCAGGCCTCCGGGTTAATCTTTCTAAGTCCGTAGCCTTGAACATCAGTCTCCCGCCGCCTGTATTACATACTCTCCGAGAACACTTTCCATTCTCCTGGGCCTCCACCTCCATCCCGTACCTAGGGGTTAATCTAACCTCCTCCATTTCTTCTTTATACCAAGCCAATTACCCCCCTCTTTTCGCTAAATTGTCCGCAGATATGGAACTTCGGGCCAGAGGGAACATCTCCTGGCTGGGAAGAGTTCATTCAGTTAAAATGAACCTTCTCCCCAGGATACTGTACCTCTTTTGTTCACTCCCAATACCGATAGCTAAGGGGAAACTTCAAAAGCTCCAGTCTAAAATAGCTCAGTTTATTTTGGGGCGCCAGGGGTCCCAGACTCCCACGGAGGGTCCTCACCAGAAGCCGCTTATACGGGGGCCTAGGGGTCCCCCTAGTCTGGAGATACTACCAGGCGGCCCGACTGGCACAATTCTCGATAATTTATGCTATGGGGGGCAGACCAGACTGGGTAGACATGGAACAACAAGTTGTTTCCAATCACACTATAGACTTCTTGGTTTGGTCCCCCTCACGCAGGAGACCCCCTATTTTGGCACCTACCCTCTCCCACTCTATAGCGCTTTGCGACAGGCTTTATACACATCCTATGCTCATCTCTGCTCATAAACCCCTGACACATATTTTTAACAATCCGTACTTCGCTCCGGGATTAAAAATTGGTGCTTTTAGATGGTGGACCAACAAGGGTCTATTCAGGATAGGGCACTTTCTGTCACCTCAGGGCCCCTTGTCGGTCGCGCACTGTTTGTGTAAACTTAATATGCCTCCCTCAGAGAAATTTAGGTTACACCAGATCAGACACTTCCTGTCTTCCATGGTCACGGGTTCAGATGCCGAACCCCAGGCCACTCCATATGAATGCTGGTGTTCGCAAGCCCAGGTCCAGAGGGGAGGTATTTTACAGGGCATTGATCGACTCACCTGAAAAGCCTGGATACGCCCTTTCTTGGGAAAGGGGCCTCGAGTTTTCATGGGAGCCGGACACCTGGAATGTCTCTCATAGAAGCAAATGTTAAGATTATTACTCGTTGGTATCTTGTTCCCACCCGTCTAGCTAAAATGTATCCAGGCACTGATCCTCTTTGCTTTCGCAACTGTGGACATCATGGCTCCATGCTTCATATTTGGTGGGAATGCCCGCGTATCCGTTGCTTCTGGAATAAGCTGTTTTGCATGATCCACAAAGTTACAGGGCTATCTGCTCCCAAGACCCCGGAAGTAGCGTTGCTTCTCGGCCCTGGAGTAAAAGGGCCTAGAACCAGTGTAAAACTCATGCACTTTATGTTGTTGGGAGGAAAGCTTACCCTGGCTCGGGCGTGGAAGTCTCCCTCGGTCTCTATGGGGGCGACCAAACGCAAAATCTCCTGAATCATGACCCAGGAGAAGATGGTTAGCATCTTCCGAGACAAGCAAGCGGAATTTGAGGTCATTTGGGAGCCCTGGTGTCTGTACATCACACCTCCTTCAACATAACTACTCTACCAGAAGGGGTTGTAGGAGTTTCATCTCCTTTTATCTCTCTTCGTATCCACTCCGGCATCTCTGTCCTTTCTCCTTTCTCTTCCTGAGTTCTTCCTTTTCTTTCCTTTCCTCTTTCTCTCTATTATTCTGACTCGTCTCTCCTTTTCTCTCATGGATTTCGGTATCTCTAGCTCTCTCAGGAATTATCTTCACCCAGCTTTTTTGTTTACCAAACCGAGTTGGTAAGGTTCTGGATAGGGATTCTTACCTTCCCAGTTCGCAGTAGGCACTTATCTTTTGCACACTTATTAACAGTTTTATATTTACTTGCTCCTACAGTGTCTTCGGACTCCGTTCTGGTCCACGGACATTTTTTGTTTTACTATGTTTTTGTCATGCCTATATTCCATTGCAATGTTTCTGTTGGCTTCCTCACTTGGGCTCTTCACAGGTGGGTGTTGATTGTATTTTAATGTGCGCCTGGTTTTGGCTATGTTCCCTGAGAATGTATGTTGTTGTTATCCTTTTGTCTTACAAAATAAAAAACTTTTGCAAGTAAAACTCCACTAGTGTGTGGTAGCGCTCAAAACATTCCCCGGTGAAGAGACCAGGTTGGTCAGGACAGGTGGGACAATAATAACAGGTGTCATGCCTAAATCCGTGCCTGCTACAGACACGACATCTTCTTTGGGGGTGTCTTTGGGTAGGGGTACTCGGGAGGACATGTGAAAAATGCATCTCATGCATCCGGCTCACTGCATCTGGAAGGGGAAGTTGGGCAGGAACACCTCCTGGGTACAGGTAGGCATTGATGATCTCTTCCTGGAATTCTCAGAAGGATCCAGTTCGTCCTGACGCTTTGTATAGTACAAAGGCGTTCAGCATAGCCAATTGAAATAAATAAACAGACACTTTTTTGTACCAGCGTCTGGCTTTACGGGCAACTAAGTATGGCGCCAAAAGCTGATCGTTAAGGTCCACCCTCCCATATTAAGGTTATAGTCGTGGACACAGAGGGGTTTCTCCATAACACCAGTTGCCGTAGTAATTTGGACTGTCGTGTCTGTGTGAAGGGAGAACAGAACGAAAACATTCCGTGTATCCCTCCACTTCACTGCAAGCAATTTGTCAGTTTTCAAGCAGGCTCTCTCCCCCCGACTAAGATGGGAATTTTTTCAAGCCGTTGGGGGAAACCCCGTCAATTAGGTCGCACGGTGCCACGTGCACCAATTTGTAATTCGAGCAGGTGACTAAAAAGTGTCACGCTTGTGTAAAAATTGTCCACGTACAAATGGTACCACTTTCCGGATAAGGGTGACACCAAGTCCCAAACTATCTTGCTGTTGCTCCCTATGTAGTCTGGGCAGTTGGGGGGCTCCACAGTGCTATCTTTTTCTCGTAGACCCGGAAACTAACTGTATAGCCTGTGGCCCTGTCACACAGCTTATACAGCTTGACCCCGTATCTGACACGCTTGCTAGGGAGATACTGTTTCATAGCAAGGCGGCCAGTAAACTTAATCAGGGACTCATCAATGCAGACAACTTGTTGGGGGGTAAACAAGGCTGAAAACCGCTGATTGAAATGGTCTACGAGAGGCCGCATTTTGTGGAGCCGGTCATATTCAGGGTCTCCCCAAGGACGACAGATTTCATTATCGTTGAAATGCACAAACCGCAGAATTTGCTCATATCTCACCCTGGACATGGAAGCAAACGCGCATATGGTGAATTGGGCTAGTAGACCAATATAACCGCAATTCACTCTTTTTGGTTATGCTCATGTTGAGGGAAAGGCCCAGAAACGTCCTAAACTCGGAAACCGTTACAGGTTTCCAGCCGAATTGTCTGGCAAGGGGCGAATTTGGGTTGGCGGCGATTAATTGACCAGCGTATAAATTTGTTTGATCCACAATAGATCTGAAAATGTCTTCAGTGAAAAACAGCTCATAAAAATTCAGGGGAGTAAAATTGGCTGTTTCCACGTGGATTCCAGGTTGGCCAGTGAATGGGGGAAGTACGAGCGCTGTAGTGTTGTCATGGACATGCAATAGTGTCTGGTAGCTTAACTTTCTTCATGTCTGCATTAGAGGCCAGACTCTTCCTTCTGGCTGCTTTTATCATCTCTCTTCCCTGTTTGGCTCCACCCCAGGCCATTCCAGGAAGTCTATATTAACCAGTGCATTGCAGGTCTGCTTTGCTGTTCCACAGTGTTTGTTAGTTGTCTTCCTGTCTACCGTGTGCTTGTTCCTGTCTACCTTTCTGTGTACCGACTTTGGCTTGTCTCTGACTACTCCTGTTTGCCTGTGACCCTGATCGTTGGCCTGTCCCTTGGTTACCCTCGTCTGCCTGTTACCCCGACCTTGGCTTACCCATCACTATTCCTTGTGTCCTGAGTGGCTGCTTCCCCTCTCTCCCTACGGAGCGTGACCCGGGGGACCCCAGGGGCCGCGACCTGGGCCCAGCTGCAGCTAAGTCCATCCTCACCACTAGAGGCTCTGGTAAACACCTGCTGGGTCTTAGACTCTGCACCCTGTGGAATCTTGGGCTCACGTTCCGGTCCATCTGCAGCAGTCAGCTATCGGGTTCACTACCTTGCGCTGCACCCCTGCCTCCAACAGGGTTCAGTTCTCACCTGCCCACAGGTGACCTGACAAGTGTTAGTGGGTTGCCAATCAGGATATGCCAGCGCATCAAGGAAGGGCACTATGGGCTCTACGGGCCTTGCTTAGAATATGTGGTGGCTGTGGGCGACTACTTGTGCTAGCCACCGCACCAGCTTCAACTGCACTTATGGGACTCGCCACATCACCAAGTGTTACTGCAATGCTGGTTGTACTAGGTCCAGGGTGTACTAGGCTGCTGGTGCTCGCCAGATCATCAGAAGGCTGAGGGGCACTAGTACCAACACTCTGCTCCATATGAGCACGCTGCGATCTCTGCACCTCTTCAACTCCAGAATGGGGTTGGGTATGCCTGGTTCTAACAGGGACCCATCCGTCGTCTGAGCTATCTGTCAGGTAGCCGCTGCTCTCTTCAGGTTTGTATACTGACCCTGGTTCTGCCAGTCAGGCTTCCCCATCGCTCTCATCTGATATGGTCAGTATACTGTAGGCCTCTGTGTGAAAAAACTGCTAATGCTAGCAGGGATCAGGGCTGACTCTGCTAACACAGCGGTTTTGTGTTTTTTGTAAGTGACAGTAATCTATTGATTACTACACTTGCCTGGGTAGGATGGGGTGGGCTGGGCAGAGGGGCTAAACGCAGGTACTGGCAGGAATCAGTGCTGATCGTGTAAACACCGCGTTTTGGGAACCCTAAACTATTGGGGACGCTAGTATAGTTCTAATCAGATCAGATATTGATCTGTTCAAACACTATACTAGTAATGGAGGTGTATGTGTGTGTATGTGTGTGTATGTGGTAACCAAGGGGTTATTTCTAACTATGCGCCAGGAATCTGCGTTATCCTAGGCTGACACTAACACTAACTAACTGTACACTATAAAAGTGACACTGTGACAGGGCAATCAAGGGGTTAAATGGGGGTGATCAGGGGGGATGAGGGGGTTTATCTTTATTGGGGGGTTTGGGGGTGGCAGGGACCCTAAACCTACTTCGGACAGAAATGTACTCGCTAGCGCTAACTGAAGTCACAATCACACTATCACAGATATACAGAAAAACACTATTTACCTGTGTATAGTGTGCAATGTGACAGGGGGGAAGGGGTTAGCTGGGGTGATCAGAGGGTTAAATCTTTATGGGGGGGTGGTGGGTATCCTAACCCTAAAAGGAACGGCTGCAAGCACTAAACCTGGTCACAAGTTACACTGATACAGGTATATAGGAAACTGCTATATACTGTATGCAGTGTGTGTTTTGACAGGGGGTGTAGGGGTTAACTGGGGGTGATCAGGGGGTTAAATATTTATTGGGGGGTGGCGGGGACCCTAAACCTCCTTGGGACAAAAACGAACTCGCTAGCGCTAACTCAAGTCACAATCACACTAATACAAAATACAGTAAACCACTATATTACCTGTATATTAGTGTGCAATGTGACAGGGGGGGAAAGGGGTTAACTGGGGGGATCGGGGGGTTAAATCTTTATTGGGGGGGTGGTGGGTATCCTAAGCCTAAAAGGAACAGCTACAAGCGCCAAACCTGGTCACAAGTCACACTTATACAGGTATATAGGAAAATGCTATATACTGTATACAGTGTGTTGTGACAGGGGGTGTAGGGTTTAACTGGGGGGTGATCGGGGGTTAAATGTGCCTAGCCTAGGTGTGTGTGGGTGTGCTTGGTGCAGTAATCACAGTTCAGATCCGCTCTCTCCTCTCGATGAATCCAAAAAGGATTTTGGGAGGAGAGAGCGGTCTTTTGTGTGCCTGTGTTTACATTTCACAGGCACAGACAGTATCTGATTGGGCAGGACCGATCAACAGGTCCAGGCCAAAAATCATTGGCCTGGACCTGATGACTGATCAGTTCTGAACCCAATCAGATCATTAGCGGGGCCGGGGAGCGCGCCCCAGAGCGACGTAGGGCTACGTCGCTTTGCCTGTAAGCAGCTGACTGCCGCAGTAAATAGTCGTGCGGCGGTTGGCAAGTGGTTAATAGAATTCAATTACAATATGATTTGTGTCACAATTGTATACGCTATATTGTTTTTTCTTTATTTACTGATTTTTTTTCCCCACAAAAGTGGAGTTACCCTTTAAGCCTATACTGCATAGATTTATTTTTCTAAATTTTCAGTTTCACCTATCACATTCAAACTTCCATGGCTGGCATAAATCTGGTATAACAAAATAGAGAAAAAATTAATGCGCTAACTTAAAAAAATATAATGTAAGCAGCTGACACCAATCACTGAACTAAAGAAAGTGATACAACAATACAAATACAAAAATATGTGCAGCGCTAAAGAAAGAAAAAAATGTATTATCCAACAAAATGAATTGTCCAATCACAGGAAACATTCCTCAACGACGGAATAAACAATGATGATGTAGAAAGTCCAATATGTATAAATTGGTGCAAATCAAATAAGTGCAGCAAATCCCGTCACCAGTGAAGGTAAAAATATGTTGCGCTCACCAGATAGATGGGACCCCAAACACCTTATAGTGTAGGAGTCAAACAGGCTTAAAATGATGGAGTGTCCCCACAGATTTTCACCGATTCTAATGGAAACCATGCAAATCTCCAGCAGATGGAATTGTTCAGAGATTCCCCTTCAACATGGTGGATGGTGAATCCGAAAAGAAATGGAGGGACATATAGCGTAATATTGCTAAGATCAATTTATTATCAATAAAGCTGATACACTTACAGACATCCGTGAAAGACAGGCATATAAAATGTAAAACAGCTGGGCTGACCAAGTCCTCTTTACATGTTTCGGCATAAATGCCTTTTTCAAAAGATAAAGTCAGCAGGTAGCTAGTACTCATATATATAGAAAAGTAAATCATTGGGTACACCTGTATGGAATGGGCAATGGACCGCAATAAAACCGGAAATAACGCCGGCGTGCGTTCCAAACCTCACTTTGATATGGCGCCCAAACAGCAGGTTTATTGTGTTACAAGGGGAGTAACAACAGGAAGTGATGTAATTAAAAGTTTGACAGGAAATGACGTCTATGGGGGACGGCTCTAGCCATCATCAACACCAAGCCTCGTTCTGGAATACAAAACCGGATATGTCGACATCACTTCTGGGATTGGGCGGAAGTGATGTCAACGGAATACGGCGGACCACTAAACCGGAAGATCGGGCGCATAAATCGCCATATCAACATCCGGAAAAGGGGACAGCTCGAATTAACCAATAGAACTAAGCTATATGACGCCAATAAAAGAACAAAAAGGAGACATAAAAAACAACATAATTATCGCACCAAGCTATAATATGTCCTCATATAGAAATGATTCAAAAATATGTCAAAAATGTGGGATATCTGTATTGTAAAAAACAAATCATGGGATATCCTTAATGAAAAAAGGGAAACATATAATATACGGTCCATAGTCCATCTCCATATTTGGTGTCCCATAATACAGGATGTCTATATTAAAAAACATCATACGTTAAAACAATAACTAAATAATGTATACAGCCAATAAATGAATAAGGATGTAATAAAATATAAAAAAAAATTTTAAAATTACATTAAGAATAATAAAACCATTAATGAAATTGATAGAGGGTAAAGGGAACAACAATAATTGGAAATAACAAAAAAGCAGATAAAAATGAGATAATGAATGGGATACACTAAGAAGTGTTTATAAAGGCGTTTATATCCCATTCTATATTTAACCCAAAGGGATAATAAGATTTCAGGGTATAGATCCAGTACGTCTCTCTCCTGGAGACACCACGAATTTTGGAGCCACCCCTCCAGGGAGGTACATACTGGTCTATAACCTGAAATAAAGTACCAGTGGGATCTTTATGGTGGTATGAAAGATAATGTTTGCCTACATTGTGCTTATCTTTACCTGTGATGATGCTAGTGATATGTTCATTAACACGCACATTAAATGCTCTAATAGTGCGTCCAACGTATTGCTTTTTACAAGGACACGTTATCAAATACACTATATGAGTGGTTATACAGGTGGCGAAAAACTTAATCTGATAAAGACTACCTGTTATTTCCGGTTTTATTGCGGTCCATTGCCCATTCCATACAGGTGTATCCAATGATTTACTTTTCTATATATATGAGTACTAGCTACCTGCTGACTTTATCTTTTGAAAAAGGCATTTATGCCGAAACATGTAAAGAGGACTTGGTCAGCCCAGCTGTTTTACATTTTATATGCCTGTCTTTCACGGATGTCTGTAAGTGTATCAGCTTTATTGATAATAAATTGATCTTAGCAATATTACGCTATATGTCCCTCCATTTCTTTTCGGATTCACCATCCACCATGTTGAAGGGGAATCTCTGAACAATTCCATCTGCTGGAGATTTGCATGGTTTCCATTGGAATCAGTGAAAATCTGTGGGGACACTCCATCATTTTAAGCCTGTTTGACTCCTACACTATAAGGTGTTTGGGGTCCCATCTATCTGGTGAGCGCAACATATTTTTACCTTCACTGGTGACGGGATTTGCTGCACTTATTTGATTTGCACCAATTTATACATATTGGACTTTCTACATCATCATTGTTTATTCCGTCGTTGAGGAATGTTTCCTGTGATTGGACAATTCATTTTGTTGGATAATACATTTTTTTCTTTCTTTAGCGCTGCACATATTTTTGTGTATGTATATATATAAATCTGGTATAAATCTGATTATTAAAAGCCAAATTGCACTTTTACAAAAATATAAAAAAAAGAAAAAAACTTTGCAGCCCCGCAGGTATTACAATTTAAAAAAAACAGCTCTGACTACAATGGCCAACTCCTCTTCATTATTGGCCCCCATGAACTTACTGCTCTCAGATCCAGCATTGGTCTTCTTCCAGTGAAGCCAAGAATAAAAATTGCGAGTTGGGATTTATTTGTTGATATTATTTAAATCAGACTTTTCATATGTGAGAAACAGTGAGGATGCTGCAGAGGGTATAGCGGGTATAGAAAATAATCACCCCCTTTAAAACAATTCACAATTTGTTGCTTTGAAGCCTGAAATAAAGACAGACACAGTTTGTTTTACCCAGCTGTATTTATAACATCCAAGTGAAACTTACAACAGCAATGTGTCAGAAAAAAATAACATGTTGTAAATTGCATATATACAGCTGGATAAAACAAAAACTGTTTCTGTCTTCATTTCAGGCAGCGAAACAACAAAATCTGAATATTTTAAAGAGAAATTAAACAAAGCTTTTTTTTTTATTTCATTTTTTTTTTTTTACCCTGATCTTAATGGAGCTGGTTCACACATCTCCGGGATGGCTGCGGAGTGCTTTGCAAAAAAAGTCCTGTGCATCTTCTGGTCTGCTTCCAGCTAAAAATTTGGGCCTGAATTATCCCTAAAACGGAGAACAGGGACGCACCAGACCCCTGCTGTGAGCCGATCCGCACAGCAATGTGAAACCAGCCTTAGGAAAGAATGTAGGCCTTTTTTAAAGCAATCTGCTGATCTGGACAGAACCACCTCTTGATGGAGTCTATTCCACATTTTCACAGCTTACTGTGAAAACATATTTCCATATTTGGAGATTAAATCTATTTTCCTCTAGATGTAAAGAGTGCCCCCTTTTCCTCTGTGATGACCTTAAAGTGAATAACACCAAGTTAACTATATGGACCACTTACGTATGTATGTACAAAGAAGGATTTTGCTCTAGCTATAGGTTATCACTTCTTGACAGTGCTGAACCCAACAAATTCCATACATTGAAACAAAAGTTTTTTTTTTACTTAGTCTGACTTCTACAATGGATCTTGCACTAGCACCAGAGTGTTGCAGCACCCAACATTTGATTCATTCTCCCTTGTCCCTATTTTGACAGGCAAAATATTATAACTCTGCTTCCCTAGTGGTATTACACTGCAGCAGTGGCGTCACTAGGGGGGGCAGAGGGGGCCAGAGGGGGCCATGCCCCCCCCACCCCCCCAAAATTAGTCTGTGCCCCCCATGTGCTCCCCAATTAATTATGTGCACAACAAAGTCAATTGAAATGTATTCTGTCTCGCGCCACGGGCAGCGCCTCTACAAACACAGGCCAGCGGGTGGAGGGGGGCGTGCACAGTGGAGCAGCATGACGCCAGCATAGAGAGAGTGCGCGGCGCGCATCTGCGCAGTGCGCACCAAGCACCAGCCCGCCCCAGCCTGGCCTAAAGTGCGCATGGGAGTGGCGTCACGTGGACAGTACTGACTGACTACTTTCTTAGTCAGCAGTCTGTCCACTGTGTGTCTGTCGGGGACCGGGACTGGACCGGACGGTGACGCGGAGCGAGGCAAAACACTGGCAGCAAGCATATGCCAGCCAGCCAGCAAGCCAAGCAGCAGTGCCAGTACAGAGGAGTGTGAGGAGGACTCTGAGGAGCTGAGCCAGCCACCAGGACAGGAGGAGCAGGCCAGGGGCTTCGGCTTAGAGGTGGCAGCCTCAGCCTGCCTGGGAGGTGAGTCACTGGAGCAGTGAGTCAACTCACTGCCCATTTGTAATGCATCATACCACTGTCACACCCAACAATTGTCAATGTGGACAGTGGTTGACATGCTGAGCTGACAGAATTTTACAGCTGAACAATGCTGTAAAATTCTGTCAGCATACTCAGCATGTCAGCCCACATTGTCATTTTCAGGGGTATGAGGGTGGTATGAGATGCAAATGTGCAATGGACTCACAGTGAGTTCACTGCACATTTGCATCTCATACCACCCTTGCACCCCTGAAAATGACAATGGGGGTTGACATGCTGACCGAATTTATTTTACAGCTGAGCTGAACTGCTCCACTAGTGTCACCTCTAAAACCGATGTCCCCGGGCCTGCTCCTTGTGTGCTGGCTGTGTCTGGTTCCATTGCTGCGTACTGCTGCCTCGCCTTACAGGTGACTTCACTAATGCTTACAAACAGAATAAAATAAAGATTATTGCGCTAACCTGAAAAATTTAAGCAGCTGACATCAATCACTGAACTAAGGAGAGTGATAAATCAATACAAATACAACCACTAATGCTGTCCGCATGCTCTGGGCCTTCAAATATATAAACATGTAATATTCGTGACTGATGCCAATTGTCAGCAATATTTAATGTTTATGCCTTTATTTGGCCAATTTTTCACAAATGTTTAATGGGACATTGGGTTTAGAGGTGGCAGGTAAGTGGAGCAGTGAGTCCACTGCACATTTCCTTTCTCGTACCACCCTCACGCCCCTGAAAATGACAATGTGGACTGACCCGCTGACAGAACTTTACAGTTGAACATGGCAAACATGTATAATACATGTCCGTAAATTTGCTATGTCCAGCTGTAAAATTCTGTCAGCGTGTCAGTCCACATTGTCATTAAAGGTTTATGCTTTTAATATCCATTGTCAGGAATATTTCATGTTTATGCGTTTGATTTCCATTTTTGGAATCAAACGCATAAACCTGACATATTCCTGACATTGGCCATCAAACACATAAACATGAAATATTCTTGACCATGGGCATCAAACGCATAAACATGACCATTTAGTAAAAAGGTGAATAGTACCTGCGCTATGGAGTTTTTTTTTTTTTGTGGGGTTAAAAGCTGCCACCAACCTACCACTGAGGTAGTATGTGAATAAAAAGGGTACAGATATGTTGGTACACCGGCGCTACCACTGTTTTCAAGGATAAAAAACATAAAACCATAGACCTATGCTGTGCCAGATAGTGAATTGTGTTTCGAAACCTAAAATCATATAACAGCCAACATAATGGTTTAGAATCTTATAAAAGTGCACAGTGCATTAAAGATAATTAAGTGCTGGATTTAAGATACTGGGGGTCAAATTGCTTGCACCCAGTTGGATATATACCAATATACAGATATCACCATTTTTTTATTTTTCCAGCACGCTGACACTTTATTACACATGATCTGGTCCCCTGGCTCCACAAGTAGGGTTGAGCGAACACGGACTGTATTATTCGTGTTCGTACCGAATAATTGGATTTTTGTTACCCGAACACGGACCCGAAAACTTTACTGTATATTCGGGTAAAAATCTGTGTTCGGTCGTTTTATTTTCGGGTTTTGCATGCATTGGCGCTCTTTTCATGGCGGGCTTTCAACAGCCAATCAACAAGCATTTTACTGGTGTGCCTAAGCCATCCCAGCCATGCCTACAAATGTATTAGTAGCTGTGATTGGCCGTCTGAAGCATGTGACCAAGTCTTTATAAGTTCGAGGCAGCGCCGCTGCGGCGTCATTCTGCTGTTTAGTTCAGGGACAGAGCACACATCAACGTGCTGGCTGCTGATTAGGGAC
Source organism: Pelophylax lessonae (assembly GCF_965119305.1). Taxonomy (NCBI): domain Eukaryota; kingdom Metazoa; phylum Chordata; class Amphibia; order Anura; family Ranidae; genus Pelophylax; species Pelophylax lessonae. The sequence continues at coordinate 420,549,966 of NC_138771.1, forward strand.
AGACAGGAAAAAAAAAACATTTGTGTCCGGATAGAATTGAGGGACAGGTCGGAGTGTGTTAGGCAGGGTGAGTTGTAGGCATTTTAGGGCGAGGCTGCTGCTGATTTTTAAGGTCAGACAGTGTGTTCTACAAACTACAATCGATATTGCTGTGTGGGGTGGGGTTTGCAGTCACCCGATCTACGATCATCATCTTATCAATCCTTTTAGGGAGAGAGTCTGCTGATTTTTAGGGTCAGACAGTGTGTTCTACAAACTACAATCGATATTGCTGTGTGGGGTGGGGTTTGCAGTCACCCGATCTACGATCATCATCTTATCAATCCTTTTAGGGAGAGAGTCTGCTGATTTTTAGGGTCAGACAGTGTGTTCTACAAACTACAATCGATATTGCTGTGTGGGGGGGGGGGTTGCAGTAACCCGATCTACGATCTTATCAATCCTTTTAGGGAGAGAGTCTGCTGATTTTTAGGGTCAGACAGTGTGTTCTAAAAACTACAATCGATATTGCTGTGTGGGGTGGGATAGGAGATAGGCAGGTGTCAGTGGTCCACATCCATTTTGCTGTGTGTGGGCTGCAGTGAACACAATCTTTTTGGGGTGCAGTGAACACAATCTTTTTGGGGTGCAGTGAACACAATCTTTTTGGGGTGCAGTGAACACAATCTTTTTTGCCCACTGAGGAGGAGGGAGAAAAGTATTTTTCTATCAGTCACTGTGTGCAGCATTTTTCCTTCAGCTGTGCTGTGCTGACTGATCATACACTGCTGTGTTCAGTTCACATGTGCTATTATTGAGTGGTTTCAAAAATCATACACTTTTTTTCTATTCCACTATTCAGCCTTGGGTTAAAAAAAGTTAAATTGTGGCCTGCAGCAGAGCTGAATGATATTTGGGGTTTTTGGGGTTCATCTCATACTTCTGAAGATTTGAGGGTGCTGCCTGTTCCATACTCCTCCTACTCCTCATCCAGCCTTTTAGGGGTACAAACAATAGTAATTGGGGCCTAGTGTGCTTCTGTACGTGTGAGATACATACACTTTTTTTGATCATATTTTCTATTCCGCTATTCACTAAAAACCTTTGGGGATCAGTTAAATTGCGGGATAGTCTATGTTGGTACGTGTGAGATCCACCTTTCCAAGTTTTTGGGGTTCATCTCATACTTCTGAAGATTTGAGGGTGCTGCCTGTTCCATACTCCTCCTACTCCTCATCCAGCCTTTTAGGGGTACAAACAATAGTAATTGGGGCCTAGTGTGGTTTTGTACGTGTGAGATACATACACTTTTTTTGATCATATTTTCTATTCCGCTATTCAATAAAAACCTTTGGGGATCAGTTAAATTGCGGGATATTCTGTGTTGGTACTTGTGAGATCCACCTTTCCAAGTTTTTGGGGTTCATCTCATACTTCTGAAGATTTGAGGGTGCTGCCTGTTCCAAACTCCTCCTACTCCTCATCCTGCCTTTAGGGGTACAAACAATAGTAATTGGGGCCTAGTGTGCTTCTGTACGTGTGAGATACATACACTTTTTTTGATCATATTTTCTATTCCGCTATTCAATAAAAACCTTTGGGGATCAGTTAAATTGCGGGATAGTCTGTGTTGGTACGTGTGAGATCCACCTTTCCAAGTTTTTGGGGTTCATCTCATACTTCTGAAGATTTGAGGGTGCGGCCTGTTCCATACTCCTCCTACTCCTCATCCAGCCTTTTAGGGGTACAAACAATAGTAATTGGGGCCTAGTGTGCTTCTGTACGTGTGAGATACATACACTTTTTTTGATCATATTTTCTATTCCGCTAGTCAATAAAAACCATTGGGGATCAGTTAAATTGCGGGATAGTCTGTGTTGGTACGTGTGAGATCCACCTTTCCAAGTTTTTGGGGTTCATCTCATACTTCTGAAGATTTGAGGGTGCTGCCTGTTCCAAACTCCTCCTACTCCTCATCCTGCCTTTAGGGGTACAAACAATAGTAATTAGGGCCTAGTGTGCTTCTGTACGTGTGAGATACATACACTTTTTTTGATCATATTTTCTATTCCGCTATTCAATAAAAACCTTTGGGGATCAGTTAAATTGCGGGATAGTCTGTGTTGGTACGTGTGAGATCCACCTTTCCAAGTTTTTGGGGTTGATCTCATACTTCTGAAGATTTGAGGGTGCTGCCTGTTCCAAACTCCTCCTACTCCTCATCCTGCCTTTAGGGGTACAAACAATAGTAATTGGGGCCTAGTGTGCTTCTGTACGTGTGAGATACATACACTTTTCTTTATCATATTTTCTATTCCGCTATTCAATAAAAACCTTTGGGGATCAGTTAAATTGCGGGATAGTCTGTATTGGTACGTGTGAGATCCACCTTTCCAAGTTTTTGGGGTTCATCTCATACTTCTGAAGATTTGAGGGTGCTGCCTTTTCCAAACTCCTCCTACTCCTCATCCTGCCTTTAGGGGTACAAACAATAGTAATTGGGGCCTAGTGTGGTTCTGTACGTGTGAGATACATACACTTTTTTTGATCATATGTTCTATTTCGCTATTCAATAAAAACCTTTGGGGATCAATTAAATTGCAGGATAGTCTGTATTGGTACGTGTGAGATACACCTTTCCAAGTTTTTGGGGTTTATCTCATACTTCTGAAGATTTGAGGGTGCTGCCTGTTCCAAACTCCTCCTACTCCTCATCCTGCCTTTAGGGGTACAAACAATAGTAATTGGGGCCTAGTGTGCTTCTGTACGTGTGAGATACATACACTTTTTTTGATCATATTTTCTATTCCGCTATTCAATAAAAACCTTTGGGGATCAGTTAAATTGCGGGATAGTCTGTGTTGGTACGTGTGAGATCCACCTTTCCAAGTTTTTGGGGTTCATCTCATACTTCTGAAGATTTGAGGGTGCTGCCTGTTCCATACTCCTCCTACTCCTCATCCAGCCTTTTAGGGGTACAAACAATAGTAATTGGGGCCTAGTGTGCTTCTGTACGTGTGAGATACATACACTTTTTTTGATCATATTTTCTATTCCGCTATTCAATAAAAACCTTTGGGGATCAGTTAAATTGCGGGATAGTCTGTGTTGGTACGTGTGAGATCTACCGTTCCAAGTTTTTGGGGTTCATCTCATACTTCTGAAGATTTGAGGGTGCTGCCTGTTCCAAACTCCTCCTACTCCTCATCCTGCCTTTAGGGGTACAAACAATAGTAATTGGGGCCTAGTGTGCTTCTGTACTTGTGAGATACATACACTTTTTTTGATCATATTTTCTATTCCGCTATTCAATTAAAACCTTTGGGGATCAATTAAATTGCGGGATAGTCTGTGTTGGTACGTGTGAGATACACCTTTCCAAGTTTTTGGGGTTCATCTCATACTTCTGAAGATTTGAGAGTGCTGCCTGTTCCAAACTCCTCCTACTCCTCATCCTGCCTTTAGGGGTACAAACAATAGTAATTGGGGCCTAGTGTGGTTCTGTACGTGTGAGATACATACACTTTTTTTATCATATTTTCTATTCCGCTATTTAATCAAAACTTTTGGGTATAAACAATTAAATTGCGGGATAGTCTGTGTCGGTACGTGTGAGATACACCTTTCCAATTTTTGGGGCGCATCTCATACTGCCGAGGATTTGAGGGTGCTTCAGTCTGCCTCCTGCCTGTTCCGAACTCCTCCTACTCCTCATCCTGCCTTTAGGGTACAAAAAATTGTAATCGGGGCCTAGATTGTGTTTGTACGTGTGAGATACACCGTTTTGTAAAATTTGTCCTATTCCGCTATTCAATATACACCCTGTTTGAGTGTAAAAAATTAAATTGCGGGATAGTCTGTATCGGTACATGTGAGATACACCTTTTTAAATTTGTTTGGCGCATCTCCTTCTACCGCCGAGGATTGCAGGGCGCTTCAGTTTGCCTCCTGTTCCCAACTCCTCCTACTCCTCTTCCTCATCCTGCCTTTAGGGTACAAAAAATTGTAATCGGGGCCTAGTTTGTGTTTGTACGTGTGAGATACACTGTTTTGTAAAATTTGTCCTATTCCGCTATTCAATATACACCCTCTTTGAGTGTAAAAAATGAAATTGCGGGATAGTCTGTATCGGTACATGTGAGATACACCTTTTTAAATTTGTTTGGCGCATCTCCTTCTACCGCCGAGGATTGCAGGGCGCTTCAGTTTGCCTCCTGTTCCCAACTCCTCCTACTCCTCTTCCTCATCCTGCCTTTAGGGTACCAAAAATTGTAATCTGGGCATAGTCTGTGTTTGTACGTGTGAGATACACCGTATTATAAAATTTTTCCTATTCCGCTATTCAATATACACCCTTTTGGAGTGTAAAAAAATTAAATTACGGCATAGTCTGTATCGGTAAGTGTGAGATACACCTTTTAAATTTGTTTGGCGCATCTCCTTCCCCCACCAAGGATTGCAGGGCGCTTCAGTTTGCCTCCTGTTCCCAACTCCTCCTACTCCTCTTCCTCATCCTGCCTTTAGGGTACAAAAAATTGTAATCGGGGCCTAGTTTGTGTTTGTACGTGTGAGATACACTGTTTTGTAAAATTTGTCCTATTCCGCTATTCAATATACACCCTCTTTGAGTGTAAAAAATGAAATTGCGGGATAGTCTGTATCGGTACATGTGAGATACACCTTTTTAAATTTGTTTGGCGCATCTCCTTCTACCGCCGAGGATTGCAGGGCGCTTCAGTTTGCCTCCTGTTCCCAACTCCTCCTACTCCTCTTCCTCATCCTCCCTTTAGGGTACAAAAAATTTTAATCGGGGCCTAGTCTGTGTTTATACGTGTGAGATACACTGTTTTTTTATCCTTTTTCCTATTCCGCTATTCAATATACACCCTTTTGGGGTAAAAAAAACATTAAATTGCGGCATAGTTTGAATATTTGACTGTCAGATACACCCGTGCGATACTGTTGTTGTTTTGTTCCGCTATTCAATAAACACCTTTCTAGGGCAAGATCATAAATTACAGAAATATGAGGAGACCGTCAAATAGGGGCCGTGGCCTGGGTCGTGGTGCTGCTGGTAGAGCTCCTGTTGCAAGGAGAGGACGTGGTCGATCTGTGCCAGCTACACGCACAAGTGAAACACCTTCCTCAAGTGTGAGTAGGCGACAGAACCTGCAGCAGTATTTGGTAGGGCATAATGCGCCTCTAGACGTGATGAGGCCTGAAGAAGTACAGGCGATAGTAGATTGGGTTGCTGACAGTGCCTCCAGTTCCTTCACATTGTCTCCCACCCAGTCTACTGCAGAAAGGTCAAAGTTGGCACCTGCAGCCAATGTCCAACCGTCTTTCACCTCACCCCTTTGGAAATCAGGCAAGCAGTCTGAGCCCCAAGCCATACAGCAGTCTCTTCTTCTTTTTGAGGACTCTGTTAGCAGGGTTTCCCAGGGCCATCCACCTAACCCTGCCCCAGAAGTGGAAGAGATTGAGTGCAGCGATGCCCAACCACTTATTTCTCAAGATGAGCACATGCAAGGACCATCGCAGCACGTCTCCGATGATGACGAAACGCAGGTGCCAACTGCTGCGGCGTTCAGAATTGTGGAGATCGACAAGGAGGGCAGGGGTGAAGACTGGGTGGAAGATGATGTGGAGGACGATGAGGTCCTCGACCCCACATGGAATGAACGTCATGCAGGTGACCTGAGTAGTTTGGAGGAAGAGGCGGTGGTCGCACAGAGCCACCAGCACAGCAGAAGAGGGAGCAGGGTGCAGAAGCGGAGCGGCCGTGCCCTAGACACTACGCCCGCTACTGCCCAACGCAGCAAGGGAACGAGCGCACCAAAGTCAGCTCAAAGGAGTTCTCTAGCGTGGAAGTTCTTTAGAAAATGTGCTGATGACAGGACACGAGTGGTTTGCACCCTGTGCAATCAGAGCCTGAAGCGAGGCATAAACCTTCTCAACCTGAGCACAACCTGAATGATCAGGCATCTAAGTGCAAAGCACGAGCTGCAGTGGAGTAGACACCTTCAAAACCAAGAAACGTCTCTGGCTCATCCTGCTTCCTCTTCTGCTGCAGTCTCGGCCGCTCCAGCCACATCTGTAGTGATACCGGCACCTGCCACTCCGCAAACAGAGGATCTGTCAGCAACACCACCACCTGGGTCACCAACCATCTCAACAATGTCCCATGGAAGCGTTCAGCTTTCCATCTCCCAAACACTTGAGAGGAAGAGGAAGTACTCCCCTACCCACCCGCGATCCCTGGCCCTGAATGCCAGCATTTCAAAATTCTTGGCCTTTGAAATGCTGTCATTCCATCTGGTGGAGACGCACAGTTTTAAAAGCCTTATGTCGGTGGCTGTCCCACAGTACGTCGTGCCCAGCCACCACTACTTTTCCAGGCAAGCCATCCCTTCCCTGCACAACCAAGTGGGGGAAAAAATCAGGTGTGCACTGCACAACGCCATCTGTGGCAAGGTCCACCTAACTACCGATACATGGACCAGTAAGCACGGTCAGGGGCGTTATATCTCCCTAACGGCACACTGGGTAAATGCAGTGGCGGATGGGCCTGAGGCGGATAGCAATTTGGCGCATGTCCTTCCACCACCGAGGATTGCAGGGCACTTCAGTTTGCCTCCTGTTCCTAACTCCTCCTACTCCGCTTCCTCATCCTCTACCGCCTCCTCATCCGGACAGCGTAACACCTTCACCACCAACTTTAGCACGGCCAGGGGTAAACGACAGCAGGCAGTTTTAAAACTTGCCTGTTTGGGGGACAAACCACACACCACGCAGGAGTTGTGGAGGAGCATGGAATAGCAAACAAATGAGTGGTTGCTGCCAGCGAGCCTCAAGCCCGGCCTGGTGGTGTGCGATAATGGGCGAAATCTCATAGCAGCTCTGGGCCTAGCTGGTTTGACACACATCCCTTGCCTGGCGCATGTGCTGAATTTGGTGGTGCAGAGGTTCCTTAAAAACTACCCCGATATGTCAGAGCTGCTGCAGAAAGTGCGGGCCGTCTGTGCGCACTTTCGGCGTTCTCACCCTGCTGCTGCTCGCCTGTCAGCGCTGCAGCGTAACTTCGGCCTTCCCGCTCACCGCCTCATATGTGACGTGCCCACAAGGTGGAACTCCACCTTGCACATGCTGCAAAGACTGTGCGAGCAGCAGCAGGCCATAGTGGAGTTTCAGCTGCAGCACGCACGCGTGAGTCGCTCTGCGGAACAGCACCACTTCACCACCAATAACTGGGGCTCCACCAACATGGCCAGTGCCGATGACGCCGTTCTCAGCTTAACTATCCCACTTCTATGCCTCCTTGAAAAAACAATTCGGGCGATGATGGAAGAGGATGTGGCACAGGATGAGGAGGAGGAGGAGGATGAAGAGGTAACATTTCCAAGGCTTTCAGGGCAGTCATTCGCAAGGGGCTCCGAGGGTGGGTTCCTGCACACACAAACGCCAGGGACACAATTGTCCAGCAGGGGCACAGTTCTGGAGGATGAGGAGGATGAGGAGGAGGAGCTGGAGGAGGAGATGGAGGAGGAGATGGAAGCATGTTCACAGCAGGGTGGCACCCAGGCCAGCATTATTTGTCACATATTTAAGCGATATTTTTATTCACTTAGCGCAGCAATATTACTTTATCGTTTATCCATCACTGGTGCGTGGCTGGGGGGATCCAGAGGACACGGACGATACACCTCTCACAGAGGACAGCCTTTCGTTGCCTCTGGGCAGCCTGGCACACATGAGCGATTACATGCTGCAGTGTCTCCACAACGACCGCCGAGTTGCCCACATTCTAACTTGTGCTGATTACTGGGTGGCCACGCTGCTGGATCCCCGTTACAAGGACAACGTACCGTCCTTAATTCACTCAATCGCAAGATGCGCGAGTACAAGCGCACGCTGGTAGACGCCATGCTGCTGGCATTCCCACCTGACAGCGGGGCCACAGTGGAAGCACAAGGCAGAGGAGGAGGAGGAGGAGGAAGAGGTCGCCAACGCAACCAGGGCACCGCCAGCACCTCAGAAGGCAGGGTTAGCATGGCCGAAATGTGGAAAAGCTTTGTCAGCGAGCCACAACAAACAGCAGCACCAGCAGCTCATATGGAACGTCTTAGCAGGAGGCAGCATTTCACCAACATGGTGGAGCAGTATGTGTGCACACGCCTAGACGTACTGAATGAGGGGTCTGCCCCCTTCAACTTCTGGGTCTCCAAGTTGGGCACATGGCCTGAGCTTGCCCTTTGCACCTTGGAGGTGCTGGCGTGCCCTGCAGCCAGTGTATTATCTGAACGGGTATTTAGCACGGCTGGGGGCGTTATCACAGACAAGCGCAGCCGCCTGTCCAGAGACAATGTGGACAAGCTCACGTTCATTAAAATGAACCAGGCATGGATCCCACGGGACTTTTCCGTACCTTGTGCAGAATAGCGATGGATACCGACCTTACCCAGCCATTGTTCCATTTTTGCTCTTTCTCATTCTTTTGGGGTGTACCCTCATTTAAAATTTGTGGCTACCTCGTCCTCCTCAGGGCCAGATTAACATAGGGGCTATTGGAGCTGCAGCTCCAGGCCCCTACCTTTATATAGGCCCCGGGTTGGCCATATTCACTGTTACCGCTCTTCTGTCACTTGTAAACACAGAAGTCTGGCTTCTATGCTCGCTTCCCCAGGCAGCTCCCTCAGAACCTCCCCACACAGCATGAAGGCCGGACAAGGAGGGACAGTTGCCGATGCTTGGATGTGTTTATGGGCTTCAGAGACAGCATCCCATGTTGAATTAGGCATGCATGGCTGCACCCTTCCTCCTCTGGGTGCATGCCAAGGCACGGCCCTTAAGGCCCTTCAAAATCCTCAGCACCAAGCCCATGATGCTCTTAATCCGGCCCTGGTCCTCCTCCACCGCCGCTTCCACCTACACCGCCCATAGGTGTGCGCAGCCTATTGCATTAGGGTGTGCACCCCAAAGTTGAAATACACATGCATGTGTTTGCCTACATGTACATGGCCCCGATACATTACTCTCCCTGCTGGCAAAGAGAAATAGAGCAGAGCAGGTCCGAGGGAGATCTTTTCCATCTCCTCACTGGCAAACAGAGCGATAATGCTATGTGCCCTAGGTGATTAGGGTGTGCCCAGGCACATCCGGCACACCCTGTGAGCATGCCTATGAGACCGCCACATCCACCACCACCTCAACCTCCCTCCTACTCCATATGGGCCTCGTCCTTCAGAGATGAAGAACATTGTTTTATTTTTCTGTTTTTTTTTGTTGTTTTAAGTTATTTCCCTATCCACATTTGTTTGCAGAGCACTTGCCATGCTCTTAACAACGTTTTGCTGCCATTTTCAGCACTCTAGCCCTTTCCATTGGTGTTTTAGAGCCATTTTAGTGCCTGAAAGTTTAGGTCCCCATTGACTTCAATGGGGTTCGGTGTCCGGGAAAAGTTCGGCAAAAGTCCGGGACACGGACCCGGACTTTTTTTTAAAGTTCGGCCGAACCCGCCGAACACGGACATCCAGGTGTCCACTCAACTCTATCCACAAGGACCATATCCAACTGGGTATAAGCAATTTGACCCCCAGTATCTTAAATCCAGCACTTAATTATCTTTAATGCACTGTGCACTTTTAAAAGATTCTACATCATTAGATTGGCTCTTATATGATTTTAGGTTTCAAAACACAATTCCTTATCTGGCACAGCATAGGGCTATGGTTTTATGGTTTTATGGTTTTTAACCTTGAAAACAGTGGTAGCGCAGGTGTACCAACATATCTGTACCCTTTTTATTCCTGACCATTTGACTTGAATATTTCATGTTTATGCATTGGATGTCCATTGTCAGGAATATTTCATGTTTATGCATTTGACGGCCGTTGTCAGGAATATTTCATGTTTATGCGTTTGATGCCCGTTGTCAGGAGTAGGGGTGTCCCGATACCGATATCTGGCATTGTTTATCTGCCGATACCGGTACCGATCCGGAACTACACACATAAAGCATGCGGCTGCAGTACAGAGCAAAGCTGCTTCTTCATGTGTATGGCTCCTCAATTCACAGGCGTTTTATAGTTGGCCCCCCTACTTTTGTCCCTGTCCCCCCATGTGCCCCCCCTAAATATAAAAGCTGGAGACGCCGCTGCACTGCGGTACAGGAAGTCTTCATTCTTCAATAACTATGCATACACTACCACTATCTATTTCCACAACCTGCAATATATCCTTTGTTCAGCAAGGGTGATGGAAGAAAGGGCCTCCTAACAACCTGTGAGTGGGAATACTCTATAAAGAAGACTTACAGCCTGTTACCAAGGAACAGGGTAATATACCAACATGAGGATTAAAAAAATGAAGTACTAAGCAGGTAGACTGCCTATGTCTAGATTTCCTAACAAATGATCTAAAAACAATCACTAACATCTTGTTGAAAACTAGCTTAACCACTTAATGACCGCCTGCCGCATTTATACTGCAGCAGGCAGCCCCTCCTGCGCAAACTGACGTAGATATATATCGGTCGCGCAGAGGGGACTAGCGGCTCCGAATTCCGCCTGACACCCGCGATCGTTCCCTGCTGACAGAGAAGAACGGTCAGCTGTTGTAAACACAGCTGACCGTTCTTCTCTCTGGAATGATCACAGAGCTCCTGTGCTCCTTCTATATAGGATCACAGATCTCTGCGATCATTTCACAAGCCCCGCCCCCATACAGTTAGAATCACTCCCCCAGGCTCACATTTAACCCCTTGATCACCCACTAGGTTAACCCCTTCCCTGCCAGTGTCATTATTACAGTAACAGTGCATATTTTTAGCACTTATTACTGTAGCAATGTCACTGGTCCCCCCAAAAGTGTCAAAAATGTCAATTAGGGGTCCGATCTGTCGCAGTCCCGCTAAAAATCACAGACAGCCACCATTACTAGTAAAAAAAAAAACAATAAAAATTACATAAATCTTTCCCGTTGTTTGTAGACACGATAACTTATGCGCAAACCAATCAAAATAGGCTTATTGCAGGTTTTTTTCACCAAAAATATGTAGCAGAAAAAAATTGGCCTAAAATGTTAAAAAATTTTGATTTTTAAATTTCTTTTTTGAAAATGTTATATACCAGAATGTTAAAAATATATATATATTTTTTTTTTTTTTTTCAGAATTGTTGCTCTTTTTTTTGTTAATAGCTCAAAAAATAGCAATCGCAGAGGTGATCAAATACCACCAAAAGAAAGCTCTATTTGTGGGGAAAAAAAGGACATCAATTTTATTTAGGTACAACCGCGCAATTGTTCGTTAAAGTAACGCAGTGCCGAATCGCAAAAAATGGCCTGGTCATTAAGGGGGCAAATCCTTCTGGTCCAGAAGTGGTTAAAGACCACATTCAGAGAGTAATGATCATAGGTGTGCGCAGCCTATTGCAATAGGGTGTGCACCTGAAACTCAAACACACATGAGTGTGTGTGTCTATATACAGTATATATAGTTTTATATTTATATATATATATATATATATATATATACATATACATATACATATATATAAATATATATATATATATATATATATACACATACACACTATATTGTCAAAAGTATTGGGACACCTGCCTTAACACACAAATGAATTTTAATGGCATGCCAGTTCTAGTCCGTAGGGTTCAGTATAGAGTTGGCCCACCCTTTGCAGCTTTAACAGCTTCAACTCTTCTGAGAAGGCTGTCCACAAGGTTTAGAAGTGTGTCTATGGGAATGTTTGACCACTCTTCCAGAAGCGCATTTGTGAGGCCATGCACTGATGTTGGACAAGAAGGCCTGGCTTGCAGTCTCCGCTCTAAATTATCCCAAATGTGTTCTATCGGGTTGAGGTCAGGATTCTGTGCAGGCCAGTCAAGTTCCTCTACCCCAAAATCCATGTCTTTATGGATATTGCTTTGTGCACTGGTCCAAATCATCAGTGGAGGGAGGATTATAGTGTGGGGTTGTTTTTCAGGGGTTTTTATTGACCCCTTAGTTCCATTAAAGGGAACTCTTAAGGCTTCAGCATACCAAGACATTTTGAAGAATTTCATGCTCCCAACTTTGTGGGAACAGCTTGGGGATGGCCTCTTCCTGTCCCAACATGACTGCGCACCAGTACACAAAGCAAGGTCCATAAAGACATGGATGAGTGAGTTTGGGGTAGAGGAACTTAACTGGCCTGCAAAGAGTCCTGACCTTAACCCAATAGAACACCTTTGGAATGAATTAGAGCGGAGACTGTGAATCAGGCCTTCTCGTCCACATCAGTGCCTGCCCTCACAAATGCGCTTCTGGGAGAATGGTCAAACATTCCCATGGACACACTCCTAAACTTTGTGGATAGCCTTTCCAGAAGAGTTGAAGCTGTTATAGCTGCAAGGGTGGGTCAACTAAATATTGAAAGCTACGGACTAAGACTGGGATGCTATTAAAATCCATTGCGTGTAAAGGCACACACAATCATAAATAAATGTAAAAAACACTTTAAAATACATTAAAACATTGATGATATTAGTAGGGCAGTGGACGTGTCAGTAGGGCAGAGGTTGGTGTCACTAGGGCAGTAATGGACAGTGTGTAGATTTTTTTTTTATATTATTGTTTTATAATTTTTTTAAAAAAATGTAGGAAACCCATTGGGGGGCTTTGGTGTATTATTAGCTTGGGAGAATTTACACTCCAAAGGGTAATTAGGCTGTGCCCAGGCACAGCGACACACCCCCTACTCCCGCTAGGGTTGCCACCTTTTCTTCAAGCCAAACCCGAACACTTTGCTGGTGCACTGCAATTTTTTTGTAGTATACATTGTAAAAGACCTTGGACACTTTTGGGTGGCTTAAAGTAGCTGACTGAGGAAGGGAGAGTATTGAGTCTCTGAAACCTGTTGGCTAATGACCTGTCATGTTAAATCAATATTTACTGGACTGACTGATTATAATAGTGGTGCCCTCACTCTCTCTACCCTTCTTGGACCCCCTTGGGAAGTCTGTGTTCTGGGAATTCCTCCCTGAGCACATATAAGTATCACGATGCTGTAGATCGCTTACTCATAACCACACACGATGAGATTGTGAGTGCTTGCCTGCCAGCACCCACAATCTCATCGTGTGTGGTTATGAGTAAGCGATCTACAGCATCGTGAAACGCGTCAACCCGACACGTCTGTTTGTGCACTGTCTGTCTGCTTCATTCATGAAGAATAAAAGAGTTCATTTGTTTTCATCTTACTACCTTGAGTGCGGTCTTTATCTTTGGAAATTTCTGTGTTTGGACGACGGATCCGACCTGCACCAGGCTCTGGACTTGCACCTGAGCGGCTTTTTCTCTTTGTTTGTTTTTCACATATAAGTATCGCACAGTGCATCACCCAGCCCCAGCATTTCTCAGCCTCTCATAGAGTCTGACAGGCAGTCTGCAGTGTGGTTGGTTGGCACATCTGTACCCTCTACCTGCAGCTAAATGCCCAATGTGTATGGGGCCTCAGACTACTCTGGGGACCCCAACAATACCCCCAGCTGATAGAAGGCTGCTTGAAAATGTACATCTAATGTCAGATCCTTCCTGTTTTGGGTCCAGCACTCTACCAAAACTTTGGCTGTCCAGAATAAATACCAAAAGCAAAATTAAAGTGGCAGCAGGATGAAAAGGGGGGAAGTGGGCTGGACGGGGGGCAGTGGAGTGGACAGGGGGGCCGCAGAGTAGATTGGGGGCAGTGGGATGGATAGGGGGCAGCGGAGTGGACTTGGGCAGTGGGATGGATGTGGGAAAGCAGAATGGACAAGGGACAATGGGAAGGACAATGGGCCAGCAGAGTGGAATGGGGGGCAGTGAAATGGACTAGGGGCAGCAAGATGGATAGGGAGGCAGCGGAGTGGACTGGGGTAAGCGGGATGGACTGGGTGGCAGCAGGATGGACTGGAGGCATCGGAGTGGACTGGGGGCAGCAGAGAGGACTGGGGGGCAGTGGGATGGACAGAGGGCCAGCAGAGTGGACTAGGGAGCAGCAGAGTGGATTGGGGGGAGAATTTTTAAGTGTTCTGAAATTCAAATTTGACAGTACCTATTCTGTGTTTGGAGATGACACCAAGCTATTTAGTGGAATAAAATCTTAGCAAGGGGGCAGTGGAGTGGACAGGGGGGCCGCAGAGTAGATTGGGGGGCAGTGGGATGGACAGTGGGCAGCAGAGTGGACTGGGGGCAGTGGGATATATGGGAGAAAGCAGAATGGACAGGGGGGCAGTGGGAAGGACAATGGGGCAGCAGAGTGGACTGGGGGGCAGTGAAATGGACTAGGGGCAGCAAGATGGATAGGGAAGCAGCGGAGTGGACTGGGGTAAGCGGGATGGACTGGGTGGCAGCAGGATGGACTGGAGGCATCGGAGTGGACTGGGGGCAGCAGAGAGGACTGGGGGGGGCAGTGGCATGGAGAGAGGGGCAGCAGAGTGGACTAGGGAGCAGCGGAGTGGACTGGGGGGAGAATTTTTGAGTGTTCTGGAATTCAAATTTTACAGTACCTATTCTGTGTTTGGAGATGACACCAAGCTATTTAGTGGAATAAAATCTTAGCAAGAGGTCTCCGTTTTACAAGTAAGCAAACCTGAATGCACTATTTGATTGGGCAGGTATGTGGCAAATGAAGTAGAATTCCATGCAAGTCGTACTGTGTTCCAGCAGCAACACAGCAGCAACACAGGATGTCTTTCTACCCCCTCGTAAACAGCAGAGAAGCTCTAAGCCTGACTCTCTTTATATCTGGCAGTAGACAGAAAGCCATCCGTATTGCTGCCAAAAGACAGCTTATTGTATGTAGCTAATGCTACTACAGTCCAGCACGCTTTGTTCTGTAATGGAAATAGTTTGTTTGCTGTTTGGGTGAGCTTGGCCAAAACAACTACTTAAAGTGGCTTTAAACATGGAATTCTACTTTCATGTTGATAAATGTAAAGCTATGCACTGGGGGGGTTAAAACATGCATGTATTATCTGTTCAATCCTTTCATTAGACCTGAATATCATGCAATGCCAAGCTGTAGTTTCTAAAACAAGCAATTTACTTTCATGCATTAAAAGAGGTATAGACTCCAAGGAGAGAGACGTAATTTTTCCCCTGTACAAATCATTAGTAATACCTCATCTGGAATATGCAGTTCAGTTTTGGCCATCAATTCCCAAAAGCAATATTGAAGAATTGGAGAAAGTGCAGAGAAGGCAAATAAACTGATAAGAGGCATGGAGGAGCTCAGCTATGAATAAAATATGAGCTGTACTGAATTTATTCTCTCCTGAGAAGAGGTGTATAAGTGGGGATATGATCATCAAGTATAAATACATAACAGTTACATGTAGTGAGCTTGGTACAAAGTTATTTATGTTAATGTCAGTGTAAAGGACAAGAGGGTACTCTTTGCTTTTGGAGAAAAAGAGATTTAACTCTAGCTTACGGAAAGACTTCTTCACAGTAAGAGCCAAGAAAATTTGAAATCAGCTACATCAGGAAAAAGTTATAGCCAGCTCAGATATTTGTTTGAAAACATGTTGGATGCATCCCTAAATGCACAAAATATAATGGATATTAACATTAATAAATAATAATAAAAAAATAATAATACCTGAGAATGTCGATCAAGGGAATATTTTATTCCCTTAGGGGATCAGGAATTGTTTTTCCCCTGTTGGACCATGTATTTAAGGGTTTGTTGCCTTCTTCTGGATCAACTGTGGGTATAGGATTCTGTTTATGGAGATTTTCTATTAGTGACTGAGCTTGATGAACTTTAAAGCGGAGCTCCACTTTAAGCACCCTCCCTTTCCCTTTCGTATCTGGTATGTCATTTTTTGGGGGGAGGAGCAGGTACCTAGTTTTGATAGGTACCCTCTCCCACTTTTGCTGGGATCGCCTAGGCCAGTGGTTCTCAACCTGTGGGTCGCGTCCCCTTTGGGGGTCGAAAGACCCTTTCACAGGGGTCGCCTAAGACCATCGGAAAACACATATTTCCGATGGTCTTAGGTAGGGAATGCACCGCGGCACCGGGACCTGAAAAATAAAAGATGGCCGCGGCCGGCCTGACAGGTACACCGCGCATGCGCCGCTAGGGAAACCCCATACATGCTCGGCTATTCTCGGGCATACAGCGCATGCCGGGTGGCGCCATTTTTAAATGCAAGGCACATCACCAAACGGTAAGTGAGACCCCTCCGCAGCCCCTGCATCTCCTCAAAAACAGAAGATTCCCCAGCAGTGCCTCTCCGGTGAGAGAAAATTTATAAGTGTTTATAAATGAAAAGTTGGTAATGTGAACAGCTGCTGCTGACAATTAAGGTGTGGGTGCCTTGAGAGTGCTAAGTGTGAGTGTCTGCACTGCTGTATATAGTCAAATTATATTAGACAGAAAGATACACAAATAAATATGAGTAATCCTCTAAAATTGATAAGTGCTATAAAGTGCCCAGTGCAAACTGTGCAAATATACATTCCTATTTAACCAAATAAAATAATGTCAATTACACTCACACTTAGCACTGCCTCTCCTGTACCACGCCCACAGCGCTGCATGTACCATGCCCACAGCCCTGCATCATGCCTGCAGCCCTGCATCTCCTACACCATGCCTGCAGCCCTGCATCTCCTACACCATGCCCGCAGCCCCTGCATCTCCTACACCATGCCCGCAGCCCCTGCATACCCTGCACCATGGCGGCAGCCCCTGCATCTCCTGCACCATGCCCGCAGCCCTTGCACCATGCCTGCAGCCCCGGCATCTCCTGCACCATGCCCACGGCCCCTGCATCTCCTGCACCATGCATGCGGCCCCTGCATCTCCTGTACCCTGCCCGCAGTCCCTGCATCTCCTGCACCATGCCCACAGCTCCTGCCTCATGCCCACAGCCTCTGCATCTCCTGCACCATGCCCATGGCCCCTGCATCTCCTACACCATGCCCGTGGTCCCTGCGTCTCCTGCACCATGCCTGCAGACCCTGCATGTCCTGCACCATGCCCGCAGACCCTGCACCTCCTGCACCATGCCTGCAACCCCTGTATCAATTTGTAACTATGAAAGTACATCCTGCATATCAGATATTTACATTACGATTCATAACAGTAGCAAAATTACAGTTATGAAGTAGCAACGAAAATAATTTATGGTTGGGGTCATCACAACATGAGGAACTGTAATAAAGGGTCGTGGCACTAGGAAGGTTGAGAACCACTGGCCTAGGCGAATACAGCGGAAGTTCTCCTCTCCCCCTCCCTGCCTGCAATCTTCTGGGACACTTCACCGATCGCAGAAGACTGCCAGAAAATTCAGCAGACACAGCGGGACTCGCTCATGAGCAGTGCGCAACCTTCGGTGAAGCCATAAACTGTCACAGCCGGGTGCCCACCACAGTTGAAATGTCAGTGCCATGGAGAGGAGAGGGAGAGAAGCGACGGTTCGGGTGACCATAATGCTGGATCCTGGGACAGGTGGGTGTGTGTTTATTAAAAGTCAGCAGCTACACTTGTTGTAGCTGCTGTCTTTTAATAAACACAAGATTGACTGGAGCTTATCTTTAGGCTACATTCACACCTGAGCGTAGCGTTTTTCGCGCGTTTTTACCGCGATTTTACCGCGATTTTTGCGGCGTTTTTTACCGCGATTTTACCGCGATTTTTACCGCGATTTTTGTGCAGGCGTTTTTAGATTGAATAGAGATCAATGGAAAACGCCTGTAATCTGCCCAAAAAGAAGCTCATGTACTTTTTTGAGCGTTGGGCGTTTTGTATACAGCGTCAAAACGCTCAGATGTGAACAGGGGCCATTGAAATGAATAGGATTTGTCTTGTTGGGCGTTTTGAGAGCTGATCCTAGAGCAGAAAAACGCCCCAAAAACGCCCCAAAACGCCTAGATGTGAACGGAGCCTTAATGTTAATGCAGTTTCAATATTTTTAAATATGTAGCTTTCTTGAATAAATACCTGATGATCCTGTTGTGAAGATCCTTGCTTCTCCTGTTATGGGGTATTGGGGTGCTGTCTTGCAGTTGTGCTCATTCATCGTCACCCTGTTACAAGCGCCATTGGTAGAGACAAGAACGGCCATGCTGACATACATTGCACACTCCCATGCCATTAGGAAGTTAGTACAAATGAGCGATGTGCAGTTGACACTGGAATGAGTGCATGTTGACAGAAAACGGACACAGAAGATCAGTAGCACTGAGATACAAAAAATAGGTGAAATTGTGTGATAAAAATAAAACATGGCAGTTGTTTATGATAAAGAAAGAAGACTAGAGCAGACATAATCTGGAGCAGTTTTGTATGGGAAGTCTCTAACATTTAATTTTAAAGCTTAATTGAACAAGCTGAAGCTGATTGGTTACTATGGAGAAACCTAAAAAACCCAGATAACGAACTCAGGGTAGCTACAGCCTAGCTACAGACACTACATTTAGACTAGAGATACTGCAGCTTAAGGCAGGGACCCTGCACTGGGAATTTATGTAGACTTGAAAGTTCGAACATCGCAAAAGTTTGGAACCGAATAACAAACCCTATTGAAGTCTATGGGATTCGAACTGTAAAAATCAAAAGTGTCCATTTTGAAGGCTTATATGCAAGTAATTGGGCATACAATGGTTATGGGGGTCTGAGTACTGCCCAGGAGACATGTATCAATGAAAAAAAGTTTGTAAAAAAAAGCTAAAAGTGAAAGCATCAAATTTGAGAAATAACAATAAAAATGAAAAATTCCTTTCAGTATGGTGCTGTAAGATTCTGGTACCTCTGGTACCCTTATTTTTCCATTTTCTTTCAAATATGCGTCCCACCTTTCTAATTAGGTGGTACGCATACACCTTTAAGACGGATGACGTCATCGCCGAGCGCCGCAGAGCGGCTATTTCAACCGCCGGCGTTCTCTCTCACGTTGTTCGTTCAACCTGCCTGTGTGTCCACATGCTTACAAGCTTGTCTTGCTACCGGAACCTCCAGCTATTCTCTTTTACTTGGAAACAGACCGGAACCTCGCTACTGATCCCTGTATCTTGCTACTGGATCACTCCCTCACTACTGGACCCTTCTACTACTAACCTTACTAGTGATAAGTACCCCACAGGGGAATCCTCCATAACCTTACTTACACTATCTACCTCTGCACATTAAGGACTGTTACTATCTATGCATACTAATTCTATCATCTGCACTGTTACATAGATTGCTAGCTCTTGAGTCTACTACCATCTATCCTTGCACTGGGTTAGTCTATCCTGTATTTGTCATCTGCTGTCCTTACCACCTGTTACCATACTCAATTACTAACCTATCTGCATTCTACCTAAATACCATCTAATACTCTCCTGAACATTTCTATCAAGTGCTTACCATCTCTGTCACTGTTCACACCTGTCCCTTCAGCACATCATCTTCATACTAACATATACATCCTATCACTCCAGGAACATCTTATTGAGTGTGCATATCTGTATGCTGAAGCTGACAGGCCCACAGTGATGAGTCTGGAGAGTTGGATCTGGTTATTCAACACATCTCTACATGACTACTGAGTGGAGATTCTGCAGCTGCAAATCCAGCCTACTACAAAAACGCAGGAGCGTTACAGATTGAACGAACCTAAAAAATGGATTCAGCAGATTTACCCACAATTAACATTAAGTAAATGCATTAATGCTTGCTCTTACTGAAGTAAAAGAAGAAAATCAGACTCTGATACAGCAGGTAACCCGTCTTTCACGGCTCACTGCTGCTCAACCCCCTGAACCTAAAATAAACCCTCCTCTAGTGTTTACAGGTGATCGGAAAAAAATTAGTGAATTCAAAAACGCATGTCAATTGCTTTTTTTGTTAAAACCTCGTACATACCCTACTGATCAAATTAAAGTCTGTACCGTTATCTCATACTTAACGGGTGATCCACGGGCCTGGGCAGACTCTCTCTTTGAGAAAAATGATCAGCTTCTCGACTCCTATTCTTTATTCCTAGCGGAACTCGCTAGTTTATATGATGACCCCAACAGGCAGAGTACTGCTGATATTCAATTGAGGGCTTTAAAACAAGGAAGGAGACCTGTAGAAGACTTTGTAGCTGAGTTCAAAAGATGGACCCTTGATTCAGGGTGGAATGATACATCTCTGCGAACTCAATTCAGACTCGGGTTGTCAGAAGCTGTTAAAGACGAGCTCGCCCGAGCGGATTTACCTGGCACCTTGGATGCCTTAATACAACTCAGTATCAACATCGACAGGCGACTGCGTGAAAGAAGGGCTGAGAAAATGGGAATGCCATTGTCTAGTCCTTCTCGGATTTCGGCCGTTGACCCTACTCCCATGGAGGTAGGAACCATACGCCCACCTTTATCAACTACTGAACGAGCCAGAAGAAGATCCAGAAACCTCTGCATGTACTGCATGTACTACATTTGATAATCGTCTGTCCCCTTGTCCGCAAAAAAGAGGGTGAGTGTTCACATGTCTTGCTAGGAGGATTAACGACTTCCTTTTCTAACCCCTATCTCTTTGTTCATTTGACATTACAGTGGGACTGTCATGGTCTTACCTTCTTGCTGTTCTCCTTCGTTTGACATGTGCTGGCGGCCATCTTGGTTTCTGGGTTTCTTGTAGCCTCCCACCCTGCGGCTCCTCCTTCCCACTGGGAGGAGCTGGATGCCTAGCTCATACATATAGGAGGTCTGTGGCTTCAGTTCCCTGCTTGGTCCTCCTGTGTTCACATGCTACTAAGACTGCTGCTACTTCTGGTTCCTGTTCCTGGCTTCGTCTGACTACCCTGCTGGTTCCTGATCCTGGCTTCGTCTGACTACCCTGCTGGTTCCTGTTCCTGGCTTCGTCTGACTACCCTGCTGGTTCCTGACCCCTGGCTTCGCAAAGACTCTGCATCGGTTTCGCCATCCGTTTGGACTTTTGCTTTATAGCTTGTTTTTCAATAAAGCTTTCTTATTTTCACTTATCTGTCGTTGTACGTCTGGTTCATGGTTCCGTGACATTAGGACCAAGCCATGAATTTTGACGGTACAGGGCCATCCTCGCTACCCACGCTGGTTGCCAGACTTGATCAGCAGGATCACCTGTTGGGTCGGTTCGCCGTGGCGTTGCAAACCCTGCTTGAACGCACGGTACCACAGGCCACGAATTCTGACGGTACAGGGCCATCCTCACTACCCACGCTGGTTGCCAGACTTGATCAGCAGGATCACCTGTTGGGTCAGTTCGCCGTGGCGTTGCAAACCCTGCTTGAACGCACGGTTCATTTCGCTCCCGTTGCCGATGGGTCGGTTGTCGCTCCTGGGTCCGCTCCTACCTGCGCTCCGGTTGTTGCGCCAGAGTCTACCCCGACACCTGTTGTTGCGCCTGCGGTGTTTCGGGGCATGTCCGGTTCTGCCCCCCTTCCACAGCGCTTTGGGGGAGAGCCAACTCAGTGCCGAGGTTTCCTTAACCAGGTGGGCATTTATTTCGAGTTGCTGCCACATGCCTTTCCTACTGAGAGATCAAAGGTGGGCTTCTTAATCTCGCTGCTCTCGGACAAGGCCTTGTCCTGGGCCAGCCCTTTATGGGAGAACAACAATCCGGTGGTTGCCGAGTTTTCCGGTTTTGTTGCTTCTCTTCGGAAGGTATTCGATGTGCCGGCTCGTGCTGCCTCTGCTGCGAAGCTCCTTATGTCCATCAGACAGGGTTCACGATCCGTAGCTGAATACGCCATTGAGTTTCGTACCCTGGCAGCAGAGGTGGGCTGGAATAATGAGGCTCTGGTCGCTGCTTTCTCTCATGGTCTCTCGGATGCCTTGAAGGATGAGGTTGCAGCTAAGGACCTACCAGTGGAGCTCGAGTCTCTTATTTCTTTCCTGATTTTGATTGACACCAGACTCAGGGAGAGACCTTCCTTTAAGGAGAGTCTGCGGAGGCCTCCTAACAGATTGGCGCCTACCTTTGTTGTCCCACCCGTGCCTCCCTCTCCTCCCACGCCTCCTGGGGATGACTTGTCTGGGGGTGAACCCATGCAGCTGGGGTTTGCTCGCCTGTCCGAGGGGGAGAGGGTACTCCGGAGACGCGAGGGCCGATGCATGTACTGTGGTCTCGGTGGGCATTTTCGGTTGGCATGTCCGAACCGTCCAGGGAAACGCTCGCACCTGAGATCCTGTCGGGGGCAGATCTTGGGTGGAGTCTCCTCGTCCCCGGTTTCCCGTGTTGACAAACCACTGATCACTGTTGTCCTTTCCTGGGTCGGGGGCTCGGTGACGACCCAGGCGTTGGTGGACTCTGGTGCTGGTGGTTTGTTCATTGATAGTGTGTTCGCTGCCGCCAATTCCATTCCTCTGCAGGCTCGAGGTTCTCCTCTGGCTCTTGAGGCGATAGACGGCAGACCCCTTCTGCCGCCACACGTGACTCATGAGACCCTTCCAGTGGGGTTAGCCATTGGTGCCGTCCACAGAGAGTCGGTCTGCTTCCAGGTTATTTCGTCTCCACACTACTCGGTGGTCTTGGGGTACCCCTGGCTCCAGAAGCATAATCCGATTTTCGATTGGAGATCGGCCGAGATCCTCTCGTGGTCACCGCAGTGTGGTGCTAGTTGCATCCATGGGCCTGTCAAGTTGCTGTGTACTTCCTCGGACTCTCTGTTGCCCCCTGAATACGAGGAGTACCAGGATGTATTCGATAAGGTGCGCGCGGTTGCCCTACCTCCGCACCGCCCATACGATTGTGCCATCGAGTTACAATCTGGTGCCGTTCCTCCTCGTGGCAAAGTCTATCCACTGTCGGTAGCGGAGAATGAGGCCATGGAGGAGTACGTGAGGGAGGCGCTTTCACGTGGACACATTCGCAAATCCTCGTCCCCGGCAGGGGCTGGATTTTTCTTTGTGAAAAAGAAGGGCGGTGAGTTGAGGCCTTGCATCGATTACAGGGGTCTCAATCGCATCACGATCAAGAACGCTTACCCGATACCCTTGATTTCCGAGCTGTTCGATCGCCTTAAAGGGGCCACGGTCTTTACCAAACTCGACCTGAGGGCGGCATATAACCTCGTAAGGATCAAGGCGGGCGATGAGTGGAAGACCGCGTTTAACACCAGGACCGGTCATTATGAATCCTTGGTTATGCCCTTTGGGCTGTGCAATGCGCCCGCAGTCTTTCAGGAATTCATCAACGATGTTTTCCGTGACCTGTTGCAGCAGTGTGTGGTGGTCTACCTGGATGACATCTTGGTATATTCTGAGTCCATGGAGACCCACATTCTGGATGTCAAACGAGTGTTGCAACGGTTACGAGAGAACAAGCTGTTCGGTAAGCTTGAGAAATGCGAATTTCACCGATCCCAGGTAACCTTCTTAGGTTACATCATTTCCGCTGAGGGGTTCTCCATGGATCCTGAGAAGGTTTCGGCTGTCTTACAGTGGCCCCAGCCCAGTGGTCTTCGCTCCCTGCAGCGCTTTTTGGGCTTCGCCAATTATTATCGGAAGTTCATCAGGGACTTTTCCATGCTAGCCAAGCCTCTCACGGATCTGACCAGGAAGGGCAGTAATTCCCAGGTCTGGCCGCCCGAGGCCATCCGAGCTTTTGAGGCTCTAAAGTCCGCCTTTGTGTCGGCTCCGATTCTGTCGCATCCCAACCCTGGGTTGCCCTTTGTCCTCGAGGTGGACGCGTCTGAGACGGGAGTAGGCGCCCTTCTGTCTCAGCGTAGAACACCAGAGGGTCCTCTGCTTCCTTGTGGGTTTTACTCCCGGAAACTGTCTTCCGCGGAGTGCAACTACCAGATTGGTGACAGGGAGTTATTGGCCATCGTGCAGGCTCTTAAAGAATGGAGGCACTTGCTCGAGGGTTCGGTGGTTCCGGTCCTCATCCTGACGGACCACAAGAATCTGACCTACCTCTCTGAGGCCAAGAGATTGACACCACGTCAGGCCAGATGGGCTCTGTTCTTGTCACGTTTTAATTACGTGGTCTCCTACCTACCCGGTTCCAAGAACATCAGGGCTGATGCCTTATCACGGCAGTACTCCGACCTGTCCAGGGAGGAGTCGATTCCGACTTCGGTCATACCTCCGAATCAGATCCTGGCTGCCATTCACACCAGCCTGACCTCTCCCCTGGGTGAGCAGATTTTGGCGGCTCAATCTGGTGCTCCCTCTGGGAGACCCAACGGCAGATGTTTTGTGCCTGAGGAGTTGCACACTCGGTTGTTGCGAACCTACCATAACTCCAAGACCGCGGGGCATCCTGGAAAGAATCAGCTGTCCTGGGCTGTTTCACGTCTGTTCTGGTGGCCTTCCCTACGTTCCGACATCGCCGCATATGTAGCGGCATGCTCCGTTTGTGCCCAGAGTAAGTCCCCTCGGCACCTTCCGTTGGGCCTTCTGCAACCCTTAGCCACCGGGGAGCGCCCATGGTCACACCTGGGGATGGATTTCATTGTGGACCTCCCTGCATCCCGAGGCCATACGGTCATTCTCATGATTGTGGATCGGTTTTCCAAAATGTGTCACTGTGTTCCTCTCAAGAAGTTACCCTCTGCACAGGAGTTGGCCACGATTTTTGCCAGGGAGGTCTTCCGGTTGCACGGTTTGCCCAAGGAGATTGTGTCGGATCGGGGGAGTCAGTTTGTGTCCAGGTTCTGGCGCGCCTTTTGCTCCCAGTTGGGGATTCATCTCTCCTTCTCCTCGGCCTACCACCCTCAGTCCAATGGGGCCGCAGAACGATCCAATCAGGCCTTGGAGCAATTCCTTCGTTGCTATGTCTCCGATCACCAAGACAATTGGGTTGACCTCCTGCCTTGGGCTGAGTTTGCCAGGAACACGGCGGTGAACTCTTCCTCTGGGACGTCTCCCTTCATGGCCAACTATGGGTTCCAACCTGCCGTGTTACCAGAGGTATTCTCTCCCCAGGATATTCCGGCTGTGGAGGATCACCTTTCCGTCCTACGTGCTTCTTGGGTACAGATCCAGAAGTCCCTTGAGGTCTCTGCGCAGCGCCAGAGACTCCAGGCTGATCGCAGACGAGCGCCTGCTCCTTCCTACCAGGCCGGAGACCGTGTATGGTTGTCCACCCGCAACCTCAACCTTCGAGTGCCCACTCCCAAGCTGGCGCCTCGCTTTGTTGGTCCCTTCCGAGTGCTTCGCAGGGTAAACCCGGTAGCCTATGCCCTTGCGCTTCCTCCTGGCATGCGGATCTCCAACGTGTTTCATGTCTCCCTGTTGAAGCCTCTGGTGTGTAATCGTTTCACTTCCTCGGTTCCTCGGCCTCGTCCGGTCCGAGTGGGCAATCGTGAGGAGTATGAGGTGAGCAATATCCTGGACTCACGCCTGGTCCGCGGTCGGGTGCAGTTTTTGGTTCATTGGCGTGGTTATGGTCCAGAGGAGCGTTCCTGGGTTCCCTCCGCAGATGTCCATGCTCCTGCCTTGCTCCGAGCCTTCCACGCACGCTTCCCTCAGAAACCGTTCTTTACTCCGCGGAGGAGGGGCCCTTGAGGGGGAGGTACTGTCATGGTCTTACCTTCTTGCTGTTCTCCTTCGTTTGACATGTGCTGGCGGCCATCTTGGTTTCTGGGTTTCTTGTAGCCTCCCACCCTGCGGCTCCTCCTTCCCACTGGGAGGAGCTGGATGCCTAGCTCATACATATAGGAGGTCTGTGGCTTCAGTTCCCTGCTTGGTCCTCCTGTGTTCACATGCTACTAAGACTGCTGCTACTTCTGGTTCCTGTTCCTGGCTTCGTCTGACTACCCTGCTGGTTCCTGATCCTGGCTTCGTCTGACTACCCTGCTGGTTCCTGTTCCTGGCTTTGTCTGACTACCCTGCTGGTTCCTGACCCCTGGCTTCGCAAAGACTCTGCATCGGTTTCGCCATCCGTTTGGACTTTTGCTTTATAGCTTGTTTTTCAATAAAGCTTTCTTATTTTCACTTATCTGTCGTTGTACGTCTGGTTCATGGTTCCGTGACAGGGACCAGACTAGGATTACCACCAAGGCTATGATCGACACCGGATCTTGTGGAAACTATATTGATACATGTTTTGTTACCTTAAATAAAATACCTATTATTTCAAAACCTAAACCTGTTTCTGTTAGTTTCATTAACGGTATCCCACTATCTTCTGGTCCAATCACCAACCAGACACAAGCACTCCTCGTCACTACTAACGAGACTCATATGGAGACCACCACTTTTGATATACTATCTTCACCCCATTTTTCTATTATTTTGGGACTCCCCTGCTTACACACACATCAACCAATCATAGATTGGAAAAGACGGACTTTGTCTTTCCCTTCTCACTATTGTGAGATTACGTGTAACCTCCCATCTTATGGAAAGATCCTGTCTGTGGTGTCAGATGAGATTGCACCACTATGCTATCAGGATCTGTCCGAAGTATTCCTTGAAAAAAATGCTCAAATGTTGCCTCCCCATAGGGATTATGATTGCACTATCGATCTACTCCCTAACAGCAAATTGCCTTTCTTTCACAGGATGAACTTTCTCATCTCAAGGAATACTTGGATGAGAATTTGACAAAAGGGTTCATCAGACCCTCTACTTCTTCCACAGCTGCAGGACTTTTTTTTGTCCGCAATAAGGATTCAAGTCTTAGGCCTATTATCGATTATAGGCAATTAAATACGATTACAATAAAGGATCGCTATCCTTTACCGCTCATTCCTGAACTCATTGAACAAGTGCGTAGGGCTACTTACTTCTCTAAATTAGACCTGAAAGGGGCATACAACCTAATCCGAATCCGTGACGGAGATGAGTGGAAAACAGCATTCAGAACCAGATACGGATTATTCGAATATCTTGTGATGCCATTCGGGTTGTGTAATGCTCCCGCAGCCTTCCAAAGGTTCATAAACGACATCTTTAGAGACTTACTTGATGTCTGTGTTGTAGTATATCTGGACGATATACTTATCTATTCTCGATCTCTCTCTGAACATATAAAACATGTAAGACTTGTGTTATCCAGATTACTCGCACACAATCTATACGTGAAATTAAAAAAATGCCTATTTCATAAAGAAGAAATATTATTCCTAGGATACATCAAATCCAAAACCGGAATTAAGATGGATATGAGCAAGATATCCTGTATTCTGGACTGGCCTATACCAACAACTCGTAAGGCATTACAGCGATTCCTTGGATTTTCAAACTTCTATAGGAAGTTCATCAAGAACTTTTCTGCCATTGTGAGACCTCTCACACAACTGACAAGTATAAAGAAACCATTCAAATGGTCAGAAGAAGCAAATCGAGCTTTCTGCTTGTTAAAATCAAGCTTTACTTCTGCTCCCATACTACGCCATCCAGACCCATCCCTCCAATATATTCTGGAGGTAGATGCGTCAAATATGGCAGTAGGAGCAGTTCTCTCCCAACGACCAACAAATACTTCACCACTCCACCCAGTTGCTTTCTTTTCAAAATCATTAAGCAGCCCAGAGGTGAATTACCCAGTGGGTGAAAAGGAGTTGCTTGCCATAAAACTGGCACTGGAGAATTGGCGACATCTACTTGAGGGTACCCGGTTACCAATACTAATATATACAGATCACAAAAACCTTCAATACCTCCAGACTAACAAAACTCTCTCCCACCGGCAGGTACGATGGTCATTATTTTTCCTAAGATTCAACTTCTTAGTGACCTACACGCCTGCAGACAAAAATAAAAAAGTGGATGCGCTATCACGGTTAACCGAAGATAACTGCACTGAAATCCCTTCTATTCCTATAATACCCTATGAACGTATTATTGGGGTTGTTCGTTCCCTGAAGGAAGAGATTTTGCACAGTATAAGATTGGATTCACCTCCACCACAACTAAGTACTGATGCAGAAGGCTTCCTCTACTACAACGACAAACTCTACATACCCCCTACTATGCGTACCAAGATCTTGGAGTTATCACATGATGTGCCCATGGCAGGACATATGGGTATGACGAAAACCCTTAATTTGCTTACTAGGAAGTTTTGGTGGCCTGATATGAAGACGTCTGTACACAAATTTGTATCTTCATGTGACATCTGTGCAAGGTCCAAAATTGACACTACAAAACCATCTGGTCTACTCTGCAGTCTACCAATACCCCAGGTTCCATGGGAAGTTGTGTCCTTAGACTTTATAGTAGAACTACCACCTTCTAAAGGATTTAATACCATTCTAGTGTCAGTGGACCACCTGACAAAGATGGCACATTTCATCGCTATCCGTAGACTACCTTCATCTAAACAAACAGCGGAACTACTGATGAAACATGTGTTCAAGTTACACGGAATTCCAAAGACTCTTTTATCCGACCGTGGTTCACAGTTCATCTCCAAATTTTGGCAAGCTCTTTGTCAAATATTACGGATTGAGCGAAAGCTCACTTCTCCCTTCCACCCTCAGACCAACGGACAGACTGAAAGAGTCAACCAGTGTATAGAACAATATCTGCGTTGCTACACATCATACCTACAGGATGATTGGGTGGACCTTCTCCCTCTGGCGGAATTTGCTTATAACAACGCAACCCACAGTACTACTAAGCAAAGTCCGTTCTACTTGAACTATGGGTTTCATCCCACACTTCTTCCACCACGCATCCTACCATCAAGTAACCCAGTAGCCTCAGACTATCTTACCCAAATAAAGGACTCTCTGGGTTTACTTAATACCACTATCTCACACGCCCACAGCCAACAAAAAAGGTACTACGACCTACGTAGAAGACCTTCTCCTCAGTATGCTATTGGGGACCTTGTTTGGCTATCGACAAGAAATTTAAGATTAAAGATCCCTAGAAAAAAGCTTGGACCTTTATTTCTGGGACCCTTCCCAATTAAGAAACTTATTGGAAAAGCTGCAGTACAGCTCACCTTACCAGCAGATCTCAAGATCCATCCCATCTTCCATGTGTCGCTACGGAAACCCCATGTTCCTAATCAAGGAATAAGGCCTACCATCTTGCCTCCACCTCCAGTACAAGTTGAAGGCGGAGAAGAATATGAGATTAAGGAGATTTTGGATTCTCGTATCCACAGAGGAAGACTCCAGTATCTCATAAGATGGAAGAACTATGGACCCCAAGACGACACCTGGTTGGATACCACTGATGTTCACGCACCTAGGCTTATACGAAGATTTCACTCGAAATACCCGGAGAAACCAGTGCTATAGGCCTTCCGGAGCCGGCCTTAAGGGGGGGTACTGTAAGATTCTGGTACCTCTGGTACCCTTATTTTTCCATTTTCTTTCAAATATGCGTCCCACCTTTCTAATTAGGTGGTACGCATACACCTTTAAGACGGATGACGTCATCGCTGAGCGCCGCAGAGCGGCTATTTCAACCGCCGGCGTTCTCTCTCACGTTGTTCGTTCAACCTGCCTGTGTGTCCACATGCTTACAAGCTTGTCTTGCTACCGGAACCTCCAGCTATTCTCTTTTACTTGGAAACAGACCGGAACCTCGCTACTGATCCCTGTATCTCGCTACTGGATCACTCCCTCACTACTGGACCCTTCTACTACTAACCTTACTAGTGATAAGTACCCCACAGGGGAATCCTCCATAACCTTACTTACACTATCTACCTCTGCACATTAAGGACTGTTACTATCTATGCATACTAATTCTATCATCTGCACTGTTACATAGATTGCTAGCTCTTGAGTCTACTACCATCTATCCTTGCACTGGGTTAGTCTATCCTGTATTTGTCATCTGCTGTCCTTACCACCTGTTACCATACTCGATTACTAACCTATCTGCATTCTACCTAAATACCATATAATACTCTCCTGAACATTTCTATCAAGTGCTTACCATCTCTGTCACTGTTCACACCTGTCCCTTCAGCACATCGTCTTCATACTAACATATACATCCTATCACTCCAGGAACATCTTATTGAGTGTGTATATCTGTATGCTGAAGCTGACAGGCCCACAGTGATGAGTCTGGAGAGTTGGATCTGGTTATTCAACACATCTCTACATGACTACTGAGTGGAGATTCTGCAGCTGCAAATCCAGCCTACTACAAAAACGCAGGAGCGTTACAGGTGCCTGGGGGTTCCCTGTAGTCTACATGTAAAATGGCACATCTGTAATGTGTATAGAAGCTGCTGCAGAAATAATTGCATTTATAAAGCCAAAAAAAAGTGACATTTTCCCTGCAACCTTTCTATATTATGTAAACAATGGCTTGGTGAGCCATTCTGTATGATGAGGCCACAATGTGGTGTACTAGGAACAAGATTAGAGATTTTTTGGAAAAATTCTGATGTCTCTTCCACAGACTTTGGATAGAAGTAACAGGTGCAGAAAAATTGGTCGTTGGGTGTCGAAGGTGCCTTCACATCATAACTCTGTAGAGGTACTCTTGATGAAAGCAAGATTTGGCCTTGCTGTCAAAAATTTCAATGATATTCACCTGTCAAAAAGGTGCAGAAAAATCTGTCGTTGGGTGTTAATTGTGCCCATGAAACCTACAACAAAAAAATTCTTCCAGATGAAATCAACACCCACAAAACTAGGCAATCTAGAATTCTTGCAAAGATTCCACATCCCAAAAACACTTAATAAGTGACATCGGCATAAGGGGCTTCATAGCTGCTGGTAATCCTGCACTGAATCATTTTGATAAAAGTCAGATGGCCCACAGAGTCTGTGGACAGATGCCTTCTATTATCAGTAACAAAATCTCCAGCAGCACTGAATGCCTATTTGGAAAGCACACTCGATGCAGGGCAGCCCAGCAGCTCAATTGCATACTGGGCAAGTTCTTGTCAGTAGTCTATTCTCATGACCCAGTAACCCAGTGGATTGTCAACTGGAAAGCTCTCCATCTCTGTTTTCGCCAATAGATAATCCACCATATGATGCAGACGATGCCGATGGGATGTGGAAGCTGAGAGCACTGGGTGGCAAGGACTAAAAAAACTGTGAAATGCATCACTTAGGCTGCCCTCTTCTACACCACTCCGCTCTTGATCGACAGAAGCCTCAAAACTACGTTTTACCTGACACTATAACCTACAGAGTCGAGATATTAGATAAACTCCTCTTTGGGGGGCCTCAAGAGATATAATCTTCTGCACCCTCTGTGGGGAAGGGATGAGTTCTGAGACTTTCCCCTTATAATGGTGGTCAGGGAGGGTTGTCAACCAATAGTGATCCTTCTCCTTGATGCCACGTATTCTTGGGTTCTTTTGCAGGCTTTAAAGCATGAGGGAGCATATGCACCGCAAGTTTGCGGAGGCATAAGAAGCAGACTCCTCAGGGTCACTGAGGATTACAGTATCTGGAACTGCCTCCTCCCAGCCACATACTACTCCCAGGGGTTTCGGGGATGAAAAACCATCTGTTGAGGGTTGACATATGTCTTCCTCTGCTTCAATGCCTCCAAAACTGTCATAATCCTCCTCCTCCCTCTCCTCTTGTGGGTTCTGAGGCGGAGGAAGAATGGTGTTTGCTTAAAGCCTGCCTTGAGAGGAAAGGAAGTCCTCTTCCTCCCGCTGCTCTGTCTCAAGTGCCCCGTCCATAATGCTATGCAGAGTCTGCTTCAGCAGGAACACAACAGGAATTGTGTCACTGATGCATGCATTGTCAGGGCTCCCCATCCTTGTGGCCTCCTCAAATGGTGACAGTACAGGGCATGCATCATTTTTAGCAGCCATTGGTGTGGGGAAAAAAGCTGAGCCAGTCTGAGGCTGTTATTGTGACATACTCACACAGGTACTCGTTAACAGCCCTCAGCTGCATGTGCAGCCACTGCAGCATTGCCAAAGTCAAGTTCCACCTGGTGGGCATGTCAAAAATCAGGCGGTTTATAGGCAGGTGGAATTCCTGCTGAAATGTAGCAATGTAGCCCTGCCCCCCCCCCCCCCCGCAGAGCTGCAAGAATCTCTGCTCCAGAGTGGTTCCTGTCCCCTAGACACACTAATTGAAGCACTACGTGGCACCTTTTAGCCTGACTCATTGAATAGCCCTTTGAATGCATAGTGGGTACTTGTGGCTCATAGGACAATTAATAGAGAATATGGTGCAGCGCTAGAAATGCAATAAGGATCAACAATAAATAAATTAAAATTGAATACAGTCCATAGAACTATTAAAAAAAAATCCATGGAAATGGGATAAAATATGCACAGAAAGTCCCAATATATAAGAGTTGATAAGTTCATTCATGTAAAAACAGCCCAGAGAAAGTGCACGGTGCAATGTCCTAATCCAAAGAGTGCTCACACACTGTGAAAATCCTCCACCAATATTGCTAGCCTCTCACCTGAAAGCTGTTGTTGAAAGATTGTTTTATGCTTCTGGTCTGCTGACATCAAGTAAGAGGCTTTTTACCTGTTATAAATAAAGTTTTGAAACTTTATTACGCTATGGTGCTGCCTTCTTTTTACTTTATATGGTGGATCATATACTGCTTAGTATCGAGAGGATAAGGAATCCATCCATTGCTTAGTGGAGTCTTGGTGGCTGTACCTGGTCCGAGTGCATGTCTCCAGATGCCAGTGTTACAACCTATGCTGTTTGTATTGCAGCTTTCAGGTGAGAGGCTAGCAATACCGGTGGAGGATTTTCACAGTGTGTAAGCACTCTTTGGATTAGGACATTGCACCGTGCACTTTCTCTGGGCTGTTTTTACATGAATGAACTTATCAACTCTTATATATTGGGACTTTCTGTGCATATTTTATCCCATTTCCATGGATTTTTTTAATAGTTCTATGGACTGTATTCAATTTAAATTTATTTATTGTTGATCCTTATTGCATATCTAGCGCTGCACCATATTCTCTATTGTTTCCATTTTGGTGTTCAGCAGCTTTGATTTTACCTATTTATGCTTGCGCCGATATATTTTTTTTGTCACTTTATTCATAGGACAATTAAGCAGAGCAGAGGAGGGCATGGAGGAGGAGGGGGTAGAGCTGACAAATCTCCCATCAACAACACTAGCTGTATGGAGCTAGTGGCACAACGAGCGGCAGCACTGAGCACTGTCCTGCATCCTTCCGCATTGTAAGCAGAGTTACCCAGTGTGCTGTGAACAAAATATAATGTACCTGACCATGCTTACTGGACCACGTGTCAGTAGTAATGTGGACTTTGTGGCTGACTGCCTTGCCCAATGATGCCACAACATTGCCTTCCAGGTGATGGTACAGAGCTGCAATGGCCTTACATGAAAATAAATATCGACTGGGAACCTGCCCCTGTGGTACAGCACATTCTGCAAATTCACAGAAAGGGCAGAAGCCACCAGACGGAAAGCAGAAGTTGTAAAGCCAGCAGCTTTGACAAACTTGCATTTAGACGCTGGGGATTGTAGTTGGCAGTGACTGTATTTTTTTTTTCACTGCAGCAGATAGGGCAGAGAAATTTTCTGGCTATAGTCTACAGCTGGTGGTGTGCTACTGGCAGATGTGCATTGGTGTAGCTTAACTATGGACATGCTGACTTATCAGCATAGGTAAACACAGACATACAGTATCTACATAAAACAGAAGACATATAATAGACAATATGACTTCAGAAATGGCTGAAATACTTTTCAAATGACATTAAATGTATATATTTGTATCCCTTACAATTAAAGCCTTTAAATAAATAGTACCCCAAAAACTGTGATTCCAAGAGGAGAACAAATCAAACATAGAGATACTTTTATTTAGTCATTTTATGCAGTGTCTGTTTTATCAATGTTTTATCAATCAGCCCACTACTGATTAAAAAAAAAACATAATGAGCACAGAAGTACAATATATAAGGCTGTAATGCAGATTTTCACATTAACTATGTTTGCTAATCATTGTGGATGTGGTGGAAAACTGTTGTTTTAGTTCTGAGAAGGTTATTAAGTCACGTTTTAGTTAAAGGTGTTAAAACCTACATGCATGTAGGTAAGCTACTTCCTCTCTAATTAAAAGAATTATTACTACGTGTAGTGCTATCACCACAGGAGCTGCTTGGTAATTTGGGTTCTCTGGTCTACGCCTTGACTCCAAGAACAACCTCAGCTTATCTGACGCACCTGGTTAAATGAAAGTTACTGCAAGCATCTATAAGAACACAAATGTTCTTGAAATGTTATAGATAGGCAACGCCTATCCTCATATTGATTAGTGGTTCCAAATTAATAATAACTACTTTAGTATTTAAAGAAATTGACGCAATTGAAGGTTTTTATACACATGATTACGTAGGTATCACAATGATTTTACAATTGTACTTTTATGTTAACAAGGGGAGTACCATAGGCAGGTTAATTCTAATCAGGACTCAAAAGAATGGAAACATGTAATGCAAACATTATTAGTGTCGTGTGCACAATGAGTGCAGTGTGCAATACATACAAAATAGAATACAATAATATACAGAACTTACATATTTCCTTTACAGTCTCCTCTCTTTTGATCAATATTTTGATCAGTAATCATTCCTGCTATCACTGTTAACTTGGAACCTCCATATGCTTAGGTGGAGGTAGTCCTGGCCAAAGAGGCAATTTCCATTGTGGAAAATATAATAGCTGAAAGCAGATTTTTCATTACAAAATAACTTTTCATTGTGAAAAACAATTGATTGATGAAAACTTTTTACAGAGTAATTGGTTAGACACTCCTGTGGTCAGAATGACCTTCTAGCTTAACTATGGACATGCTGACTTATCAGCATAGTTAAACACAGACATATCTACATAAAACAGAAGACATATAATAGACAACATGACTTCAGAAATGGCTGAACTACTTTTCAAATGACATTAAATGTATATATTTGTATCCCTTACAATTAAAGCCTTTGAATAAATAGTACCCCAAAAACTGTGATTCCAAGAGGACAACAAATCAAACATAGAGATACTTTTATTTAGTCATTTTTTGCAGTGTCTGTTTTATCAATGTTTTATCAATCAGCCCTCTATCTGATCAAAAAAAAACATACTGAGCACAGAAGTACAATATACAAGGCTGTAATGCAGATTTTCCCGTTAACTATGTTTGCTAATCATTGTGGATGTGGTGGAAAACTGTTGTTACAATTCTGAAAAGGTTATTAAGTCACGTTTTAATTAAAGGTGTTAAAACCTACATACATGTAGGTAAGCTACTTCCTCTCTAATTAAAATAAATAGAACTACGTGTAGTGCTATCACCACAGGAGCTGCTTGGTAATTTGTGTTCTCTGTTCTGCGCCTTAACTCCACAAACAACCCAAGCCCCTCTGATGCACCCGGTTGAATGAAAGTGACTGCAAACACTTATAAGAACACAAGTATAGATACCTTTACCTGACTATGCCAAGGTGACTTAGAACAGAGTTCTGTACCACTAGACTGGAATTAACTCATAAATCAGCAAAGTCAGCAATAAACAGTGCATATAAGCATTAACTGCCATGTGAATAATAATACTATAACTAGTCTAGAGTTCACTCTAAAAAAAATGGCAAGGACATGGTCCAATGTTCCCTGAGAGGTACCTATTAGTATAAGCAAAGGGTAAAGGTCTCTGTGTAGCAGCTTTTAAGAGACAGTCTTCAGTCTTAGCTCTTCAGCCAGCTAGCATTGGGGCCCAGTTGTAACATTGGTGCATGTGAGAATAGTTCCAATCAAGCCTGTAGGTAGCAATAAGGCTACTAGATGGCTGTATGGTCAGTTCCTAAAGGGCTCAGTCTCTCTAGCAGCAGACAGTAGATTCCCACAGCAGCAGTTCATCAGTCCCAGTGATAATACAGCTCACCATCTGGTCACACACAGTGATTAGTCCACTCTCTGCTCTGCACCCAGTTGACTCTGTCTGTCGGCACCCCCAAACTCTGGATCCCACTCAGGCCACCAATATGCAGCAGTGGTAGTGCGCACTGGACAGCAATGTGCACTCTCCGGTCTCCATCATAACAAGAGAGAGCTGTGTTCTGTACAGCCTGAATGTTGTTCAAAAGCTCTTGATTACACAGTACAGTCTCTCTTCAGAAGTACAGTTTCCAAAGTGCATTGCTGCCTGACTCAGTCTATTGAACTCTTCCTGCCCAGAAGCTTCCTCCTTTTACCGAAATACTGTAAGGCCTCATGTACATTTGACATTTTTACAGCTGCTTATGGGGCGTCTGGCGTTTCTTTTTCCTGCCTCTAAATGCCCCTCCATGTTAGCCTATGTTTCCATGCACACATAAGCTTTTAGAAGTGTTTAGTGGCAGGAGCTTTAAGAGGATTTTAGAGGCAGGAAGAAAAACGCAGTCAGTGCATCCAGGAGCAGCAGAATTTGGGAAGAAAAAATGCTTGGCACTACTAA
Source organism: Pelophylax lessonae (assembly GCF_965119305.1). Lineage (NCBI taxonomy): Eukaryota > Metazoa > Chordata > Amphibia > Anura > Ranidae > Pelophylax > Pelophylax lessonae. Next base: position 420,586,271 of record NC_138771.1, read on the forward strand.
AATCTGCTAAAGCTGCTAAAAGCTGCTAAATTTGCCTAAATGCTAGTGCTTAGCGCTAGGATTAATGTCCAAGACCTTGACACCTGTAAAAGCTCCCAACTGCTTGTAAAAACTTTAGACACTTGTCAGGTATTTTTTCTGTAAAATCTCTGGCGGCTTCTAGGAGAGTTAAATAAATGTGCCTGAGACCCAAGTGTTATCCAGTTCAGCACCACAGGGCAGCAGCTACAGAAAGCAGCTACAGCCAGTGCCACCTATTCTTAGCCAAGCACCTGACTACATACATGTGTTTGAAGGAAGCCTTTCCTGAGAGAAACATATTGACTTCAACACTTTCCCTAACCCAGAACAAATATGCAGATAAGAGTTTTGACTCTACTCCAACTTTTCTGATTTGCATAATTTTTCCAAATATGTGACTTGGAAATCAGTAGCCAGTGGATCAGACTAACAGTCAGCCACTAGCATTTTCAGATAAAAAACAAAACACAGAGCGCTACGAAGACCTCCAGCATATGAAGGGTGGATGAACAGAACTAATAAGCAGCTGAATCCAGGGGAGGGGGGGGAGGGGAAGGAAGGAAAAAAGAGAAAAGGAAAAAATAAACACAGGCAATAAAAAGGGTTGTAGCTGCAAATGGACATAGGCATTAAATGGTACCATACAATAGGGGACAATGGGATATCATAAATAGGTTGATGATCCTAAAAGAGATAAAGTCCGTGGGCACTGAGCTGCTCTTCCACAGATGAGGAGGAAGAATCTGTATAGACAAAAAGAAGAGGGGAGAAGCGCTCTAAGTGCAGACAATTTATTGCAGATAACAAGGCAGGTAATATACACTCACTAGACATGAAGACTGAAAAGCTGTATGTGTCAAAGCAATCCTGCAGCCATCCTCTGGAGGGTGTCCTCTGGTCTCCACCTAACCATTCTAATAAGTGTAATAATAAAAATAAAAACAAAACCAAGACAGATATAGGTAAAGTTAGTAAGATTGAGAGCATTTCTGCCACCTATAATAATATTACTAAAAATAGACTTTCCAGTACCACCAACGCCCGAGTTACCGCTGGTAAGTCATCTGTCCCCACTTCGGTTCAGACCCTCCCAAACTTACCCGCCAACCGGGAAGAGTTCATTAGCCCCCCTATAGCCAGTCAAATACCAGTAACAACAAAGTCACTTGGCTTGAGCCAAAATATATCTTTTCCTGTCATGATCAATGAACTTGACACGGTTCCCTCTACAATGGTCCCCCCTACGGTGTCTTTTTTAGAGGAGGGCCCACTGACCAATACCAGAAAGAAAAAAAGAAAAATTATAGACGAGGATGTAGAGGAGGTAAACGAATTACCAAAAATAAACTCCAAACAACGGAGACTATAAAGATTTTTAATCTTTCCTCCGTCCAGTTAAATCAGGATGATATGTCCTTATTACATAAAGGCCTACGTTTTGCCCCTACCTCCTTCCCCAACTCCTTTTTACTATTTTGTGATTTAAATAAGTTTATACGCAACCTTACATTGAAGCGTTATTTCAATATAAAGGCCAAACAGGCTGATACCTGCTCCCTCACTGATAATGTAGACACCAATGCCCCTACCCCAACTGATGAGATTTTTCCTGGCAGTCCCTTTAGCACTTATGATCCCTGTGAGGATGACGATCTGCACCCTGATATACTGTTATATACTCAGCATCTCCCGGAGTCGCCACACTATACCCATACGGACTTACGGCCTAAATCCGTGTTTTACCCCATACGCTCAAAAGGCCCGTACCTAGAAACTTATTATAGGACAGTCTTTGCTGACCTGCAAGCCATGTGTTCAGATACATCAAAACAGAGCAAATACTCCCACCTTAATCTCCATCATGGCGAATCCCAGGCACTTAAGAGATTCTCTGATAACCCTGATCTTATTATTAAATCTGCAGACAAAGGTGGGGGCATTGTCCTACAGAATAAAACTGATTATGTGAATGAAGCCCTTCGACTATTAAGTGACCAAAAAACATACTTGAGGCTCTCAAAAGACCCATTGCCCATATATAAAATTGAGGTCGAACAACTGGTAGGTTCTGCACTATCCAAAAAAGTGATTAATAAGGATGAGGCGGCCTTTTTGAAAAAGGATTATAATACTCCATATTTCTACCACCTGCCAAAGGTCCATAAAGACCCCCTTCATCCCCCAGGGAGACCTATCGTTGCAGCAATGAATAGCGTCACCAGTGGCCTCTCACAGTTTATTGATGTCTTTTTACAGCCCTTGGCCCAAAGTCTGCAATCCTACATACGAGACTCGGGCCACCTATTGGAGCAGATTACGCCATATAGATGGGAAGATAGTTACTCGTGGCTATCCTTAGATGTTAGCTCCTTGTATACATCTATCTCCCATAGTATAGGCTTACAAGCATTACAACATTTTCTCCTACTAGATTCTTCCCTACATCATGACCAAGTTTCCTTTATTTTGGAGGCGACACATTTCTGCCTAACCCACAACTATTTTCAGTTTGAGGACACGTTTTATCTGCAGATAAATGGCACAGCCATGGGAGCTAACTTTGCTCCTTCATATGCGAATCTGACCATGGGCTATTGGGAACTTAGATACATTTGGCAGAACAATCCATTTGCTCAACACATCATTTTTTTTTTTGGGCAGTATATTGACTACATTATCGTCATCTGGGATGGTTCCGCATTCCCAGATCGACGGTTTTGTCAGCCACTGCAATAACAACTCTTTGGGTCTATCGTTCACGTCAGCCTCACATCCAGATTCTATGCCTTTTTTAGATCTGGAATTGGGACATGAGCTACATCAGATACATGCCAAAAATTATATCAAACCCACGGGAGGTAATTCATATCTCCATTATAAGAGTTGCCATCACCCCCAATGGACGAAAAATATACCAAAAGGCCAGTTCTGTCGACTTAGACAGAACTGTACCAGAGATGGAGATTATCTAACTCAAAGTGAACACTTAAAGAAAAAATTTTCAGAGAAGGGCTACCCCGATGATTTGGTAAACTCAGCCTATGAGGCCTATCTTCCAGGGAAACATCCTAGCTCTAGGGCCAAGAGCGAATATCATCCTGTTCGTTTTGTCACCAAGTTCCATTGTCAGTATAGAAAAATGGAAAAAATTCTATCAAAACACTGGGATATCCTAAAACAAGACCCCCACTTGAACTCGGTCATTTTGGACAAGCCAAAAGTGACTTATAGGAGGGCTACCACCTTGAAAAACAAAATAGCACCCAGCAAATTAAAGAACATCAAGGCCACTAATCATCTGTCATGGATGATCCCCCTGAAAGGCATGTATGCCTGCCGTAAAAAGTTATGCAAAATGTGTAGTTTTGTGCGACATGGCCAAAAGAACTTTACACATAATGACAAAACCTATGTCTTGGACAATTTTTTCAACTGTTCCACAGACTATGTGGTGTATTGTCTGATATGTCCCTGCCAGTTGCTCTATGTAGGTCGAACCATCAGACCAGTCAGACAACGATTCGGCAAACATCGCCGTCTTATTGAAGGTGGATGTGACCTTCATAGTGTCCCTCAACATTTTTCAGAAGTCCATGGAAAATCCACCGAGGGACTAAAAATTTGGGTTATCAAATCCATTCCCAAAGACTTGCCGGAGGGAGAACGATTTTCCAAATTATGTATGCGAGAGACTTTCTGGATCTACACGTTAGATGTTCTCGCTCCGCGAGGGTTAAATGAAGAATTAGACGTGCACACTATCTTATAATTATTATCAGGGTTTTCTGTTGGTCTTTATTTATTATTTTTTCATCACATCATATTAGATGATTTTTTAATATATACACTTTGGCCCTGGTTCTGGTATATACATCTTTTATACAAACTTTATAAGGTCTTACCTACTGAGCAATCAGAAGGCTTATTTCCCTATATATCATACATGTGGTACCGTAGTTGGTAATCCATATAAAAATCCTTTATACAGAAAATATAATTATTAGGATATACATATGTACACCTATATATGGGTTATAGCCATCCTCCATTTCTTATCCAATATATAAGGCTTTTTTACTCCCCCCTCCCCCCCCCCCCTCTTTTTATTGTTTCATTTGCTTATATGTTTCTCCATACCACAGCCTGTATAGGTATTATGCATTAGCTCTTAAAATATACCTTTTAAAGATGCTTTTTATCAACTTTTATATTTTTATAATTGTATCGTTTTAAACCTGGAACGTTTTTTACATGTTCTTCATAAGCCTTGATGAACCCGGGCTTATCCCTATTTTACATTTATTATATGTTTTGTATTGCCTAATTGTTTGCTATCACTGTGATAAGCGGTTGTCTAGCCCACATACATGTGTATTTAAGGGCAGCCGACCGATCACACTCCACTTCTAAGTTGTTTTTAATCTCTCCCATTGCTACAAAAATGTTTGATTGGTTAGGTCATTGCTCAGTGCTGTGGGCGGTTGCCATCCCCTTACTTCAGCTGTGCCTAATTATCCTCTTGTTCAGCACTACATAAAGCCCCACAGAGACTACGGCACTCTAGCACCTGATGAAAGAGCGCGCCGGGTGTAGAGGACCCCGCGCATGCTCAGAAACGCGTCGTGCATGCCGTAACACATCGGACAGATCCCACCATCCCTGTGGGTGAGAGTGCCTCCATCCATCACTGGTAACACGGAGCCGCAGATCCGAGCCGCTTGACCGCTCACCGCTGATGTTGTGGGAGACAGCCGGCTTTCTTCCCTCCCACCGCCAGTGACAGTACTGCATACGGCTTCCTGTGACCAGAGGACACCCTCCAGAGGATGGCTGCAGGATTGCTTTGACACATACAGCTTTTCAGTCTTCATGTCTAGTGAGTGTATATTACCTGCCTTGTTATCTGCAATAAATTGTCTGCACTTAGAGCGCTTATCCCCTCTTCTTTTTGACTAGCATTTTCAGAGGAAGGTCAGCAGCCCCAGTATTTCTCCAAGGAAAGCTATTTTTACCTATATTTTTTGAAGCTTCAGGCAGAGGAGGGAAGATTTAGAACCCATGTCAGGTTTTTTTGCTCTTTCCACTGGGGGAATTTACCATCTTTTTTGTTCTGGTGACCACTATCATCAATACTGAAAGTGAAGGGAAATCCAACATTTTGAGTTTTCACTGGTGCAGGGAATAGAGGGTAAATTTTCCAAAAGGGATACTTGTTTTGGTGACAACTGCCTAAGAGGGGGTAAGATGACAAAAAAAGTGATTGAGGTTTTCCTCATTTCCTACACTTTAAAAAAAAAAAAAGTTTTGCTTTCAGATACACTTTGGAATGAACCAGTGGCATATCATCCATGTGCGCAGGGTGTTCACAAAAATGAAAAACAAATGTAATTGTAAGAAAATAAATACACACAAATAAAAAACTACTGACACCATCCACTGCTCTACAGACACTGTCCACTGCCCTACTGGCACCATCCACTGTCCACCTTCCACTCCTCTCCTACACATACTACCCACTGCCATGCACTCCACACTCCTCTCCTGCACACACTACCCACCTCCACACTCTGCACTTCTCACCTGTACATACTACCCACTTCCATACACTTCGCACTCCTCTCCTGCACGCAATTTTTGCCACCATACACTCCGCACTCTTCTCCTGCACATAATACCGACCACCATACACTCCATACTCCTCTCCTGAATATACTACCCACCTCCATACACTCCACACTCCTCTCCTGTACATGCGTCTCAGACTCTCTTAAACCACGCCCAATATTTAGGGCAATCTAAGCCACGCCCACATTCCGCTGCAGCGTCACTTTTCTTTGCCTAGGGCCCGCTTTTTATCTTGCACGGGGGCCCACTGATTTATTAATACGCCCCTGGCATGGACACTGATATATATCTTCTGATGAGTTTCTATGTACAGTATTTATTGTTAAAAACATATGGTATTTCCCTACGGGCATATTTAACAGAAGCAAGATTTTACTGGTATATATCTCTCAAAATACATACACAAGCCATCTAGCATCACAATGTTTGTATACATCCCACAAAAGAGCAAGCATCCCCTAGTAACCTATGCATAACTCTAAAGGCAGCACCCAAACAGCTCAATGTCTTATAGCTGCCTAAGACATAGGTAAAGTATAAAGTACAGTTGGTAAATTACATAAAAATTGGAAAATTGGTTATGGATAAGGCCTCTCAACGTGTTTCGCTTGTTGCTTCTAAAGGAGTGGAGTACTATAAGATAAATACTGACAAAATTACATAAATAAAACATGGACAGAGATACACCAGCATGGTGGCACATGTAAGGCATACAGCCTAGTACATAAATAGTAATTGGAGTAATTTCAGTTCAACAATCACCCCTCAGCATGTGAGGAACATATCCACCTCCATCCAGATCAGGAGTGTGACGGTATTCACCATCACTGGAAGTGAAAAACAGATAATTAATGGTTTGAATTGCTTCAGATGGGACAGTCATATTTGTCAGCAATATCTCCATATAGAAATATGAAGATTTATTCCTATTGCCATGAAATCTGTAATTCCTAAATAATGTGTGTATTACATATCCCTCAATGTCAGACAGGTTGTCTCTATTGTTAGTGGATTGGGATAATGTGTATTCCAGCTTCAATGTGAGCGAGATACACAGACTGTCACTGGCAGCCTTGTTCTATTGTTTGTGTATTGGGAGGGAATGTGGATTGTGCCGTCCCATTGTCTAATGTTAATGACCTCACATTGTTCTGTCCAGATGGCTAGATAATTAGTTTAGTTTAGGTTAGGGGGAAGGGATTGTGTACACTGTATGGGAATGATTGAGTGTAAAACCCTGTTTCTATTGGATTGTGAATGTCACGTCCAGTTCTCCACAAGGTCCACCTGGGCGGTAACCTTGTGGGGGAAAACTGTATAAAAGTCTGTTTCTTGTTCAATAAAGAGTTCTAGTTCACCCTCAATTTAGAGTCCTGTCTCTTATTGGGGGAAAATGCTACAACGGTTTGCTATGGTCTTCCATACTCCCTTGGATAATCACTAAACTCTTGTAAGAGCTTGTGTAGAGCTTGTTCCTGCTGTCCTCTCTGGGGAAAGAGAGGTTCTCCCACGGGAACCTGGAGCTTTGTCGTAGGTCCAGGGTGGGTAGGAGACGGCGAGACCCCAACCAAGCTGCGGCGGTTTGTGGGGTCTGAGGCAGTTATGGTGTCTGGTGGAGTGCTTGGAGCCCTCGGGAAGCACTAGGAGCATCCGTCAGGAGCACCAGCAGGACATGGGCCACAGGTTCAATCCAGTTTGGTTTCATATACTGAAAAATAAACAACAATCTGTGCCGCACTTCACTCATACTATAAACCACTATTACATTAAACCAGTGTAAATAGACCTAAATCCACCAAAGTAAATAACGTGGGCCAATGTTCTATATCTTGCACATATTGTGTCAAGATGTCATTATATCACATAGAAACATAGAAACATAGAATGTGTCGGCAGATAAGAACCATTTGGCCCATCTAGTCTGCCCAATATATCTGAATCCTATGAATAGTCCCTGGCCCTATCTTATATGAAGGATAGCCTTATGCCTATCCCATGCATGCTTGAACTCCTTCACTGTATTTGCAGCTACCACTTCTGCAGGAAGGTTATTCCATGCATCCACTACTCTCTCAGTAAAGTAATACTTCCTCATATTACTTTTAAACCTTTGCCCCTCTAATTTAAAACTGTGTCCTCTTGTGGTAGTTTTTCTTCTTTTAAATATGCTCTCCTCCTTTACCGAGTTGATTTCCTTTATGTATTTAAAAGTTTCTATCATATCCCCTCTGTCTCTTCTTTCTTCCAAGCTATACATGTTAAGGTCCTTTAACCTTTCCTGGTAAGTTTTTTCCTGCAATCCATGTACTAGTTTAGTAGCTCTTCTCTGAACTCTCTCTAGAGTATAATTCAAATGATGTGCATTTCTTTAGATGATTAATAATTCCACCAAACTGTGGAAAAACATCTGGGATAAACGACTGTACACTTAATATATGTATAAGGGGGGAAGGGGAATATGAAGGATAAAATGGGGGATAAAAAGGATATTGCAGGGGATCGGCACGTTGGTAGAATGTATATAATGTGGTATAAATTATATATAAAATAAAAGTACATGACATAGCATCAATGTAAAATAGTTTATAGAAAAGCCGATGCCCTATATAGGTATTAATGAGGTAAAACGGGAAAGGGGGGGACAAAAGCGGGACTTTAAATGAGGTGTGCGGAGTCGGTGGTCACAATAAAGAATGCAATTTTATAAAGATAAAGGTTTTAATGTATATCATGAGGAAATAGCATATATGGCATAAACACATTGATACAGGTGACATCAACAATACATGTGTGAAATGGCACAATCCCAATGTAATAAAAGGCATCGTAGATACCAAATAATAACTCAAGAAATACACAATGAGAAAAATAGATCATTGATAAAAACATTAAAACAGGTAACATGTTAATATTGGTAAGGAGTGCATCCATATTAGACTCGACGCGTTTCGTGGATACATTCCACTCGTCAGGAGCCAAGTGCACCCCAAATCATAATTTCAAGGGAAGGTCATTTCATACAAGATGTTGTAGATGGATGCTCCCAAGGGGTCAGAGAAGTCTGTTCCGGGAGCTGTAGGAGCCCAGACTGGGGACAAAGGCACACCACACAGGCATTCTACGATGTCATGAAGGTGACAAAAGTGTTTGGGAGATGATATCAAGATGTTGATCTCCAAGGATATCTATGGGTAAGGATGTTCGATTAATATAAAGAAAATTTTTTTCTCACTGTGACTACAGTGACGGGTAGGGAGTAATCAAGTTGATATAAAGGGTAAATCTAGAGGTAAGTATAAATACCTAGATGAATTAAATTCAATTAATCGAGGGAGATAAGCTGGATCATCTGAAAAACTTCAGGAATGCTGAAAAAGGAGAAAACTAATTGGTAAAAATATATAAAAAAAAAAAAAAAAATATATGAGAGTGTATATATGTATATTGGAGAATATACGTAAAAGGCCACACCCAGCAATGACATTGAGTGAATAATGGTGACAGAATAAAGTGAGGTGCGAATTGTGAAAGCAAAAGTGAAAGGGTGAATAAAGGTGAAAAATAAGGGGGAGAAAAAAGGGGGGGGGGAGGTGCTTCAGTGTTGGGTAACAATCAAAAGAAAAATAGGAAAGCCATGGGAGTGAAAATTGAGGAATAGGGTGCAAAAGTGTCCAAACCACCAAGGGCAGTGATAGAGAATGTGAAAGGGTAAAGGTGCTCAGAGCAGCATCAAGGGGCAAATGAGGTGACAACAGGGAATGCCAGGAGGAATACCTAACGTCCGCAGCGATGGGGCTCCTAGCGTCACGTCCGCGCTCAAAAGTGGAGGAGGCGCTGTCATGTCCAGGATCAAAGCGCCGTCCCGGATCCGGACAAACGCCACCTCCCTAAGTATGAGCGCGAGAGTGGAATCACATGGCGGCGCGAGGACGCTGTCAATAGACGTCACACGCACAGCATGGATGACGTGGCGCCGAGGCGCGACGGGAAGCCGCCCATACCCCCGCGCCCAATCAACGGATGGGCAGAAGGGGGGAGAAGGGAGGCCGCCGAAGCGCCTCGCAGCTCCCGGAAGTAAACGACAGACCATGGGATATATACAACCTAGTAATAGCAATCTATAGAATACAAACAAGTTACTACCCATGACAAAAGGGACATACTCGAAATAAATATGTATAAATGGATATTGCCAAGATAGTAGCAAGCCCAAGACTGTACACTTAAGTATGGTATATTTATACTTGCGTCCCTCTCAGTGGACTATACATGCTCCGGATTGCTGGATTTCAACAGATTCTCCTTATGCTAGTGCATAGTCTCTTGGTGTCTCCACTTAGCTGCACATAAGAAAAGGGAAACTGCCAAACATAGTGCTTTATCTTTTTTAAAAAACTATTTATTAGTTATAAAATTATTACCATAAAAACTTCTAGATGTAGACTCACTTGTTCTAGGTGTTAACAGCGTACCACACTATACATCGCATACAGCATACACAATGTGTTCAGAAATGCCAATATACACCCTGTTTCTGGTATATTAACACACTGTTTTGCCTGTAAAAAGTCCTGATGTCATCAAGGCCCTCCCCTATGGGTTACTTCACGTGGCTTCATCAGGGAGATTCTGATTAGTCGGCACGGCGTTTTAACGTATATACCATTCGGTCTGTGCCATTTTGTCTCTATTCAATTTCTTATGCGCCATTTTACCTGAGACCATACTTCATATCTTATACCACTGCAAGCACATATTGTCATTTAATTGTCTGCTGTAAAGGTATTTATGCATAATGCACCAATGCTGGATTCACCTAGGCCAGAGGTAGCTGTAAGGATTGGGACTCATACAGATTAGTTGGCTATCCCCCTCTACAAGGGCGGACTGGGTCGGGGGGACGGGGGGCAATTTCCCCCTGGGCCGCTCTGATGTCATGTAAAAGGGCCACTGTGTCGCCAGCTCAGAACTGCGCACACGCAGTTCCAGAGCTGGCCGAGTGCGGCTGTACATGCGATATGTTCTGTCACAGGGCTGACAGTTTGTGTTATAGAACGAGTTACCCAGCCCCTCCCTCCTCCACAGGGATGGCTGCTAGAGGCTGCATCTGCCCTCTCTTTGCCCGTCCACACTATGTGCTGTCTGTGAAGAGGATATTTGAGTGGGAAAGTTCAAGCTGAGCAGTCGGCTTGACAGACAGAGCCTTAAATGAATCCAGTGAATGTCCAGTACCCGTCCAAGTAAGTGAGCTTCTCCTCACCTCTCCTCCCTCCCTGCTGTCTCTCTCTCCCCCTCACTGCAGAGAGATTTATATTTATAGCAGCCTGTGCAGTACCTTGCAATAGGCGCAATGCACTGGGCTCACACTGGTATGGTGTGGTTTGGCTGCAGTGCTGGTGTACTGGCAGCCTTTCTTCATGTTACCCCCCGTCCCATAGACCTCCTATTAGACTGCACATTTTTACTGCATGTTCTGAAAGTGCACAAAAAATCCTGCATGCTGCATCTTTGGTGCACTTTCTGAAAATGCAGCAAAAACGCACAACCTACAAGAAGTGTAAGGGACTGCGGCTAAGGAAAACTGCCCGTACACTAGCACTGCAGCTAAACCGCAGCACACCAGTGTGGGCCTAAAGGCTTGTACGTACTTACAGCAGGCACTGCCACTCCACTGAAAAGTCATCCATGCTCAGGTCACTTTTCAAAAGGCATTTGACAGGCAGTGAGGAGATTTCCTCCTTGCCTGTATTAACTTCCTAAATGCCAGTCCCTCCAGGTTAATGGCAATTTCTAAAAGGGGGGGCTCCACTTAGGTGTAGAAATTCACTTTGAACTTCACCTTATTTCTATTCTATCCACCTTATTGTTTGCACATTTATTACCTAAAGAGAGTTATGGAAATAAGGTGGAGTTCAAAGTGAATTTCTTCACCTAAGTGGAGCCCCCCTTTTAGAAGATTTGAGGATTTTATTAAACCCAAAGACTAATGGAATTAAGCCAGCATAGACAGATTGAAATTTCTGCTGAACTGGCAGGATTTAGATCTATCTATGTGCATACTGGTTGTAAAGAATTTATCAACTGACTTCAGTACAACCAGCGTGTCTTTTTTTTGTTGATCACTGCTGGCTGTTATAGCTTCTGGCAGTGTTAACTGTATTCTGATAGCTGGGAAACGTTCACACACCAACACACGACTCTTATGGAAGTTTGGCAAATCAAATGCCAGGCTTCCCTAGCTTTACACCTGTGTGGCTGCCAGCAAGTCTGGACACAAGTCAGCACAGGCTCCTGGAAACACAGGAGGATAGCCAGTAAGAGGAGAGCTGGGATATGATGTTACTTACTGTACGTCATATCCCTTCCACTCCTAAACCTGCTCCACTGCAGCACCAGGCCCACAATGCCCTTAATCTGGCCTTTGGGGCCGGTGCACAAGCATGTGCCTGCATGTGCCTGCATGTGCTTTTCTCACTACCCGCAATTGGCACAGGAGGAGCCTGCAGCCTGGAAAACCTGGTGGTTGTGCCCAGGGAGACAGCAAGCAGGACTTGCGTGTTGAGCCTGCTGTGCTCACTGTGACTCTCAGCTACTCTGCTTGCTTGGCTTGCCCAGTGGTGTGGTGTTCACTCACCAGAGAAGGTCCAAACTCCACAAGTAGAGCTTAGTGTGGCAGTAGTGAAAGCAAAGACTTTAGTGTTCATCTTCCTGCAGTCTCTTTGGTCTGTGTACTGAGTGTGGGGAAGGGGCAGGCTCTCTGTCTCATTCTCTCTGGGGGCAATCATGCGGAGCAGTCTGTGAGACTGCTCCACATAATTGCCGGCACAGAGAGTGACCGCTTCACACTGTCCGCACAGAGAGTGACCGCTTCACACTGCCCGCACAGAGAGTGACCGCTTCACACTGCCCCCATAGAGTGAGACCGCTTCACTCTGCCTCCACAGAGTGAGACCGCTTCACACTGCCCCCACAGAGTGAGACCGATTCACACTGCCCCCACAGAGTAAGACCGCTTCACACTGCCCCCACAGAGTGAGACCGGTTCACACTGCCCGCACCGAGTGAGACCGGTTCACACTGTCCGCACAGAGTGAGACCGGTTCACACTGCCCGCACAGTGAGACCGGTTCACACTGCCCGCACAGTGAGACCGGTTCCCACTGCCTGCACAGAGAGAGAGAGACCGCTCTACATTGCCTGCACAGAGAGAGACCGGTTCACACTGTGGAGCAGTCTCTCTCTTTCTCTATGTGCAGGTAATGTGGAGCGGTCTCTCTCTCTGTGTAGGCAATGTGGAGTGGTCTCTCTCTCTCTCACTCTCTCTGTGCAGGCAATGTGGAGCGGTCTCTCTCTCACTCTCTCTCTCTCTGTGCAGGCAATGTGGAGCGGTCTCTCTCTCTGTGCAGGCAATGTGGAGCGGTCTCTCTCTCTCTGTGCGGGCAATGTGCAGCGGTCTCTCTCTCTCTCTGTGCAGGCAATGTGGAGCGGTCTCTCTCTCTCTGTGCAGGCAATGTGGAGCGGTCTCTCTATCTCTGTGCAGGCAATGTGGAGCGGTCTCTCTCTCTCTCTCTTTGCAGGTACTGTGGAGCGGTCTCTCTCTCTCTGCAGGCAATGTGGAGCGGTCTCTCTCTCTCTCTGCAGGCAATGTGGAGCGGTCTCTCTCTCTCTCTGCAGGCAATGTGGAGCGGTCTCTCTCTCTCTCTCTGCAGGCAATGTGGAGCGGTCTCTCTCTCTCTCTGCAGGCAATGTGGAGCATTCTCTCTCTCTCTCTGCAGGCAATGTGGAGCGGTCTCTCTCTGTGCAGGTAATGTGGAGCGGTCTCTCTCTCTCTCTCTCTGTGCAGGTAATGTGGAGCAGTCTCTCTCTCTGTGCAGGCAATGTGGAGCAGTCTCTCTCTCTCTCTTTGTGCAGGCAATGTGGAGCGGTCTCTCTCTGTGCAGGCAATGTGGAGTGGTCTCTCTCTGTGCAAGCAATGTGGAGCGGTCTCTCTCTCTCTCTGTGCAGGCAATGTGGAGCAGTCTCTCTCTCTCTCTGTGCAGGCAATGTGGAGCAGTCTCTCTCTCTCTCTGTGCAGGCAATGTGGAGCAGTCTCTCTCTCTCTCTGTGCAGGCAATGTGGAGCGGTCTCTTTCTCTCTCTCTCTCTGTGCAGGCAATGTGGAGCGGTCTCTCTCTCTCTCTCTCTCTCTGTGCAGGCAATGTGAAGCGTTCTCACTCTGTGCAAGCAATGTGGAGCGGTCTCTCTCTCTCTGTGCAGGCAATGTGGAGCCGTCTCTCTCTCTCTGTGCAGGTAATGTGGAGCGGTCTCTCTCTCTCTCTCTGTGCAGGCAATGTGGAGCGGTCTCTCTCTCTGTGCAGGCAATGTGGAGCGGTCTCTCTCTGTGTGGGCAATGTGGAGCGGTCACCCTCTCTCTCTCTGTGCAAGCAATGTGGAGCGGTCTCCCTCTCTCTCTGTGCGAGCAATGTGGAGCTATCTCCCTCTCTCTGTGTGCGAGCAATGTGAAGTGATCTCTCTCTCTGTGCAGACAGTGTGAAGCGGTCTCTCTCTCTGTGTAATGCAGTCTCTCTCTCTCTGTGCAGGCAGTGTGGAGCGGTCTCTCTCTCTGTGTAATGCAGTCTCTCTCTCTGTGCAGGCAGTGTGGAGCGGTCTCTCTCTCTCTAAGGCAATGTGGAGGGGTCTCTCTCACTCTCTGTATGGCAATGTGGAGCAGTCTCTCTCTCCCTCTCCCTCTCTCTCTTGGGCAATGTGGAGCAGTCTCCCTCTCTCTCTCTCTCTCTGTGTGGGCAATGTGGAGCAGTCTCCCTCTCTCTCTGTGTGGGCAATGTGGAGCAGTCTCCCTCTCTCTCTCTCTGTGTGGGCAATGTGGAGCAGTCTCCCTCTCTCTCTCTCTCTCTGTGGGCAATGTGGTGCAGATGGATGGTGAGCTGATTCGGTGGTTCAATGGGCCACTTGACTGGACTTGCCCCCCAGGCCTAAGGCTGCCAGCCCTCCCCTGCCCCTCTACCTCCATTAAAGGCTGCTGCTAAAGGATTTTTGCTCAAGAATATGTTTTCTTGTATCTGTTCTACATTTTAGAATATCCTGCATCCTCATCCCTCTATCCTGTTTGAAGCACCGCAATAAATCTACAAAGAGAAATCCCCTGGACTAAGCCTGTGTTTGTTGATGTGCGTGGAACTGGTGTCTGGGCCTGGAAGCTTCTGAACTGGTAATGAAGACTTTGTCATTCTCAGTGGCCCCTCCAGTGGTGAACACTACATGGGCTAAATGAAAAAGAAAACATCACCTTAACAATTCTCTTTTTACAAATGTTTACTGATTTAAAAACATTACAAGGAATAACTGACAGTGCCTAATATGATTTATCAATTGTTTAAAACAAGCAGGAGATAAATACAGCATGAATAGCATTTCTCCAATATAAATACCCTGCATAAAACAGATAAAAAGAGTTTAAATGCATGAAAAAAATACATTTTCATATTAACCCCATCCATATTTTTTTAGCGTAAAGTGCATAGTATTACTCACTTTATAAAAAAGCGATGGTGTAATCACACCATACGTTGTTTACCACATCCATATCTAAACTTTCAGAATTATGTTTCTTTCTTACATCACATTGTATTATGGTTTATAAACTATATCAGCATCAAAACAGATACTGTATATAAAAAGGTAACACTCCAAAAATTGCAATACGTATTTAAATATTTTAAAAGAGAATTGGTACAAGCTAGGACTTAACCATTGGGTAGTTCAGTGGATATGCAGCTGGCTAAAGGATAGATACCAGAGTGTGGTTGTAAATGAGGTTCACTCTGAACAGAGATGAGTCACTCGTGGTGCACCACAAGGCTCTGCATTAGGTCCTGTTCTATTTAATTTATTTGTAAGTGATATAAATAAAGGTTGGTTGGGCAAGGTATGTCTTTTCCTCGTGACACAGAGGTGTGTAATTGGGTTTATATCCGTGGAGGTGTCTGTAACATGGAACATGATTTGGCATTGCTGGAAGATTGCTCAAAGCAGTGGAGACTGCAGTTCAATGTTTCTAAATGTAAAAAAAAAAAATTAACTAGAGAAAAAGAATCCCCTGAGCGAGTACAAAATTGGGGGTGCAGTGTAGAAGAAGAAAACTATTTGGGGATACTTTTGTCAAATGATTGCAAAATGAGCAAACAGTGTGACCAGGCACTGGGAAAAGCGAATAGAATTCTAGGATGCATTATTAGAGGGGTCACCAGCACGAGGAAGGAGGTCCTGGTTCCCCAATATAGATCTTTAGTGAGACCTAATTTAGAATACTGTGTCTAGTTCTGGAGACCTCACTTACATAAAGATATTGATAAGATAGAACGAGTCTAGAGACTGATAAAAAAAAAGAGTTGGGGAATAAAACATATCAAGAGTGACTTGAGGAACTTAATATGTACAGTCTGGAGGAAAGAAGGGAAAGGGGAGACATGATTGAAACCTGTGGGGGTGAATAAAATTCGGGAGAGCAGTTTTTTCAATATGAAACCAAAATCAAGAACACTGGGAAAGGACCTCAAACTAACTGGAGGAAAATTCAAAACTAATCTTAGAAAGTATTTTCCTGGCACATCATGGCAGCACACACTGGGTTGTGACTCCACCCCCCACAACTTGATAGGATTGCTTAGCTATAGATTTTGAAGGAGAGACCCCACAGCATTCCCTTTTTTTTCCTCACCTGACAGGATGGATGGATGGACGGATGAATGGATTCACGTAGGCAACTTACCACACTCTACCCCAGCCAGGTTAAGCCTCTCCTGGATGAAAGTCCTATCTTGTATCGTCTCTAATAGAGCTAAATGGATGGAACCCCAATCTGGTGGTTTCGGGGGAATTTGTAAATGCCTGTGTTGCATACAAGCCTTAAATACCATATTTATCGGCGTATAACACGCACTTTTTCCTCCTAAAATGGAGGGCAAAGCACCAGTGCGTGTTATACGCCAATATAGTAAAAAAAAAAAGCCGGGCAGCGCTGAGAGGAAGAGGAGGGGGGTGGGCCGGGCGGAGCAGAAGGAAGGACGAGTGGCTGCTGTCATAGGAAGTCCCGCCTCCTATGATAGACAGCACAATGGCCCAATGCCGGGACATGGGAGGTGTGACGTCTATCATAGGCGCCGGGACGTCAGATGACAGCGGTGGCTCGTACTCGCTTCTCCTCGCACGGCCCGCCCACCTCTGCCTCAGCGCTGCCCGACTTTTTAAAAAAAAATATATTGGCCATCTGTGCAGGCGATCTGTGCTGGCGATCTGTGCAGGCGATCTGTGTTCTGCTCCGCCTGGCCCGCCCCCCTCCTCTTCCTGAAGAAACACCCAGTCTTCCTTTCTCAGGCTGTAAAAGTCAAAAACCTCCTCAACAACAGATCAGCAGAAGTCCTTTTGAAGACGCGCCCATTCAACCTGTACAGGTGGGAGCCCGTACAAGTGAAAAGTAGGTTATCCCTCTCTGCTCAAAATAAAGAAATCTGTTTTGTGTGGAGTCTCTGCTGCAAAGGTAAAGTTTATCTGACATGAATAAGGTTTTATCCTTTGTTCTATTACAGTACATAAAATGGTGAAATTTCAAGTAGTCATAAACATATACAATGCAGAGGCATCCAAATATCATTACAATGTCATAAAGACAGCAGATTGCCACTTTCTGTTAATGACATAACTGCAGTTCTGTGTTTTGTGCTCTGCCTTCAACAAAGTACAAGTTAAGCACCAGGAACATCTGTATCTGTAAAACAATGACAGAATATTTATTAAAAATGCACTTCTCATATCATTAAAGTATTCTAAAAATATTAAAGATGATGTAGAGTAGTTTAATTCATTTTAATAATTTTAAATTATGTTCAGGAATAAAAGATCATTTGTATAAACTTATGACCAAAACCCATATAGTCTCTCTTTAAAACCCAAATTCCGCCAACTCTAACCCTACCCTTAAAGTATAACCAGTTTTTAGACACCTGCCTGTTTTTTTTCTCTGTTTCCCCAAATTTTGAGGGGACACTAGAACAGGAATAGAAGAAAAATCTTCCAATACTGACACTTGTTCTGGTGACCCTGGGTAATACCGAGGATTTCCCTCACTTTATAGGGATTTTCGTTCACTTTTTTGTTGTAGCTATGGGACATACACTGAAGGGAAATCTCCCTAATGGAATAGAGATGACAAAACACCTGACAGGGGTTAAAACCCTCCCTTACCCTATCCAAAACAAAAAACACAATTTGCCTTCAGCTTTACTAGAATACTTCTGGAGTGAGCAGAAAAAGATAAGCCCCTGTCAATTGTTTATTGCTGTCTGTGTCTCTCTTTAGGAGATCATAGCAAGAAGAGAGGGAAGTATCCCTAACTGGGGAAGGGCTAGAACCTATATCTGTGTATCATTTCTATCTCAAGTGGGAAGATTTTCCCCTTTCCTCCTGTCTGGGTAATTACTGTCAGACCACCCTTCCTGCTATATACAAAAATGATTTTTCTAGAGTTGGGGTATATTAAAACTAACAGCTTGCTTCACACTATTCCAATACCCCCGGTAGATCCAAATGACATAGACCCTACTCCATGCATTACTGGTGTCAGAATTTACAATTAAATGATTATTGCAATTGTTCACCCACAAATATATTAACTATTTCTACGTAAATACAGTAAATGGTAAAGCGTCTTTCCTTAAAGTGATGGTAAAGTCTTGTGTTTTATTTTATGTTTCTTTTATAACAACCATGTTGCACTTACCTGCTCTGTGCAGTTGGTTTTGCACTGAG
Organism: Pelophylax lessonae; assembly: GCF_965119305.1. Classification (NCBI taxonomy): domain Eukaryota; kingdom Metazoa; phylum Chordata; class Amphibia; order Anura; family Ranidae; genus Pelophylax; species Pelophylax lessonae. The sequence goes on from NC_138771.1 coordinate 420,604,720, forward strand.
CATCCCAGATCCTCCTCTTCTTTGCTGCTCCTGGCTTCTCCCTCCTGTGGAGTGCCCCCACAACAAGCAGCTTGCTATTGGGGCACCCAAGCCGAGCTGCAGTTTCATGTGTTCATTCAGACATGGAGCTGTTGTTCGGCCCCGTCCACTCTCTCTCCTGATTGGCTAACTAACTTTGATTGACAGCAGCTGGTTCCGATGGCAATGCTGCTGTGTCCCAGCCAACCAGGAGGGAGAGTCCCCGATGGCAGAGGGACTCGTGGACATCATTGTAATAATGATGGGGCTCAGGTGAATATTAGGGGTGCTGGGGCGGCTGCTTCACACAGGAAGGCTTTTTATCCTAATGCATTGAATTACCTTCTGCCTTTACAACTCCTTTAATTGATTTGTATATACTCTACCTCTCAATAAAAGCATATTTCGTTTACTCCAGGCTATATCTGGAGTGGACCACAAAACAGCAATAGCCTAGTCTTTCAACTGCTCAGATTGCACTATTGTAATCCACCCCTTTCTAATTACAAGCGTGGACATATCTGCACCATTCTAGCTGGAAATCTGTACTCAACAACTGGTTCATGCATCAGGTAGCTTACAAACTAATGTCCCTGTCATGTAAATACAGTATCTCACAAAAGTGAGTACACCCCTCATTTTTTTGTAAATATTTTATTATATCTTTTCATGTGACGACACTGAAGAAATTACAATTTGCTACAATGTAAAGCAATGAGTGTACAGCTGGTATAACAGTGTAAATGTGCTGTCCCCTTAAAATAACTTAACACACAGCCATTTTTGTCTAAGCCGCTGGCAGCAAAAGTGAGTACACCCCTAAGCAAAAATGTCCAAATTGGGCCCAAAATGTCAATATTTTGTGTGGCCACCATTATTTTCCAGTACAGCCTTAACCCTGTTGGGCATGCAGCTCACCAGAGCTTCACAGATTGCCCCTGGAGTCCACTGGAGATGTTAGAGAATTTGCCCTCCTCCACCTTCCATTTGAGGATGCCTCACAGATGCTCAATAGGGTTTAGGCCTAGAGACATGCTTGTCCAGTCCATCACCTTTACCATCAGCTTCTTTAGCAAGGCAGTGGTCGTCTTGGAGGTGTGGTTGGGGTCATTATCATGCAGCCCAGTCTCCGAAGGGAGGGGATCATGCTCTGCTTCAGTATGTCACAAAACACGTTGGCATTCATGGTTCCCTCAATGAACTGTAGCTCCCCAGTGCAGGCAGCACGCAGCACTCATGCAGCCCCAGACCAGAACACTCCCACCACTATGATTGACTGTAGGCAAGACACACTTGTCTTTGTACTCCTCACCTGGTTGCCACCACACATGCTTGACAGCAACTGAACCAAATAAGTTTATCTTGGTCTCATCAGAGCACAGGACATGGTTCCAGTAATCCAAGTCCTTAATCTGCTTGTCTTCAGCTAACTGTTTGCGGGCATTCTTGTGCATCATCTTTAGAAGAGGCTTCCTTCCTTCTAGGACAAGAGCCATAAAGATCAATTTGATGCAGTGTGTGTGGCGTATGGTCTGAGCACTGACAGGCTGACCCCCCATCCCTTAAACCTCTGCAGCAATGCAGGTGGCATTTATACATCTATTTCCCAAAGACAACCTCTGGATATGACGCTGAGAATGTGCACCCAACTTCTTTGGTCGACCATGGTGAGGCCTGTTCTGAGTGGAACCTGTCCTGTTTAACCGCTGTATGGTCTTAGCCACCTTGCTGCAGCTCAGTTTCAGGGTCTTGGCAATCTTCTTATAGCCTAGGCCATCTCTATGTAGAGCAACAATTCTTTTTGTTCAGATCCTCAGAGTTCTTTGCCATGAGGAGCCATGTTGAACTTCCAGTAACCAGTATGAGAGAGTGAGAGCAATAACACCAAATTTAACACACCGGCTCCCCATTCACACTAACGAGTCACATGATACTGGGAAGGGAAAATGGCTAATTGGGACATTTTCAATTAGAAGTGTACTCACTTTTGTTGCCAGCGGTTTAGACAATAATGGCTGTGTGTTGAGTTATTTTGAGGGGACAGAAAATGTACAATGTTATACAAGCTTTACTTTACATTTTAGCAAAGTGTAATTTCTTCAGTGTTGTCACATGAAAAGATATAATAAAATATTTACAAAAATGTGAGGGGTGTACTCACTTTTGTGAGATTCTGTATATCCGACTTGGTAAATCACTTTTTGATGCAGTTCCTTTTAAAATTCTCTAGGAAACTGAATGTGCATCCTTTATAATAAGCAAAACTTACATTTTCGTTTAACTGTTCTACATACAATTAGAACACTTGCAGCAAAAGCTGGTGCCAAACAAATACTTCTGACAAAATATACAATTTTCAGTTGGCTAAACGCCTCTTCCTCTGAAACACAAAAAGAGAGGGCTGTTATTGGCTTTTTAAATTGTGGTAGTTTCTAAATCACAACATGGTCCTCTGTAGAATGAGCAGCTGGAACCCATATTTATTAAAAACTGTAGGCTATTTTCCACCCAGCAGTCTATTACTGTGTATGTAATGCAAGGTGAGTCTGTGTTACAGCAAAATACAGCACTCTGAAAGATGACCTTCAAAATCCACAATTTCAGACATTTCATTCCATATCATGGGTTACATCACCACCATGTTGCAACTGGAGCCTAGAAAGAAAATCTCAAAAATGTTCATGAATCAAAAGTGTTTAGCACCAGGATATTGATGCTATTACTATCTCAGCAAAGTATTCTTGTTTTTCTGTAATATTAAAGTGTCACTAAACCCACATCATAAAAAAATATCAATAAATGCTATATTACATGCTGTTCATACTCACTCAGGCTGGGTTCACACATATGCGAATTGGATGCGGGTTTCCCTGCATCCAATTCGCATGACAGGAGAGTGTGACTCTCAATGGAGCCAGTTCACACAGCTCGGGGGCGGCTGCGGTCCGCAATTGGAAAGGGTCCTGTGTGTCTTTAGTTCCAATTCAGGTGAAAATTCAGGCAAACATATTGACCTGATTTGCACCTGAATCAGTGAACAGGGACGCACCCGACCCCTGCTGTGAGTCACGGCCACAGCATATGTGAACCCAGTCCTAGTCACTAGGAAATGTGTTTTCTATATGTTGGCAGCTATGCACATGCTTGGTTTTCAGTAAGTTTCTATGCTGAGCATTTCCTACCTATCACATCTGAGCTATAGAGGCAGACATGTGGACGAATACATCATGGTAAATGACAGCCCACTTCCTCCATGTCCACTAAATGGCTAAACACAATGGGGGCAGGATATTACATGTAGATTGATGGAAGCTTCACCTCCCTCGTATTCTAAGACACAGACGGAAGACACTTATTGCCAAAAAATAATAAATAATAATAAATAAATAAAAAATGTTTCCCTGTAGACAGGCTGGGAAGGAGCTGGGTCATGTGACAGCTGTATATTAATTAGGAAAAAGGTACTTTATTTATTATTCAAATAATTACAGTGCCATCATCCATATACAGAAAGAGAAAGGACTATATAAACAATGTGTATTTTTTATCAGTTTAAGTAAATATGCTGCAGAAAATATTAGGGCAGTGTTATGGTTATGTTGAAATTGTGTTAGGGTCAATGTCAAATAGATGGGGCTGATCATCATAGGAGATAAATGTAAAGTTATGCACTTGGGGGCTAAAAACATGCATGCATCATACACACTAAGAGGAGAACAGCTGGGGGAGTCAATGGTGGAGAAGGATCTGGGTGTTCTGGTAGATCATAAGCTTAATAATAGCATGCAATGCCAAGCTGCAGTTTTTAAAGCAAGCAAAATACACTCCAGAGAGAGTAATATGGATATACACTCCAGAGAGAGTGATATCATCTTGCTCCTGTATACATCATTAGTAAGACCTCATTTGGAATATGCAGTTAAGTTTTGGGCACCAGTTCACAAAAAAGGATATCGGAGAGAACCGGAGAAAGTGCAAAGAAGCGCAACCAAACTGATAAGAGGCATGAAGGAGCTCAGCTATGAGGAAAAATAAACTGAATTGAATGTATTCTCTTTTGAAAAGAGGAGATTAAGGGGGAATAGCATCAACATGTATAAATATAAAAGTGGTCCATATAGTAAACTTAGTGTAGAATTATTCACTTTCAAGTCATTACAGAAGACAAGGGGGCACTAATTATGTCTGGAGGAAAAGAGATTTAAGAGCTGTGAAAATGAGGAATAGACTCCCTCAATAATTAGTTCTAGCCAGCTCAGTAGATTGCATTAAAAAAAAGTACTGTCTGTTATCGCTAGATTTTGGCAACAAAAGACAATTCCCTCTCTAGCTGATTGGGCTTGTGAAATGGACAAGGTTGTATCCCATAAAATTATGTGGACCGTGTGGTTACACTTCCAGTTTTCCTTTGCTTTTGAAGCTTTTGTAGCAGATGAATCTAACAATGCTTCCCCTGGGACCCCCCCCCCCCCCAATGTGTAGGTGGCCTTCCCCTTTCTTTCCTATAGTCCTATACCTACATTTCCATTTGCCCCTTTCCCCCCTTCTCTTTTTTTTTTCCCTCTCTTTCTCCTTGTTACATTTTCTTCTCTCTTCCTATTTTCCTTTTCCACTTTTCTTTCTGCTACCCTTTGTTTTTCTCCTTGGTCTCTCTTATTTCTGATATATTACTGTGGTTCTATTTCTTGTAGCACCACTATATATTCATGACTAATCTGATACGATCTCTAACATTACATTACTAGTGGTCTATGGAATTCATTTTCTATACAGATTTTTTTATATATTCACTTTACCATGCCCTAGAGTTCTTTATTGTATCATAACCCTGTGATGTTTAGTTTCCTATTACTACGGTATTAATGTGTACTTATACATCCACTAAAAAAGACTAACACTCTCATGTTTATTCTATGTACTGTTTGAAACCTAATAAAACAGATTTAACACAAAAAAAGAACCGGATGCATTCCTAAATGCGGTAATATGTAACTGGATATTAATATTTAGCGATAATAACGACAGAGTTAGTTGATCGAGGGAAAGATTGTCTCATGTGGGATAAGGAAGGGATTTTTTTCCCCCACTGGGGTGAATTGGATCATGCTTTATTGGGAAGAGAGGGGGGTTGCCTTCCACTGGATCAACTGTGGGTATAGGATTGTGTGTATGGAGGTTTTCTGTTTGTGTCAGTTTTTTTTTTTATTGGTTAACCTAGATAGACTAGTGTCTTTTTTCAATCTGACTAACTATGTAACTCGTTATAACAGTGCTGTAAAAAAGTATTTCCCCCTTCCTCATTTATTTCTTTTTTTTTGCATGTTTGCCATAACCTGAGTAAATACAAAATCCAGTTTTTAAATGACGATTTCATTTATTAGGGGAAAAGAGCTGTGCAAACCTGCCTGGCCCTATCTGAAAAAGTAATTGCCCCCTAAACCCAATAACTGGTTGTGCCGCCCTTGGTGGCAACAACTGCAATCAAGAAAGAGTTTGCAATAACTAGCAATGAGCCTTTCACATCACTGTGGAGGACTTTTAGCCCACTCTTCTCTGCAGGATTGTTTTATTTTAGCTACATTGGAGGGTATTCCAGCATAAATGGCCTGTTTAACGTCATGCCACAGCATCTAAATCGGATTTCTATCCGGACTTTGACTAGGCCACTCCAAAACCTTAACTTTGTTTTTTTGAGCCATTCAGAGGTGGACTTGCTGGTGGGTGTGTTTCGGATCATTGTCCTGCTGTATAACACAAGTGCACTTGAGCTTGAGGTCACAAACTGATTGCCAGACATACTCCTTCAGGATTTTCTGGTAGAGCGCCTAATTCATGGTTTCATCAATTATGGCAAGTCATTCAGGCCCTGAAGCTGCAAAGCAGGCCCCTGACCATCACACTACCACCACCATGTTTGACTGTTGATATGATGTTCTTTTAATGAAATGCTGTGTTCGTTTTACACCAGATGTAATGGGACGCACACCTTCCAAAAAGTTCAACTTTGGTCTCATCATTCCATAGAATATTTTCCCAAAAATCTTGGATAATCAAGTTGTTTTTTGGCAAAACTGAGATGACCCTTTATGTTCTTTTTGGTCAGCAGTGGCTTTTGCCTTGGAACTCTCCCATGGATGACATTTCTGCCTAGTCTCTTTCTTATTGTTGAATCATGAACACTGACCTTAACTGAGGGAAGTGAGGCCTGCATTTATTTACATGTTGTCTGGATTCTTTTATGACCTCCTGGATAAGTCGTGGTTGTGCGTTTCGGTAATTTTGGTAGGCCACTCCTGGGAAGGTTCACCATCTGTGTTTTCTCCATTTGTGGATAATGGCTCTCACTGTGGTTTGCTGGAGTCCCAAAGCCTTAGAAATGGCTTTGTAACCCTTTCCAGACTGATACATGTCAATTACTTTGTTTCTCATCCGTTCTTGAGTTTCTTGAGACCGTGGCATGATGTTTTGCTTTTTGAGATCTTTTAGCGTGCTTCAGACAGCTTCTATTTAAGTGATTTCCTGATTCAACAGGTCTGGCAGTAATCAGACCTGGGTGTGGCAAGTGAAATTTAACTCAACTTTCAATAAAAAATTTAGTTAATCACGGTTCATTCATGATTAGGGTTGAGCGGACACCTAGATGTCCGTGTTCGACGGGTTCGGCCGAACTTTAAAAAAAAGTCCGGGTCCGTGTCCCGGACTTTTACCAAACTTTTCCCGGACACCGAACCCCATTGAAGTCAATGGGGACCCGAACTTTAAGGCACTAAAATGGCTCTAAAACACCAAAGGAAAGGGCTAGAGTGCTGCAAATGGCAGCAAAACGTAATTAAGAGCATGGCAAGTGCTCTGCAAACAAATGTGGATAGGGAAATAACTTAAAACAACAAAAAAAAACAGAAAAATAAAACAATGTTCTTCTTCATCTCTGAAGGACGAGGCCCATATGGAGTAGGAGGGAGGTTGAGGTGGTGGTGGATGTGGCGGTGACATAGGCGTGCGCACAGGGTGTGCTGGGTGTGCCTGGGCACACCCTAATCACCTAGGGCACATAGCATTGCCAGTGAGGAGATGGGAAAGATCTCCCTGGGACCTGCTCTGCTCTATTTCTCCTTGCCTACAGGTACATGGCCCCGATACATTACTCTCCCTGCTGGCAAACACATGCATGTGTATTTCAACTTTGGGGTGCACACCTTAATGCAATAGGCTGCGCACACCTATGGGCGGTGTAGGTGGAAGCGGCGGTGGAGGAGGACCAGGGCCGGATTAACAGCATCATGGGCTTGGTGCTGAGGATTTTGAAGGGCCTTAAGGGCCGTGCCTTGCCATGCACCCAGAGGAGGAAGGGTGCAGCCATGCATGCCTAATTCAACATGGGATGCTGTCTCTGAAGCCCATAAACACATCCATGCATCGCCAACTGTCCCTCCTTGTCCGGCCTTCACGCTGTGTGGGGAGGTTCTGAGGGTGCTGCCTGGGGAAGCGAGCATAGAAGCCAGACTTCTGTGTTTACAAGTGACAGAAGAGCGGTAACAGTGAATATGGCCAACCCGGGGCCTATATAAAAGGTAGGGGCCTGGAGCTGCAGCTCCAATAGCCCCTACATTAATCTGGCCCTGAGGAGGAGGACGAGGTAGCCAACACTGCTTCTTTTCAAAAATTTTAAATGAGGGTACACCCCAAAAGAGTGAGAAAGAGCAAAAATGGAACAATGGGTGGGTAAGGTCGGTATCCATTGCTATTCTGCATAAGGTACGGAAAAGTCCCGTGGGATCCATGCCTGGTTCATTTTAATGAACGTGAGCTTGTCCACATTGTCTCTGGACAGGCGGCTGCGCTTGTCTGTTATAACGCCCCCAGCCGTGCTAAATACCCGTTCAGATAATACACTGGCTGCAGGGCACGCCAGCACCTCCAAGGCGTAAAGGGCAAGCTCAGGCCATGTGCCCAATTTGGAGACCCAGAAGTTGAAGGGGGCAGACCCGTCATTCACTACATGTAGGCGTGTGCACACATACTGCTCCACCATGTTGGTAAAATGCTGCCTCCTGCTAAGACGTTCCATCTGAGCTGCTGGTGCTGCTGTTTGTTGTGGCGTGCTGACAAAGCTTTTCCACATTTCGGCCATGCTAACCCTGCCTTCTGAGGTGCTGGCGGTGCCCTGGTTGCGTTGGCGACCTCCTCCTCCTCCTCCTCTGCCTTGTGCTTCCACTGTGGCCCCGCTGTCAGATGGGAATGCCAGCAGCATGGCGTCTACCAGCGTGCGCTTGTACTCGCGCATCTTGCGATCGCGCTCCAGTGAGTGAATTAAGGACGGTACGTTGTCCTTGTAACGGGGATCCAGCAGCGTGGCCACCCAGTAATCAGCACAAGTTAGAATGTGGGCAACTCGGCGGTCGTTGTGGAGACACTGCAGCATGTAATCGCTCATGTGTGCCAGGCTGCCCAGAGGCGACGAAAGGCTGTCCTCTGTGGGAGGTGTATCGTCCGTGTCCTCTGTATCCCCCCAGCCACGCACCAGTGATGGCCATGAGCTGGCCTGGGTGCCACCCTGCTGTGAACATGGTTCCATCTCCTCCTCCAGCTCCTCCTCCTCCTCATCCTCCTCATCCTCCAGAACTGTGCCCCTGCTGGACAATTGTGTCCCTGGCGTTTGTGTGTGCAGGAACCCACCCTCGGAGCCCCTTGCGAATGACTGCCCTGAAAGCCTTTGAAATGTTACCTCTTCATCCTCCTCCTCCTCCTCCTCATCCTGTGCCACATCCTCTTCCATCATCGCCCAAATTGTTTTTTCAAGGAGGCATAGAAGTGGGATAGTTAAGCTGAGAATGGCGTCATTGCCACTGGCCATGTTGGTGGAGTACCCAAAACAGCGCAACAAGGCACAATATATGCAAATGTCAAATATGCAAACTATGCCGCAATTTAATGTTTTTTACACCAAAAGGGTGTGTATTGAATAGCGGAATAGGATAAAAAACTGTGTATCTCACACGTACAAACACAGACTAGGCCCGATTAAATTTTTTCCTACCCTAAAGGGAGGATGAGGAAGAGGAGTATGGAACATGCAGCACCCTCAAATCTTCAGAAGTATGAGATGAACCCCAAAAACTTGGAAAGGTGGATCTCTCTCACACGTACCAACACAGACTATCCCCCAATTTAACTGATCCCCAAAGGTTTTTGATTAAATAGCGGAATAGAAAATATGATCCAAAAAAAGTGTATGTATATCACACGTAAACAACCACACTAGGCCCCAATTACTATTGTTTGTACCCCTAAAAGGCTAGATGAGGAGTAGGGGGGGTATGGAACAGGCAGCACCCTCAAACCTTCAGAAGTATGAGATGAACCCCAACAACTTGGAAAGGTGGATCTCTCTCACACGTACCAACACAGACTATCCCCCAATTTAACTGATCCCCAAAGGTTTTTGATTAAATAGCGGAATAGAAAATATGAACCAAAAAAAGTGTATGTATATCACACGTACACAACCACACTGGGCCCCAATTACTATTGTTTGTACCCCTAAAAGGCTAGATGAGGAGTAGGGGGAGTATGGAACAGGCAGCACCCTCAAACCTTCAGAAGTATGAGATGAACCCCAACAACTTGGAAAGGTGGATCTCTCTCACACGTACCAACACAGACTATCCCCCAATTTAACTGATCCCCAAAGGTTTTTGATTAAATAGCGGAATAGAAAATATGATCCAAAAAAAGTGTATGTATATCACACGTACACAACCACACTAGGCCCCAATTACTATTGTTTGTACCCCTAAAAGGCTAGATGAGGAGTAGGGGGGGTATGGAACAGGCAGCACCCTCAAACCTTCAGAAGTATGAGATGAACCCCAACAACTTGGAAAGGTGGATCTCTCTCACACGTACCAACACAGACTATCCCCCAATTTAACTGATCCCCAAAGGTTTTTGATTAAATAGCGGAATAGAAAATATGATCCAAAAAAAGTGTATGTATATCACACGTACACAACCACACTAGGCCCCAATTACTATTGTTTGTACCCCTAAAAGGCTAGGAGTAGGGGGAGTATGGAACAGGCAGCACCCTCAAACCTTCAGAAGTATGAGATGAACCCCAACAACTTGGAAAGGTGGATCTCTCTCACACGTACCAACACAGACTATCCCCCAATTTAACTGATCCCCAAAGGTTTTTGATTAAATAGCGGAATAGAAAATATGATCCAAAAAAAGTGTATGTATATCACACGTACACAACCACACTAGGCCCCAATTACTATTGTTTGTACCCCTAAAAGGCTAGATGAGGAGTAGGGGGGGTATGGAACAGGCAGCACCCTCAAATCTTCAGAAGTATGAGATGAACCCCAAAAACTTGGAAAGGTGGATCTCTCTCACACGTACCAACACAGACTATCCCCCAATTTAACTGATCCCCAAAGGTTTTTGATTAAATAGCGGAATAGAAAATATGATCCAAAAAAAGTGTATGTATATCACACGTACACAACCACACTAGGCCCCAATTACTATTGTTTGTACCCCTAAAAGGCTAGATGAGGAGTAGGGGGGGTATGGAACAGGCAGCACCCTCAAATCTTCAGAAGTATGAGATGAACCCCAAAAACTTGGAAAGGTGGATCTCTCTCACACGTACCAACACAGACTATCCCCCAATTTAACTGATCCCCAAAGGTTTTTGATTAAATAGCGGAATAGAAAATATGATCCAAAAAAAGTGTGTGTATATCACACGTACACAACCACACTAGGCCCCAATTACTATTGTTTGTACCCCTAAAAGGCTAGATGAGGAGTAGGGGGGGTATGGAACAGGCAGCACCCTCAAACCTTCAGAAGTATGAGATGAACCCCAACAACTTGGAAAGGTGGATCTCTCTCACACGTACCAACACAGACTATCCCCCAATTTAACTGATCCCCAAAGGTTTTTGATTAAATAGCGGAATAGAAAATATGATCCAAAAAAAGTGTATGTATATCACACGTACACAACCACACTAGGCCCCAATTACTATTGTTTGTACCCCTAAAAGGCTAGATGAGGAGTAGGGGGGGTATGGAACAGGCAGCACCCTCAAACCTTCAGAAGTATGAGATGAACCCCAACAACTTGGAAAGGTGGATCTCTCTCACACGTACCAACACAGACTATCCCCCAATTTAACTGATCCCCAAAGGTTTTTGATTAAATAGCGGAATAGAAAATATGATCCAAAAAAAGTGTATGTATATCACACGTACACAACCACACTGGGCCCCAATTACTATTGTTTGTACCCCTAAAAGGCTAGATGAGGAGTAGGGGGAGTATGGAACAGGCAGCACCCTCAAACCTTCAGAAGTATGAGATGAACCCCAACAACTTGGAAAGGTGGATCTCTCTCACACGTACCAACACAGACTATCCCCCAATTTAACTGATCCCCAAAGGTTTTTGATTAAATAGCGGAATAGAAAATATGATCCAAAAAAAGTGTATGTATATCACACGTACACAACCACACTGGGCCCCAATTACTATTGTTTGTACCCCTAAAAGGCTAGATGAGGAGTAGGGGGAGTATGGAACAGGCAGCACCCTCAAACCTTCAGAAGTATGAGATGAACCCCAACAACTTGGAAAGGTGGATCTCTCTCACACGTACCAACACAGACTATCCCCCAATTTAACTGATCCCCAAAGGTTTTTGATTAAATAGCGGAATAGAAAATATGATCCAAAAAAAGTGTATGTATATCACACGTACACAACCACACTAGGCCCCAATTACTATTGTTTGTACCCCTAAAAGGCTAGATGAGGAGTAGGGGGGGTATGGAACAGGCAGCACCCTCAAACCTTCAGAAGTATGAGATGAACCCCAACAACTTGGAAAGGTGGATCTCTCTCACACGTACCAACACAGACTATCCCCCAATTTAACTGATCCCCAAAGGTTTTTGATTAAATAGCGGAATAGAAAATATGATCCAAAAAAAGTGTATGTATATCACACGTACACAACCACACTAGGCCCCAATTACTATTGTTTGTACCCCTAAAAGGCTAGGAGTAGGGGGAGTATGGAACAGGCAGCACCCTCAAACCTTCAGAAGTATGAGATGAACCCCAACAACTTGGAAAGGTGGATCTCTCTCACACGTACCAACACAGACTATCCCCCAATTTAACTGATCCCCAAAGGTTTTTGATTAAATAGCGGAATAGAAAATATGATCCAAAAAAAGTGTATGTATATCACACGTACACAACCACACTAGGCCCCAATTACTATTGTTTGTACCCCTAAAAGGCTAGATGAGGAGTAGGGGGAGTATGGAACAGGCAGCACCCTCAAATCTTCAGAAGTATGAGATTGTGTTCACTGTACCCCACAAAGATTGAGTTCACTGCACCCCACAATGATTGTGTTCACTGCCCCCCACAAAGATTGTGTTCACTGCACCTCACAAAGATTGTGTTCACTGTACCCCCCAAAGATTGTGTTCACTGCACCCCACAAAGATTCTGTTCACTGTACCCCACAAAGATTGTGTTCACTGCACCCTAAAAGGATGTTGTTCACTGCACCCCACAAAGATTGTGTTCACTGCACCCTAAAAGGATGTTGTTCACTGCACCCCAAAAAGATTGTGTTCACTGTACCCCCCCAAAGATTGTGTTCACTGCACCCCACAAAGATTGTGTTCACTGCACCCCAAAAAGATTGTGTTCACTGTACCCCCCAAAGATTGTGTTCACTGCACCCCAAAAAGATTGTGTTCACTGTACCCCCCAAAGATTGTGTTCACTGCACCCCACAAAGATTCTGTTCACTGTACCCCACAAAGATTGTGTTCACTGCACCCCAAAAAGATTGTGTTCACTGTACCCCCCAAAGATTGTGTTCACTGCACCCCAAAAAGATTGTGTTCACTGTACCCCCCAAAGATTGTGTTCACTGCACCCCACAAAGATTCTGTTCACTGTACCCCACAAAGATTGTGTTCACTGCACCCCAAAAAGATTGTGTTCACTGTACCCCCCCAAAGATTGTGTTCACTGCACCCCACAAAGATTCTGTTCACTGCACCCCACAAAGGATTTTGTTCACTGCACCCCAAAAAGATTGTGTTCACTGCACCCCAAAAAGGATTTTGATCACTGCACCCCAAAAAGGATGTTGTTCACTGCACCCCAAAAATGATTTTGTTCACTCCACCCCAAAAAGATTGTGTTCACTGCACCCCACAAAGATTGTGTTCACTGCACCCCAAAAAGATTGTGTTCACTGTACCCCCCAAAGATTGTGTTCACTGCACCCCACAAAGATTCTGTTCACTGTACCCCACAAAGATTGTGTTCACTGCACCCCAAAAAGATTGTGTTCACTGCACCCCAAAAAGGATGTTGTTCACTGCACCCCAAAAAGGATGTTGTTCACTCCACCCCAAAAAGATTGTGTTCACTGCACCCCACAAAGATTGTGTTCACTGCACCCCAAAAAGATTGTGTTCACTGCACCCCAAAAATGATTTTGTTCACTGCACCCCAAAAAGGATTTTGTTCACTGCACCCCAAAAAGGATGTTGTTCACTCCACCCCAAAAAGATTGTGTTCACTGCACCCCAAAAAGATTGTGTTCACTGCACCCCACAAAGGATTTTGTTCACTGCACCCCAAAAAGATTGTGTTCACTGCACCCCAAAAAGGATGTTGTTCACTGCACCCCAAAAAGGATTTTGTTCACTGCACCCCAAAAAGATTGTGTTCACTGCACCCCACAAAGGATTTTGTTCACTGCACCCCACAAAGATTGTGTTCACTGCACACCAAAAAGGATTGTGTTCACTGCACCCCAAAAAGATTTTGTTCACTGCACCCCAAAAAGATTGTGTTCACTGCAGCCCAAAAAGATTGTGTTCACTGCAGCCCAAAAAGATTGTGTTCACTGCAGCTCACACACAGAAAAATGGATGTGGATCACTGACACCTGCCTATCTCCAATCCCACACCACACAGCAATATCGATTGTAGTTTGTAGAACACAGTTTCCCTAAAATTCAGCAGACTCTGTCCCTAACAGGATTGAGAAGAGATCGTAGATCAGGATTGAGTGCAGATTCACCCCACCCCCCACACAGCAATATCGATTGTAGTTTGTAGAAGACACTGACCCTATAATTCAGCAGACTCTATCCCTAAAATGCCTACAACTCGCCCTGCCTAAACACTCCGACCTGTCCCTCAATTCTATCCGGACACAAATGGTTTTTTCCTGCCTATCTTTCCCTAATCAGCAGCCAGCACATTGATGTGTGCTCTGTCCCTTAGCTAAGCAGCAGAATGACGCTGCTGCGGCGGCTGCCTCGAACTTATAAAGACTTGGTCACATGCTTCAGACGGCCAATCACAGCTACTAAGACATTTGCAGGCATGGCTGGGATGGCTTAAGGCACACCAGTTAAACGATTGTTGATTGGCTGTTGAAAGCCCGCCATGAAAAGAGCGCCAAAGCATGCAAAACCCGGAAATAAAACGACCGAACACGGATTTTTACCCGAACATACAGTAAAGTGTCCGTGTCCGTGTTCGGGTAAAAAAAATCCAATTATTCGGTACGAACACGAATAATACAGTCCGTGTTCGCTCAACACTATTCATGATTTAACAAGGAGGGGATTACTTTTTCACATAGGGCCAGGCAGGTTTGGGCATTTTTTTCCCTTAACCACTTTACCGCTGAGTACTGGAATAGTACTGCGGCAAAGTGGCACGATCCCGTCTGACGACGTAGACCTACGTCGCCAGACTCCTAGCCTGTAGGCGGTGCTCGCGCGCCGCCGGAGGCGCGCTCCCGCTGTTTTCATTCACAGCGGGAGTCGGGACAGGGGAGGAGCAGCGGCGATCACAGCTGCTCTGCCCCGATCATCGGGGATCTAGTGTGGAGATCCGCCAGCCTGTGTAAACACAAGCGGGCGGATCTCCCCAGTGACAGGGAGTGACAGATCGGAGTGTTCAGCATAGCTGGACATCCGATCTGTCCCTGTCTCACACAGTCACCTCCCCCCCCCCCACACGTCAGTAAGCACCAGGCATACATTAACCCCTCCCTCTGCAATAAAATTAACCCCTTCCCTGCCAGTGTCATTTTTACAGTAACAGTGCATATTTATAGCACTGATTACTGCAGTAATGTCACTGGTACCCCCAAAAGTGTCAAAAATGTCAGTCAAGGGTCCGATCTATCCGCCGCAATGTCGCAGTCCCGCAAAAAAAAACGCAGATCGCGGCCATTACGCGTTAAAAAAAAAACACCAAAATGACATAAATCTTTCCCTTTGTTAGTAAACGCAATAACTTTTGCGCAAACCAATCAAAATACGCTTATTGCGATTTTTTTTACCAAACATGGGTAGCAGAAAACAAATTGGCCAAAAATTTTTAAAAAAAATTGGTTTTTACATCTTTTTTGGGGGGAATTTCATATAAAAAAATGTTAAAAATATTGTTATTTTTTCAAAATAAACGCTCTTTTTTTGTTTATAGCGCAAAAAGTAAAAATCGCACAGGTGATCAAATACCACCAAAAGAAAGCTCTGTTTGTGGGAAAAAAAGGACGTCAATTTCGTTTGGGTACAGTGTCGCACGACCGCGCAATTGTCAGTTAAAGTCGCACAGCGCCGAATCGCAAAAAGTGGCCCAGACGTAAGACAGCAAAATGCTCTAGTGGTAAAGTGGTTATGATTGAAATCATTATTTAAAAACTGCATTTTGCATTTACTTAGGTTATCTTTGTGTAATATTAACCACTTTGGACCTCGGTACTTTCATCCCCTTCTTGCCCCGGCCAATTTTCAGATTTCAGTGCTGCTACACTTTGAATGACAATTGATAGGCTGTAATGATGGGCACTGATGAGGCAGTGCTGATCGGCACTGTTGAAGCGACACTGATGAGAGGCAGCACTGATGGGCAATGATGGGGAAGCACTGATGAGGCTGCGCTGATATCTGGCACTAATGGGCACTAATAGGAGGCCCTAATGAGGAGACACTGATGGACACTGATTGGCACTGATGGGACTGTCCATCTTTTGGCTATTGTGCGGTTTTGAAATGGTTAAAATTTGTTTAATGATCTGAATTATTTTAGTGTGACAAACATGAAGAAAAAATAAAAAATCAGGAAGGGGACAAATACATTTTCACAACACTGTATAACATTCCATTTTAACATTTCCTTTTGCTCCCATTTACACAGAAGGAATATACAGTACATGCAGGTTCATAGGGCAAATAGCTCTGCAAATTAGTTATGAATACACTGCTAAGCTTTAGGGATTTTAAAGTGTTTCCGAAATGTGTGCATTGCATTATTTTAAAAATAAATTAACTGAATTCAAGTAGCATGAGTGGAGACACCCTGTATACACACCCTGTTCTGTATTCATGCATGGCTCACTCACCATTTTAGTTGGCCTAGGTCAGTGATGGCGAACCTTGGCACCCCAGATGTTTTGGAACTACATTTCCCACGATGCTCAACTACACTGCAGAGTGCATGAGCATCATGGGAAATGTAGTTCCAAAACATCTGGGTTGCCAAGGATCACCATCACTGCCCTAGGGGATAGTGTGCACAGGCATTTGAGGTGCATTTACATGCATTCACCATGAGGGAAATTTACAAAACTGGAGTGGACAGAATGTAGAGCAGCTGTGCATGACCACCAACTGGCTTCTAACTTTCATTTTCAAAGCTTAAGGGCTTGTTCATGAAACCATTGAGAAGCGCTTTTTACTGCTCCTCAACCGCTACCCCTTTAACTGCAATGGCAGCAACAGGGAATGTACAGGTGCATCTCGTACAATTAGAATATCATCAAAAAGGTAATTTATTTCAGTAATTCAATTCAAAAAGTGAAATTTATATATTTTTTCATATACTTTAGATGCGTTACACACAGAGTGATATATTTCTTTTTTTTTTTTTTTTTTGATGATTATGGCTTACAGCTAGTGAAAACCCAAAATGTAGTATCTCAGAAAATTAGAATATTACATAAGACCAATAAAAAGCATGAGGTGCTCTAGAATTTCCTGGTAGAGTGCTGTGCCAACTTTGGACTTGATAAAACACAGTGGACCAACACCAGCAGATGACATGGATCCCCAAATCATTACGGACTGTGGAAACTTCACACTGGACCTCTTATAACTTGGATTCTGTGCCTCTCCATTCTTCCTCCAGACTCTGGGGACCCTAGATTCCAATTCAAATACAACATTTCCACAGTCAGTGATTATTCGGGGAACCATGTCATCTGGTGTTGATCCACTGTGTTTTATCAAGTCCATATCAGTGCAGCCCTCTACCAGGAAATTCTAGCGCACTTCATGCTTCCCTCTGCTGACCAGCTTGGAGATGCTGATTTCAATTTCCAGCAGTACTTGGCACCAACCTACACTGCCAAAAGTACCAATACCTGGTTTAATGATCATGGTATCACTGTGCTTGATTGGGCAGCAAACTCGCCTGACCTAAACCCCACAGAGAATCTGTGGGGTATTGTCAAGAAGATGAGAGAAACCAGACTCAAGAATGCAGATGAGCTGAAAGCCACTATCAAAGAAACCTGGCTTCCATAACACCTCTGCAGTACCACAGGCTGATCACCTCCATGCCATGCCGCAGTAATACAGTAATTCATGCAAAAGGAGCCCCGACCAAGTATTGAGTGCATACTATACTGTACATGGACATACTTTTCAGTAAGTGTACATTTCTGTATTAAAAATCCTTTTTTTTATTGGTCTTATGTAATATTCCTATTTTCTGAGATACTGAATTTTGGGTTTTCACTAGCTGTAAGCCATCATCAAAATTAAAAGAAAGAAATGCTTGAAATATATCACTCTGTGTGTAATGCATCTATATAAAAAATATAAGTTTTACTTTTTGAATTGAATTACTGAAATAAATGTATTTTTTGATGATATTCTAATTTTATGAGATGCACCTGTATACATGCCACAGCCATGATTCCTTGCTTCATGGCTGCAGCAGAAATGATAACCCTGCTGTATTTAAGCAAATGGGGGCATGCTGCAACTGCACTATTGTACCGCTACCAGGTGCAATGCGCACAGTTGCAGTAAGGTACTGCAGTATTTTGGGGGGTAAAACACGCAGTGAGGAGGTGACATACGTAGATCTAAAATAAAAAAAAATCAAGCATTTAAGAGGGCATAAAAGATTATTGTTGTAATCCCTGGCAGTGTTATAATTTGTCCCAAACTATAGTCACTATCACTTTACGGGGTAAAACAATAATAAAGACGTGTGAAGGGGAATTAATATACTGCCTACTGTTATTGCACATATAAATCCAATACAGTTAACGAGATACAAAATTTTATGGAAGAAATCAGCACAAAAAAAGGGACACAATAAGCTGCAGCTGTCCATGCTTTTATGCTACCCTTCCAGCACCAGTGGTGCCCTGAACTCCAGACTCTTGTAAGACACTAATTTTGGCATTAGAGAGGTAATATAAAGATATTTGCAGTCTCCACTAAGTGCTACAGCTTGATCTTCACTTCTATGGTACTGACAGGGTCCATCTAAATACTTTATAACAATCAGGAACATTATGAGTTATATAAATTAAACATACCTTCATCTGTGGATTTATAAATCATTGTAGTATATTCATATGTATTGTATGTATACTGTAGTTCAACTGGTATGAAAGCCACCAAAGTCCCTTCATGAAAAACGATACATGTCCAGTTTATGTTCTCCATACTGTCAACTTCAACTAATACACTGCTATTTGTTTCTTCATTTTTCAGAATATGAGTCTTTAGAGGAACTGAATGCATTTCAGTTGTTTTGGCCCAGACAAGTACAATGTCATTCTTAGGTAAGGGATAGGACAGTGAACACGTCAGTGACACAGGTTGTTTATGGAAAACCTCTGTTGCGGGATATGCAGTCACTAAAACAAATAATTATATTCATGTATTTATATGCAAGTAAAATAAAAAGTAAATGTGCAGACATCTTAAAGGGTAACTTCACCTAATGGAGTGTAGCACCCTCCCAGGTAGGTGCTAGGAATAGTGTATAACAGTTTTTGGTTTCTCTGTTTAACAGGAAGACAGCTAGGTAAATGTAATTGCTGTCTGCTTATCAGAGAGCAGCGATTGGCTAGTGTAGTCTGCTTAGTGTGCTCTGGTGCTGCGTATGGTGTGTAGCACTGTCCCTTTAGGTCTTGCTGTGTAATGACTTGTTGTGCCTTCTCTGATTACCAGCACACAGTCACTTCAGGGTACAATTCACACATCCATCCTTACTCCCAATGGCTCGTTGCTCAATAAACAGTCCAGGGGTGTTGGTTTTTGGTGTTTATTTTTGAACTTGGATGAGGCTTTTATACAGTATCCCATCATGTACCTAGGCACTTTCCCCTGCCAAATCACCAGGGCTGTATTAAATGCCTGTGCACTCATTCATCAGGTTTCCTGCCACTGTCCAATATGCCTCCCTATTGGACCAGTGTGAAACACTCTGCAGACAGACTGAGTTGCACCTGAGTACATTAAGCAGACCTCACTAGCAGATCCTGCTCTCTGGTAGGCAGAGAGCAAATATAGATTAACCTGCAAACTCTTTGGTATGCAGACAGGATTCAAAGCTATACTCTCTCTCTAACACCCACCTAGGAGGGTGCCACATGGTGTCTTGAAGTGTCACTGTGTCCTAGCAACTATGGAAAGTTCTGGATAGTAGGTAGAAACAATGCCGATGGGAACATGAATATTCATGGCCAATTGGAAGTGGGGGTGCCCCTAGGCATGCTAGGTGCTTAGATTTATATTCTAGGAGCACATAAGTTCCTGGTCTTTCCTAGCAGAGGATTGCACCATGCTAAGGGAGAGCCCCCCCCCTAGCACTTGCTGCCATGTGGCCTCATGTATGCGACCAGAGGGGCCTGAAGTTTGTGTGGCTGACCCTGGTCCTACCATAGCTGACAGTGGGAAAGTCTACAGTGCATCTGGTCTGGAATCATGGAAAGAGAATATTGCCAATGGTGCTTCAGGAGTCTTGTGAGTAGAGACACCCTAAGGATCCTTAGACTGTTAACCCCCTCTTGTGCTCTAAGTCAGCTGAGGGTCCACACAAATAGAAACCTGGCTAGTGTTCTTATAGCTTTGTCAAGGACTGTCCACTACTTTACTAAAGGACATTGCTTAGTTCTGCAATCAGTTTGCTGCTGCCGTGAAGAAGTCTTTATCTTCTTTTACTAGTAAAACTTGGTTGAAGTCCTTGCAGAAGGCAGATAGAGTAGTCAGTGTGAATAGTTCAGTTTGGAAGTGTCCCACTATATCTCTTACCCTATCCAAGTTCTCCAATAAACAACAAAAACAAAGCCTCTAGACTGGTCATTGGAGTGCAACTGGCTGCAGAGTAGGGAACACCTGGGCAACATACCAGCAACTGCCTGGGTAGCGCTACAGGAGTTCAATGTTTGTTTACACCAGAAGTGCTGTATGGTATGTTCTGTGTTTTCCAGTGCAAGTGAAAAGCATGGACATGAGCAAATACATCAGATTTAAAAAAACAAATTCTTACCAATACACTTGGGGAAATTCACAAAGAGTGGTGCAAGCACAATGCTTGCACCACTATTCTAAACATAAAAAAATGAAGCAGTTGCTGCTCATTACTGACAAATGGGTGCAAGCAAAAGACAGTGCATACTGCCTTTTTTGGTTGTTGACCTGGATTTCAAATGAATTGAGTCTTTTAAAAACACAGCATGTCTAAAAAGCACATAAACACAACATAGATTAAAGGGACTTTACCATGAGAGAGTATTCAGGGCTGTCAATGCTTGAATCCCCTTTTAATAAAGATAGATCCCTGACTGTCATATTGATGGTCAGGGCTGGGACAAGGGAGCAGGAGGGGTGGCTGCCCTGGGTGTAATGGTTTACTGAAAACAACCCTTGTGTCAGCAGCATCACGCTCCTGTCAGCCCAGTGCTGGGAGTGGCAAGGAGAGAAGGTGAGAGCTGGGAAGCAGTGCGGGCTGTGTTCTCATTCCCTTTCCCACTTCTCTTCTTGCCTTTGAAGCGCTCCTGTACTCAGATGCTGGAAGCGGTAATCAGACACACATGCGTTCTGCACTGGCAATAGTGGAGAGACAGCACTGCACACACCCGAGCGCAGAAGTATCCAGAAGAAATCCGAGAGTGTCAAAAAGAGACCCAAGAGGAGGCAGGGCTGTGCTATCTCTCTCCCTCCAGCTCTTCTCTCCTCTCAGTGCAGTGTTCCTGTAGCCGGTAAACACAGCTGCCGGTTTCTGTATGCAGGTGCACTGACAGCTCTGGACTGTTTGTTCTGTGATCTTACATCCCCGGTCACCTCCTCACCATACTGGGGGCACAGTTTGACATTTTTGCCCTGGGGACTGGATGACCTTGTCCTAGCACTGTTGATTGTTTGGTTTCAATGCTGAATAGTCACAGAACTGGTACAAGATAAGTAATTCTGGCACTTTTCTGGAACAAATTTTTTGCATATTTGTTATATGTATGTGACCCAAAAGTACTTAAAACTGAACTCCAGCCAAAAAAAAAAAAAAAAACACGATAAAAACGATTAATTCCCTACAAGATAAAACAAAGTCAGCTTTTGCTGCAATATTCACCTTCAGTTCAGCGATTTCCACCTTGGTTTTCCTGCCTTAGATGTCCTCAGTTTGATGACCTGCATCATTTAACCTAATTTCTCTGAGCCAAGGTCACCTTCGATCAGCTTCAGCCTGTGAATGGATAGTGAAAGAAGAAGCAGCACGGTGATGAGATCATCTCCTTGTTTCTCTGCTTTCTCTTCCTATCAGCATTCTCCAAGTCAGCATATAATGTAGACAGTTGGCTAAAATAAAGATCCTTACTTTTGGTTAAAGGTTTGTGAATTGAATCTAATGGGGCACATTTTGCACATGTAGCACCCTTCTAGATAGGTGCTAGGAATTAGAGATTTAGAATAAGTCTGTGTGTTTTAATAGGTAAATCTATTTGCTATTTGTAGTCAGTGTGGCTGTAATGCTTGTTAGGTAAAAGCATAGTTTGCTTTTACCTCTGAGAAGCTGTGATTAATTAGTTAGGTCTGTTTAGTGTGTTCAGCTGCAGCCAGTGTATTGTAATAGCTTCCTCTGCATCTAGAGAACTTGAGAAGATTCTGGATGACAGGTGTGGAGTCATGCAGATGGCAGCATGAATATTGATACAGCCCTAGTCTATCCCAGGGAAGCAGGCTCTGATGGCATGCTGGGAGACTGTATAAATTCTGTAAGCACACTGAGCAAAGGGTCTTTTCCTGGAAAGGAAAAGTCTGGAGGGGCACACTGCCCTCCCAGGCAAAGTTACTGTTATGTCTGCTGTCATGAGGCCTCAGGTGCTTGGCCTGGGGGCCTGGATGCTGAGACGCTGAAACTAAAGATAGCTCACTGAGGGGGGCTGTCTGCTGAAAATCTGGTCTGGCATCACCAGAGTAAGGTGTCGCTTGGAAGTTGGAAGGACCAGCTGTCCTTGGGCCTTATGTGAGTATAGAAGCTTAAAAGATCTTGGGCACCTTTGTGCATTTGCTACCCCTCAGATGATGGAGAAAGTCAGCTGTGGGTCTGATTAAAGGGTACACTGGCGGGTGTCCTGAAGATTTTTGTCCATATATTCTTCCACTTTAAGGGACTCTGCTCTTGCGGCTCTAAGAAAGGAATTTACAGTTTACCTACCACTACTACTACTATGACTATCTTAAAGCTCAAGTCTTCTGTGTGCTACAAGCACAAACTTTAATATAGCTTGTCCTGAAGAATACCTAAGTCCTCAAGTTTACATAGTTCTTGTTTTTGGAGTATTCCACCTAATTCCTTCATCCCTATCCATGTTCTCCAAAAATAAAAACAACAAAAAGAAAACCCCAGACTGGTCATTGATGAAAACATAAACCTGTGTGCCTGGCTACGGTTTTCCATTTTTAAACGATCATTATACGATCACAAACAATGAAAATTACCTTTTATGGTAATGAGATGTATAGACTTCCCAATATGGTCAGAAAAATGGCATTCATATTTTCCAGCATCTCCAAAAGTCACAGGTAAAAGTTTTAACGCTGAGCCAGGGGAAAATTCTAGACGACTTTGAAAGTTCTGCTCACTTGTTATTTTGTTATTTTCTATTTTAATTGTTGCTGTGCTTTGTAAGTCTGAAGAGATCCACTTCCACTGGAGATTGCTGGCTTTGGTGAGTCTTTTACAGTACATCAGCATGTCATTCCCAACCACTCGAAACTTCACCAGTTCTTCACCTGTAGACTCTGCAATCAGGTTAGTGACAACTATTTATACCCAAGTTCTATTATTAAATATGATAAGTGAAAGCTTTGCAAGTTGTTATAACACCAGTTTTTATGGCTTCCCATTTTTTGTGCTAAAGTTATCTTCTTGGTTTTTCTATACAGTTACCAACTTTTGAAAAGTTTTAACTTCTAGTGAAGATGGTACGAGCCTATACCATTTGTTACTTATAGTGAAAATGATTGTAGATCAAAAGCTATAAGTTGTTGAAGGTGTCTGCAAATCTTGAATATTTCTGTAAGATTTTTTTGTCTAAAAGCTACTCCAAAGTGCAAACCCCTTTTGTGACTGCATAATGCTGCTGATAGAGTGGCCCTGAAAAATTGTGGGGAACTTCACAAACCAATACATAATAATATAAGGATTAGGAAGTGGGAAAAAGCAGAAGAGAACTATCAACCATTAACGTAGTAGATCTTAGCATGCCAGAACACCTCTGATTTTTTGCATTATCACAACACATAAGTGTAAATCTGGCCTTAGGGGTCCAGGAGTTATGGGGTGGGAGGGTCTTTATGAGGAGGATTCTAAATTTGGCCAGATACATTAGAAGGTGGTTGAACAAGCAGATGTAATGACATTCAACCCTCATGAATGTCTGTTGCTGTTACAGACATTAGTTTTTTGTCTAATCCATCTAGAAATGGGTAGCCCAGGTCACTACCATCTAGTATAGGCACTCTGATATGAAACGTGATTGGTAACTACTGTCTGGTTAAGGATGATTGCTGTTAAGAAGGGTGACCATGGATGGAAGCCAGCACAAATTATGGGAAGATCTGGGGAAAATTAAGCAGTAATAAGAGACAATGTAGAAAGTAGTAATCAGCTGAAAAAATTGAGAGAGTGTCCACAGATGGGGAAAATATATATATATATATATATATACTGTATATATATATATATATATATATATATATAGTGCATTCATAAAGTATTCAGACCCCGTCCCTTTTTTCCAATTTGTTGTGTTGTAGCTTGATACTACAGTTGTTTCAATTAATTTTGTTTTTTCTCATTAATCTACACTCAGTACCCTATAATGCCAAAATGAAAACAGAATTTTAGAAATATCTGTGAATTTATTAAACACAAAAATCTTAAATATCACATGTACGTAAAGCGGAGTTCCACCCTAAAATTAAACTTACCTCCATCTTCATGCCCGGGGTCACCTGAAAAACAAATGGATAATTGCAATTTTTTTTTTTACTTACCTGGTTTAGAAGAAAATATACTTACCTTACTTCCTCTTCCTCCCCTTGGCGGCCACGGCGATTCGTCACTTCCTGGCTTGCAATGATTCCTGGGAGCTGAACGTCATCGCTCCCAGGAATCAATGCGCCTGCACCGGCCCCGACGCCAGTTCCGGTGCAGGCGCCGTCATACCTTGCTAAACAGCTTCTGGGCATGCCCAGAAGCTGTGCAGGGATGACGCTGCGGCACCGGAAGTGACGGCGGGGCCGGTGCAGTGCATCGTGGGACCGAAGAAGACGGAAGAGGACACAGAAGAGGATCGCACTGGCTTCAAGCTGCCCACACCTGAGATGGCAGCGCTGGACAATACTTTTTCAAGGTAAGTATTTCTTCTAAAAGGTAAGTGCAACCCAGGACAGATCAGAGGCTAGCCATTGTGGAATGTACTAGCCCTGACTGTCCCGGGGGTATTTTTATTAAAAAAAGCTTTCCCAGGGTGGAACTCCGCTTTAAGTGTTCAGACCCTTTATCCAGTACTTTGTTGAAACACCTTTGGAAGCAATTACAGACCTGAGTCTTTCTGGGTATGACAGGACAAGCTTTGTACACCAAGATTGGAGGATTTTCTGCCATTCTTCTTTGCAAATCTTCTCAAACTCAGTCAGGTTGGATAGGGACCATCGGTGGACAGCCATTTTCAAGTCTCTCCAGAGATGTTCAATAGGATTCAAGTCAGAGCTCTGGCCTAGGCAACTCAAGGACATTCACAGAGTTGTCCCTAAACCACTCCCGGTTGTGTTAAACTTCTTCCATTTAGGAATTATGGAGGTCACTGTGGTCTTGCGAGCCTTCATTGCAGCCAAAAATTTAGCAAAACATTGTAAACTTCCTCAGATCTGTGCCTTACAATAATCCTGTCTCTGAGCCCTGCAAGCAGCTGCTTTGATTTCATGTTTTTTGTTCTGATACAGTATGCATTGTCAGCTGTGAGGCCTTTAATAGAGAGGTGTGTGTCATTTCCAAATCATGCCCAATCAATTTACTGCAGGTGGACAATAAGGGTGTAGAAACATTTCAGCAACAATCAAGAGAAATGGGAGGGACCTGAGCTAAATTTCAAGTGTTGTGGCAAAGGGTCTGAATACTTCTGCCAATGTGATATTTCAGTTTTTCCTCTTTCATACATTTCCAAAGATTTCTAAAATTCTGTCTTCACGTTATCATTATGGGGTACTGAGTGTAGATTAATGAGAAAAAAGAAATAAACAGCTGTAGTATCAGGCTGCAACATACCAAGATACAAAAGTGAAGGGTTTGAATACTTTATGAAATATATATATATATATATATATATATATATATATATATATATATATATATACTATGTTACCAAAAGTATTGGGATGCCGGCCTTCACATGCACATGACCTTTAATGGTAGCCCAGTCTTAGTCCGTAGGGTTCAATATTGAGTTAGTCCACCCTTTGCAGATATAACAGCTTCAACTCTTCTGGGAAGGCTGTCCACAAGGTTTAGGAGTGTGTCTATGGGGATGTTTAACCATTTTTCCTGAAGCGCATTTGCAAGGTCAGGCACTGATGTTGGAGAGAATGACCTGGCTCGCAGTCTACACTCTAATTCATACCAAAGGTGTTCTATCGGGTTGAGGTTGAAACTCTGTGCAGGCCAGTCAAGTTCCTAAACCCCAAACTCGCTCATTGATGTCGTAACCCTATAGTACACATTTGGGATTAATTAGAGCGGAGACTGTGAGCCAGGCCTTCTCGTCCACATCAGTGCCTGACCTTTACAAATGTGCTTCTGGAACAATGGTCAAACATTCCCATGGACACACTCCTAAACCTCGTGGACAGCCTTCCCGGAAGAGTTGAAGCTGTTATATATGTTATATACAGTCGTGGCCAAATATTTTGGCACCCCTGCATTTCTGTCACATAATGTACCACTTTGCCAAGAAAATTGTTGCAATTACAAATGTTTAGGCATTCTCGTGTTTATTTTTTTTGTTTGTATTGGTATGATACCAAAAAGTGGAGAAACAAAAAGCCAATTCTGACACATTCCACGCAAAACTCCAAAAATGAACTGGACAAAATAATTGCCACCTTCTCAAGATTGTAAGAAATAATTGCTTTCCAAGTTTGTGATGCTCCTGTAATTTGAAATTAAACTCACCTGTATCAATTAACAGGTGCTGACAATGTAGAAATCACACCAGCACACGGAGTATAGAAAAAAGAAAGAGCAGCAAAGAATTGTTTGAGGACTTGAGAACAAAATTAGTGGAAAAGCATGGACAATATCAAGGTTACAAGTCCATCTGCTGAGATCTTAATGTTCCTGTGTCCACTGTGTGCAACATTGTCAGGAAGTTTACAGCCCATGGCACTGTAGCTAATCTCCCTGGATGTGGATGAAAGAGGAAAATTGAATAAAGAGTGCAACAAAGGATTTTTTGAATGTTGGATAAAGAACCTTGATCAACTTCCAGAAAAATTTAAGCTGACCTTCAGGCACAAGGTACAACTGTGTCGGCTCGCACTATATGTCGCCATCTGAATGAAAAGGGACACTATGGAAAGAGACCCAGCAGGACCCCACTGCTGACAAAGAAAATTAAAAAAAAGCCATATTTGGGTTTGCCAAAACTTACTTCAGGAAGCCAAGATCCTTTTGGAAGAATGTGCTGTGGACAGATGAAACAAAATTACAGCTTTTTGATTAAAACCCATCAAACTACTGTTTTCAGAAAATGAAGTGAGGCCTTTAATAAAAAGAATACAGTCCCTATAGTCAAACATGATGGAGGTTCACTGATGTTTTAGGGTTGATTTGCTGCTTTAGCCACTGGATGTCTTGACTGTGTGCACGGCATTATGAAATCTGAAGACTCCCAAAAAATTCCGGGGTGCAATGTAGGGCCCAGTGTCAGGAGGTTAGGTCTCCGTCAGAGGTCATGGATCTTACAGCAGGACAATGACCAAAAGTACCCAGAAATGGTTTAGGACAAAGCGCTGGAGAGTACTGAACTGGCCAGCAATGAGTCCAGTTCTAAATCTCATAGAGCACCTGTGGAGAGATCTCAAAACAGCAGTTGCAAAGATTAACCCTTTAATCTGAGAAATCTGGAGCAGTTGGCGAAAGCATAGTGGTCCAAAATTCCAGTAGAGAAGTGTAAGAAACTCATTGATGGTTAAGGGAAGCGATTGATTTCAGTTATTTTTTCCACGAGAAGTGCTACCAAACATTAAATTGAGGGTGCCAATAATTTTGTCCAGTCCATTTTTGGAGTTTTGCATGGAATGTGTCAGATTTGGCTTTTTGTTTCTCCACTTTTTTGTGTCATACCAATACAAACAAAATAAATAAACACGGAATGCCTAAACATTTGTAATTGCAACAATTTTCTGGGCGAAATGCAGGGGTACCGATATTTTTAGCCATGACTGTGCAAACTTTGAAAGTGTAAATGACTGGTCAATGAAATCCAGCACTGAACAGTGATTCACACTCAAAACAACTTTCACAGGTGAGTTGCTTTGATGGGGGAGTAGGATTTTTACAGTTTAGGGGAAAACAGTTTCTATATGTTTCAGGTAGCCATGTGGCTGTAGATTCCCTTCAAGTAAATGTTTAATACATACCATCAGTTATTAAAATGTAATGTTAGTATACATGAATAAACATGAACATTTTAGTGTTCTGGAACTTCCCACACCAGTATAATGTATGCGGATGGTAGATACATGTCTTTGGAAATCTGTTTTTTGGAAATTTCTGACCTCTATCTAAATGGTATGCAGTAAAAACTTCTCACTTTACTGATATACATACCTGTTTTGGGTCACTGGCTTGAAGCTAAACGTAGCCTTACCTTTAGTTTTTCAAAGTTGTAATGGCTCCTCTTCTGTGGTGAATTTTTTTACTCTAATTTTACTGCACACTGTGAGCTTGAAAATTAGCCCATAGCTGTTGCCATTTCTTTACTATGGGGCCTACAGCAGTTCAAGTCTGTCAAGGGGCCTCCTGCTTCAGTCTACCACCACCCCACAGTCCTTGTAGACCTGTCTACGAAGCATGTGTTAAGATGGTAAACTAGAAACCCTCCATTACATCATCCCATTGTATAATTTCTAATGCATTCTTCTTTAATTTTTTGGTGAATACAGGAAGTGTCATCCATGAGCAAAGGGCAATTTTTAGGTTTATTTACAAAAAAAAAAAAATATTATGCTAAATACTTACTTTTATTTATCTCTAGGGATGTTACAGAAATAATAGTGTTATTAGAGACACATCGATATATCCCCCTGTTATTCTCTGAAAAGTCAAATATTTGAATGTAAACTGTATCCATATAGAAAAATTCTTTCATGTTTTTCCTTCTTTCAAAGGATCCAGAGAAAGAAGGTTTTCCTGGCATCGAAGAATGACATACAAGAGTTATGTCGGCTCCCAGTGGCAAATACTTCTTTTCAGGTTCTAAACAATAAATAACAAAATACATTGAAGAAAATAAGCAAAACTAAAGAAAACAGCAGTTGATCAGTTTTTGAAAGTTATATGATCTGTTTAAGCAAATATGAAAGCCCAAATCCATCGAAAATACTTTGTTTCATTCTTGGTACTGCAAAGATTTAAAACCACACTTAGGTTTTTATTGCCGTCTGAATAGATGTTAGGAATAGTGGGAAATCTTTTCCGTTTCAATGTTATTATTGAATTTCAAATGAAAGTGCCTTCATAGGTTAACATGACCATGCATTCTCAATCGACGTTTGCAGTGTAAGACAAATAAAAAAATATGTAGTAGTCAACAAAGAATGAAAAAAGTCAAGTTCTGAGGTTACATCTGACAATATCACATATCTTGAGGATTTGAAATGAGATAATCTAAAAGTAAGACAAACACTTGAGAATTGTATTCTGAAAAAACAGAACTTCACGTCTTATGACTCTGAGAACATGACTAGCAGGTAACGTATATAGGATGCCGTAAGGTATAGACTATAGTGGCTTTGAGGCATGAAGAAGAAAATAGAGAAAAAGGTTTTCCTTCACACAATGAGTAGTTAGAGGATCAGTTCAAACCTTAGGCCCACCTCCCAGGCAGACCCCCTCCCTAACCCAAGGCATAAAAGGCCAGTCCTATCTATCACTGGGTGTTGTAGCTGTATGCATGGTTCCCAGATTCATAAAAGTTTTTTTTTTTTTTAATGTTTGTCCTACAGGAGTCTAGACAAATGCTTGGTAACCATTATATTATCAACTCTGTTTGAGTTCCTGAAATGGAATGTGTCATGGCTTCCAGTTTCTAGCTAGTGTTAATTGTGCTGCAAGGAAAATATGATGCGATAATGTGTTTTGTGACTTGTGGGCACGGATTCCATAGAGGCATGCAAGTGGGCCTGCCAGGGGGTTCTTAGAGACATCTTTATGAAATAGTTATTTAAGTAAGCAAAAGACCTTTGTCCAGAAAACACCAGCAAATGGGCAGGTCCACCACATAGGCATTGTGTCTAAAATTGCATAACAGCTATGGAAACATCAGAATATCTAGAGTTTGGATGAGAAATGTGTTCAAGAACCATCTACCATCTCATCATTACCTTATATGCCACCTCAGTGTTGGTCTGGTTTAAAGAAAACATTAGTAAATCATCCCAAATCAGCTCCCTTAAGCTTTGTTTGTTTTAGATCGATTTCCCACTTACCTACACAAGCATGTCTGGTATATTGTTGCATATATATGAGTATAGATTAGATATAAGGTTGAGTCTCCCCAGATTGTGTAGGCAGATATGCTTAACCACTTGCCGACTGCAATACATTTCAATACGTTGTGGTTTGCAAATGGTTCATTGGGGTTATGGCTGAAGCTATCAGCCATAGCTCTGGAATTTTTTTTCAGCTGGCGGCTGGCTTTCTCTTGAAAGTGGTCAGAGTGGCTCAAGAAGGATTATTGTTTGCACTGGCATACCAGAGAAACAATTCAACGGTGCGGCCTGGCTGGTCACAGAGGCAGATGCAGACCAGATCGTCTTTGATCATTTCTTTGGCCTTGGAGGACTGGAGCATTGTCATGAGGTTACCTCCGGTCTAGGGCAGAAGTAAACAATTTTATTTTTATAATAAATGAAAAACAATAGGAAAAAAAAATGTAAGCGCCCCCCCCCCCCATTGCTCTATGTCGCGCGCAGATGTGAATGCATATGTAAGTCGCACATGCATATGTGCCCACCACACATATGAGGCATCAAGGTGAATGTTAGAGCTAGAGAAATAATTATAGCATTAGAACTCCTCTGTAACTATACACGGGTAACCGGCAAAAAATGTTAAAGTGTCGCCTATGGAGATTTTAAAAATACTGTAGTTTGTCTCCATTTCACAAGCATGCACAATTTTATAGCATGACATGTAATGTATCTATTCACTTAGCGCAACAATAACTTTCATATAAAAACCGCTGCGCAAATGCCGCGTGACATAAAAAATTGCAATGGTCGCCATTTAATTCCCTATGGTCTCTATTAAAAAATATAGATATATATATAATGTTGGGGGGGGGGGGGTTATAAGTAATTTTCTGGCACAAAAATGCTGATTTAAACTTGTAAACAAAAAGTGCCAGAAAAGGCTTGGTCTGCAAGTTTAAAGCAGATCAAAGGTTTTGTGGGGTCTTTATTTTTGACGTATAGTTCATATTCATATCGCACACCTTCCTGGTTTGTAGGTTCGTGTGTATTGGGTGCTGAAGCGATCACCAGTTGGCAACTGGATTAGTTACAAGTAAATACATATTAGCCAGCACACCAAGGATCTTGCAAAAGCAGTCCAAAAAACTTTATTCAAGATACGATCACATCAAAAATTAGTGCAACGTTTCGGAGCCGCACAGGACCCCTTCGTCAGGCATGTGACATCACGTGCCTGACGAAGGGGTCCTGTGCGGCTCCAAAACGTTGCACTAATTTTTGATGTGATCGTATCTTGAATAAAGTTTTTTGGACTGCTTTTGCAAGATCCTTGGTGTGCTGGCGAATATGTATTTATTTATTTTTGATCAGGGACGAGAGCCAATGCTGTATCTGTAACTGTATTGTTCCATAGAAGGGGGCTTCTTCTGCTCCTTGATGTGCGACCAATGGATAATGGAGGTAGGGGTTAGAAAGTGGTGAACCCTGTGACAACCTACTTAAGAGTTCCAGCTAAAGGCATTAATACTATTCTGTAAGAACCTAATAACAACCGAGGGAATGGCTCTGGGGAGCATTCTAAATTAGTATAAATGTTTGGAAAGCAAAATCATTTTCATGGCGCACACTTTATCAAACCATGAAAGGGAGTATGCAGACCATGGCTTCAGAAATATTTTAAAAGTCCTTTAAGAAATGTACTTCTGACCCATAATAACATATCTGTAATTTAGACCAAGCAATGTAGAAATTGCTTTTGAGTAGGTCCAAAGTATATTGGGGTAAGATTATATTTTAATCTTTACTCCAGATGACTACGAGAACCTAAATGAAGTAGAAGTCATCTAAGGTTCATTGGATGTTAGAAGTGGAATTGTGGGCCTGGGTAATTAAGAGGAAAAGGTCATAAGCTAAGAAACCAGCCTTGTATTTTACTCCTGCCAATTCTACTTCCTTTATATTGGGGTTAATCTGAATAAGATTTGCCAATGGCTTAAAAGCCAGAATAAAACGTATGCTGGATAAGAGAAAAACCTGTCTGGTCCCTGAAAGAAGCAGAATTTGGATCCCAAATAATTATTTCATGCTGTTGGCATAGCGTAAAGGAATGTTGTTTCTGCACATCAAGTGTGGGGCTATAAGAAGTGCAAATCTTTTTAAAATATTAATGAACTGAGAATCCATCAGGTCCTTTTGCCTTTGAGGGTTTTAGGGATTTACCAGAGGATAGCACCTCCTCAACCAAAATGTTAGAATTAAGCCTTCCTGAGCTTACTTCGGAAACTGTGGAGCAGCTATGTCCTGTAGAATCTGGTCAGTTGTGTCAGAAAAGTGGAAGGTTTAGCATTTAGCTTAGTAAGGTTATCTTAAAAGAATTGGATAATTTTAGCTGAATTTGCTGTTATTTCCCTGAGTCTCTGAGCTTGATTGGGACATATCAGTTGGAGAGGGAGCCATTTTTTTTTTTTTTTGTTTAGCCCAGCAAAGGGTTTTCTCAGTTTTCTTGTCTAAGAGAAGATTTCACTAAATGGGAAATATTTTCAACAGAGACACAAACAAGAAAAAACACAATTTTAACTTTTAGAGCCGGTTCACATTAGCGTGACTTGTCAGGCGACTTGTCAGCCTGACAAGTCTCGCTCCCTCGCGGTCCATTAACCGCTACAGGACCCATTCTAATAGGACCGACACAAGTCGCTCCGACTTAGAAAAAGGGTCCTGTACTATTTCGGGGCGTCTTCGGAGCGACTTGCATAGACTTCCATTATGTGAAGTCCCTGCAAGTCACTCCGAAGTCGTGGTGCAATGTAATGCACAAGTCGCCCCCGAAGTAGTAAGGAGTCGTGTCGCCTCAGTGTGAACCGGCTCTAATACTCTAAAAAGAATAAAAAATAAATAGCAGACGTTAGGCTAATACAAATTCCTGTTTTTTTTTTTTCTTTCAGCCAGTCTATATTTGTTGAATATGTCAAGCAATTTACCCATTCAAGTATAGAAAGGAATATAGCACATAGTTACAAAGTTACATAGTTAGCGAGGTTGAAAAAAGCCATCAGTCCATCCAGTTCAAGCTATGATGTGTGTTTGTGTGGGTTTGCTGTTAACCATATATTGTATACCCCATACATTGTATGTCGTGGTCTTTAAGGTGCCCATCTAATCATTTTTTGAAACTATCAACGCTCCCTGCTGATACCACTGCTTGTGGAAGATAATTCCACATCCTTACTGCTCTGACAGTAAAGAACCCCTTACGTAGTTTAAGGTTAAACCGCTTTTCTTCTAGTTTTAGTGAGTGGCCACGTGTCTTATTGTATTCCCTTTCTCTAAAAAGTTTGTTCCTTATGCTAGGGTCCTCACCAGTGTAGTATTTGTACATTGATATCATATCCCCCCTCAAGCGTCGCTTCTCTTCTGGTTGGATTTTCATTACTGTTTTTTTTTTTATTGGTTGAACCAGATGGACTTATGTCTTTTTTCAACCTGACTAACTATGTAACTATGTAACTACAGTATATGAGAATAAGTTCAATGCTTGCAGTCTTTCCTCATAGCTGATGTCCTAAATTCCCCTAATTATTTTTGTTGCCCTTCTCTAGACTCTCTCCAGTTCCATCACATCCCTTCTGAGGACCAGTGCCCAGAACTGGACAGCATATTCAAGATGTGGCTGAACTAGAGTCTTGTAGAGTGGGAGAATAATCTCTTTATTTCTGGAGTGAATCCCATTTTTTATACATGCCAGTATTCTGTTGGCTTTGCTTGCAGCAGCTTGGCATTGCATGCCACTGCCAAGCTTGTTGTCGACTAGGACCCCCAGATCCTTTTCCATCTTAGATTCACCCAGAGGTTCCCCCCTAGCGAGTAGCTTGTGTTCATGTTTCTGACACCCAAGTGCATTACCTTACATTTTTCAACATTAAACTTCATCTGCCATGTAGTTGCCCACCCCATTATTTTGTTCAGGTCTGCTTGTAAGGTTTCTATGTCCTGCATAGAAGTTATTGGCCTGCTTAGCTTAGTATTGTCCGCAAATACCGAGATTGTGCAGGATATCCAATCCTCTAGGTCGTTAATGAATGAATTAAACAGGATTGGTCCCAGGACAGATCCTTGGGGGACCCCACTTTCCACACCCGCTCAATCTGAGAGCTCCCCATTTATTACCACCCTCTGGACTCGGCCCTGGAGCCAGTCCTCTATCCCTATGGTACCCACCCTATGGTCCATACCTACGTACCTTAGTTTGTACAGTAAAAGTTTGTGGGGAACTGTGTCAAATGCCTTTGCAAAGTCCGGATACACCACATCCACAGGCCTTCCTTGGTCTGGCAAGAAGGATTTTTTATGAATCCATGCTGATTACTATTAATAATACCATTTTCATTTCTAAAGTCTTGTATATAGTCCCTTAACATCCCCTCCAAAATCTTACAGACTACTGATGTTAGGCTGACCGGCCTATAGTTACCCAGGATATATCTCTGCCTTTTTTTAAATATTGGTACCACATTGGCTTTTTTCAATTCAGCTGGCACCATACCCATCTGTAGACTATCTATAAAGATCAAGAATAACAGTCTGGCTATCACCTGGCTAGTTCTTTAAGAACTCTCGGGTGCAAGCCATCCGATTTATTTATTTATGTTAAGTTTCTTAAGTTTAGTTCTAAGGCGATCTTCTGTTAACCATGGTGGTACTTCCTGAGGTGTATTATTTAATTTAACATTCCACCTGGGTTAGTGTAGCCCCCAATTATTTTGTGAAGACCGAAGAAAATAATTTATTTAACACTTTCGCCTTCTCTCTGTCCTCTGTGGCCAGCTTCCTTAATCGTCTTTCATGGGGCCAATGTGTTCTGGTCTTGCTTTCTTACTATTTATATACTTAAAGAATTTCTTGGGTTTTTTTTAACTCTTTCGTGTTCTATTTTAGCGGCCTTGATTTCTCCTTTACATTTCTTATTGCACTCTTCGTAATGTTGAAATGCTGCTAATGACTCCTCAGCCTTGCATTTTTTGAAGGCCTTTTCTTTAGTTTTAATATGCATTTTTAAGTGTGAGTTTAGCCAACCAGGGTTTCTTTTTGCTCTTTTAAATCTATTCCCCTTTGGAGTGCACTGGCTAATCCCTTTATTAAGTATGTTCTTGAAGCACTCCCATTTTTCCTCTGTGTTCTTTGTTCCTAGGGTCCTATCCCATTTTATATTGTCTAGCAAAGATCGCATTTTAGGGACATTCAACGTCCTTATATTACCCTTGTGTTTCCTATTTCTATGATTTCTTGTCGGTGTGTTCACCATTTGACCCATGAAATCGTCCTGCAAAACATTTAGGAACTTCCGAGCCTTGGATGAATGTGCGGTTCCTTCTGCCCAGTCTATATCTGGACAATTAAAGTCCCCCATTTTATTGACATTTCCCATCCTTGCTGCCATTCCAAGCTGTGAAAAGAGGTCCGCCTCCCCCTCCTCCCTCTGGTTTGGGGGCCTATAGCATACACCCAATATTACTTTCCCCATAGTGCCTTCCCTTTGAAGTTCTACCCATAGGGATTCTACCTCCTCCTTAGCTCCGTTTGCAATGTCGTCCCTCCTATTTACCTGTTCACTGTTCTTAGTATACAGACATACCCCTCCCCCTGTTTTACCTTCTCTATCTCTGTGATATAGGGAATACCCTTGAATGGTCACCAGCCAATAATGAGAGCTGTCAAACTAAGTCTCTGAAATCCCCACAAAATCGAAATCCTCCTCATACATTAGCAGCTCCAGCTCTCCCATCTTGCTGGCCAGGCTTCAAGCCTAGGTATACAAACCTCATAATTTTGTCCGGTTGCATACTATATCCTCTTTCAATGTTTTTAGGCTGCTCTTGTGATTTTTTTCCATACCCCCTTGGGTTTAGGAACTCTGAACACCATACCGCTTATATCCCCATTTGTGCCCACTGAACCTTGCTCCCTGCTGGCTAATTATACATCTGTGCCCTCCCCCCATCACCTAGTTTAAAAGCCCCTCTAGCTTGTTGGCCATCTTCTCTCCAAGTACGGCTGCGCCCTCCCCATTTAGGTGCAATCCGTCCCTACTAAAGAGTCGGTAGCTGACTGAGAAGTTGGCTCAGTTCTCCAGGAACCCGAAACCCTCCTTACTACACCAGCTCCGCAGCCACTTGTTTACTTCCCTGATCTCCCGCTGCCTCTCTGGCATGGCTCGAGGTACAGGTAGTATTTCTGAAAATACTACCTTGGAGGTCCTGCTCCTCAATTTAGCTCCTAAGTCCCTGAAATCGTTTTTTAGGACTCTCCATCTCCCTCTGACTTTGTCATTGGTACCCATGTGTACCATGACACCTGGGTCTTCCCCAGTCTCACCCAATAATCCGTGATGTGCCGAACCCGAGTGCCCAGTAAACAATAGACAGTTCGGCACTTAGTCTTTTTGACAGATTGCCCTCTCTGTCTTTCTAATAATTGAGTCCCCTACCACCTGTCTTTCCTTTCACTTGCTCCCGAGGAGTTCTTCCCCTGACAGTTAGGGGCGTCGCTCTACTCCAGCAATGCTGGACTCTGACTGGTTTCCCCAACATCACCCAACAGGGCGTATTTATTGGGATGCTCCAGCCCAGGACTGGCCTCCTTGCCTTGTTCCCTTCTACACTTCCTAACTGTCACCCAACTACTCTGCTCTGATGCCTGCACTCTTGTATCTCCGCTGGCCTCTGTGCTGGCGCCTGCCGGCACCTGACAAGTAGGTTCCCAGCTCTCCTTCAGTATGGAGATTCTTCTCAGTGTTGCCAGTTGCTTCCCTAGATTCAGGACCTGAGCTTCCAGGGAAGCAACATGCTTCCATTTTGAGCAGCTGTATTCGCCCTCAAACGCCTGATCGAGGAACGCATACATGCCACAAGATGTACACCGAGTCGCATCTCCACACCCTCCGGGCATCGTACCAACTAATCTAATCTAATGGGGATTTGGAAAATTTAACTCTGTCCTGTGTAGCTGTTTTCTAGCTTCCTAACTCTGCTTTCTCACACTCTGGTATTCCGTGACACTAAGGTACTCCACGACAATCAGGTACACGCAACACTAAGGGACTCATTTACTCGTAACACTCAGGAACTCAGGTACTCGCAACACTCAGGTACTCTGCAACCCTCAGGTCCTCTGCAACCCTCAGGCACTCTCAATAATCAGGCACTCAGGTACTCGCAACACTTAAGTACTTGCAACACTCAGGTACTCGCAGAATTCAGGTACTCGCAACACCCAGGCACATGCCCTGGATAAGCAGAGCATTTGCCTGACAAGTCGCGGTAGTGTGAATGGGCAATACATGTTGTGTTTACATAAAATGTAATACAAACTTTGAAATAGTATGTACAGATCCAGACTATTGCCTACTTCAACACCCTGTTTGACATGTTTTGCAGTCTGCTGTTGCTTAATCAAAAATGGGTAGTTGATATTGCATATATATGGGATCAATAGATCTGTAGACACATTACAAGAAGATATGCAAAGTTTGTGGGCGATTCTTTCAATGTCCTATAAAGGAAAAGATGAACTAAAAATCCCAGCATCATATACACATACAGCACAATGTCACAGTCATACAGAACTTCATAGCGCCTGGTATTTTTTTTTTTAGGCCCTTCAGGCTACAGGGGAGCCCCAAGAAGATCAAGCAAGTAGTAATATCTTAGCTCTGAATCAACATGATTTAGGGGAGAATATGAAAACCCCTCCTCTCATCCAGGTGGTATTAATGTAACAAAAAAAATTACAGGGTTCCAGAAAATGTTTAGTAACCTGGAATTGATTGCACACACATATTTTGCATATAAAATTTGTCTACGGATCTACTGAACCCATATACTGCGTATAAACATACACACATATATATATATATATATATATATATATATATATATATATATATATATATATATTGGTTCCTGATGGTAGCAGTGGTAGCAGACTGCGTTGAACAGGGTGTTGAAGTAGACAATAGTCTTAATCTGTACTTATTACTTGTGATGCTGTATGACATAATTGTATGTATACACAAAATGTATGGTTTAATATATTGTGAAAGTTTTAAGTGCTATCAAATCTCAGCCTGCTATCCCCCCGTCACTGGGTAAAAAATTGCTTGTTCCTGTATACTAGCTGACTCTACTAACTTCCTCAATGCGAGCTTCCGGGCGTGATGACTTCAATATCTGTAGCTCCATCCCCTGCCCTGCAGAACAAGCAACTTTTACCTAGGACATTGTACAGATGTGAGTGCATTTTTATATGTAATATGTTTTATGTAGTGTTTACTTAAATCGATATGAAAGGCCTTTTAAAAAAAAAAAAACCTGTTATACTTACCTGCTCTGTGCAATGCTTTTACAAAGAGCAGCCCCGATCTCCCCTTCTCTGGGCTGTTTGACCTAACTTGAAAGACTACTATAGAGCGTCTCTCCTGGCTCAACTTACAGATTGGGTACAAAGCCAATCAATCAAACCTTGGGCTGCACTGGAGAGGTCTTTACTAGCGGATAGGGATCTCACAGCACTTCTCCTAGCAAAAACCACTGGTCAGCAGGTAAACCTCCCCTTCCCACCCGGTCATAGAAGCTTCTGTGAAGGCGTGGGAACACTGTCTTAATACCCGGGACCCTGGGGCACCAGTCAAAACTCTGGAAATACCACTTTAAATGTATGAATATGTTAT
The DNA here is from genome assembly GCF_965119305.1 of Pelophylax lessonae. Lineage (NCBI taxonomy): Eukaryota > Metazoa > Chordata > Amphibia > Anura > Ranidae > Pelophylax > Pelophylax lessonae. The sequence goes on from NC_138771.1 coordinate 420,643,820, forward strand.
ACCCTCTTTCTCAGTGGCTCCCTGAGTTAGAAGGGAACATTTCCTGCTTACAGATGTGATAACAGACATATCCATTCAAGGCTCATTTCGCTATATTCAAATAAGCCATTTCCACCATAAGCACAACAAGTGGAAGTTAACAGTAGATTATGAGATTTGGGACTACTTTACTTCCCCTCGCTCTTGCAGGGAAGGTATATCTTGGTTCTACAACAGGTTACAAAACCCCTCCTCCAATTGTAAATCTCAGCTTTCACCAAATGGGAACGAGACCTTGGTCAAGAATTTCCATTAGAAACATGGATTTCTGCTATCAAACAAATTCATAAATGTACACATTGCGTCTGCCACAAAGAAAATGCTTTGCAAATCATATACAGATGGTATCTTACGCCCTACCGACTGTCCAAGATCTACTCAAACGTGTCTGACAGGTGCTGGAGGAAGTGTGGCCAGGTCAGTAATCTATTCCATAACCTATGGCACTGTAAATCACTATTGAGCTTCTGGAACTCGGTTTTCTCCTTAATTTCTCAAATTACAGGGAGTTTTATTAAGGCATCTCCACATTTAGCCTTATTGAGCATTCCCATAGACACTATCCCCACTCAGTTTCGCACAATAATCTTTCATATTCTAATAGCTGCTGGCTTACAAGTACCAGTAAATGGAAACAGACGTCAGCACCTAATATAGCTGAAGTTATTCTTAGGGTACACCTTCAATGCATGTATGAACGTACCTTTTCATATGCCCAGAATAGGGGTTCCAAGTTCCATATGGAATGGCAGACATGGTTACAAAGGTTCAAGGTTGAAAATGTTAACTGAATACTCCCTACAACACAAGCACTCTTGGTGTCACTAAGTTATATGTAAGACTCTTTAAAGTGAAATTTATTGAGGAAACACAATTGTTTGTTTATTTTCTCTTTCATTTCCTTTCCCGCTCCACTCTTTATCCCTTCTCCCTTTTCTTTTCCCTTCTATTTGCGCTAACCTTCTTCCTAAATGTCCTACTTCTTAACATGTTCAGGTACACTCAAGGTTTGCTACTACGGACATGACAGTCCGATAATGTGTTTTTTTCTTTTTTACTGTTAGAAATAGACCCTGTTGGTAAGTTCCACTACTACTACATTGTGGGTACCTATATCCTGCTCCTGCAGCTCTTCAGTTCAGTTTGAACCCATTGGGGGTGCCCGGGCGAGGGGGCTGTGCGTCCGACAATAATAACAATCTTATGCTTGTAGGAACGTATAGGCTCAACGACAACGTGGTATATTTTACAGCACTGGTCCAAAGAATTCCTATCCTTACTATGTATGTGTTTTATTCCATTAGTACTATTGTAATGTTTTACTTTGTATCCTTCATACTAGTTCTTTTGTCACTGTATATGTATATGAAAAACTAATTTAAACGATTGGAAAATATATATATTTATTTATTCATAGATAGATATCCCACCATATGTCATCATGTCAGTTTTTTTCTGTGCAGGAAACAGCATACACGTTGTAGGTTCCTGTGCAGAAAAAAATTGCACGTGATACCAGTATTTTGGTGTGAACAGGAAACATAGAGAACAAATGTTTTCTTTGTGCCCTTGCAGAACACCTGCAGAAAAACTCATGTCTCTGCATATGGTGTGAACGAGGCCTAAAGGAAGGTTTAGAGACCCTGATGTAATGTTGGTGGAGGAGTGGCTCTGGGCACCCTTATGTGAGGGGGGGTAACTCTGGGGACCCTGATATATGGGGGTGGCTCTGGGGACCCTGATATATATATAGTGAGATGACTCTGGAGTCACTAAAGTAAGGGCCGGTAATGGGGACTCTGAGGGTCCTTATGTAAGTGGGAGACTCTGGGAGACTCTGATGTAAGAGAGGGGTCTTGGGACCCTGATGTAAGGAGGAGGGGGGACCCTGATGTAAGGGGGGACTTTTGGGACCTAATGCAACTAAAGAAAACCCTTGGAACCCTGATTTAAGGGAGTGACTCTGGGGACCCTGATATAAGGGGGGTGACTCTGAACCTAGTGCCAGTGCCCTACATCCATGTTTCACATGTAGTTGATGAAACTGAATAGAATAGATTCAAGAAAGATAAGGGGACCCTGTTGTAGGAAGAGGCTGCCGCTGGGGACCTTGATGTAAAGGGAGGGCTCTGGGGACCCTGATGTAAGGTGGGGTGGCTCTTAGGACCCTGATGTTAGGTGGGATAACTCTGAGCACCCTGATGTAAGGAGGATGGGCTCTGTGGACCCTTATGTAAGGAAGGTGACTCTTGAGACCCTGATTTAAGGAATTGTCTCTAGGGACCCTAATGTAAGAAGAGGGATAACTCTGGGGACCCTGATGTAAGATGGAGGGCTCTGGTGACTCTGATGTAAGGAAGGTGACTCTGGGGATCCTATTGTAAGGTGGACTGGTGAACCAGCCAAATTTCTATCTGTGTGCAACCCCCTCTGTGCAACAAAAGCAGGTCGATAGACTGGCTTCTGTCAAGCAGTCCTGCTGGAAAACCAGTATTCGATCAGAGTCTCACTTTTAGAATGCATAGACATAGTGGGGAGCAGTGGCGGCTGGTGAAGTTTTAAGATGGTGGGGCGCAAGACCCCGCCCTTACATTTGACCCCTCCCATTTCTCAGAAACCCCACCCCTTATAGACTCCACCCATTTTGTCCCCTGTATTTTGCTTGCGTGAACAAATTCTCCCAATATATCACATATTAAGGGGTCCATCAGTACTAGTATATCCCATAATAAGGAGCAGGGGCATACTGTGAGAGACACCCTATTATGGGATACACTGACTTAGAGTGGCACAAACCCCACAGTACAGACCCCCCCAGCACAAACCCCTCAAGCACAAACCCCGCACAAACCCCTCAAGCACAAACCCCACAGTACAGGCCCCCTAGCACAAACCCCACAGTACAGGCCCCCTAGCACAAACCCCACAGTACAGACCCCCTAGCACTAATCTCACAGTACAGACCCCCTAGCACTAATCCCACAGTACAGACCCCCTAGCACAAACCCCACAGTAAAGGCCCCCTAGCACAAACCCCACAGTACAGACCCCCTGGCACTAAACAAACAGTGCAGGCCCCCTAGCACAAACCCCACAGTACAGGCCCCCTAGCACTAATCCCACAGTACAGACCCCCTCGCACTAATCCTACAGTACAGGCCCCCTAGCACTAATCCCACAGTACAGACCCCCTAGCACTAATCCCACAGTACAGACCCCCTAGCACAAACCCACAGTACAGGCCCCCTTAGCACAAACCCCACAGTACAGACCCCTTAGCACTAATCCCACAGTACAGACCCCCTAGCACTAATCCCTCAGTACAGATCCCCTAGCACTAATCCCACAGTACAGACCCCCTAGCACTAATCCCACAGTACAGGCCCCCTAGCACTAATCCCACAGTACAGACCCCCTAGCACAAACCCACAGTACAGGCCCCCTTAGCACAAACCCCACAGTACAGACCCCTTAGCACTAATCCCACAGTACAGACCCCCTAGCACTAATCCCTTAGTACAGACCCCCTAGCACTAATCCCTCAGTACAGATCCCCTAGCACTAATCCCACAGTACAGACCCCCTAGCACTAATCCCACAGTACAGACCCCCTAGCACTGATCCCTCAGTACAGACCCCCTAGCACTAATCCCACAGTACAGACCCCCTAGCACAAATCCCATTTAGCATAGCACTTTACCTGTGTACAATGTAATTGGCCTGGCCTGGCCTGCACTGTCTTATATTGTGTACACTGCTAATCAGGCTGCTGGCCTGGCTGGCACTATATATTTATTAATAGTAAATGGCACACAGCGGCCTGGTATAAGATGGTTCCCAACTTGGAATAATTAATAAATATAAAGTGCCAGCCAGGCCAGCAGCCTGCTTAGCAGTGTACACAATATAAGACAGTGCAGGCCAGGCCAATTACATTGTACACAGGTAAAGTGCTATGCTAAGTTAGCAGGCTAAGTTAGCAGGCTGTGCCCCCATGCCCAGTGACCAGCTTGTCTGCCGTGCCCGGGTGCCCCCCACCCATCAATGCAGTGACCAATGACCAGCTTGCTGTGCCCCCATCATCAGTGACCAGCTTGCCATGCCCCATCAATGCAGTGAGCTGCCGTGCCCCCCCCATCAATGCAGAGACCAGCGTGCATGCGTGCCCCCTTAGCAGTGTGTGGGCCAGGCCCCCCCCCCCGGGCATCGCTTCACTTACCTCTCACAGGCGGTCACCGTGTGCTGCTGCTGCTGCTGAGTCGGCCCGGAGTCTTCTGAGACGCAGACGAGAAGAAGACTACTCGAGACGAACAACGAGTTCCTCTTTTTCCTCACGTGCCGGCTCTCCTCTGGTCTGACACGTGCTGGCTCTCCTCTGGTCTGACAGCACCGGCGGGCGGGAAGGTGATCGTGACGCTGGGACGGTGAGTGACTGACGCACACACCGCCCCCATGCGTCATGTCACCTGGCCCCGGAATGTCCTCCTGTGTGATTGGTCCAGGCTGGAGCCTGGACCAATCACAGCCAGGACATCACTAAAGTGGGGAGTGTCGGGGTTCATTGCTCTGCGCCCAGACGACCCCCAGAAGGCCGCCAATCGGCACCTCGGCTGTATGCACGTGGGGTGCAAACCCCCCCCCCCCCCCCCATAGCCACCATTAGGTCCCGTGCCCCTAGAGGGCTGAAAATCGTATTTTTTTTTTCCTTTTTTTTTTCTTTTGGCCACAGATTGGGGGGGGGGGCGGCGCCCCTGCACCCCCTATAGACCGGCCGCCCCTGGCGGGGAGATTTTTTTCATCCACCTCGAATGTGTGGATGAGTTCTTCTTTAAGGTGGGCTCGGTCAGACAAAGTGATACATTTACATGTGCAGAAAAGAATATGTATTGGAAATATTTAATTTTTAAAAAATGATCCTTCATTTAGAAGTTTATGTGTGTATTTTAGACTGTCACTTGAGGCACAGTAATTAGGAGTATTTTGTGGGTACAAGGACTGTGGTATATGTGTGCAGTGTATACTGCGACTAGGCACAGATTCTGTTTATTCGTCCCCCTTTAACCCCTTCCTGTCCGCCCTATAGGCAATTGACGGCGGGAAGGTGGTTGCATTATCCTGACCCGCCCGGGGGGCGCGCAGAGCGGTGATCAGCGCTGCGGTGTGTCACTCTGACACACTGCATCTCCAATCTCATGTCCAATCACAGCTGGTCACATAGTAAATAGGAAGAGCCGATGATCGGCTTTCCTCAGTACATGCCTGACAGACACGAGTAGAGAAGAGCCGATCTGCGGCTCTCCTGACGGGGGGGGGTCTGTGCTGGTAATCTGAGCATTGATTACCAGTGCAGACCCTTCGGGGGGTACCACTAGAGCCACCAGGGATGCCCACCCATGGCCACCAGGAATGCCCACCCATGACCACCAGGGATGCCCACCATGGCCACCAGGGATATCAATCAGTGCTCAGGGAGCCTGCCAGTGGTGCCCTCCCCATCAGTGCTGCCAACCATTGCCATCTCTCAGTACTGCCCACCAGTGCCCATCATTGCCATCTATCAGTGCCGCCCACCAGTGCCCATTATTGCCGCCTATAGGTGCCCATCAGTGCCCATCAATGCCACCAATCAATGCCCATCAGTGCCACCTATCAGTGCCCATCAGTGCCCATCAGTGCCGCCTATCAGTGCCCACTAATGCTGCATATCAATGCTACATATCAGTGCCGCATATCAGTGCCCATCAGTGCTGCATATCAGTGCCGCCTATCAGGGCCCATCAGTGCTGCATATTAGTGGCACCCCATCAGTGCCACCCCATCAATTTTGTCATATTTCAGGTTGTCAGCAAAAAATGTGCCCTGTCAGTAAATGTTTCCTATTTTGTCATTTTAAAAAAGTTGTTGGAGGTGGACAACCCTAGCGTGTATGTGAAAACATAAAAAAAAATGAAAAAAAGACATGAAGGCCAAATGAAATCAACAGCAAATGAGAAAAAAAATCAATTCAGCTAAATCCAAGCCAAACATTAAATATAGCAGAAGCAAAAGTAGAATTTACATAAGAAATTTTAGGGGAATTCACTTAGAGTATGCAAATAGAAACCCTGCAAGTGAATTTGACCCCCGCCCTGCTGAATAACTCACTGAATCATTTATAACTATTGTTGAAGTAAAACTATTTTTTTTTTTGGTTTTGGACAAAATGGAGAGCAATAGCAACACCTATAAGATTTTTATTGCTGTCTGTGCCCCTGTTAGGGAGATTCACTCTCTCTATTTGTCCTGTTTACCGTTACCATTGAAAGTGAAAGTATAAGAAAATCCCAAATTTTAGGTTGTCTCCAGAACAGTAAGGTTAGGTTCACACTTGTGCAATGTGGGAACCAGCATGATTCCTGTACGGGTTCCCACATTGCACCTGAATCGCTGGCGGTTCACACTGATATCTGGGAACCGCTGGGGGGTGTGAATGTAACATTAATGACACCCCCCAAATCGGTTCGCAGATCGCAGTGCAAACTGTAAAATGGTGCAGGAATAAACACCTATAGGAACCGATTGCAGTGAGGACCAAAAAAAGGGTCCTGCACCATTTTCGTGTGAATGCGATGTGATTTCAGCCATACAGTTTGTATGGCTAAATTCGCATCCCACAGACATCGCATGTGATCCGCACAGCAATGCGGTGTGAATCACAATTTCTATGTCTGTTTTTGCACCAGTGTGAACCCAGCCCAATAGAGGGGAAATCATCCAATGTGGACACTAGTTCTGGTGATCTGGAGCCCCCCAAAAGAATTCCCCTAATTTGCAGAGATTTCCTTTCACTTCCTATTTTGTCTATGGGCCGGGAAGTGGCGCTAAATTTCCCCAATGGGAAATAGATGGGAAAAAAAAACAGACAGGAGTTATAACCCTCCCTTACTCTATCCTGTACCATGGTATACTAACCATTATTGTCTTTTGTTTGTTACTTGTTGTATGGAAAATATTCAATAAAAACTATTGAAAAGTAAAAAAAATATTTATATATAATTTTGCATATAGTTCTAATATAAAGTGATTGTAAACGATCGCCTTGTAAAACAACTCATTCAGATTAAAAAAGAAATGAAAGGCAAAAATTTTGTATAGATCTAAAAAAAACTTTATAAATATATTTTCCCCTTTTTTTTTTATAAGTGATTACATTCCCTCTGTTCTTAGCTGCATAAGAGCTGGGGGAAGGAGAATAAGCAGTACACCAAGCTTCCCAGTAAATGGCTGTGCAGCGGGGGCTTGTCAGGACAAGTCTGATCATTGGAGGAGAGAAGCCTGAGTTCCCAGCATAGCTAAAGAACTGACCATGATGTGTTCTGCTGTTTAGTGCGGTCAGTTTTTAAAAGGGAAGCAAGGAGACTAGCAGGAACACCAGGGATTTGACATAGAGGAAGAAATACAAAGAGAACAGGGTACTTTCTCATACAAGTACATGGTACAGCGGGCACATATCAGGAATATGAAGTGTTGGGGTAAAAAAAATGCTTTAATATACAGTCTGCATTATATAGTATAACTCACTCCTGCTCCTAGCACACAACAGCTGAGAAGCCAGCTTTTGGCACACATCTTTGACCTTTCTCTTGCAAATGTATTTGTTGTCACGCATGCAGCGCTGGAAGTATAGCAAAATCTGTCATTTCTGGCACATACAAATGTATGAGTTAACTGTGAAGATCATTTCTATTTACAATCCAACACACCTACCCAGAGGTAACCTTTTTTATTTTTTTACAATTGAGATTTTATAAAGATGTGCGTGCCTGAAGTGCCGCTTTACATGTAATATTAAATTATTCATTCTAAACGTCCTATGCATTATTTTTCATTCACAAATATATTTTCATAACTTTTCAAACATATTTGCATGGTAAAAAACAAATCACATAAAAAAAAAGACACCCTCTTAACAACAGTTATTCTATTTTGAAAAAGGTGACAAAATGTGTCAAATGATTCAATATTATTAGAAATGTATGTTATTGCAAATTCTGGCACATTCTATTGCCAATATATTTCAATGCCAATACAACAAAATACTTTGTAGATAAAAATGCTGTAACTTGTTGGTACTTACTATTAGTAATTACAGTAAACACAATTAAATATAATACCTGACACTATGATATGGATGTTATATATGCTATGAAAGAATAACATTTATTATTTTGAGCACACTTACCACTGCATGATGTGACTGTAATCAAAATTACAAATGTTGCATAGAAGGCATTTAATAAACCCCTATATTGCTCAGATTTCATGATGGTGACCAGAAACTTCAAACAAAGGACACAATTGTAGCACTACTGCTCTTCAAACCCTTCACAGATTATCGGAAATGCCCCCTTAGCTCTGTCGGAAGAACACATTAGAAACCACTTCCTCAATATGGACCATAACTATAGACGACTGCTGTAGATTGTAATAGATATGTTATGGTTTACAACTTTGGTTTAAATAAAAAGACTTCTTCAATAGAAATTCTTTATGTGCGGTTAACAAATAAGACTTTCAGATAATCATACAAAATATGGGTGATTCTAACAATGGAAGGCTGGAATGCTATATAGCGACACCCTAAACTATTTGCAGAGAGGCGTATTGGGTATTTTGCAGATCTCGCTTTTTGTTACTAAGGGCCGGATTTAAAGAAACTGCAGCTTCAAACATCTATGACGTGTTTCAGTTTCGCCGCGTTCAAATCAATTAACTGGCGCTGCGGCGAATTGGCTAGTGAAACAGCAATAATGAATTCCGCCGTCAGCGGTATTCACTTACGATCGCGGCTTCGCCAATTCGCAAACTTATGTCTTCGTGCTTATAGCAGTTTCACATAGCAATGTGGGCTAGTGGATTAGTGCACACATCACACGTCTGTAATTCATCTCCCTCTGCTGTAGGTTCGAGGCTTACCATCTCCACCTAACTTTTTTATTTTCTTTTTTTGTTTATATTGCTAAAATGTAACGGATTACATCATATATATTGCTAAATAACGTTACACTCAGAAGCGCTTGCAAGCTTACAGCATTTTAAGTGGTTTTATGATCTTGTCTGTGTGTCAAATCGATCTTACATAGTTACATAGTTACATAGTAGGCGAGGTTGAATAAAGACAATAGTCCATCCAGTTCAACCTGTGTAGGTGTGTGTGACTGTAATCATCTAACATAGCCCTCAATCTCCTGATCCTTGAGATGTAAGTCTAAGAGTCTTTTGAAAGTCACCATACTACCCGCAGAAACCACCTCTTGTGGTAGACAATTCCACAATCTTGTAGCCCTAACAGTAAAGAACCCCCCACGTTGCCTGAGGTTAAAACGCTTCTCCTCTAATCGCATTGTATGTCCTCGAGTCCTCATGCAATTCCTTCGAATGAACAGCTTTTCTTCTAAGCTGAGATCCCCATTAAGATATTTATAAATTGCTATCATGTCCCCTCTCAGACGTCTTTTCTCCAGGGAAAATAAATCGAGCGATTGCAGCCGCTCTTCATAGGTAAGGTCCTCCAACCCCCTAATCAGTTTAGTTGCCCTTCTCTGGACTTTCTCCAGCTCCAACACATCCCTCCTGAGGACTGGCGACCAGAACTGGACAGAATACTCCAGATGCGGTCGGACCAGAGTTTTATAAAGTGGAAGGATTATAGTCTTATCTCTGGAATACATCCCTTTCTTTATGCATGCTAATATTCTGTTGGCTTTGGAAGCTGCCGCTTGGCATTGCATGCTGTTGCCTAATCTATCATCAACTAAGACTCCCAAATCTTTCTCCATTTTTGATTCCCCCAAGGGTTCCCCTCCTAACGTGTATTGTGTTTTTATGTTTTTGGTCCCCAAGTGCAAAACCTTACACTTCTCCACATTAAACCTCATTTGCCATGTCGTTGCCCACTCCGTAATTTTGTCCAGGTCATTCTGTAGGATATCTGCTTCATGCTGTGCAGTTATTGCCCTGGCCATGATTGAAAGTACCAAAGGCAAGTGACCAAACCCCTACCCTACTTCAGGGCAAGATGAAACCTCACAATTTTACCATGGTCTTCTTCCCAGATTCCATACAATGTTTAGTTCTTTAGCTATATGTGCTTTTTAGCCTTAACACACTCCTTTTTTTCCACCATACAGCTTTATTCTGCACAATAGCTTTGCAACTTCACTGCAGTTAACAACGTCATGGGTTCAAATCACATCACTACACTTGGGATCTCTTTTCACTCTCATTTTTTTAACAGTTTTTTTAAACTATCTTGAATTTGGGGGGGGGGTGTCCTACCCAAATTTCAAGCACATCAATGGAAACAACACAATTTTGATTTTCTGAGTGTGGTCCTAGTTTTCTCGAGATGCAATTCTTTACATATTTACCATGGTTCTTACAATTTCTTGACCAATAAACATAGGTGTCTGATATTGGACTCTCTCCATATTTCAACAACACAGACCCTCATAGTCCAACACTACATTTGCCTCACACCTCAACACAACACTGTCACATCCCTACTCTACATTACAACCCCTCACATCACCAGTAAAAGCAGCATGCAAAGTGCAAAACTCCGGCCTTGGCAGCTTAATGGGCCATACACTAACAATTTGTCTAGACTTTTTCCTGTAGACTTAACCAAACCATATAATATAAGGTCAAACCTCAACACTTTCAATTTGGATGCAATCAGGCAGGCCCTTGCACTACATAGAAAATGTCAATCTGAAGGATAAAGTCTTCTCTAAATCTTACAGTGTGGATGGCCCTTTTGTCTGTAGGCACCCACACAAAACAAAAAAACACATGTTCAATTCTAAAGTCTTTATTTATTTGAGAATGACAGCAAAAGGAGGAGGGATGCAGCAAAATAATATTGTCACTCTCCAGTCCGTGTGCCTTTACAGCGCCAGACCACGATCTTTGCTCCATGGCTACGGGATTCTGATGTCTTCCACAACTTCAGGCAGAGTTCAGAATCCATTCTGCACCTCTACCAGCTCATAGGGGACAGGCATGGCAAGGTTGCTGGTCAGCTTCCAAGCCACTTTTGAAGTTCCAGGGTGTTCATGTTGGTCATCGATGCTGCTTTTGGCCATGTGCCTTACCAAATATCCACTGACCACAAAAGAAGATGAGTGGAGTCCATCAAGGTGGGTTTCTACCACCTACACCCGCAAGCAGTACCACTCCTGGAAAAATAAAACAAAGGATAAGACATTTCATTATGAAAATCACATCTTAATGCCTGTTTGCTTCATTCTGAACTTCATTTAATTTCGACATCACGAGTGAAATAACACATTTTATGCCAACTTACACAAACCAGAAATCATTAATGTAAACATTTGAATACACACCTGTGACGCCAGACAGCCCATCACCACAGGCTTCTCATGGTACATGCCATGATTCCAAGATGTTCACGTTCTGGAAAATTACAACACCATAAGATACCAAGCAGCCGTTCATGTTATCAATAACTACACAGGTGGCATAGACACAAATAAACACCTGCCAGCTCTTCTCAGCCCTTTACACTATTCACAATACCAACATGTTTATGGTTAGAGGTGCATGTTTTTGCTCAAGTAACACAATTTTACCAATGTTGACTACACTTTATCTACAATGGCAAGTATCATTGGCAGATGATAATGACCCTCTGTCTCCCTGTGAGTGGCACCTCTGCTAACTAGCTAATTAATACACATGCCCTATCTTGACCGGTTACAGTACTTACATGTAAAGTGGCTAGCAACCAGGGTATTCCGGGTGGCAAAACCTGCAGCGGTGCTCCGCCGCCTGGGGGCCGCCGGCTGACGGACCTCTGGCTCCCTCTCCTCCGTCAGCTCCCAAGATTCATCCCGGGCAACGCACATGTTGTGCAACACGCAGCACGCCAGGATGATCTTGGAAGCCTTTGTAGGAGAGTACAGGAGTTCACCCCCAGGCCGGGCCAAGCAGAGAAACCGGGATTTGAGAAGACCTATGGTCAACTCGATGATACTCCGGCTTCTCCGCAAGGCCCTGTTGTAATTCCTCTCTGCTGGGCCCTGGGGGTACCTGATTGGAGCCATCAGCCACGTCAGCTGCGGGTAACCAGCATCCCCTGAAAAATAAGAAAAATATACATTAGTTCTTCATATCATGTGACTTTAGATGACTCCTCAAAATGGGAGACAATTAGGCATTTTACTAAACAACCTGCTCGTCTGTTTGCAAAAACTCATATGAAACATCTCAACTCTGTCTAACTGCCTAAATCACTAATACAAATGGGAAAAAGGACACACATAGTGGTGTGTTTCTCTTGCAAGTTCCAACTTGGCCCCTATTTTGTTCCTATTACATTAGCCTAGGTATTACTTCTGGAATATATCTGCAACTAGAGTGAGGAAACCAATATTGACTCACTTATGCAAAGTACTTTGGGGATATGGCAATACCATTGGAATCATTTTTAGGTTTTCTTTGGGTGGCTAGAGGACACCATTTACACATTGGTTAACCACCTTCATTGGACTCAAAGACAACTTTGCAAATCTTTCTTTTGTGAGCTGCTAAGCTGCTGATCTGGTTGTGTGTGAACAGCCTGCCAACTCCTAACACATCCATTTTAGGTAGGCTTTGCTTAAATCAGGGTGTACACCGATGTAGCTTATTCCTATGTCTATGTAATCTTACAGTTTATGTTGTTAAGACAAAATACTTTACCAATAAGCCACCCTTGGGGCATTTGGCCACTTTCAAACGCCTCGTACAGAGTACTGGTTCTTAACATACTGGAATCATGGCACGACCCTGGGTGACCAGTGTTGACACTCATGATGCGCTGTTTGGCGTCACAAACTAATTGGACGTTCACGGAGTGGTACTGCTTGCGGTTCCGGTACTCACTTTCGTGGCTCCTTGGTAGCCTAATGGCTATGTGGGTGCCATCGATTGTCCCTAGGATTTGCGGCATGTGTGCCCGCAGGTAGAAACCCAACTTGACTTCATTCCACTCATTTTCATTCTGTGGCCAGTGGATAAAATTGGGCACTATATCGACTATGGCATTAATGACCAACATGAACACCCTTGAAACTGTGGGCTGGCTAATGCCCATGATACTTCCCGAAGTGGCTTGGAAGCTGCCACGCCCTAAAATATACAAAGTGGCCAGCAATCTGGCCATGCCGGGCACCGCATGGCCGTGCTGTGTGTCCGGGTCAATTTTGTCTGCTATGAGCTGGTAGAGGTGGAGAATAGTTCCACGCTCGAGCCGGAATTTCCTCCTGACATCATAATCCCGCAGCTTGTCCAAATAGATCCTTGGAGCAAAAATGCGTGGCTGGCGAGGTAAGGGCACACGGACTGGAGGTGCTGCTGGAGGTGCTGCTGCTGGAGGTGCTGCTGCTGCTGCTGCAGCTTCCCCACCTTCTGCTGCCTCCTGTGCTAGGGCCTCCTCAAACAAGGCACCGATGAATGCCAACATTGCACCATCTAATGCGTCTGGGATATCGTCCTCCATTTTGAACGCGCAAATTCGCGAATGCGCAGATATATATAGAAACGGCCACTAATTATCACACCTGTGAGCCAGCTATAAAAGGAGCACATGGCCAATATGGCTGCTGGATGTTATAGATCGATGTTTCTTATGTGCTAGCAAGACCCTGTGACCCACAACCTACATTATCTGGAGGTAAGACAATTGTATCTCTCTCTCCCAAAAAAAAGGAAGGAGAGAATTTGTACTTATCTTGGGTGTGCTTAAGTTGTCTATGGTGAATCCCCTCCAATCCACAATAGCTTGGGAACCCCTCAAGTGTCTTTTAATCATTGGCAGTTGGCCCCATGTGCATGTGGTTTGGACATGTGTTTTCTCATGTTTGTTAAAGGTGTGCAGTCTAGATTTGGCATCTAAACCTGCCCCCTTACCTTCCCAGCTTCCAAAGACACCATTCTTGCTTTCCTGATAACTGTAATTTATTATGTGCACGTATGTATGTCATGTGATTTCTCATGTATGTTTAATGTTTGCAGCCTCCTTTTGCCTATAAAGGATTACACCACCCCCCCTCCACCAAGTCTGTTTGTGCCATTAGGTAAGTGTTTGGAGGGCCTCGTGTGATTTGTACCCATATGCGTTTTCTTATGTGTTTTTTTTCCATTTCTTTGCAGCCTCTTCTGCTTTTTTTTGCCACCACCACCACCACCACCACCACCACCGTCTTTGTGCCATTAGGTAAGTGTTTGGAGGGCCTCGTGTGATTTGTACCCATATGCGTTTTCTTATGTGTTTTTTTTCCATTTCTTTGCAGCCTCTTCTGCTTTTTTTTGCCACCACCACCACCACCACCGTCTTTGTGCCATTAGGTAAGTGTTTGGAGGGCCTCGTGTGATTTGTACCCATATGCGTTTTCTTATGTGTTTTTTTTCCATTTCTTTGCAGCCTCTTCTGCTTTTTTTTGCCACCACCACCGTCTTTGTGCCATTAGGTAAGTGTTTGGAGGGCCTCGTGTGATTTGTACCCATATGCGTTTTCTTATGTGTTTTTTTTCCATTTCTTTGCAGCCTCTTCTGCTTTTTTTTGCCATCACCACCACCACCACCACCGTCTTTGTGCCATTAGGTAAGTGTTTGGAGGGCCTCGTGTGATTTGTACCCATATGCGTTTTCTTATGTGTTTTTTTTCCATTTCTTTGCAGCCTCTTCTGCTTTTTTTTGCCACCACCACCACCACCACCGTCTTTGTGCCATTAGGTAAGTGTTTGGAGGGCCTTGTGTGATTTGTACCCATATGCGTTTTCTTATGTGTTTTTTTTCCATTTCTTTGCAGCCTCTTCTGCTTTTTTTTGCCACCACCACCACCACCACCGTCTTTGTGCCATTAGGTAAGTGTTTGGAGGGCCTCGTGTGATTTGTACCCATATGCGTTTTCTTATGTGTTTTTTTTTCCATTTCTTTGCAGCCTCTTCTGCTCTTTGCCCACTACCACCACCACCACCACCAAGTCTGTTTGTGCCATTAGGTAAGTGTGTTCTGTAACTGTTCACTAATTATACTGTATATGAAGAGCAATCTGCAAATCATGTTTTTTTCTGTTTTATCTTTTGTCATTTCAGATTTAGGAGTTTGGGGCTCTTTGCTGCTGCTGGACAGCCAGATTCTCTGCCCACCTCGTGCTCCCATGGCCCCACCCACTGGAAGGCTGAGGAGAAGGGGCAGGGTGGCCAGGGTGGCCAGGGGGGGCAGGGTGGGCAGGGTGGGCAGATCGTCTGGCTCTGGTGTGAGGGAGGCTCCAGCTGTATCCATGAGGGAGTCCACCATCCCCATCCCGGAGGAGGAAGCCGGGGGAGGTGGTAACACACCAAGTGGACAAGCTGGCTCTTCTGACAGTAGTCCTGGAGAGGGTCCGTCCACCAGAGTCAGCTTGTCCACATTACCCCGGCTTCCCCGTTTCACCCACAATCAGTGATGTGCCCTGGTCCACGCCTATATGGCCAGATATCAGGCGATACATGGGACCAGGGCCGCGTCTTACTCAGTAACAGAGAAGAACAGATTGTGGGATGAAATCCGGGATGCTGTAAATGCACTGGGTGAAGCACCTCGCCACCGTGACAGTGTGCGGAAGAAGGTCAACGACATCTGTGGGTCCGGTCGGAAGAAGCTAATTGCATGGGCTGCGGAGGGTCTTTATGACCGACAAGGTCGGCTGGATGAACGTGCACGAAGTTCTCTCTGGGATTATCAATTACCTTTCTTGAAGATCATAGGACCCGATACCATCTTTCCCAGAGAGGACTTAGATTCGGATGCTTTGCACCGAGGTAGGATATTATCTTGGATGTCAATTGTGTGAGTTGTTTTGAAAAGATTAACTACTATCCTATGTGTGACATGAATAGAATTTGATACTTGCCCTTCCAATTGTCCTTTTTTTCTTTTCCCCAACCTGCAATTTGTTCATCTGTAGCACGGATCTCAGCCCCTCCACAGCCCATGCAGCTTGGCGAATCAGACGGACTCACAGGTGTTGACATCAGTGCTGACCCTCCTCCTGGTAGGTCCAATATCATACTGTGCCAAACAATGTAGATGTTTTTTTTTTTGCCAAGATAGCTCATATTGCTATGTCCTTTACAGAAGATCTGCAGCAGGGAACACACCCAGTGCAGCAAGGCCTGGAGGAAGGTGTTGGTATGTCTAGCCAAATAATGTTTTTTGCAATCTTATTAACCCCATTAACACACATGTTTTTTCTTATGAAAGAGTGTTGCCTTTTAGATGTTTACCCTGCAAAACACAGTTGACAGCATTAATGGGTGCCGTCATTAGTAGGCAGACCAAGCCTTCTTAACCTTTGGGAGGGTTTAGCAAGTGTCCTATGAGCCCAGGAAAGCACTTTTGAATGTTTGGCCTCAATGCTTCATTCCTGAAGCTAGGAGGGCAATCTGGCCATAATCATTACTGCCTAAGGTTATGTACTAAACATGTTTTTTTTTTTTTATTTAAAAGAACATCAGGCCCCTCTTGACGTAGCAGCTGGAGTTGGATCAGGAGCTGGCGACGATTCTGCATCCAGTGCTGTGGTATGTGATATAAGGGAACAAGGTGCACATGTAACATTTCAATGGTAGTAATGATTTTGGGCTAGATGTGGCTTACATTGTGTGTGTTAAATTAGTGCTATGACATTCTGACGATGCACCAGCACAACAAGAGTTCTATCTTGAACATCAGGGAATTATGTTATAATTTGGCGTGGCACTAATGTTCCGAAAACATCCAGGATCTTTAACCCCTTCCGTACCGCGTCATGTAAAATGACGTCGGCACAAATCCTTTCTCGATCCGGGCGGACGTCATATGACGGCGCCCGAAACTCCCCGCTACTGCGCGCCCCCGGGGGCGCGCAGCGCGGCGATCGAGGGTGAGGCTCGTCCCTCGGACTGAGCCCAACCCCGATCAAGGTAAACAGCCAATGAAATTGGCTGTTTACCACGTGATCGGCTGTGTCAATCACAGCCGATCACATGAGCGGCTCCAGCTACTCATCCGTACCTATCACCTATTAGTATCAGTACTGATCATCCGTACCCATCAGTACAGTATCACCTATCAGTATCAGTACTACTCATCAGTACCTATCACCTGCCTGTCACCTGCCCATAAGAGTACCCGAGTACCTGTCACCTGCCTATCGGAGTACTCGAGTACCTGCCACTTGCTCATCAGTACCAGAGTACCTGTCACCTGCCCAGCAAAGTACCCGAGTACCTGTCACCCTTCATACAGCCACCATGTCCAAGTCCAAAAAGGTTTATATACGTCGTCCGTTTAAACCTAACTACCGGTGTTATGGCAGCAGATAGCTGCCATAACCCTGGTATTTTTTTAAACGGTGGACGGTTGCCTTTCCGATAAGGGTGGTCCCAGCGGCGGATTCGCCGCGGGATCACCCTTCCGGGGTGGCGGAAGAGGTGCCCCCCCCCCCCCTCCCGCTGCATTCTGGTCCTTTTCCCTGCTTACCGGACCCGCCGGCAGCGGGGAAAACGATCCGGTCCCAGATCCTCACAGACAGGATGTCGAGTGAGGGCAAGCTTGCCCTCACTCGACTCTATGGTCTTGGAGGACCGGAGCTACGGCAAACGTCGTTGCCTAGCAACCAGTTTAAAGGTCCCTTTTTTTTTTCATTTTATTTAATTTTTTTTTAATTTTTTTTTTTTTATTTTTTCTATCTTTTAGTGTACTTGTGAGATCTGAGGACTTTTTGACCCCAGATCTCACAAAAAAGAGGTCCTGTCGTGCCTTTTTCTATTACAAGTAATGTTTACATTTCTTGTAATAGAAATAAAAATGATCAATTTTTTTTTTTTCTTAAAAAAAACAGTGTAAAAATAAAAAATAATAAATAAAATAAATAGTAAAAAAAAAAAATTAAAGCGCCCTGTCCCCGCGAGCTCGCGCGCAGAAGCGAACGCATACGGAAACCCCGCCCACATATGTAAACAGTGTTCAAACTACACATGTGAGGTATCGTCGCGATCGTTAGAGCAAGAGCAATAATTTGAGCCCTAGACCTCCTCTGTAACTCTAAGATAGCAACCTGTAGAAATTTTTAAAATGTCGCCTATGGGGATTTTTAAGTACCAAAGTTTTTTAACCATTCTGTGAGCGTGCGCAATTTTGAAGCATGACATGTTGGGTATCTATTTACTCGGCGTAACATTATCTTTCACATTATGGAAAACAATTGGGCTAACTTTACTGGTTTCTTATTTTTTAATTAAAAAAAGTGATTTTTTCCCAAAAAATTGCGTTTGGAAGACCGCTGCGCAAATACGGTGTGATAAAAAATATTGCAATAATCTCCATTTCATTCTCTAGGGTCTCTGCTAAAAAAAATATATAATCTTTTGGGGTTCTAAGTAGTTTTCTAGCAAAAACAACTGATTTTAGCTTGTAAACACCAAATGTCAAAAATAGGCCTAGGCAAGTGGCTAGGATGCATGATGATGCTCCTTGGATGTTTAGGCCCCTCTATATGGCTAGGCTGTGAAAAAGTCTCACACATGTGGTATTGCCATACTCAGGAGGAGTAGCAGAATGTATTTTGGGGTGTCATTTTTGCTATGTACATGCTATGTGTTAGGAATATTCTATAAATTTACAACTTTGTGTAAAAAAAAAAAGTTTTTATTTTTTTCCCACATTTTCCAAAAACTTGTGGAAAAAAATGACATGTTCAAAGGACCCATAATGCCTCATAGAATATACGTTGGAGTGTTTGCTTTCCAAAATGGGGTCATTTTGTGGACTTTTCCATTGTATTGGTGCTCTAGGGCCTTGAAAAGTGTGATAGGTAGTAAGAAAGTTTTATGTGTATTTATGCTCCTAAAACACCTTATAGTGCTACTTGGACGTGGAGTCTCTTTTTGTGGCCAGGCTGTGTAAAAGTCTCACACATGTGGTATCACCATACTCAGAAGGAGTAGCAGAATGAATTTTGGGGTGTCATTTTTGCTGTGTACATGCTATGTGTTAGAAATGGCTTATAAATTGACAACGTTTTGGGAAAAAAAAAGAAAAAAAAAATGTTTTCTTCATTTTCCCAAGAATTGTGGGAAAAAATTATAACTTCAAAAAACTCACCATGCCTCTTACTAAATACCTTGGACTGTCTACTTTACAAAAGGGGTCATTTGGGGGGTATTTGTACTGTCCTGACATTTCAGGGCCTCAAGAAAGGAGATAGGCCATCAGTACATCTGGTGTGATCAATTTTCAGTAATTGGTACCATAGCTTCTAGACTCAATAACTTTCACACAGACTAAATAATATACACTAATTTGGGTTAATTTTACCAGAGATATGTAGCAGTATAAATTTTGGCCCAAATGTATGAAGAAAAATTAATTTTTTGCAAAATTTTATAATATAAACTAAAAAAAAGTGTTTTTTTTGCAAAATTTTTGCTCTTTTTTTGCTTATATCACGAAAAAAAAAAACCCCAGTTGTGATCAAATACCACCAAAAGAAAGCTCTATTTGTGTGAAAAAAATGATAAAAATTTTGTTTGGTTACAGTGTAGCATGACTGAGCAATTGTCATTCAAAGTGTGAGAGTGCTGAAAGCTGAAAATTGGTCTGGGCAGGAAGGGGGTCTAACTGCTCTGTATGGAAGCGGTTAAAGTCCGGCCAGTCTTTGATTTTCCAGGTCCAAATTCATGGGTATCGTTTGGTTGGGTTGTCCTGTAGCCGATTGATGGCAAGATTTTAGACAACATACGTAGATGTATAAAGTCATTGGTGTAGTAACCGATTTACCAAAAGCATAAACAACCTACCACACCAGGGTTAATTGGGAACACCTTCATGTTGAATCTTTTTTGCCTTTGTCATATTAGTCATACCAATATAATATGTACCCATTATCAGAAGTGTTGCTAGCTTGGATAATCTTACAATGAACAAGTACTTATTAGAAGCACATCAAACTTTTCAATGTTCTGCTTGGGGTGTTAATTTGTCAAACTAATCTGAAATATTTAGTCATGATGTTTGATAATGATTTGGTCTATTTCTTCTGCTTTCAGGTAGCCTTAGATGCAGAGGGATTGTCACCTACCCAAACTCGTCCATCTATGCTGGATGTAGCCGAGAGGCTGCTTGATGAGTATCGGATCCAAAATGAGTTAAGGAGGCATACTCAGCAATCTACTGAGGTAGTACATCTGCTCGGGCTCATACAGGAATCTGTAGCAACAATGGTACAGGTTCAACAGGATATGCGTAACAGCTTTGTAAGTTTAGCAGACCAGCATCAACGGGATCGGCAAAGTGTTGACACTCAGGTGCTGGCCACACGCCAATGCCTGTTTGGATCTGAAGATGCCCCATTGGCAGAGCCCTCCCAAACATCTCACTCACCTGCCACTGCAGGTTGTGGTAGTGGGAGGGTAATGCCAGTGTTGGCCACTTGTCAGGCAGCTGGGGATGGGACAATTCCTCCTGTAGCCACTCCTAGCACTTCACACTCCGTTCGGACTCCCACACCCCTCAATGAGCAATCCTCCTGCACAACCTCAATGCGCACTGGTTCCACAATACCCCTTCCACCTGACTACATTCCCTACACACCTTTATCACTTCACTCCTCCCCAGGCCGTCCTCCTTTTTTCTCACCAATGCGACATGTCGTTTCCCCCCGCACCGTGGACCACAACAACCAATCAACCACCACTCCCCACACATCTTCACAACCCTTGCACCACCAGCAGCATCAAATAGCCTTGGGGCAGCAACTATCCCATCTCATGGTAATGGCACACATTCCCCAAATTCTTCGGCTGAGCACAGAGCAGATTAGACTATTGGCACAAGATCTTCAGTCTGGGACATTTCCAGGGTTCAACACCCTGCATCATCAGCAGCCTCAGACACAAGATCTGATCCTAATGGGCCACTTGACCAGAACTCTACGGCTAACCCCAGACCAGATGGGACTATTGTCCCACCATTTGATGGCAGGAACCTTAACAGTGCTCACCACACTGCTTCAGTCACCACCACCACCACCACCACCACCAACTTATTTTTTTTTTTTATTATTTTATTTTGGTTAGTTTTGTTAATGATTGTTACATTGGCCAATTTGTTGGCCCATTTATTTGTTTAATTTGAGGGTGGCACAATATGATTTATTATAGTGTTTTTTTTGGGGATGAAATTAAATTTTATGCAAAATGATTAGTTTGTGTTTGATCTTTGGTTTTTTAGGAGTGTTGGTGGCCAAGTAATGGCCCTGGTTAATGTAGGCATTTATACACACGTGCTTCTCTATCTCCAAACATATGATTTCATGTAAATTTTGAAAACTCAATGTTCACATAATGCCCCAAGAAAAGGTCTCCCTTCAAATGTAGCTTCAAAACAAGTCTCAAGGCTAACATAAACCAAAGCCAACATACTAACAATTACAGACCACACCACTCGACTAAACAAATACAACACAAAAGACATTCGATGTGTACACCAAAAAGAAAACTTTGGTAATAAAATAAACGTTTTAATAACACATGTGGGTGTCTACCAACTGTAGCGTACAAAAAATATATTAAAATATATAATAGAATGAACTAAATTGCCAATGTAACATTTGTGTTGCAACGAGCAACATACTTTTATTTTATTTATATAAACATTTTTTTTGGTTTTACAATTTTTTTGTAGTTTCACAAAAACAAGGCTTTTTAGTAAACATTTTTGTTTTTTTTTTGTTGCCAAAAACAACAAGGCTTTTTAGTAAACATTTTTGGGTTTTTTTTGTTGCCAAAAACAACAAGGCTTTTTAGTAAACATTTTTGGTTTTTTTGGTTGACAAAAACAACAAGGCTTTTTTGTAAACCTTTTTGGTTTTTTTGGTTGCCAAAAACAACAAGGCTTTTTTGTAAACATTTTTGGTTTTTTTGGTTGACAAAAACAACAAGGCTTTTTTGTAAACCTTTTTGGTTTTTTTGGTTGACAAAAACAACAAGGCTTTTTTGTAAACCTTTTTGGTTTTTTTGGTTGACAAAAACAACAAGGCTTTTTTGTAAACATTTTTGTTTTTTTTGGTTGCCAAAAACAACAAGGCTTTTTTGTAAACCTTTTTGGTTTTTTTGGTTGACAAAAACAACAAGGCTTTTTTGTAAACATTTTTGTTTTTTTTGGTTGCCAAAAACAACAAGGCTTTTTTGTAAACCTTTTTGGTTTTTTTGGTTGCCAAAAACAACAAGGCTTTTTTGTAAACCTTTTTGGTTTTTTTGGTTGACAAAAACAACAAGGCTTTTTTGTAAACCTTTTTGGTTTTTTTGGTTGACAAAAACAACAAGGCTTTTTTGTAAACATTTTTGGTTTTTTTTGGTTGCCAAAAACAACAAGGCTTTTTGTAAACCTTTTTGGTTTTTTTGGTTGACAAAAACAACAAGGCTTTTTTGTAAACATTTTTGTTTTTTTTGGTCCCAAAAACAAGGGTTTTTTCTTTTTTTATATTTTTTTTGGTCCCAAAAAAAAGGGTTTTTTGTTTTTTTATATTTTTTTTGGTCCCAAAAACAAGGGTTTTTTCTTTTTTTATATTTTTTTTGGTCCCAAAAAAAAGGGTTTTTTGTTTTTTTATATTATTTTTGGTCCCAAAAAAAGGGTTTTTTGTTTTTTTATATTTTTTTTGGTCCCAAAAAAAGGGTTTTTTGTTTTTTTATATTTTTTTTGGTCCCAAAAAAAAAGGGTTTTTTATATATTTTTTTTTTTTTTGTTTTTTTTTTTAAGGGAGAAATGTGACATTGCTGTGTACAATTAACAAAACCAATTAAAAAAAACTACGATCTTTTTAACGGGGTGACATTCCTCACAAATGGCTCCTCAGGGTCTGGATCCACCCCATAAATGTTTTCCAAAACTAAAATTCTGTCGATGCACCATGTGACATAATCCAAAAGGACCTCATAGGTGAGGTGGGTGTGCCCTGGGTAGAAAAAGACATGACAATTAGTTTTAGGCAAAATGATCCAAACAACGATTGTAATTAATGTGCCTCAACAAATATGCTTAGGAGTCTATTGGTTGGCTTTTATCAACACTCTGAAGCAAATATGCTAAATTGCTGGTGTAAACCTTAAACTCAAACTTTCACAGCAAATTGTTCAAAAGGTTACATAAGATGGCTTGGAATGTTAGTAGCAGTTCCACCAAAGCTAAGTAAAAGGCTTTTCTTCATGTCAACACAAGCAATCATTTAGAAGAATGTAAGGTGTTTTGGGTTCAATTGGTCAACACGATACATGTGCACACATTTATCTCTATCACCATTGGAGTTTGTGGAGCGTTCTCTCTCCCTCTTACTGTCTATAGATTGAACCTGACACATAGTAGAGACTTTCCCTTTGGAATTCGGAGGGCCAGTTGTGGCCAGAATAGATATGTCTGCTCCCCTTTTTGTTTTTCTGCCATCCCAGCTGTGTTAAGAGAAAAGAAAAAATGTATCTAAAAATCGAATCACGCTAACTGTAGGTTACGCAGTCATGAAAACGCTCTAACACCCACTCATTACCCCTCCACATTTCCCTGAAAGTTTTATTTAGACTTTGATATGGTGGTGATGCAGATTTGTACAGTGCAAGCGTCATTCTACTGGGTGAAGCTTGTAGCGTTAAGGATACGTACTCCCTGCTTTTGTGCTGATTGTGTTTTTCGGATGTTTTTTGTGCCTCAGCCCTGCCTGTTCTAAGAGTTGGAAACATATCATTTTTGGAGGGCTGCGGAAAACTAATCAGGTTAGACTTACACTCTCTAGGTTTTTGGGGACGAGAGAAATAACAATCCTCCTTTTTACATGGCCCCTGTACACACCTCTAGGCACCTCCCTCCTGTTGGTTGACCCCACAGCAGGCAGCTTGCTATGGAGGCACATGAGATGAAGCCAAGCACCCTGTGCCTGTTCAGGCACTAGGCTGTGAGCCAGCCTTGCCCCCCTCCCTTCCGATGGTCTCAATGATTAGGAGTGACAGCATCAGGAGGCAATATTGGCATGCTGTCACCTCAGTTAAGGAGGAGGGGGAGTCTGTTCCAGACAAGTATTTGTGCAAAATTTTGGACAGTAAGAAAATGGTCCCAGTAAGTCTTAGGGGGAATATGCACACCTATCACTTGGAATACTAATGCATAGAATGCATTCACATAAAGAACCTGCTGCCTTTAGAACAACTTGAAGCCTGAGCGGGGACATACACAGTTAGCATTTCTCCACTTACTAAGTAGACACATTACTGGAAAAGCACACAACTTACCATCATCAGGTTTTTTTTGGGCCCCCGAAGTGGATGGCGTTGCTGGCTCTGGAGAAACTGCACAAAAAGAACACAAATTGTGAACTGGAATGTGGTACATTACCGAGGAAGAGTATTTATGAAAGATTGATAAACACACATTTTCAGTGTTGACTAAATTAGGACATGATTAAATTACAATGTCCCCAAAAAATTTACAAGTACAAAGCACACCATTTCCAATGTAGAGAAACTAACACCAATTTAGAATAGGGTGGCTTGAGATAACTTACAAAAGATAACATGTCCTGTAATGCTCCCCAAAACCACCTTTCAAACATGAAGGTTAAGCAAGAGTGTTTCATGACCAACCTTCCTGTCACATATAGCAAAACTACACTTGCTTTGACTCCAACTTAGATTATCCTAGATACACATCATCCTAGCACACACAATTCATGTGAGAATCTAATTTTAGGTACTTACGGACTAGTTCAGGGGAGCCTGGAGTGGGGGAGGATGGGGGAGACCCTACATGGGGGGATGGTGTCCCTTCATGGGGGGATGGCGTCGTATCTCCTAGAAACACAAAGACACAAATACAATCCTTGAACCAAAGCTATTTGATAAAGGCACACAGAAAGTAGTTGGGAAACATTGAAGGTAGTAGTTACATTGGACTGGGTAAGCAGCGGCCCCTCTTCCCCAGTCCTCCACAACAAACATCCTCAATGTCAGCTGCTACATAACCCCAATGGCAAAATATATATATTACAGCCCTTATATTTCCCAGGACACATTGAACACACAAACACATGTAGAATACTTACTTCCCATTTGAGGAGAGCCCAGGTCCTCATCTGAGTCCGACCAATTGGCCTCTTCTTGGCCAACAGATTTTTCCTGGCCCGGATCCAGGCGACTTGGCCCTGCCTGAGGCTCCTCTGTTGCTGAAGCGACATCAACCACAAAAGAAAACAAAACAAACAATCATTCCTCCAAGTTAGACCTAATACACAACACACCAGCACATCCACATTACTTACAGTGGGCCTGAGAAGGCTGAGCCTCCACATCCTCATCACTGGTTTCTAAAATAAAAGAAAAACATTATATATTATTTATGGACACAAATAGGCAGTAACCTCTCATCATGCTAGCACCATACTCAATGCCCCTACAATTCAGAACATAGAAGTGCACTTACACCAATGAGATGCATTGACCATGTTTTAAAACAGGAGGGCACCATGCAAATTAAGCGGGCGCCTAAGGCCTCGCACCTACAGGGGCCTTGCGGCCAGTGGCGGAGCACCAACATTTCGAAGGGCGCAGTCAGGGAAATCTCCCAAGTAAAAGATTGCTTTCAATCCTCGGATCTAAAATTTGCAGCAGTGTGCTGCAGTCCCTTCACTGCGTCTGCCAGGTGTCTGTTGTCCGCTGACACTTACTCCTCCTTCTCTGACTGGGGATTGGCCGTCTGATCATGTTATCCTAAGATGTGGAGGAATCGGTAGGTGTGTACCTGCACCAGTAGGAAGTGACTGGCCGGTCAACTCACTCTGCTATCATCAGTTGTTGCTCTGGGAGGAGAGCTCCGCCCTGGACCCGGAACATACAGGTAACCAGGCCCAGACTTGATATTTTGCAGGCTGGTCATAGATTTGTGGTGTCCACTATGCAAAGGGGTTGAGTAGCCCCAGGGAAGTTGGAAGAGTCTGAAAATGGTTGGTGGAGGAGGAGGAGAAGAAGGCCCTGGGTGGCTGGGGGACAAGGAGAGGGCCCCTGGGTGTTTTCTAGAGGAGGAAAGATCCACAATGACGCCAGAGTCAATTGCCAGGGAAGAGAGTGGAGCTGAGCAAGTCCTGCCTATCTGACCTGAAAGCCAAACATGGTGTAGATGGAGCCCTTTGCCCTACACAATGACAGCACCGGAGGTGGAAGGTGAGTGGTAGCGGGTCTTTGACATTATAGAGCATATGGACTCTGTCCATTATTGGTAGTTTTGTTTGGAGTTGTCCTTTAGATGTTTAACTGTGTTGTTTTTGACCCGAGCTGTGAGGGACTGAGGTATGACAGCCCACTATGCTGAGACTTATAGTGCCCTAGAATGTTGAGGACTGAGGAATCCTTAGTCCCTAACAGAGGGCACTACAAGTCTTAGCATAGCAGGCAGTAGTTCCTCATTCCCCTGCAGTGGGACTTGTTGTGCCCTTGACTGTGGTGGACTGAGGAAGGGAAGTGTAAGAGGGTCTCTGTAAGCTCAGATGTATGGGGGAGCTTTGGGGACCACAGAGTTCCCTTTTACACCAGAGTCCCCAGCTTCCCCCCTCAAATAATGGTTCCCAGAACTCTCCTTACATCAGAGTCTTCACACTTCCCTCTTACAGTGTAGTAAGTCTGGAGACTCCGATGTAAAGGGGGCTCTGTAAAATGTGATTAGAGATTTGAAATTTCTACCATTTTTATTTTCTACTTACGATCCACAATTTTCAGCTGCTCAAATGGCTCGCTGTCTCGTAGGGCATATTGGAGTGTGGCCGTCCTCCTCCTCCCCTTCTTCACCAAAAGCACAAGAGGGTGCCGGCCGTCCGCTTTGGCTAGAAGCAGAAGAAAAAAAAGAAACATAAAAAATACGAATGTACATAGTAGTATTAAAGGTTGTGAAGAGACACTTGATGGAGGTAGGAAAGGTAGGAGCGAGAGGGGGGGGGGGGGTGTTGGTATTAGTGTTGTTGCATAGCTAAACACATGTCCACCTACCCAAAAAATTGTAACCTATCTGGTCACATGTAATGTATATTTTTACTTACCGGAGATTTGCTCCACAGCCTTTAGCAGGAGCCTGGGTGAGCGCCTTTTGGCATCACTCCAGGCCCGCTGCAGATCCACCATCTCAGCCTGGAACTGGAATCTCCGCTGCAGCCTCATCCGGACACGACACATCATCTTGTGCTTTTGGTGAAGATGCATATTTATGTTATCATACCCCCAGAGGAGGAGGAGCTGTGGAAAGAGCAGTGTATGTTTGAGTCCAAGTATGTCCAAAATAGTACAGTCTTCAAATAACATGCTAGGTCGTCTTTGAGATATTGTAGAACAAAGAATTCCATTTCTGGTGATACATATACATCGATGTCCAAATCTACCTCCATGACATAGGTTGCCCCACACTGGTGATTTCCTCTACATGATATAGCCATTTTCTCAATTGGCCTTTCATGACACACCCATGGCCGCCATCAGGGGGGGACAGGCAGTCACTGTATTTACAACCTTATTGCTGTCCATTTAGCAGGGTGAAAGTAACTTTACACACATGTAGCATAGGTATCAACTTTTGTCACCATGTTAAAAGGACAGCAGTATGGGTAGCATTACAGTGACTGTTATTAGTCCAGGCTCACTCAACTAGCCAATGCTTGGAAAAGCAAGCCATGCAGATTGCTTTTCAGGTCCCTTTTAACATGAGCTGTCTGATTGGGTGTGGCTGTTAATTTTTGACGCAGACCTGATAAGCCCCTCCATTCTCCTTTATGGAGTGTTATATGTAAATGGGATTGCTTCATTTGAGATGCAGATTTAAACTATGTATGGCCAGGCTGAAGGTACCCAAGTTGATTGATCGATCACCTTGAGGACAACGTACAACCAGTCTGTCAGATTTTACACACACTTATCGCTAGCATCTCTTGTAGCCACTAGCAATAATCACTGTGTTTTCCTGGCAGGGGCAGCACCGGGAGAACACAATGGCTCCGCAGGAGGGTTTCCCCTGTCTGTGTTGATGGTGGAATCAAGGCAAAATGTTTTTCCTGCAAGCCACGGGACAAACAAAGATAGTTTTTTAATTAATCCATGATTTTGCCAAAATGGGAAAAAAAAGATGTTTGCTTTGTATATTCTTAAGTTTGCTACATAACTAGAACATGTAACAGTGTTATATCATTGCAGGAGATTTCCCCTCACTTCCTGTCTTGGTGTCACCAGGACAGGAAGTGAGGGAATCTCCCGTGGGGATATAGCCAGCAATTCTTTCCTTTTATATATACTATGAACATTATAAGGCAACAATTGCAAGCTATTTCCCCACAGTGATATTCCCCTCACTTCCTGTCTTGGTGACACTAAGACAGGAAGTAAGGGGAAATCTCATGCAATGATATCACCCTATTAGAAATTGGAGTTCCGTCTAAAAAGTATACATAAAGTAAGCACTTGGTTTCCAAAGTGGCAAAATTATGGAGGAGTTAAAACCCCATAGTGTGATCGGGGAATCTGACGGTGTGCTCCTACACTCCTCAATGTGTCTGTTCATTATGCTGTGCTGAATTATCCTTGATTCGCAATTCCTGCAAGAGTTGCACATGGTATGTGGGAGATGCGAATTTAAGGTGGCATAATTATCCACACAATCACACATAATCCTTTTTAAAGGTCCCCAGCAGAATTTGATGGCATAGTGGTTCACAGCAGTGCCATCAGATTCCAGTTAGATCTGTCAATTAACAAAGCAATGGGATCTGGGGGTGTATTTAACTTGCAATGGACACCCCCATTCATTATCATATGGCAGTGTGAGATGGGTGTGTTGGGAATGTGATCCATTAAGACAAGTGATTATACACTCATGTGTTTCTTTTAGAGGTGATTTGTTCAAGGCAATCCTTTGAAGACATGACCATTCCAGATTTTTGTGATCACTGATTCCATCTCAGGTGAACCAATTAGCTGCTGTGTGCAGATCCAGCTTATGATGGTAAGAGTGTAAGACAAGACAAACGGTGCAAAGCTTGCAGTGTGTATGGATGTATGTAAGGCAATAATTTTTGGCATTATGTATTTAGGGAATATAATGTTTCTAATCTTGCATATATGAAAAGGGTCAATACATTTGTCTTTATCTAGACAGATTCCAAAGCGTTACAGCAATCTGTCACAGATAATTGTGTTTATTACTATATAAAGGCATACCCCACTTTAAGTACACAATGGGACCAGGGCATGTATGTAAACTGAAAATGTACTTAAAGTGAAGCAATCCCTTTTTTCTTTTCTCAATGCATGAAAATACACCAGCTCCATTGTAAATTTTGGCCACATTGACATAGCCTTACTCCCAAACCATGTGGGAGCATGTTAAGGGGATCCAGGACTATGACATGATAGATTACCTAGGCAAGCTGGCCAGCCACAAAATGGATATGGTGTAGTCCTGGGTAACTGGGTACCCTCTCGTTGCTCCCTAAGTTTCTTATCCCTGTCACTTATGGTTTGTGAGCAGTGTCATGGCAAGCTGAACAAGCTGTGTCCTTACTCACGATTGTATATAAAGTGAGTGTACTTAAAGCAGGGTATGCCTATCTATATCTATATAGAAAGTTCAGAGATGTGAACCTGTTCCCTATTATATACACTAATATATGGTATATAAGATATTCTATAATGTATATATATTGTATATAATGTATATATTGTATATAATATATACATAGTATATATATATATATATATATATATATATATATATATATATTGTCTCTAATATATATTTTCTATAATATATATTTTGTGTGTGTGTGTGTATATACATATATATACATATATATACATATACATATACATATATATATATATATATATATATATATATATATATATATATATATGTGTGTGTAGGGAACAGGTTCACATCTAGGAAGTTTCTATAACAGGAAGCTTCTAGATCACGTCTAATAGGCAGAAAGTGCATGCGCAGATCAGCAGACCAAAAGTTTATTGCACACCCGCTAGATAAGCGACCCACCCAGCCCCCCAGCCACCATCCCCCATCCCGCACCCCGCACATTCACACCCCCTCCTTACCTTACACACAAATGCCACTATTTCGGCAGTATAGAGCGCAGGAGCCATGATGCACACACTTGCGAGAGGGCCTGGACAATTTCCGGAAACGTGTGCACGCACCAAAAGTTTCGTTTCCGGTTTCATGTATAAATGGGAGAACGCGGGTTTGTATATTAGCGAATTCGTGAACAATAGTCAACATACACAACCATTAAGCATATTTAACTTACAAAAAGAAATACAAATACATACATTTGTGGACACCAGAAAACTTTATTTAGACACATGAAGACATTTGAAAAAAAGATTGGAAACATGCTGTTTATTACACAAATACACAGCTCAAACATTTCACATGACATATTTTTGGCACAGTCTCCACAGTATCCCATTGAAGCCACAGATTTGTATTTTTCAAACAAAAACAACCTTTGTACAACATTTAGACCATATACATCGACAAAGAGCCCATAATCAACAGATGCATGTGCAGATTGACAGAACAATACACTATTATGTTAACAGCAATAAATACTTACAGAGAGTCAACACACAACACAGCCAAATCCCACCTCCATAAATAACAAAGGCCCCCAAATGTTAACCATAAAGCATGTGAGACACAAATATATTGGACCTCTTCGTAGGTCAAATCTTTCCTGATGTCTGAGTGAGCTATATATAATCAAAGCAAACACACACCCAGAATGGTAACGCCCAGTCAAAAAATTAACTGTGTGTGTCCTGTGTGTTTTGGAGCATGCTCAGTTGCCAAAACAAGGGAAATAGAAATGAGGAGGAGGAGAGAGACCTAAACAGCCCAAATCCATGTATGTATGTATGTAGGTGTGTATATATGTGAATTGATAAAATTCTCTCTTCAAGTTTGCTAGTCATTATTTAGAATGTTTAGATACAGGAATACATACATATATATACAATTACATGAGAGAGCGAGAGAGAGAGAAATATATATTTAGGGAAACAATTGAAACACACCTTTTGGGATTTGGGAAGTGAGATTGTGACGATTGACCAGATATCTAAGCCAACAATCTGACTCATCACTCATGAACATCCCTAAATTTGGCGTGGCAATTATATCAGGCTTTCTTATGGGCGTTTTGGCTGGCGTTTTCACAGGCGTTTTGACATGCATTTTTTGGGCAGGCATTGTTATATGAAATCACCTAAAAAAGCCCCAAAAACAGACCACAAACACGTACATGTGAACGTAGCCCATTTGGGGGCGTTTGAGGGGGATTTGTACAGCTCAAGGATCAACTCCCTAAACAGGCAAAAAATCCAATCCTATTCAGTTCAATGGCCCCTGTTCCCATGTGAGCATTTTGCCGGCATGAGGAAAACACCCAACGCTCACTGAGAAATAGCACAATGATTAGGGAGTCTGCCTTCCTGCTGTAGGTTTGTAAGTTCGAATCCGGAAGGAGCCCTCTGTATGGGCAACACTTGGATATCTCCAATCCTCCAAATGTTGACATCATTAATTTTGTTCATGTTTGAAAAAGGCATGTGTATCAGCAAACTTTTAATCTAAAGACATGAACAAAATACAAAAGATGCCAGTCAATATGTAGCAATATTGTGAGCTAAAGCTCTATTTGTTTGTTGGGCATACTTTGCTAATTAGCCAAGTATGAGGGATATATATATATATATACAAAATGAGGTTGAAGGATTGTAAGAGGTGCATGAAAGTCAGCCAGCCCCCAGTTTGATGTACTCACCTTCCAGTCTGTCACCAACCAAATAAGACCTGTCTCTTGGTACAAAGAACAGGGGTTTAGTTGACACACATTTGCAAACGCATGTGAAAGCTGCAGAGCCACGTCACGGCACCCTGTTTAAATCTGCAGTCCTACACTCTTAATTTAGTGTCCTCACACTGGAGGCACATGGCCGCTAATGGGTGGATGGGGAACAGGTGAGAGGGAGACAGCCCAACCTCCCCCAACCCATCCCCATGCACGACTGGCTATTGTCTCAAAAAGTTCAAATAATTAGGTTAAAATATAACCATGGTGCAAACTGGAGAAGACCAGCTGAAAAGCATTACACCTCCATCCCCTTGGTGGATGCAGTATATGGATAGGAAGGGATTTTATATATGGCGCATGGCCTGTAAAGCACACTGCCTTTAAAATCCCTTATTTCCTTTGGGACTTTATATGAGACAAGCAGGTCATGCTATTGGTCTCCATCCCTGTATACGGAAAACACTAGGGTCAAATCAAAAACTG
The DNA here is from genome assembly GCF_965119305.1 of Pelophylax lessonae. Taxonomy (NCBI): domain Eukaryota; kingdom Metazoa; phylum Chordata; class Amphibia; order Anura; family Ranidae; genus Pelophylax; species Pelophylax lessonae. The sequence goes on from NC_138771.1 coordinate 420,676,290, forward strand.
CATCCACCAAAAACGCACGAAAATGGCACGGTGGGACTTTAGATGAGGCACCAAGCTGTAAGCAAGGCGTCTCCATCCCTGGTTGCTTTAAACATATTGGACTAGGTGGGACTTTAGATGAGACCCAAGCTGGTGTTGCCCGGCGTCTCCATCCCTATAACAAAACACAAAATGAGGTTGAAGGATTGTAAGAGGTGCATGAAAGTCAGCCAGCCCCCAGTTTGATGTACTCACCTTCCAGTCTGTCACCAACCAAATAAGACCTGTCTCTTGGTACAAAGAACAGGGGTTTAGTTGACACACATTTGCAAACGCATGTGAAAGCTGCAGAGCCACGTCACGGCACTCTGTTTAAATCTGCAGTCCTACACTCTTAATTTAGTGTCCTCACACTGGAGGCACATGGCCGCTAATGGGTGGATGGGGAACAGGTGAGAGGGAGACAGCCCAACCTCCCCCAACCCATCCCCATGCACGACTGGCTATTGTCTCAAAAAGTTCAAATAATTAGGTTAAAATATAACCATGGTGCAAACTGGAGAAGACCAGCTGAAAAGCATTACACCTCCATCCCCTTGGTGGATGCAGTATATGGATAGGAAGGGATTTTATATATGGCGCATGGCCTGTAAAGCACACTGCCTTTAAAATCCCTTATTTCCTTTGGGACTTTATATGAGACAAGCAGGTCATGCTATTGGTCTCCATCCCTGTATACGGAAAACACTAGGGTCAAATCAAAAACTGCATCCACCAAAAACGCACGAAAATCGCACGGTGGGACTTTAGATGAGGCACCAAGCTGTAAGCAAGGCGTCTCCATCCCTGGTTGCTTTAAACATATTGGACTAGGTGGGACTTTAGATGAGACCCAAGCTGGTGTTGCCCGGCGTCTCCATCCCTATAACAAAACACAAAATGAGGTTGAAGGATTGTAAGAGGTGCATGAAAGTCAGCCAGCCCCCAGTTTGATGTACTCACCTTCCAGTCTGTCACCGACTGGAAGGTGAGTACATCAAACTGGGGGCTGGCTGACTTTCATGCACCTCTTACAATCCTTCAACCTCATTTTGTGTTTTGTTATAGGGATGGAGACGCCGGGCAACACCAGCTTGGGTCTCATCTAAAGTCCCACCTAGTCCAATATGTTTAAAGCAACCAGGGATGGAGACGCCTTGCTTACAGCTTGGTGCCTCATCTAAAGTCCCACCGTGCGATTTTCGTGCGTTTTTGGTGGATGCAGTTTTTGATTTGACCCTAGTGTTTTCCGTATACAGGGATGGAGACCAATAGCATGACCTGCTTGTCTCATATAAAGTCCCAAAGGAAATAAGGGATTTTAAAGGCAGTGTGCTTTACAGGCCATGCGCCATATATAAAATCCCTTCCTATCCATATACTGCATCCACCAAGGGGATGGAGGTGTAATGCTTTTCAGCTGGTCTTCTCCAGTTTGCACCATGGTTATATTTTAACCTAATTATTTGAACTTTTTGAGACAATAGCCAGTCGTGCATGGGGATGGGTTGGGGGAGGTTGGGCTGTCTCCCTCTCACCTGTTCCCCATCCACCCATTAGCGACCATGTGCCTCCAGTGTGAGGACACTAAATTAAGAGTGTAGGACTGCAGATTTAAACAGGGTGCCGTGACGTGGCTCTGCAGCTTTCACATGCGTTTGCAAATGTGTGTCAACTAAACCCCTGTTCTTTGTACCAAGAGACAGGTCTTATTTGGTTGGTGACAGACTGGAAGGTGAGTACATCAAACTGGGGGCTGGCTGACTTTCATGCACCTCTTACAATCCTTCAACCTCATTTTGTGTTTTGTTATAGGGATGGAGACGCCGGGCAACACCAGCTTGGGTCTCATCTAAAGTCCCACCTAGTCCAATATGTTTATATATATATATATATATATATACCTTCAGTTAAATGTGTAGTAAAATGGTAACACTTGGCCATACCCATATGGAAGAAAATGTAGTATTTGCAATATATTTCGAAAAAAATTCTTTTGAAACACATAAAATATTGTCAAAATTGTGACATTTCCTTGATATGTGTGAAATGCTAATAATCTTTCTTTGAAATATGTTTTCCATCTATTTTTGTTCTATCTGACGACCCGTTCCCCAATGTAATATTTTGTGGGTTTTTTCCGATAATGTGGAGGTTCTATATAAACACTGTAGATTTGACTGTTATGATTTCTGAGTTAGCAGGAAAGGTGTATGGAATGTGATGGTGTTTACTAAGGGATCCCTTGTTGGAAGTGTGCATGTTTTTCCAATTCCGCCGGTTTTTGCCATTTTCTATGGGCGAGACAGCGGATTTCCAAGCGGTATTCAAAAAAAAATTGGCCCAAAATCGCGCTGGCGAAATTTTTTGAGCCTATTTGGCGTTGCGCATGCGCACATTCGCGCGTTCGCAGCTCGGGGCTGGAGGAGCTGTTTAACCTTTCTACACTTTCGCAGATATCTCTCTTTCTAAGTCAGTTTTTGACATTTTTTAAACGCAAGTCATCTCCAAATTGACTTCCACACCTTCCACAGTGATTTGGGATTTTTGGGGGTACAGGGGAAAATTTGGCTAAACTTTAGTCGAGCTTTTAGCTGGCGTGGTTTTAAGTCGCGCTCTGACCATATTGCATCTTAATGAATCTCACACTAGGCGCTATTTTCCGCCCGCCGTTCTTTGAATACCAATTTCAGACTTAAACAATCGCCGGTTCGCAAAATCCCGCGGAAACGCCAATTCGCCGTACTATGAATCAGGCCCAAAGTTTTGAAAATTGAAAAAAGGAAAAAAAAAATTCCTTTTCTTTCTTCATTTACCAAAACAAATGAGAGCTGCAAAATACTCACCATGCCTCTTAGAAAATATCTTGGAGTGTCTACTCTCTGAAAAGGGGTCATTTGGGGGTGTAGTTTTGTGCTATCTTGGCATTTCATGGCCTCAGAAACTGTGATAGGTAATAAGGAGTGAAATCAACAATTGACACCTTTAGAAAACGAATGTTGGGACTGATGTCCCTTTTACAGAAGCTGGTTATCTGCTTTATTCTTTTCTCCTCACGCTGTCAGGAGAAAAAAAAATGATAACTGGCTTCTGTTTACATTGTGTAATCAGCTGTCATTGGCTGACAGGTGATCATGTGGTAAAAGGCCATGATTGACCCTTTACTCTGATTTGTGATCAGCCGAGTTTGAAGGCAGCGCGAGCACGGGAGGACATCCATGGATACCCTCCCAGCATTTTAGGCCCGTCTGTAGCTGTCTTTCAGCTATAGCGCGGGCGGGAACAGGTTAATGCCACCCCTCCCTTTTTACACAGTGTAAGAAAAATTCATCCAATGAGCAAAGAAAATTGAAATATAAAACTGCCGCTCACCATAGCCGATCCAAGTGTGGATGTATACATGTGAAAGCCTCAGTCAATGCCCCTCATCAAGCCACTCCCCTTGACAGGTTTCACCCTGCCCACCGAGGCTTAATCATGATTAGGCCTTAGTGGGCAGAGCGAAACATCTCACAATACAGCAGTCTACAAATTCAGAATAAAGATTAGCCTTTGTAAAGGTACACCAGAATATACATTCAAATATAATACATATTATGATCATGCAATACTATCTGGTGCCCACAATAAAACATAATACAATGCAAAGCAGGGCTAGAATATAATATTAAACAGTGTCCAAATATAATATAGTGTCCCATGATGACACAATGCCACAACATAATATGAGACTTGTGACTCAAATGTGACTTTACTCTGGTCAAGGTAAATAAAGCATTTTCTGTCATTTGTCATGTCACTCAAAGTTCCTGAATCAACACACCATGCCTGCAAAGATGAGGTGCAACTTATGGATTGAAAAACATATTTATTACGGGAAATCAGTTTCTTCCTTCACACTTTTGGCTATTTGTAGTTTAGTTTGTTCTTGCATTCTACCTTTCCAGATTCTGCAATCTGCTTTTAAATGACCTTGTTTCTTGCACACAAAACATTCAAGTGTATCTTGTTGCATGTTACTGTTTTTATTGCTTTTTATTGCTATTTTTTTGTCTCTAAATCAGACTCTGCAACAGAAGCACGCTAAACTATTAATGTTTTCTGTTACGCTTATATTCATCCACAAGCTTGCGCTTAACATATTTCAATGTCAGTTCTTCATCTAGATATGCATCAAGTTCTGTGTCAAACTTTTCATAACTTTCTGGTAAACCACCAAGTAATAGTGCTGTGGCATGAAAATCTTTTTTTCTTCTCCTATGTACTGTATACAGTATCTCACAAAAGTGAGTACACCCCTCACATTTTTGTAAATATTTTATTCTATTTTTTCATGTGACAACAGTGAAGAAATGACACTTTGCTACAATGTAAAGTAGTGATGTACAGCTTGTATATCAATGTAAATTTTTTGTCCCCTTAAAATAACTCAACACATAGCCATTAATGTCTAAACTGCTGGCAACAAAAGTGAGTACACCCCTAAGTGGAAATATCCAAATTGTGCTCAAAGTGTCAATATTTTGTGTGGCCACCATTATTTTCCAGCACTGCCCTAACCGTCTTGGGCATGGAGATCACCATATATATATATATATATATATATATATGTATATTTGATAGTATTTGATAGTACAGGCTACAAACTGTTTCTCTCATGGAGTTATATTTTTATATTTTCAAAACAGTCCCAGTCGTTCTTCTAAAAACAAAAGCTGTAGTTTAATGTACTTTTGTAGCTAAATTGGCTTAAAGTGATATTAAAGTCTTGGTTTTTTTTTTTTTGTTTAAAAATAACAAACATGTTATACTTGCCTGGTTTTGCACAGAGCAGCCTAGATCCTTCTCTTCTTGGGTCCCTGGCCGGGGCTCCTGGCCCCTCCCTGCTGCCGAGTGCCCCCACAGCAAGCAGCTTGCTATGGGGGCACCCGAGCTGAGCCTCTGCTCTGTGTCCATTCCGACACGGAACCGCGGCTCAGTCCCACCCCCTCTCTCCTCATTGGCTCACTGACTTTGATTGACAGCAGCAGGAGCTGATGGTGCCTGCTGCTGTGGCTCAGCCAGTCAGGAGGGAGAGGGACAGCCGAGGATCTAGTGAAACATCCCTGGATCAAGATGGGGCTCTGGTAAGTATTTGGGGGGCTGAGGGAGGTTTCTGCACACATGAGGTTTTTTATCTTAATGCATAGAGTGCATTAAGATAAACAAAAACCCTACTGCCTTTAGAACCACTTTAACCTTGTATGCAATGTCCTTATTTCGCTCGTATACATGTATTTATAACTTGCATTGCCTTTCATTCCTAGGCAACTGTATTCTACTGGAAAAAATACATTTCATAATAAACACTTTACAATGTTATCATTTTTGAGTTTGTGTCCTTCAAAATCTGTTGTCAAAAGACTAACTTGATTTTATAATGCAAAAACATTAACTTTTTAATGTTTTTATTATAGGACATGAATAATTAGCAGCAGGCTTCTAATTAAAACAAATTGTATTTTTAGAGATTTGAAGTAAACAACATCAAGGCTAACTGTATTTGAAAAATTATGAATTAATTAAAGTAGCTGTATTAGGGAGGCTAGAAATTAAATATACTTTCACTGAATTATGTAGAAAAGTAGTTAGATATTTTATAAAATGTACACTTAGTTCAGAGATGAATAGAACACAACTGAAGCAGAAATGGTTAGTCAAGTAATTTGCATGTTAGATAGCAAAAGATGCAAACAACACTACTGTGTATTTTTGGAAGACTCACCTTGAGTAGCTCCTGTGTGCACAGCATCAAATACACTGTATATAGGGCAGCATAGGGAGGGTTTAGAGAGCCTCTGAGCCCTATTCACTGCTGTAATTGCTCTGGAGGCCACACCAATCACAGACTGTAACATAGGTTGCAAGTATAGTCAGTCAGCGGGACATACTTGTCAATCAGTTGACAATGTGTGTAGTAGGAGGAGTTATGCAAATATAAGCTTCATTGTACGCTATGGGTATCAGCTATTGATAACGCCTTGTGGGAGGGCGAAACTCGTCTAGTGACACCAGAGCATATGACGTCATTTACGGTTGGTGGAACGCACGCCGGAATACCACCGGAACCACAAAGCCGTGTGTACACAGGAGGAAAGGTTTTTATCTATATGTAAGTGGAAACTTGTTTTTTAATAAACTACTTTAATCTACTTTCACTATGGAGAATCTTCTTTTTATTGGGTTATGGAGAACATTAAAACAGCCCATACCAGGATGTAACATCGTTTTTTCCAACGAGCCCAGACGTGACTAGGAGCAACTAATCATTACACAGGCTCAATACCAAGTTTTTTCTGGTGAGTAAGGACACCACAGGGGAGCACATTCCGGGCACATTTGAAGCACCTTAAGGATTGCATCACCATGCACTAAGAGCACTTTATATGGACTTTATGTATTTGTGCTATCATTAAATTGTGATATTTATTTATGCTATTATAGTTGCAGTATATTTTCCTTATTAAGACAGCACCTTATGAATTGAATCACCTAGCACTAAGAGAACTTTATATGGACTTTATAAATTTGTATTATTATTATTAATTAATGCTATCTATTTATAGTTGCAGCATAATGGCATCATATGATTTATAGTATTGCATTCAATCACTTTATTGCACATTTTTTGCATAGTAGCACTTTGATATAGTTTCAGCACATTTATGTATGAATTTCTCAGCGCTGACATTTTTTTGATTTCATTATTTAAAGATACAGTCACCTTTCTGTTAGCAGCAGCTTATTAGCACCTGCACTTTTGATATATATACAAATCCATCCATAAGCGCAAGGTCTTTTGTTGAACCCTTTTACATGGGTGCCTAAGGGGAATCCGCTTGCTCAGCAGAGGATCTCTCCACTAATGTCTGCTGAGCGGGCGGATGACAGTTCTGTGTCCACTACTATATGCAGAGCAGACACAGACACAGTCCCACTTTCTTATATGGGGCAATCAGATGGAAACAGGCCACCTGTCCTTCTCCATCTGATGCCATCTGATCTGATCTGCCAGACAGGTGGGGAATAGGACCACTAAACATGTGCAATTCGTTTCAGGCCAAATGTAAATGTAAATTACATTTTGTTTAATGAAATTTTGTTTATTAGTTTTATAATGAATTCCAAATTTTCGGAACAATTGGAAGTCGGATCGGTCAAAAAATGATCGACCGATTTGAATTTAATGTGAAGATCAGCTTGTTGTCAAATAGCAGGCCCCCACATTACTAGCAACCGATGACTCATCAGCTGTCAGTGGGCTTCCCCGCTGAGAGCTGAAATGTAAACAAAAGAATGCCGGCAATAGAAAATTCAGAAAAAAACAGCATGGGGCCCCCCAAAATCCAAGGCAGACCCTTATCTGAGCATTCAGCCCGGCAGGCCAGGAAAGGGGGGCAAGAGAGCGACCCCCCCCCCCCCGAACCATACCAGGCCTCATACCCTCAACATAGGGGGATGCTTTGAGACAGGGGGACTCCGCCCCCCCATAATGCACCGTCTCCCTATGTTGATGGGGACAAAGGCCTCTTCCTTACAACGGACACTGATGTCACCAGTTTACTTTGCCCCTTAGCCCCTTACCTATTTAACAAATGTCAGGTGAAGGTGCAGGCAGTCAGCGGGGAGCTTTTGAGGAGGTCAGAGGTTTTTTCTTTTCTTTTTTCGGGCCTGGTGGTGCAGCAGGTGTCATGATTGACTATGGATCCACATCAAAGGACATTGTTTTTGATTTTTAAAGAATGAAATTGTCAAAAAATATAGTGTCTATTTATTTTTTACACTTTTTTGGTGAATAGGTAGGGGTACATACTCATTTACATATGGGAGGCTGAGATCTAGGGGCCCCCTTGTCAAATTATTTTCAAAAAGCCCCCCACCCCAATGCACCCTCCCATGTTAACCACTTAAGCCTCGGAGGATTTGGCTGCTCAAAGACCAGGGCCTATTTTGCGATTCGGCACTGCGTGATTTTAATGGACAATTGCACGGTCATGCGACGCTGTACCCAAATGAAATTGGCGTCCTTTTTTCCCACAAGCAGAGCTTTCTTTAGGTGGTATTTGATTACCTGTGCAATTTTTACTTTTTGCGCTATAAACAAAAAAATAAGCGACAATTTTGAAAAAATAACAATATTTTTCAAATTTTTTTTATATGAAATTCCCCCCAAAAAAAAATTAAAAATCAAAATTGTTTAACATTTTAGGCCAATTTGTTTTCTGCTACATATGTTTGGTGAATAAAATCGCAATAAGCCTATTTTGATTGGTTTGCACAAAAGTTATTGCGTTTACTAACTACGGGAAAGATTTATGTCATTTTTATTGTTTTTTTTTAACTAGTAATGGCGGCGATCTGTGATTTTTTTTTTTTTGGGGGGACTGCGACATTGCGGCGGACAGATCGGACCCTTGACTGACATTTTTGACACTTTCGGAGGTACCAGTAACATTACTACAGTAATCAGTGCTATAAATATGCACTGTTACTGTAAAAAATTACACTGGCAGGGAAGGGGTTAACATTATTGGGGATCAGTGGGTTAAATTTAACCCTAGGGGCATAATTCTAACTGTGGGGGGGGGGTGTAGCTTGTGATGTAATGACAGAGACATATGATCCTACATAGCAGGATCGTATAGCCTCTGCAGTTACACCAGGGAGAATGACAGGTGGCTTTGTTTACATTAGCCGCCTGCCTTTCTCCCTCTCCAGCGGGAGATCGCGAGTGGCCAGCGAACATCGGAGCCGCCGGTCACTCGCGCGGGGATGTTAGTGAACGAGCGGGGGCAGGAGCGCGCCTCCAGCGGCGCGCGCTCACCCTCTAGAGGCTCGTGGACGAGGAACATAGCCCTATGTCGCTTTGCCCAGTAGGGGCTGACCGCCGCAGTAAATAGTCGTGCGGCAGTCGGCAAGTGGTTAAAGGCATGTGGCCTGGTATATTTCAAGAGGGGGGGCGCTCATTCGTCCATCCTTCCCCCTTCCCTGGCCTCCCTGATATGGATTTTGGGGACCCCACACATTTATCTTCTTTAAATTTTGGCATGGGGTTCACCTTAAAATGCATACCAAACCAAAAGGGCCTGGTATGGGCGGGAGACCCCTTATGCTGTTTTTTATTTCAGAATTTTCTATTTGACGGCATTCTTTTGTTTACATTTCAGCTCTCAGCTGGGAAACCCACTGACAGCTGGTGAGTCTTTGGTTTTTAAGGATGAGGCGGCCGGCTTCCCAGCTCTCTTCTTAACAACCAGCTATTCTTCACACGGAATTCTATTGGTCGATCATTTTTCGACTGTATTCAAATTAGAATCGCTTCGAAATTTTGGAATCAGTTAGAAAATTATTAAACAAAGCTAAATTAAACTAAACTAAAGAAATTCCAAAATGAATCAACTAAACAATATTAGTAACACAACAAATCTATCAGAATCAAAAAAAAATTTCCATTCTGCAAATGCCAAAGGACCACCATCCGTCTGTTTTTGGCTGGCAGGATCGGATCTAATGGCCGTGGGTGTCAGGTGGACCTGATCGGACAGCGCATGTGAAAGGGGCCTCAAAGTGCATGCTCTCCTAAAGGTAATACGAGCAGTATAAGAGATGACTGATGCCAGTTTGGGATCCATTTTTAGAATGAGCCAGTGTTTCCGGGAAACACCTTTTCAATGGCCCGATAATTCCTATTGAATGTCGTGGGGAAATGTGTAATATTAGATTTGAGGAATTTAGTTTCTTTGTTTTGTTTTTTTTTTTTTAAGGAATATTCAAACATTTAAAATATGTTATTAACTAACTGGGATAGACCTTGTCTATGAATTTTGTTTTAGAAGAATCCTCTGTTCTATGTAATCTTCAATCTTTGAATAATTCCTTCTTAGCCGATGGAACTGGCCAGAGGGACAATTGTCCTTCCAGGTGGGGTGGTGGCAGCTTGTGTAATGTATATACGAGTTGCCTGCAACTGGTTTGCAAAAATTCTTTGTGATGATAGTACCTCCTTCATGAGTCAGTTCTAGGTCCAAAAAATATAAGACTTATTGCATCTATGACATGAGCTGTTACCGTTACAATAGGAGGCGAAGAATTCGAACTCCTGCACCGTTCCTCTCCAAATTATAAGAACATCATCAATATAGCACCCAAAGAAAGCTATATGTTTGGAAAATTGATTGGTACACGGGATACACAACTTCTCCCAATGCCGTAAGGTGATGTTAGCATAACCAGGGGCAACATGCCCTTGGTTTGTAGATAGAATTTATCAAGGAGCACAAAATAACTGTGTTCCAAATAAAACTTTACCCCATCAACTTGAAATTGAGCCTGCTTGTAATTCAAATTAAAGTCCATAGATAAAAAATATTGCAGAGCCCTAATGCCCACCTGGTGGGGGATGGACATGTACAAAGAGTAAACATCCAGGAATGTTCACAAGTGACAAGATTCCCAGTTGTAATCCTGAAGGATATTTATGACATGACCTGAGTCCTAAATGTAAGACGGAAGATGTAACACTATCGGTTGTAAAAAAGTCAATGAATTGGGACATGCTACTTAGAAAACTGTTAGTACTGGCCACAATGGTTCTTCCTGGAGGTCACTGAATGGATTTATGGACTTTGGGCAGGTGTTAAAAATACGGTGTGTTACACAGCGATGGGAGTAACAATGATTTTTCTTTCTTATTAAGCACCCCTTAAAATAAATCATCCCCATACTTGTATCTTAACATGCCAGTCTTGTTAATGTCCCTTTTATTAGACAAGGCAGGACTTATCTCTTTACATCAATACTGTCTTTAGTGCACTGGTGTCATCAAACCCTTCTACCAACAGCTGGAAATAGCTTAAACATGAGATTTGTAAAGATGAAGTTTAGCCAAAAATTATTTTTCCCCTATAAGTGCACACCACTTACATTTAAAGAAGTATGTCCCATGTCCTGAAAGCTGGTACTTTATGTAGAAATGGGGGGAGTCAATAGCTTCAGGTTTATAAGCTGATCTGCATTCAACATGATCCGAACCCCTTTCATCCATTGGGAAAACCCCATGCATTGTTTACATTGAATGTAAGTCGATCTGTGAATGGTGTAGAGTCAGATGAATGACAGGATTCTTTCCCCCTACCTGCTCCCAATTCTGCTCAGATCGCCTAGAAGTTTGCCCCCTACTTCCCTTTCTGCAGCTTTCTGGGACACGTCACAGGTCCCAGAAGGACTATACACAAAGTGTAGTGAAGCTTACACATGATAATCAGGGACTGTGGAAAATTTTGCATTTCATTTGGAAATCAAGGACCCAGAGTCTGGAGGAAGAGTTGAGAGAAACAGAATCCAATTTGCATAAGGTCAAGTGACATGGGGATTTATGTCATCTGCTGGTGTCGGTCCACTGTTTTTTATCAAGTCCAAAGTCAGCGCAGCCCTCTACCTGGAAATTCTAAAGCACTTCATGCTTCCCTCTGCTGACCAGCTTTATGGCGATGCTGATTTCATTTTCCAGACTGCCAAAAGTACCAATACCTGGTTTCATGATCATGGTATCACTGTGGTTGATTGGCCAGCAAAGTCGCCTAATCTAAACCCTATAGAGAATCTGTGGGGTGTGTCAAGAGGAAGGTGAGAGACACCAGACTCAACAATACAGAGGAGCTGAAAGACAATATCAAAGAAACCTGGGCTTCCATAATTACTCAGCAGTGTCACAGCCTGATCTCCTCCATGCCACGCCGCATTGATGCAGTAATTAATGCAAAAGGAGCCCCTTTTAAGTATTGCTTGTATACTATACTGTACATGGACATACTTTTCAGTAAGCCAAAATTTCAATATTAAAAATCCTTTTTTTATTGGTCTAATGTAATATTCCAATTTTTTGAGATACTTAATTTCGGGTTTTCACTAGCTGTAAGCCATAATCATCAAAATTAAAAGAACAAAATGTTTTAAATACATCACTCTGTGTGTAATGTATCTATATTAAAACATATGAGTTTACCTTTTTGAATTGAATTACTGAAATAAATTAACTTTTTGATGATACTCTAATTTTATGAGATGCATCTGTACTTTAATTTAACACTTTACATCTCTGTATTTGCTTGCTTGGCTACTCTTAGAAGTGCCCCATCTTCTTTTATCCTTTATTCTTGTTGTGTATAAATCATTTTTATGCTGCTGAACCTTGAGGTAAGTGGAGAACCCTGGGGACAGACATGAAAGGCACAGAATTACTGCATATATAACATTGAGTAAATTGGGTGAACAATTTGAACATCCATAAGCAAACACAGTAGTGGGTAATAGGTTGTGGAAGGAGGAGAGGGACAGGTGGAGGACCACATTATTTCTTTATAACCCTGGGTCAACTGTGGATTAAGAGCCAATGCTTTACAAATCAAATACAACCTATTATTATAGAGCAACTTACTCCAAGCTGCATATAGCTGTTTCAGGCTTGTCTGCCATCGTCAATGCAGGGTATAGAAACCATGGCCTCTATGGAGTATACTAACGAGTATATAAACCTGCATATAAATATATATTTTGAACGAACCTGCATATTCATTCATACGAAAATTCTTTGTACATTTGGTCATTGGACAAATGTTGTTAGAAAATACTTCACAATTTTGTTTGCTTTAATATTCAATTTTGAAATGAATGTAATTTCTTGAATAAAAACCACATACTCTGTTAGAAATAAATTCCTTCAAGAAAATTTAAAATCCTGCTACTTCAAATTTTACTATCACTGTGGTCCAAAACTAACACCATTTTCACCCCACTAACCAGGGGTCAAGTCCTGGGAAAAAAAGTGTGAGAACTCACCCAAAATTACCACCCCCCCCCCCCCCCCACACACACACACACACACCTCAAAAATTGAAAAAAGTGTGTGTTTGTGTATACATACCTTTTTGAGGAGCGAGGGCCACTTTAGCGACTTAGTAACTGGTCGTGGGCCACAATGAGTGGAGCGGGCAGATCAGATGACAGGTCCATGTCAGCATATGCAGAGAAGACATGGACACAACCCGCTCTACTCTATGGGCTCTCCAATCTGATCTGCCCAGACAGAAGGGGACGGATCCCCTTCTGTTTTTTTAAGTGAATTGAATTCACCAGAACACCGCGAACAGAGGAAAAGTTTGTTTGAACAAACTAACCCCATTGAAGTCTATGGGACTCGAACCTCGAAAATCAAACGGCCTCATTTTGAAGGCTTAAATGCAAGTTATTGCACCAAAAAAGTGTATGGGGGTCCGGGTCCTGACCTGGGGAACATGTAGCAATGAAAAAAAAGTTTTTAAAAACGATTGTTTTTTAAAGGAGCACTGATTTACTGATTTTAATGAGGCTTAAAGTGAAACTATAAAAATGAAAAATTCCTTCAAATATCCTGCCTGGGGGGTCCCCTGAATGTGCCTGTAAAGTAGTGCATCTCTACGATGTATGTAGCCTGCTGCAGCTATACTGGCATTTCTAAAGCAAAAAATGTCATATACAGACATACATACAAGTTTCAAATCGCATGTACTTGTCATACATGTGCAGAAAAATTGGGCCTTGCTTGTTGATGGTGCCTGAACACCATAACCCCTCACAGTTACTCTTGCTTTGTACAGAAACGGGCCTTGCTGCTAAAAAAATCCATACAAATATGAAATCACATGTACTTGTCATACAGGTGCCAAAAATTGGGCCTTTGGTGTTGCTGGTGCCTGAACACAGTAACCAATCCCTCACAGTTACTCTTGCTTGGTGCAGGAATGGGACCTGCTGGTAAGAATTCCATGCAAATTTGAAATCGCATGTGCTATAAAAGTGCCAAAAATTGGGCCTTTGTGGAAGGTGGTGCCTGAACACCGTAACTAAGGCCTTGCAGTTACTCTTGCTGGGTGTCGGAACGAGACCTACTGGTAACAATTCCATGCAAATTTGAAATCGCATGTGCTATACAAGTGCCAAAAATTGGGCCTTTGCGGAAGGTGGTGCCTGAACACTGTAACCAAGGCCTTGCAGTTACTCTTGCTGGGTGTCGGAACGAGACCTACTGGTAAGAATTCCATGCAAATTTGAAATTGCATGTGCTATACAAGTGCCAAAAATTGGGCCTTTGTGGAAGGTGGTGCCTGAACACCGTAACCAAGGCCTCGCAGTTACTCTTGCTGGGTGCAGGAATGGGACCTGCTGGTAAGAATTCCATGCAAATTTGAAATTGCATGTGCTATACAAGGGCCACAAATTGGGCCTTTGTGGAAGGTGGTGCCTGAACACCGTAACCAAGGCCTCGAAGTTGCTCTTGCTGGGTGCAAGAACGGGACCTGCTGGTAAGAATTCATTGCAAATTTGAAATCGCATGTGCTATACAAGTGCCAAAAATTGGGCCTTTGCCATTTGTGGTGCCTGAACACCGTAACCAAGGCCTCGCAGTTACTCTTGCTGGGTGCAGGAATAGGACCTGCTGGTAAGAATTCCATACAAATTTGAAATTGCATGTGCTATACAAGTGCCAAAAATTGGGCCTTTGCCGATTGTGATGCCTGAACACCATAACCAAGGCCTCGTAGTTACTCTTGGTGGGTGCAGGAATGGGACCTGCTGGTAAGAATTCCATGCAAATTTGAAATCGCATGTGCTATACAAGTGCGAACAATTGGGCCTTTGCGGTAGGTGGTGCTTTAACACCGTAACCAAGGACTCGCAGTTACTTTTGCTGGGTGCAGGAACGGGACCCGCTGGTAAGAATTCCATGCAAATTTAACAATCGCATGTGCTATACAAGTGCCAAAAATTGGGCCTTTGTGGAAGGTGGTGCCTGAACACCGTAACCAAGGCCTCGCAGTTACTCTTGCTGGGTGCAGGAACGGGACCTGCTGGTAAGAATTCCTTGCAAATTTGAAATCGCATGTGCTATACAAGTGCCAAAAATTGGGTCTTTGCGGTAGGTGGTGCCTGAACACCATAACCAAGGCCTCGCAGCTACTCTTGCCGGGTGCAGGAACGGGACCTGCTGGTAAGAATTCCATGCAAATTTTAAATCACATGTGCTGCCTAAACACCATAACCCCTCACAGTTAGCAGGGCACAGGGACAGGGCCTGCTGTTAAAAATAACATTTAACATTTAAATTGTATGCACCTGTCATACAAGTGCAGAAAAATTAGGCCTTGGTAGTGACCTAAACCAAAAACATTGTTGGAAGCTAGCAGAATCAAGGTAGAGGAATAGGATAGGCAGCATATGCAGTCTTCAAAGGATGGCAGACCCCTACCAAATTCAATCTGTTACATCAGCATCAGGGGCGTGAAAGCTCTTGTTGATCCAGGACTGGTTCATTTTGAAGAAAGTCAGCTGATCAACAGAGTCTGTGGACAGACGCACTCTTTTGTCCATCACAAAACCTCCAGCAGCACTGAACGTCCATTCAGGAAGCACGCTGGAAGCAGGACAGGCCAGTAGCTCCATTGCATATTGAGCAAGTTCTGGCCAGTGGTCCATCCTCAAGACCCAGTAAGCCAGTGGATGCGCAGCTGGAAAGGTCTACTCTTGCGCCTAGATAATCATGCACCATATGATGTAGATGCTGGTGATGATTGCTTAAACCTAACAGCCCTGGGTGCTGCTGAGGACAAAAAAACTGTTTAAAGGCATTGGTCCGCCGGCTGCCTTCTCCACCCCTCCTTCTTTGGCTGAACGATGCGTGGGAAACATATCTAGAGAATGTTGACCTCCCAGTCTCTGGAAAGGCGGTACACAAATTTTTTTTCAAGGCCTCCTCAAGATGTTTCATCCTCTGCTCCCTCTGCGAAGGCAGGATGAGCTCTGCAACTTTGCCCTTGTAATGTGGATCAAGAAGGGTTGCCAACCAGTAATTATCCCTCTCCTTGATAGCACAAATCCTTGGGTCCTTTTGCAGGCTTTGCAGAATAGGGGAGCCCATGCAACATAAGTTGGAGGAGGCATAAGCTTCTGAGTCATCTGGGTCACTAAGGATGACATTGTCAGTAGGAGCAACCTCTCCCCAACCACGTACAACTCCTGGGGTTTCTGGGGAATCAAAACAATCCCTTTAAGACTGCTGTATGCTATCCTCTTCCTCTACATTCATGCTGCCGAAATCATCATCCTCCTCTTCCTCCTGTGTGTTTTGTGGCACTGCAGAAATGATATCTGCATAAAGGGGGCCTTGTGAGGAAAGGAAGTCCTCCTCTTCCTGTCGCTGTTCTGCCTCAAGTGCCCTGTCCATGATTCCACGTAGCGTGTGCTCCAGCAGGTAGACTAGTGGGATAGTGTCACTGATGCATGCATCGTCCCGGCTCACCTTGTGGTCTCCTCGAATGGTGACAGGACTATGCATGCATCCTTAATCAAAAGCCACTGGCGTGGCGAAAAAAAGTCAAGCTCCCCTGACCCTGTCCTTGTGCCATACTCACACGGGTACTCATTGATGGCCCTCTGCTGCGTGTGCAGCCGCTGCAGCATTGCCAATGTTGAGTTCCACCTGGTGGGCATGTCACAAATGAGGCGTTTGGTGGGCAGGCTGAATTCCCCTTGAATGACAGATAAGCCTGCCTCAGGAGATCTTGGAAGCCTGGGTATCTGGTCAAGAAACGCTGCACCACCAGATTCAGAACATGTGCCAAGCATGGAACATGTGTCAAGTGTACCTGTCGGAGGGCAGAGAGAAGGTTGGTGCCATTGTCGCATACAACCATTCCTGGCTGTTGTGGCGTCAACCATCTCTGAGCTTGCCCCTGCAGAGCTGACAGAATCTCTGCACTGGTGTGACTACTATCCCCTAGACAGACCAACTGAAGCACAGCATGGCATCTTTTAGCCTGACTGCTTGCATAGCACCTTGAATGCTTAGGGAGCACTGCTGCTGCAGAGGAGAATTGAGTGGAAGAGGACATGGAGGAGGAGGAGGTGGTGGTGGAGTAGCCAGATGTGGCAGAACCAGCACCAGCTTTTTGGAGGCATGGTGGCAAAACAAGCTGCAAGGCCAAACCATGTCCTACATCCTTCCCAGCTGCCAGCAGAGTTACCAAGTGCGCCGTGAAAGAAATGTAACGTCCCTGTCCATGCCTGCTGGACCAAGAGTCAGCAGTAATGTGCACCTTCCTGCTAACCGCTTTGTCCAACGAGGCCAAAACACTACCTTCCACATGACGGTAGAGAGCCAAAATGGCCTTACACGAAAACAAATGCCTTTTTGGGACCTGCCACTGTGGTGCAGTATATTTCACAAATTTGCGAAAGGGAGCCGAGTCTACCAGCTGAAAAGGCAGCATCTGTAATGCTAGCAATTTGGCCAAGCTAGCATTAAGATGCTGAGCATGTGGATGGCTGGGACAGTATTTCTTTCTACGGTTCAAATACTGGGGTAGTGAAATTTGCCTGCTGCTCAAATCAAGCGGTGGTGTACTGCTAGCAAATTGGGTGCAAATCTCTGTGCCACTCATTGCTATACCATTATCTCTCTCAATGCTGGTATTTGAAAAGGCATGAGGTATAGTATGGTTAGAGATCGTAGATGAGGAGCAAGGTGATGTATGCTTGTTTTGATCTGGTGCCTCTTTTAGGTGCTGTTGCCAATGGACTGCATGGCAGGTTGTCATATGCCATGTCAAGCATGTGGTGCCCAAGCGGCTGGTGTTCTGGCCACGCTTGATCCACTTTAGACAGATGTTACAAACAGCAACCACTACTGCACAGATGCTAAAAAAAGCCCACACTATTGAACTTTTTGGAGTCCGCTGGGATTATGCAGCACCCTGCACCTGTAGAGCTCTGTGCTGTGTTGCAATAGGTCCAACGGGCACATCCTGCCTCATTGGAGTTGTGCGTCCTCCTCATCCTACCCCTCCTCCTCCTCCTCTATCCTGTCAGGCACCCAAGTACAGTTAGTGACCTCATCATCCCCTCCCTCCTCATCACTGGAGCAAACTTGGCAATATGCTTCAGCTGTGGCAACATGAAGGCAAACTACTGGGAGCGTGGGTGTCAGAGGAAGAGGAAGATGAGGATGGCTTATTGATCCACTCCACCAACTCTTCCACATGTTGTGAATGAATAGCATGGGCAGCACCGGAAATAAAGGATGGGCGTGCCCCGCCTGCAGAGGATGCAATGTCGACTGTGACCACCACTTTTCACAATGGACACAGAGGCTGCTTGCCCTCTTTTTGTGGCCTGTGAGCATCGGCCTCTCCTTGTCGGCCTTTCGGACATGATGTTGATACAGATCAATATAGGGTATACTGACCAATAGATACTCAAAGATCTGACATGATGTAAGATCACTGTGATCCCTATAGAACGATCCACAACAAAGCAAAGGTTACTGTGGCTGATATCTGCAGTGATCTCTATTCCTACAGGTCTGAGATCCCAATAGAAAAATCCACAACTGAGCAAAGGATTCTGTGGCTGATATCTGCAGTGATCTCTATTCCTACAGGTCTGAGATCCCTATAGAAAGATCCACAACTGAGCAAAGGTTACTGTGGCTGATTTCTGCAGTGATCTTTATTCCTACAGGTGTGTGATCCCTATAGAAATATCCACAACAGAGCAAAGGTTACTGTGGCTGATATCTGCAGTGATCTCTACTCCTACAGGTCTGAGATGTCTATAGAAAGATCCACAACTGAGCAAAGGTTACTGTGGCTGATATCTGCAGTGATCTTTATTCATACAGGTCTGAGATCCTTATAGAAAGATCCACAACTGAGCAAAGGTTACTGTGGCTGATATCTGAAATGATCTCTATCCCTACAGGTCTGTGATCCCTATAGAAAGATCCACAACTGAGCAAAGGTTACTGTGGCTGATATCTGCAGTGATCTCTATTCCTACAGGTCTGAGATCCCTATAGAAAGATCCACAACTGAGCAATGGTTACTGTGGCTGATATCTGCAATGACCTCTATTCCTACAGGTCTGTGATCCCTATAGACAGATCCACAACTGAGCAAAGGTTACTGTGGCTGACTTCTGAAGTGATCTCTCTGTCTACAGGTCTGTGATCCCTATAGAAAGATCCACAACTGAGCAAAGGTTACTGTGGCTGATATCTGAAGTGATCTCTATCCCTACAGGTCTGTGATCCCTATAGAAAGATCCACAACTGAGCAAAGGTTACTGTGGCTGATATCCACAGTGATCTCTATTCCTACTGTGATCCCTATAGAAAGATCCACAACTGAGCAAAGGTTACTGTGGCTGATATCTGCAGTCATTTCTATTCCTACAGGTCTGAGATCCCTATAGAAAGACCCACAACTGAGCAACGGCTACTGTGGCTGACATCTGCAGTGATCTCTATTCCTACAGGTCTGAGATCCCTATAGAAAAATCCACAACTGAGCAAAGGATTCTGTGGCTGATATCTGCAGTGATCTCTATTCCTACAGGTCTGAAATCCCTATAAAAAGATCCACAACTGAACAAAGGTTACTGTGGCTGATTTCTGCAGTGATCTTTATTCCTACAGGTGTGTGATCCCTATAGAAAGATCCACAACAGAGCAAAGGTTACTGTGGCTGATATCTGCAGTGATCTCTATTCCTACAGGTCTGAGATGTCTATAGAAAGATCCACAACTGAGCAAAGGTTACTGTGGCTGATATCTGCAGTGATCTTTATTCATACAGGTCTGAGATCCTTATAGAAAGATCCACAACTGAGCAAAGGTTACTGTGGCTGATATCTGAAATGATCTCTATCCCTACAGGTCTGTGATCCCTATAGAAAGATCCACAACTGAGCAAAGGTTACTGTGGCTGATATCTGCAGTGATCTTTATTCCTAAGGGTCCGTGATCCCTATAGAAAGATCCACAACTGAGCAAAGGTTACTGTGGCTGATATCTGAAGTGATCTCTATCCCTACAGGTCTGTGATCCCTATAGAAAGATCCAAAACTGAGCAAAGGTTACTGTGGCTGATATCCGCAGTGATCTCTATTCCTACTGTGATCCCTATAGAAAGATCCACAACTGAGCAAAGGTTACTGTGGCTGATATCTGCAGTGATCTCTATTCCTACTGTGATCCCTATAGAAAGATCCACAACTGAGCAAAGGTTACTGTGGCTGATATCCGCAGTGATCTCTATTCCTACTGTGATCCCTATAGAAAGATCCACAACTGAGCAAAGGTTACTGTGGCTGATATCTGCAGTCATTTCTATTCCTACAGGTCTGAGATCCCTATAGAAAGACCCACAACTGAGCAACGGCTACTGTGGCTGATATCTGCAGTGATCTCTATTCCTACAGGTCTGAGATCCCTATAGAAAGATCCACAACTGAGCAAAGGTTACTGTGGCTGATATCTGCAGTGATCTCTATTCCTACAGGTCTGAGATTCCTATAGAAAGATCCACAACTGAGCAAAGGATACTGTGGCTGATATCTGCAGTGATCTTTATTCCTACAGGTGTGTGATCCCTATAGAAAGATCCACAACAGAGCAAAGGTTACTGTGGCTGATATCTGCAGTGATCTCTACTCCTACAGGTCTGAGATGTCTATAGAAAGATCCACAACTGAGCAAAGGTTACTGTGGCTGATATCTGCAGTGATCTTTATTCATACAGGTCTGAGATCCTTATAGAAAGATCCACAACTGAGCAAAGGTTACTGTGGCTGATATCTGAAATGATCTCTATCCCTACAGGTCTGTGATCCCTATAGAAAGATCCACAACTGAGCAAAGGTTACTGTGGCTGATATCTGCAGTGATCTCTATTCCTACAGGTCTGAGATCCCTATAGAAAGATCCACAACTGAGCAAAGGTTACTGTGGCTGATATCTGCAGTGATCTCTATTCCTACAGGTCTGAGATTCCTATAGAAAGATCCACAACTGAGCAAAGGTTACTGTGGCTGATATCCACAGTGATCTCTATTCCTACTGTGATCCCTATAGAAAGATCCACAACTGAGCAAAGGTTACTGTGGCTGATATCCACAGTGATCTCTATTCCTACTGTGATCCCTATAGAAAGATCCACAACTGAGCAAAGGTTACTGTGGCTGATATCTGCAGTCATTTCTATTCCTACAGGTCTGAGATCCCTATAGAAAAATCCACAACTGAGCAAAGGATTCTGTGGCTGATATCTGCAGTGATCTCTATTCCTACAGGTCTGAAATCCCTATAAAAAGATCCACAACTGAACAAAGGTTACTGTGGCTGATTTCTGCAGTGATCTTTATTCCTACAGGTGTGTGATCCCTATAGAAAGATCCACAACAGAGCAAAGGTTACTGTGGCTGATATCTGCAGTGATCTTTATTCATACAGGTCTGAGATCCTTATAGAAAGATCCACAACTGAGCAAAGGTTACTGTGGCTGATATCTGAAATGATCTCTATCCCTACAGGTCTGTGATCCCTATAGAAAGATCCACAACTGAGCAAAGGTTACTGTGGCTGATATCTGCAGTGATCTTTATTCCTAAGGGTCCGTGATCCCTATAGAAAGATCCACAACTGAGCAAAGGTTACTGTGGCTGATATCTGCAGTGATCTCTATTCCTACAGGTCTGAGATCCCTATAGAAAGATCCACAACTGAGCAATGGTTACTGTGGCTGATATCTGCAATGATCTCTATTCCTACAGGTCTGTGATCCCTATAGAAAGATCCACAACTGAGCAAAGGTTACTGTGGCTGATATCTGAAGTGATCTCTATCCCTACAGGTCTGTGATCCCTATAGAAAGATCCACAACTGAGCAAAGGTTACTGTGGCTGATATCCGCAGTGATCTCTATTCCTACTGTGATCCCTATAGAAAGATCCACAACTGAGCAAAGGTTACTGTGGCTGATATCTGCAGTGATCTCTATTCCTACTGTGATCCCTATAGAAAGATTCACAACTGAGCAAAGGTTACTGTGGCTGATATCCGCAGTGATCTCTATTCCTACTGTGATCCCTATAGAAAGATCCACAACTGAGCAAAGGTTACTGTGGCTGATATCTGCAGTCATTTCTATTCCTACAGGTCTGAGATCCCTATAGAAAGACCCACAACTGAGCAACGGCTACTGTGGCTGATATCTGCAGTGATCTCTATTCCTACAGGTCTGAGATCCCTATAGAAAGATCCACAACTGAGCAAAGGTTACTGTGGCTGATATCTGCAGTGATCTCTATTCCTACAGGTCTGAGATTCCTATAGAAAGATCCACAACTGAGCAAAGGATACTGTGGCTGATATCTGCAGTGATCTTTATTCCTACAGGTCTGAGATCCTTATAGAAAGATCCACAACTGAGCAAAGGTTACTGTGGCTGATATCTGCAGTGATCTCTATTCCTACAGGTCTGAGATCCCTATAGAAAGACCCACAACTGAGCAACGGCTACTGTGGCTGATATCTGCAGTGATCTCTATTCCTACAGGTCTGAGATCCCTATAGAAAGATCCACAACTGAGCAAAGGTTACTGTGGCTGATATCTGCAGTGATCTCTATTCCTACAGATCGGTGATCCCTATAGAAAGTTCCACAACTGAGCAAAGGTTACTATGGCTGATATCTGCAGTAATCTCTATTCCTACAGGTCTGTGAATATTATAGAATGTTGCAGAAACAGACCGATGAACAATACTGTGTCTGGTATCTGATGTAAAGAAAGACACCTCTCCCTACCTCACACAGGAACCTTGGCCCTCCCTAAACTGCTACTCACTCACTGGCGCTGTACTTACATAGTTACATAGTTAGTGAGGTTGAAAAAAGACATCCGTCCATCCAGTTCAAAGTATGATGTGTTTGTGTGTTTGCTGTTAACCGTACATTGTATACCCCTCTATGTTGTGGTCTTTAAGGTGCCCATCTAACAGTTTTTTTTTAAACTATCGATGCTCCCTGCTGATACGACTGCTTGTGGAAGAGAATTCCACATCCTTACTGCTCTTACAGTGAAGAACCCCCTACGTATTTTAAGGTTAAACCGCCTTTCCTCTAGTTTTAGTGAGTGGCCACGTGTCTTATTGTATTCTCTTTCTCTGAAATGTTTGTTCCTTATGCTAGGGTCGCCAGTACAGTATTTGTACATTGATATCATATCCCCCCTCAATCGTCTCTTCTCGAGAGAGAATAAGTCCAGTGCTTATAGTCTTTCCTCATAGCTGATGTCCTCCATTCCCCTAATTATTTTTGTTGCCCTTCTCTGGACTCTCTCCAGTTCCAGTACATCCTTCCTGAGGACCGGTGCCCAGAACTGGACAGCATACTCCAGATGTGGCCGGACCAGAGTCCTGTAGAGAGGGAGAATAATCTCTTTATTTCTGGAGTGAATCCCTTTTTTTATGCATCCCAGTATTCTGTTGGCTTTCCTTGCAGCGGCTTGGCATTGCATGCCACTGCCAAGCCTGTTGTCTACCAGTACCCCCAGGTCCTTTTCCATCCTAGACTCACCCAGAGGTTCCCCCCTAGTGAGTAGCTTGCTTTCTGGTTTCTGGCACCCAAGTGCATTTCTTTACATTTTTCAACATTAAACCTCATCTGCCATTTAGTTGCCCACCCCATTATTTTGTTCAGGTCCGCTTGTAAGGTTTCCACATCCTGCATAGAAGATATTGGCATGCTTAGTTTAGTATCATCCGCAAATACTGAGATTGTACTAGATATCCCCTATCATTTATGAATAAATTAAACAGGATTGGTCCCAGGACAGAACTCTTTAAGGTAGCGCCGTTACAACCTCCTTTTATATATATTTCACACTTTAACCCCTTGAGGGTTCGGTTGTTGGCAGCTTACACCTTCACCACTGTCTAAGGTCTTTACTCCATAGCGCTGGTCACCCCTACCTTTCTATTGAATGCTGCCAATGACCCCTCAGTCTTGTATTCTTTGAAGGCCTTTTCTTTAGCACTAATATGCATTTTAATGTTGGAGTTTAACCACTCAGGGTTTAGTTTTGCTCTTTTAAATTTATTTCCCTTTGGAATGCACTGGCCAATCCCTTTGTTTAGTATGCTCTTGAAGCACTCCCATTTTTCCTCCATGTTCTTTGTTCCCAGGGTTCTATCCCATTTGATATTTTCTAGCAGCGAGCGCAGTTTTGGGAAATTGGCTCTTTTGAGATTCAGTGTTCTTATATTTATAACAAAAAGTGCAGCGCTATCAAATCTGGATTATGAAGATGATATCGAGGAGAGCAGTCCACAAGTGCAAATTATGGTGAAGCATGCACAAGATATAAACATTCAGTGCTCTTCAATGTGCTGGTAATCCTCCACCCAGTCTCATTAGCCTCTCACCTCACACTTAGCCCCTGTGTCACCAGACGGGCTAGTAAGACATAAAAACTTTCTCCAAGGATATCACCAATATAGATCAGATTAGTATTCCTTTTCATCTTTTCATTTTATGCTATTGAACATAGCATAAAATCATAAAATGACCTTGTAAAGCACTACACAAGTGCATGTGATGAGCAGATCGATTTAAACACAGCGGTCTCGACAGCAATGGATGGCGGCTGACGTCACCGGCCCCTCCCCCTTTGCACGCCTTACGTCCCACTAGTCGGGACTTCATTAGTTTGGTGACACAGGGGCTAAGTGTGAGGTGAGAGGCTAATGAGACTGGGTGGAGGATTACCAGCACATTGAAGATCACTGAATGTTTATATCTTGTGCATGCTTCACCATAATTTGCACCTGTGGACTGCTCTCCTCGATATCATCTTCATAATCCAGATTTGATAGCGCTGCACTTTTTGTTATATATTTGTTATTGGGACTTTTGGTTTATTGATCCTTTAGTGCATAGCAGCTTTCTATTATTATTTTACACAGTTGCGCTAAATTTTTATTTATTATTATTTGAGTGTTCTTATATTGTCCTTGTGTTTCCTATTACTATGATTAATACTGAAACTAATTGACCTATGGTCACTGTTTCCTAAGTTGCCCCGTATTTCTATATCCGTAAGCAGGTCTGTATTGTTGGTAATCAGTAAGTCAAGTACCGCATTGTTTCTTGTCGGTGCATTCACCATCTGACCCATGAAATTGTCCTGCAAAACATTTAGGAACTGCCAAGCCTTGGCTGAATGCGCGGTTCCTTCTGCGCAGTCTATATCTGGATAATTAAAGTCCCCCATTATAATGACATTTCCCATCCTTGCTGCCAATCCTATCTGTAAAAGGAGGTCTGTCTGATATAATGTAAAGAAATTAATCTCTCCCTACCTCACACAGGAACCTGTCCCTCTCTACACTGCTAGGAATGTCTCTCTGCACTGTCTGACTATGAATGTCTCTCTGCACTGTCTGACTCCAAAAAAACACTACACTCTCCCTGCCTGAGTCGCGTGCCTGTCCCTGTCTCATCGCCCGCACAATGACACTACACGCTGCGGCTGCGCGAGCAGCCTTTATGTAGTGTGGGACGTGTACTTGGCCCCTAAGCATTGATTGGCTAAAGGCTGCCTGCCTTTAGTCCAATCATGGCAGAGATCATTTGATTGGCCAAAGCATGAGGTGAGGGTGCATGCTTTGGCCAATCACATAATGCGGAAACTCTAATTTCCCGCAAGGAAGCGCATTTGTTCATCATTCGATGAACTATCGAATTGGTGATGTTCGAGTCGAACTTACCTTCGACTCGAAGCTCATCCCTATTGGTGGGTACTGCTGGTGGGTACTGCTGGCGGGTACTGCTAGTGGCTACTGCTGGCTGGTAATGGTGGTGGCTACTGGTGGTGGCTACTGCTGACTGGTACTGCTGGCGGGTACTGCTGGTGGGTACTGGTGGTGGCTACTGCTGGCTTGCACTGCTGGTGGGTACTTTTGGTGGGTACTGCTGGCTGGTACTGCTGACGGGTACTGGTGGTGGGTACTGCTGGCTGGTACTGCTAGTGGGTACTGCTGGCTGGTACTTCTGGCTGGTCCTGCATGTGTGTACTGCTGGGTGGCTACTGTTGGCTGGTACTGCTGGTGGGTACTGGTGGTGGCTACCACTGGTGGGTACTGCTACCTGGTACTGCTGGCTGGTACTGCTGGTGGGTATTGCTGGCTGGTACTGCTGGCTGGTATTGCTGGTGGGTAATGATGGTGGGTACTGCTGGCGGATACGGCTAGTGGGTACTGCTGGCTGGTACTGGTGATGGCTACTGGTTGTGGCTACTGCTGACTGGTACTGCTGGTGGGTACTGGTGGTGGATACTGCTGGCTGGCACTGCTGGCTGGTACTGCTGGTGGGTACTGCTGGCTGGCACTGCTGGCAGGTGCTGCTGATGGGTACTACTGGTGGGTACTGCCACCTGGTATGACTGGCTGGTACTGCTGGCGGATAATGCTGGCGGGTAATGCTGGCGGGTACTGCTGGTGGGTACTACTGGCGGTGGCTATGGCTGGCTGGCACTGCTGGCAGGTACTGCTAGTGGCTACTGTTGGTGGGTACTGGTGGTGGCTACTGCTGGTGGGTACCTTTGTGTTGCAAATTTCCCTCTCTATTTCTCCTCTATCTCTCGCCCCTTCTCTATTCTTTTTTTCTTCTCTCTCTCACTTGCTCTTTTCTCCCCCATCCCTCTCTCTCTTTCCATCTGTCTCTTTATATTGCTCTATTTCCATCTTTCTCTCTCTCTCATATATATATATCTATATATATATATATAGATATAGATATATATATATATATATATATGAATATGTATATATATATATATATATATATATATATATATATATATATATATGAATATGTATCTCTTTCTCCTCTCTCTTCCTCTACCTCTCGCTCCTTCTACCTCTCCTTCCCTCATCTCTCTCTCCCTCTACCTCTCCTTCCCTCCTCTCTCTCTCTCTCTCGCTCTACCTCCCTCTCTCATCTGGAGAGCTGATGCTTCCTATTTTGCTTCTGTCACAGGCAGAGAGCATTTGGTATCACTTCCCCTGTGACAGGAGTCGGCACTATACAGGAAGCCTCCGCTGTGCTTCCTCTAGTGCGGGTCCTTTCCTCACACTGTGCTTGGGGATGGCGGGTTGGGAACCCACAATCTGGGCTTGCAGACCCCCCATCCCAGAGCAGGAGATGGCGCCAGGCGCTGGGATCGTGTCGGGGGGACTAGCTGCTATCTACTAGTAGGCGTTCCTGCTGTAGAAAAAGTACAGGAACGCCGTTCCCATGCGCTCCCGCAGGACTCGAGCCCTGCCACTAACAATTATAAAGTCAAACACTCTGAAAACAAATCATTTTGAATGAAATTCTACTACTGTATAGCCAGTTTTAGGGAGCAAGAAAATATGACCAGACAGAATATGATGGGGTGCACTGAAAGAAACGAAAAAGTCCTCCACTTATTGAGGCAAGGTAGAGTTTCTTTAAAAGAAAAAATATTTTTGGCTTTTTACCTATAACAGTATTAAATCCAAAACCAAAAATGTTTTCTCGAGGGGAGCAACTCACCTCCTATATTAGGGTGCTTACACTCTGGATGAAGGGGCAACCAGGACACCTTTGGACAGCAGTTTTGTTAATCTAGGGGAGGGGAGTGTTAGATAAACTATCAGATTTAGATGCACTAACAAATTGAAGCCAAACTCCCGCCAACAAGCAGGTACAGCACCAGTTGTTTTTCCTTTTTTGGATAAAGGTTTTACATTAATAAAAGCTAACCATTGCAAGCATTCCTGTCAGTGGTAAATGGTTTGTCTCAACCCTCTGCAAAATGAGCTTGTTTTGTTGAAAAACAACAGACTAACTGGTCGGATCACCAGGTAAAAATCAAAGAACGAAAGCTTAAAAAAAAGAAAACTTATACAGTCACCACATCTAGAAAGTGTCTCATGAGAGGCCTATCATGGGGTGGGTTCTTTTGGGCTATCATAGGCATTTTGTACAGGGCCACTGTCATACACACAGCGCACCTTTACTTGAGCCATGCTCACAACCCGAACAGATGACTAAACATGAACAAACTCTAGTAAAGTCTCTTGAAGTATTAGGCTTCAACATGGTTACTGGTGCATTTAGGAGGGAATATGCAGAGCCAATGCCCTCTCCACCTGTCCAGAATATCATCACTACCTCACTTCCTGTGACATACCTCCCAACTTTCTGAGATGGGAACGAGGGACATCTATTAGCAAAAGTATGTAGGCATAGGACACACCCCTTGCCACACCCTCTTAAAGGAGAATTATACAAAAAAAATGATTGGTAAACCCACAAGTGCTTTTTTTTTTTTTTAACCAAAACTATTTCTTTATATTGGCTTATGAAATTTGCAAATGCGGCAATTTGGGTATTGGATGAAAGCTTTACCACTGTAAAACACTTTTTGGTAGATAAATAGTGCATTTTATATACAACTTTATAAATCAGACCAAAATGAGGGACAAATGTGGAGGAAAGAGGGACAGAGGAATTTTGTTCCCAATCAATAGCAGTCCCACAAAACCAGGGACAGTTGGGAGCTATGCAGTGAAGGCATGGGGTCCTGTGCACCTAGCACTTCCCTTCTCTTTCTCTTCCATACCTGTGTACAGGATGAGGGCCCTGACAGTACAGATCTGCTTCCATTGCTATAGGAGACAGATCGCAGCCAGAGGAGGGCCGACAACATCTCCATCACAGCAAGAGGCTCTCTCATCCTCCACATGTACACACCTAACAACAGGCTGCTAAAGAAACCTTTGTTACCCTTGGTAGCCACTTGTATCTTCACATTGTATGAACTCTTGTACTGTTCTCTTCATACCCCAATGTACCTAGTGACCTGAGCTGTAGACTACGTATGAGTGCCGATTACTTGCATTGCGTCCCTTTAGTAACTTCATACAAGCCAAAGGCAAAGTTTCAAACACTTTACTTGAGAAATAAGTTAGTATGATGACAACAAAAATCGACACTGGAAATTGGATCAAGAAACACATGGACACTCCCAGCGACCAGCTGAGGAGGGGGTGTGGCAATTGACTGAGCTCAGAGATGGACATGTAAGGAGTGAGCTCCGTCAAGCCAGGAGGGGAATCCTTTATATGCCCTAGATTGCCTTAGTATATCTCTTATATGCTGGGCATCCCTATATTTATGGACTGTTAAACTAAGCAGCACAGAGTACAGAGCTGAGGGCAGAGCTAAGTGTATTACCAAGTGCATTACCGAGTGTATTACCTGTTGCCATGCTCTTCGGTCTACGGTCTGCTGGTCTGCTGTGCTCCTCGGTCCTCGGTTCATCCAATCCCTCCTGCTCACCGCTGCATGTTGTGTGCGGGTGCTGGGTGCTGTCGGTCTGGTACTCCGGCATGTGTGCTCTGTTGTGGCTCCGGGACTGTGTCTGCTGTCCCCGATACCATTGCCGCTGCCTGGCTGTCAGGCTTGTGGCTGTCAGGCAGGTCGTTTTGAAAGAAGTCGGGCGATGCCACGGAGGAAAAAAGATCCCCCTCGGCTGCAGAAACTATTCAGTTTCTTTCCTCCAGTCACCAGGAGCCGCATCAGATCCGTATACCTTGTGGAATGCCAACAAGGCATATATGAGGGGAATTATAAATCAGCAGGGAGCAAAACAAAAAAGAATATACAACTCTCGATTAAACACTTTGACAGCTCAAATATACGCTTTGGATGCTTTAAATAAAACAACCCCTACCCTAGAGACTAGAAACTCTTTACAATGGCTCAGGAATGATTTAAGATTACACCTAATACAGAGTTACGATATGCATCTTTGATACCTAAAACTTAGGTATTATGCAAATGCCAACAGAGCAGGGAAAATGTTGGCAAATAAACTTAAGGGCGAGTGGAAGAAAACTAAAATACCCTATTTATTGCACCCCATATCTCAACACAACATAATAAACCCTCAGGAGATTGCTGATCAATTTGCAGATTTTTATAGTAGGTTGTATAATCTTCGAGAGGATCAGCATACCTCTCAACCTACGGTTGATAGTATCCACTAGTTTTTGACCAATTTAGATCTTCCACGTTTGACTGAAGACCAACTTAATATTTTAAATGAGCCATTTACATCTGTTTAAATTGAGAAAGTGATTAAATCACTCCCAAGTGGGAAATTGCCAGGGCCTGATGGCCTACAGGCCGAATATTATAAATCTTTCAATCCATTAATAATTTTGCAACTTAATGACATCTGCAGGAAAGCAGCATCGGGAATTCCCTTCCCGGCTGAGATGTTGGGAGCATACATAGTGACGCTACCCAAACCTGGGAAAGAGCCTAATATTCCAGAAAATTTTAGGCCGATTTCTTTGTTAAATACGGATATAAAAATATATGCTAATGTGCTAGTAAATCGTCTAGCAAAGGTAATTCTGCATTTGATTAAGAAAGACCAGATGGGGTTCATGAGGGGTAGGCATCCTTCTGATGCCACCAGAAATATACTCAATATTATGCACCATGCGGAGACCTCTTGAATGCCTTCTCTGCTTCTGTCAATTGATGCAGAGAAGGCGTTCAACAGGATCCACTGGGGATACATGCAGCAGGTGTTGGGCAGATTTGGGATGGAGGGATCCATAATATCTGCCATTCAAGCCTTGTACTCTTGTCCCTCGGCCAGGGTTTTGACCTTATTATCTAAGCCATTTACCATCACGAATGGCACACGCCACGGTTGCCCTTTCTCCCCAACTATGTTCAATTTGCTTATTGAACCACTGGCGGAAAAAATCTGCTCTGATTCTAAAATAACGGGGCTTCGTTTTTTGGATCAGGAACATGTTATCAACTTGTTTAGTGCTATGGGGGAAAGACAGGCGCCACTCTAAGTGTAATATGACTTTGTGTTTATTGAAAATTCACCATACAATAAACACAAAGTCATATTACACTTAGAGTGGCGCCTGTCTTTCTCCCATAGCACTCTGCAAGTTCATCTTCTTCACTTGTGACAGAGCTGCCTTCAAGTGTTCACAGACCTGCTGTTTTTTATGGACTTTATGGACTCCGTAAATGTGTTATGCATTTACAGTTTTTCCATTTGTCCCATATGGTTCCCATAGAAGGTTTTTATTGATGGTTATCCTTCAATTTTTTTTTTTTGCGCCAGTACACCCCTGTTGTTATCAACATGTTTGCTGATGATGTCATTCTGTCACTAACTTACCCTATAGTGTCTCTCCCAAGGGTATATGAGGTACTTGAGCAATTTAGCACAGTGTCATATTATAAAGTTAATCATTCTAAGTCCTGAATCTTGGATATGGGTACTGCTCCTAACAACATCAGGGTTTTAGAGTCACAGCTTCAGTTTCGCTGGAGCGCCACGGGTATCTTATATTTGGGGATTGTATTGACTAGTCCTTTTTCACCTTTAATTGGTTCTAATTATGGACCCATTGTATCCCAATTAAGCACACAACTTAATAACATGGCGTGACATGAACTTACATGGTCTGGTAGGTTAGCAGCCCTTAAAATTATAGTTCTTCCACAAATATTGTACTTGTTTAGAGCATTGCCTCTTATTTTAGGAAACTTACCCAGCTGTTAAAAAGATTTGTTTGGGAAGGTAAAAAATCCAGATGCTCACATTTTATTTTATCAAAACATAAATCAGTGGGTGGGATGGGGTATATTGATATACAAGATTATTATTGTGCAGCTAGGTTGGACCAACTGAAGCATTGGCTTCATGATGTATGAAGCCCCAAGTGGACAGAGATAGAGGCCCATTTGTCACCCACCCAGGACTTGTGTTCATTGTTATTGGGGGATATTTGGAGACCCTGGGATATTAAATTATTAGCCCCTTCGGTCAAAGTATCTCTTTTGGCAAGGAGGAAATTGGTGGGTCAACCTTATAGCTACCCGGCCTCTCCACTACCTCAGATATCTATTCAGATACTGGAAAGCATGATCCCTATTTTTTATACTAAACAGTTTACAGATTGTGACGTGACTACGATACAATAGCTTCTGGACAATGCTATAGTTAAGTCATGCCAATCTTTACAAGCTACATTTCAGCTACCTATA
The DNA here is from genome assembly GCF_965119305.1 of Pelophylax lessonae. Taxonomy (NCBI): domain Eukaryota; kingdom Metazoa; phylum Chordata; class Amphibia; order Anura; family Ranidae; genus Pelophylax; species Pelophylax lessonae. Next base: position 420,708,338 of record NC_138771.1, read on the forward strand.
TCAGCCCAGTATACTTACATTAGGATAAAATATTTTTTTTCTAAAAATCCCTTTCCTCACCTTATTCTTCCTCCAGAGATTTGGGCATTCTATTTTGGTCCAAAACCTCAATCTAAGGCAGGGGTGAGGAACCTTTTTTCTGCTAAGGGCCATTTGGGTATTTATAAAATCATTCGGGGGCCATATAAAATTATCAACTTAAAAATGGGCCTGTTATATTTGGTCAAACATTTAATTAACTCACCCCTAATGTGATGGCTGCAACTGCTTCTCTTTGGTGAGGTGTGTGATGTTAGCTGGTATTGATGATGATGTTACTCGCAACTGGTTTTCCATGTTTGCGTCGGTCAGTCTGGAGCGCACTCGACTCTTTGTGGTGGTAAGTTTTGAAAAGAACTGCTGGTGGGTACAGCTGGCTGGTACTGCTGGTGGGTACAGCTGGCTGGTACTGCTAGTGGGTACAGCTGGCTCAGGCTGGTATGGCTGGCTTGTACTGTGCTGTGGGTACTGCTGGCTGGTACTGCTGTGGGTACTGCTGGCTCAGGCTGGTACTGCTGTGGGTACTGCTGACACAGGCTGGTACTGTGCTGTAGGTACTGCTGGCTTAGGCTGGTATTGTGCTGTGGGTACTGCTGGCTGGTACTGCTGCCTCAGGTTGGTATTACTGGCTAGTACTGCAGGCTGGTACTGCTGGCTCAGGCTGGTACTGCTGGCTGGTATTGCTGTGGGTACTGCTGGCTCAGGCTGGTATTGTGCTGTAGGTACTGCTGGCTGGTACTGCTGTGGGTACTGCTGGCTGGTACTGTTGTGGGTACTGCTGACTTTGGCTGGTACTGCTGGTGCTGGCTGGTACTGCTGGTTCTGGCTGGTACTGCTGGCTCTGGCTGGTACTGCTGGTTCTGGCTGGTACTGCTGGCTGTGGCTGGTATTGCTGGCTGTGGCTGGTTCTGGCTGGTACTGCTGGTTCTGGCTGGTACTGCTGTGAGTACTGCTGGCTCTGGCTGGTACTGCTGGTTCTGGCTGGTACTGCTGGCTCTGGCTGGTACTGCTGTGTGTGCTGCTGGCGGGAAATGCTGGCTAGCAGCGGCGCTGCGATGGAGAAAGAGGCGATGTTTCCTGTATTGGTCACAGGCGGAGTTCATTTGATGTCACTCCGCTGTGCCTCACTCAGAATGTCAGCACAGAGCCGGAACTATACAGGAAGCATCGGCTCCATTCTGACAGATCAGCTGAGAGACTCAGCTGCATGGGGGGCCGGACCAAATGACTTCAAGGGCCGCATACGGCCCCCGGGCCTTAGGTTCCCCACCACTGATCTAAGGGAATATCTATTTTTTATAGACTTTTACAGGGAAAATGTGTACCGTTTAAGTCCAGCAGCATGACATTATGGGAAAAGGATCTTCAATTAGACTATTCCATGAAACAATGGCAAACGGCATTTGAGGCTACACATTTTCATTCCCACTGCGTAAATCACTGGAAAATGAAGCTCAAATTAATTCATAGGTGGTATTATACCCCTTATAGAATTGCAAAATTTTTCCCAAGCTACAGTACGTCTTCAGATTGCTGGCGAGGATGTAGCAGACAGGGGACACTGATACACATTATGTGGGACTGTCCAAGTCTCACTAGTTATTGGAATAGAATATTCAGCTTATTGGGAACTATCACAGGAATATTAATATCCCCCAATCCGGGTTTAGCCATTCTCAATCTAGGAATAGATGTATACCCAAAACATATGAGACCAGCAGTAACCTATGTTTTATTAGCTGCTTGAAATGTTATACTTAGAAAGTAGAAATCTTTGGAATTGCCCAATGTCTCAGAGGTTATACAAGCGGTACAAGTTAATTATGAGTATACGAACGCTTATTAGCATTAAATAGTTCTACCGCCCTGCAATTTGATAAAAGCTGGTCAATATGGTTGAACAGACTAAGTTCCTGAACTTTTAATAAAGGATGGTCAATATGGAGGAATATACTTAATCCCTGAAATGCTTTAGTTTATTCTTTACCTTTTCTGTTTTCCATCTATATGTTTTTTCTTTTTGTTTTTCTCTTTTCTTTTAAAAAAAAAAAAAAAAGAGGAAAAAAAAAAAAGAAACACATGGACTTTGTAGGCACAAAAATATCATGAAAATATATATGTTTATTTGTTATACATTTAAAAGAAAAGGAACATAGATCACAACTATAAATCCATGATATTCCAGAGGTTATGTAATAGGTAGAATACACAACAAGGGCATAGTATGTAATACATAGATAAATACACAGCTAGAAATAGATAGTTATCTGTGATTCGATCCACATTGAACGATTCCGTCAGAGGAAACAGATAGGTAGAGCTTTCCTCCGAAAGGATCACTACATGTGGTCATTGCAGGTACATATACTTGATAAGATGGGAGATAGAACACTTAACATGTTTTGCATGTACGCTGCTTCGTCTGGAATTTAAGATCGTTGCTCTATATAGAAAAACGACAATATCAGCTAAGATTCACCTGAAATTAATCTGTACATTACACAGTATGACATAAATCGCATATGTATTTCTATATATATATTGTATAACATAACCATAAATTGGCATACAATATTAATCTCCACATATCCATAATGGTCAATCACCAAGCACAAGGTAGACCAAAACATGGCAAGCGTGTGGACCCATATTAAAACACAAGTTTTATACCAGTGTAATGTAGAAAGGGGGTGGCAGAATAGCTAGGTTAGTAACGAACCTGTACTCTGCTTATAGATAGTGCAGAACGACAAGGGGGGTGAGAAGCCAAAGCAGCCAAAAGGGGACATAGGAAACACACAATGTAAGTTCCTGTCAGTAGATGGAGATAATCCACATGCGTCTTACAATGTGGGAATTATCCACAGTAATCAAAATAAAAACAGAAAAATTGTGTCCAGTATTGCGGTTGCATAAAAGTTAAAAAGAAGGGGATAGACCGCCCCACCAAGTGGTGTACATAAAAGAATCTTAAGTGTCACCAAGAGTATCTACACAGACTATCTACAACCACAGAGGATGTGGCAAAATAAGGTATTAGGAGGTAAGATAGTCCCAGTAATGAAAATATAGAAATGTAATGGGCTTAAAGATATTCCATCTAGTCCACCAAAGGCTGGTAGATGAATACAGCGGTAAAAAAAATATATATGTGGATACCACAGGGTAATATGTGGCACTTTGGAAGATCAAGGCCTGTATATGAAAGGAAAGTATGATCAGGGATAGTGTTCAGGTCTCCCCATAAGTATGAATTCTGTCTAGCAAAGAGCCGCCAGGACAATTTTTTCCTTTAAAAAAACCAACAGTCCAAGATAAAGTGCAAACATTCCTTAGCATCCATAGTCTATGTCTGGAGTTTAGCTCCGGCTTCAGCAGGGCACAGGACATCCAAACTCTGGCAATGGCATTAGGCAGAGCATCCCTCTCCCCCAGGATTCAGTCCCTCGTCCCTTTTATACCACACAGGACCGAAGGATCGGACCCAAGAAAAAACCACCAAGAAAAACCTGTGAGTTGCAGTTAACCCCTAACTTCCAGGTGGGGCAGCAGTAACCCCTATCTGCCTACATGCAGTATTATAGATATTTGCTTTTGAGTTTAATACCACTTCAATGTGTCACATAGTCTAATATTGAGATAGTGTGGATGTTAAATGTGCAAACCCTCTAATGAGTTTCTGCTAGGTTAATTCAAGTAAATTACATTTACAGTTTTTTTTCAGTTTTGGTTAGCACAAGAAATGGTTTAACCTTTATTACTTTACAAAATGTTTTTCACTTTCTGTTCCTTAGACCAGTCAGGAAGTGAGAGGGAAACTCTTCAAAGTGAAGAGAAATTCTCTCATAGATCTATAGACCTTTTACCCAGGAACCAAAAGAAAAGAAAGAAGTCCCTTCTAGCTCTGTTCCAGTGACAAGTCTAACATTTCCCATCACTTTCTGTCTGGGTTAGAGTGGTCACAATCCTAACTCTCACAAGGCAATGCCTGGTGTCTAAGCATTCAATTGCCAAACTTGAGTACCATCGCATGGGTGAGGGGGGGCATGTGTAATACCAATTCTGGAATTTCTTGAGTTTTAAAGGCACTCTTTTTTATGTATGGGTGTAATCAAGCATGGGTTTCAAGTGACCCAAAATAGTCAATTCAGTGTCCATTTAAAAAGAAGGTGATACAGATCAAAACTTTTCACCTTCAAACAATACAATCATTTCCATAAGTTTGTTTATTCATTATTGCAATCTTCTGATAATTCACCATGTCTCAACTATCCTCAAGCTCACTAATTTATTATAAAGAAAGTTAAAGACAAATCAATATAAATAGCCGCATTTGAAATCAAATTTGAAAATAATCACAACTGCAGCTTAATCATTTTTCATTAGTAGAGCAAAATCTCAAAGGACTTGGTTCAGAGGAAAAACAAGTTTTTTTAAAGAGCTAAGCAAGAAATGAACAGATCATTTTAATCATTGTTTTTTATTTAACAATAATATAAAGTATATGAAAAGTAAGATGTGCTTAACAAGGTCATAGTTAATTTTAGTTTAAATAAAACATCCATCAACATTAGTTATCAGTAGTTTCTGTTACTTTTTTATTCATTTTTAAGAAATATGAGTTGTAAACTTTTTAAACCTAGTTTAAAAACTACTTCTGTAAATACATATTTTATATTCATGCTATAAATGCTTGTTCATTTTACCGTCAGTGCTTTCTAATGCTGAACACCATTAGTGTTGTCAATCCTCTAGGCTGTTTACTCCCAAGGGAAATTGGCCTAAGGCAATGGCAAAAGACTTCAACTGAACAGAAAATTTCAGCTTATATGTTTGATTTAAAAAGCATAGCCTACAGTTTCCTACAAAAGATAAATATTTTTATGTAATAATTATTTTTATGTCATGCATGTGAATTAAAGTGAATGGTTACATTGACGAAAAATATTAAAGAGACTGCAAAACAGTAATTACTGATGCCTGAATCCCATGGTAGAAGATACCAACACCAGAGGGGTGAGTATGCAAGCAATAGGTTAAAGCCCAAGTCTGGTCTCCATAGCCCCAGAACTGATCTCTTGCCTGAATACCTACATCTTTTAAAGTATTTTGGATGCTCACATGAGGCTAAAGAGTTATCTTTCCATTTTACCTGTTTACCAGTCTGGGCAGTTATTACTGATGCTTAAAAGCAGTGCTGAATGGTTGATCACCACCAATACACTGTGAAAAAAGGGTACTCAAAAAAAAAAACTGTGCTGACTTTACTGGTACACAAAGTTATATATTCCATTTTATTTTTTAAAGCCATATTTAAGAGAGTTTGTTATTGCATGGTTCACAATATCTTCTCACAATTCCCAGTAAGATAAGTAAGATACAGTAAATGTACAATTTACAATGTATGCACAAATTACACAATGTATACTTTATTTAGATCCCCAAGGTCAACATGTTTCTCATATCTAGCTTCTTCAGGACCATTTCAGGATCCAAAGGTGAGATATTGTGCCTAGGTAATAGAAAAACAGCTTATTATGTGCAAAACTGTAGCTTTATGGTTTAAAATAATAAAATTGAATATACATGTTCAGGAGTTATATGTGTCATCTCATGTGTACCGATAAAGTCTGCTACGTTTTTTTTTTCTTTTTCCGAGTATGGTGATATTGGGATGTGGTACAGTGGTGGTGTTCTATATATGTTGTGCTAAGAAAGGGTGTCATGGTAATGCTCTACACCAGTGGTGCCCAACATGAGGCCCACCAGAACTTATCTTGCAGGCCACAAGGCTTTAGACTTTAATTTAGGCTTGGAGTAAACATGTGCAATTCATTTCAGTCTGAATCTAAATTTTGACAAATTTTTGGTTATTCAGAGATTTGGATATATCTGAATCTCAAAATACCAATAATAACAAATTTTGTTGAAATTCAATTTGTTTAATTTTTTTTTTTTTTCATTTTCTAACGAATTCCAAATTTCTTAAACAATTCCAATTTGGATGGATTGAAAAATTCTGTGTGAAATATAGCTGCTTGTTAAACACTTCCCCGGGTTGATGTCATATAATGTCAGGGACTTGAAGTGGAGATATCTGAATGATGCCTGCAGCTATCCTTTTTTTTCAGCAGGTGATTCCCTGCAATGTAAAAGCCATCACAGCAGCTGTTTAGCTGCTTGATTGCTTTTACAGGTGGCGGTAATCATGAAGAAGCAAACACATACGTAGGTCACACCCGCATATGTAAACAGTATTCAAACCACACATGTGAGGTATCACAGCGATCGTTCGAGAGTAGTCTATGGAGATTTTTAAGCATCGAAGTTTGGCGCCTTTCCACGAGTGTGCGCAATTTTAAAGCTTGACTTGTTAGGTATCTATTTACTTGGCATAACATCATAGGGGGTGAGTTAGTGGCCTTCCTCCAAACCGTACCAGGCCACATGCCCTCAACATGCGGGAGTGCTTTGGGGATGGGGACGGCTTCCCCCCAAAGTATCTTGCCCCCATATTGATGGGGACAAGGGCCTATTTCTCACAACCCTGGACTGGTGGTTGTGGGGGTGCATGGGGGGTAACTTATCAGAGTCCAGAAGCCCCTTTTAACAAGGGGACCCCCACATCCCTGCCCCTCAAGTGAGTATGGGATACATAGTACCCCTACTCATTCACCAAAAAAAAGTCAAAGTTAATAAAAACACAACAGCAGTTTTTGACAAGTTCTTATAAAAGCACCAACTCGAACAAAAAAAAAACCACGGCCTGCCGAAAATGACCCCTGGGTGACCCCATCCCCATGTCTACCTCTCATTGGGTGAGTGTCATTATGGGGAAGAGGCCCTTGTCCCCATCAATATAAGGCCCCAAAGAACCCTCCATGTTAAGGGCATGTGATCTGGTATGGTTCAGGAGGGGGGTCACCCATCCCTCCCCTTTTCTGGCCTGCATTCTCGGATAAGGGTCTGGTATACATTTTAGAAGTGGGGGGGCATGCAGTTTTTTTTTTTTTGCATCTTTTTACATTTTTTAAACTTACATTTGTTTTGTTTTTTACATTCTGCTGTTAGCGAGGAATCCTGTTGACAGCAGATGAGTCATGGTTATTAAGGAAGCCAGCGGCTGCCCACTCCTTAACACCCAGTTATTCTGATTTCTGAATATACAAAAGGAATGATGAGGATACGAAACAAATTCCAAAAACGAATTAATCCAATATTGAGTTAACGGACCAATTCATTTTCAGAATTTCAGAATAAATTTTGTATTTTTAGCATTGTTTATTCAGAATAGCATTAAAGTGCTCCTATGCATTAGGGTAAAAAACCTTCTCTGCTGTAGGATTTACCCAGCCCTCCTATTCTTACCTGAGCCCAATCCGATTCAGCAACATGCATGAGAGCAGCCAGCAGCTCTCACCATTGTCTCCCATCTCATTGGGCTGAATAATAGCAGCGGGAGCCATTGGCCATGAGGTAGCAGGAGGCGGGGCTGAGTCCTGCTGTATGTGTCAAAGGACACAGCAGCGGGGCTTGTGAGTGAGCCTGCATGGGAATCAGTTTCCTATTGGTGGCACCAGCAAGAGGGGAGGAGACAGGAGCGTCGGCAGAAGACCTGAGAAGAGGAGGAAAAAAACATTCCTTTACAACCACTTTAACCACTTCAGCCCCCTTTCAGACCAGGCCCTATTTTGCGATTCGGCACTGCGTTACTTTAAAGAACAATTGTGCGGTCATGCGACGCTGTACCCAAATAAAATTGATGTCCTTTTTTCCCACAAATAGAGCTTACTTTTGGTGGTATTTGATCACCTGTGCGATTTTTAATGTTTGCGCTATAAACAAAAAAAGAGCGACAATTTTGAAAAAAAAAACAAGATTTTTCACATTCTGCTATATGAAATTTCGAAAAAAGAAAATTTAAAAATCAAATTTTTTTTACATTTTTGGCCAATTTGTTTTCTGCTACATATTTTTGGTAAAGCGTATTTTGATTGGTTTGCGCAAAAGTTATCGCGTTTACTAACTACGGGAAATATTTATGTAAGTTTTATTGTTTTTTGTTTTTTTTACTAGTAATGGCGGCGATCTGCGATTTTTTGTGGGACTGCGACATTGCGGCGTACAGATCCGACCCCTGACTGAGATTTTTGACACTTTTTTGGGGGGATCAGTGAAATTACTACAGTAATGAGTGCTATAAATATGCACTATTACTGTAATAATGCCATTGGCAGGAAAGGGGTTAACACTGTTGGTGATCAAGGGGTTCCTCATGCTTACTGATGTGTGTGTGTGGGGGGGGGGGGGTTCTGTGACACAGAGATTGCAGGTTCAGCTATGCTGAATCTAGTGATCTCTGCCTATCTGTCACTGAGAAGATCCGCCTGCTTTGTTTACATAAGCAGGCGGGTCTTCTCACAGTTCCCCCAACGATCGGGGAAGGGAGGAGGCAATCACCTCTCCTCCTGCGGCCTGACTCCCGCTGTGTTTAGATCGCGCCACTTGAATCACTAGGAGTCCAGTGATGTAGGTCTACGTCGTTGGACCAAGGGGAGCCGCACTGCCGCAGTAATATTACTGTGAGCAGTCGGCAAGTGGTTAAAAATTAAGAAAAAAAAACAGTGTGGGGTCCCCTCCCCGAAATCCCCACCAAACCCTTAGGTCTGGTATGGATTTTAAGGGGACCATCATGCCAAGCTGTGGACAGTAAGGAAGTGTTGTAGGCCCACAAGGTGGCCGTGATGATGTCATGTAATGTAAATGAGCATGGTTACGTGGTTCAGGGCGTGACCCCCTTTGTCAAACCGCCTACTGTCCACAGTGGTTCTCATCCAAGTTTCATAGTTAGTCTGGTTGAAAAAAGAACATTTAGTTCACCGAATAAAAGAGAAAAATAAATTATACAATCCTATATACACAATCATATACCCTGTAACGCGTTCATTCCAGATCCACTCACCTGTGCCTACTCCAGCTCCTTCCTCCGCTCCCCGCTCACGTGGTTCCCGGCGCGTGCGCCCCTGCACCATAGGGCGCGCGCGCGCCGGTTGTTTGAAATTTAAGGGGCCTGTGCACCAGTAATTGGTGCCTGGTCCAAACCTCCCTTCCTGTTTCCTGTGACCTGTTTCCTGTGACCTGTTTCCTGTTTCCTGTGACCTGTTTCCTGTTCTAATATAAACCCACTCCCCCTTCCTGTCCTTGCCGGATCTTGTTGCCTTAGTGCCTTGAGAAAGCGATTTGTGTTTGCCTTGCCTGTGTATCTGACCTTCTGCCGTTGACCTCTGACTTCGAACCTTTGCCACCTGCCCTGACCTTCTGCTATGTCTGACCTTGCCTTTGCCTTGTCCTATTGTACCACGCCTGTATCAGCTGCCAGTGAGGTTGAGCCGTTACCGGGGGACACGACCTGGTTGCTACTGCCGCAGCAAGTCCATCCCGCCTTGCGGCGGGCTCTGGTGAAAACTGGTAGTAACTTAGAACCGGTCCTCTAGTACGGTCCACGCCAATCCCTCACTGACACAGAGGATCCACCTCTAGTGCAGTCATCTGCCGCCAGCCCGGACCCTGACAGTAGATCCGGCCATGGATCCCGCTGATGTGACGCTGCCTAGTCTCGCTGACCTCACTACCGTGGTTGCCCAGCAGTCCCAGCAGATTGCCAACAAGGACAACAACTGACGCAGTTGACCGCCATGATTCAACAGCTTCTGCCGTCACAGCCAGCTTCTGCATCTCCTCCTCCCCGAGCTACCACTAGAGTCCGCTTATCTCTCCCGGACAAGTTTGATGGGGACTCTAAGATGTGCCGGGGATTCTTGTCCCAATGTTCCCTGCACCTAGAGATGTTGTCAGACCAGTTTCCCACAGAACGGTCTAAGGTGGCGTTCATGGTCAGTTTATTATCTGGGAAGGCCTTGGCCTGGGCCACCCCGCTTTGGGACCACAACGATCCTGCCACTAACTCTGTCCAGTCCTTTGTTTCCGAAATCCGCAGTGTCTTCGAGGAACCTGCCCGTGCCTCATCCGCGGAAACAGCCTTGCTGAACCTCGTCCAAGGAGACTCTACAGTGGGCGAATATTCTATACAATTTCACACTCTGGCTTCCGAATTGGCCTGGAACAACGAGGCTCTCTGCGCGACCTTTAAAAAGGGTTTATCCAGCCATATCAAGGATTGTCTGGCCGCACGAGAAATACCTGCATCCCTGACTGAACTTATCCACTTGGCTACTCGCATAGATATGCGCTACATTGAAAGGCATCAAGAGCTCCGCCAGGAAAAAGATCTTGGTCACGTCAGGCGATACCCACGCCTGGCTCCTCTCTTCCAGCACCCTTTGCAGTCTGCTACCATGCCTTCCACCGAGGAGGCCATGCAAGTGGATCGGTCTCGTCTGACCCAACAAGAGAGGTCTCGCCGGAGGAACGAGAACTTATGTTTATATTGTGCGAGCTCTGAACACTTCTTAAAGGACTGTCCTCTTCGTCCTCAGCGTCCGGGAAAACGCTCGCACCTAGTGAACGTGGGAGAGACGTCACTGGGTGTAAATTCTCCCTCTCCACGCCTGATCGTTCCAGTACGAATTTCTCTAGCCACTAAAGTTTTCTTCTCTGCGGAGGCCTTCTTGGACTCTGGTTCTGCAGGAAACTTCATTAAAGCCTCTTTCATCAACCGGTTTAACATCCCTGTTATCCGTCTCATCAAGCCCTTCTTTATTTCCACCGTTAACGGAGAGAATCTGAACTGCACCGTGCGTTACCGCACAGAACCCGTGCTCATGACCATAGGGGTTCTCCACCAAGAGACGATTGAATTTTTTGTTCTGCCTAACTGCACTTCTGACATCCTTCTTGGCTTGCCTTGGCTCCAGCGCCACACTCCTACCCTCGACTGGACCTCTGGGGACATTAAATCATGGGGCCCTACCTGCCACACTCTTTGCCTCAAGTCGGTACCCACCAGACAAATCTCCTCTCCTTTGCTCGGCCTTCCTAAAGCCTATCAAGACTTTGCTGACGTCTTTTGCAAGAAACAGGCAGAGGTCTTACCACCACATAGACCCTTCGACTGCCCCATTGACTTACTTCCTGGTACCACACCACCTCGTGGCAGGATTTACCCTCTCTCCGCTCCTGAAACCAAGGCCATGTCGGAGTACATTCAGGAGAATCTCAAGAAAGGTTTCATCAGGAAGTCTTCCTCTCCTGCCGGAGCAGGATTCTTTTTTGTTGCCAAAAAAGATGGGTCACTACGCCCTTGTATTGATTATCGCGGTCTCAACAAAATCACGATAAAGAATCGCTACCCGCTGCCTCTCATCTTGGAGCTCTTTGACCGTTTGCGCGGAGCAAAGGTCTTCACTAAGCTTGACCTCAGGGGCGCTTACAACCTCATTAGGATCCGTGAAGGAGATGAGTGGAAAACCGCTTTCAATACCAGAGATGGCCACTTCGAGTATCTTGTCATGCCCTTTGGCCTGTGCAATGCTCCTGCAGTCTTCCAAGACTTTGTCAATGAGATCTTCCAGGACTTGTTGTATACCTGCGTAGTGGTCTATCTTGACGACATACTAATCTTCTCCTCCACTCTGGAAGAACACCGTCTCCATGTTTGTCAAGTGCTCCAGCGTCTCCTTGTTAACCATCTTTACGCCAAAATTGAAAAATGCCTCTTTGAACGTAGCTGCCTTCCGTTTCTGGGATACCTAGTTTCTGGACAAGGTCTTCAAATGGACCCGGACAAGCTCTCCGCAGTCTTGAATTGGCCACGCCCCTCGGGACTTCGCTCTATCCAGCGCTTCCTCGGATTCGCCAATTACTACCGCCAGTTCATCCCCCACTTCTCCACTATGGTGGCGCCTATTGTGGCACTAACCAAGAAGGGAGCGAATCCGAGATCCTGGCCTCCCCAAGCGGAAGAAGCCTTTACTTGCCTTAAGACCGCCTTCGCCTCCGCTCCAGTCTTGTCTAGGCCCGATCCGCTGAAACCATTTTTTCTGGAAGTAGATGCCTCCTCTGTGGGAGCCGGAGCGGTTCTTCTTCAAAAGTCCGCTAAAGGAAGAAATGTCACCTGCGGCTTCTTCTCTAAAACTTTTTCCCCTCCAGAAAAGAACTATGCCATTGGAGACCGTGAACTACTAGCCATTAAGTTGGCACTAGAGGAATGGAGACATCTCCTGGAAGGATCCCTTCATCCTATCACCATCTACACTGACCACAAAAACCTCTCGTACCTTCAGTCTGCCCAGCGCCTTAATCCGCGCCAGGCCAGGTGGTCATTGTTCTTTGCCCGATTCACTTTCCAGATCCATTTTCGTCCTGCTGATAAGAACATTAGGGCGGATGCCCTATCACGCTCCACCGATGCCTCCGAAGACGAAACCGTCCCTCAACACATCATTCCTCCTGAGTGTCTGATTTCAACCGCCCCTGCTTCACTGCTACCAGTTCCTCCAGGGAAAACGTATGTTCCTCCACGTCTTCGCCTCCAGACTCTCAAATGGGGTCACTCCTCTCACCTGGCGGGTCACGCTGGAATTAAAAAGACGACTCAGCTAATTGCCAGACACTATTGGTGGCCTTCCTTTGAGAAAGATGTAAAGGAGTTTGTTCGGGCCTGTACTGTCTGCGCACATGACAAAACTCCCCGCCAGAGGCCTGCAGGTCTTCTCCTCCCTCTGCCAGTGCCCGAACAGCCTTGGTCCCACATAGCGATGGACTTCGTCACTGACCTTCCCGTATCCCATGGCAACACAGTCATATGGGTGGTTGTTGACAGATTTTCCAAAATGGCACATTTTGTCCCGCTTCCTGGTCTCCCTTCTGCGCCACAGCCGGGGAAGCAATTCTTTTTATACATATTTCGTCTCCATGGTCTCCCAACACATATCGTCTCCGATAGAGGTGTTCAATTTATCTCAAAATTTTGGAGAGCACTCTGCGCCCAATTAAAAATCAAATTGAACTTTTCTTCCGCCTACCACCCTCAGTCCAATGGACAAGTGGAGAGGGTTAACCAGATCCTTGGTGACTATCTACGACACTTCGTCTCCTCCCGTCAGGATGATTGGTTCGACCTGTTGCCCTGGGCCGAATTCTCATATAACTTTAGAGACTCTGAGTCATCCACCAAATCTCAGTTTTTTGTGGTGTACGGCCGTCACCCGCTGCCCCCCCTCCCCATTCCCACCTCTTCTGGAGTTCCTGCCGTTGATGACTTGACCCTGGACTTCTCCTCCATCTGGAAAGAAACTCAAAAGTCGCTCACCCTGGCCGCTTCTCGTATGAAGAGACATGCAGATAAAAAAAGAAGAACTCCTCCTGTCTTTGCCCCTGGGGACAAAGTGTGGCTGTCTGCCAAATACATCCGGTTTCGGGTCCCCAGCTACAAACTGGGTCCGCGTTATCTCGGGCCTTTTAAAATCAAAAGCCAAATTAATGCTGTCTCTTACAAACTCCATCTTCCTCCCTCTCTCCGTATTCCTAACTCCTTTCATGTATCCCTTCTCAAACCCCTCATTCTTAACCGATTTTACCCAAGGTCACCGTTCCTGCTCCTGTCTCTGGGTCCTCTGATATCTTCTCAGTGAAAGAGATCCTCGGCTCCAAGGTCGTCAGAGGTAAAAAAAAATTTCTGGTTGACTGGGAGAATTGTGATCCTGAGGAGAGGTCATGGGAGCCCGAGTCCAATATCATCGACAAGGAGCTCATCCACAGGTTTCTTGGTACCAGAAAGAGGGGGACACCAAAGGGGGGGTACTGTAATGCGTTCATTCCAGATCCACTCACCTGTGCCTACTCCAGCTCCTTCCTCCGCTCCCCGCTCACGTGGTTCCCGGCGCGTGCGCCCCTGCACCATAGGGCGCGCGCGCGCCGGTTGTTTGAAATTTAAGGGGCCTGTGCACCAGTAATTGGTGCCTGGTCCAAACCTCCCTTCCTGTTTCCTGTGACCTGTTTCCTGTGACCTGTTTCCTGTTTCCTGTGACCTGTTTCCTTTGACCTGTTTCCTGTTTCCTGTGACCTGTTTCCTGTTCTTATATAAACCCACTCCCCCTTCCTGTCCTTGCCGGATCTTGTTGCCTTAGTGCCTTGAGAAAGCGATTTGTGTTTGCCTTGCCTGTGTATCTGACCTTCTGCCGTTGACCTCTGACTTCGAACCTTTGCCACCTGCCCTGACCTTCTGCTACGTCTGACCTTGCCTTTGCCTTGTCCTATTGTACCACGCCTGTATCAGCTGCCAGTGAGGTTGAGCCGTTACCGGGGGACACGACCTGGTTGCTACCGCCGCAGCAAGTCCATCCCGCCTTGCGGCGGGCTCTGGTGAAAACCGGTAGTAACTTAGAACCGGTCCTCTAGTACGGTCCACGCCAATCCCTCACTGACACAGAGGATCCACCTCTAGTGCAGTCATCTGCCGCCAGCCCGGACCCTGACATACCCACAGTTGGTCCAGAGGAAGGCACAAAAAAAACCAGCAAAGTATGAACCAATTTGCTCCAGCAGGGGAAAAAAAACCTTTCAAAAAATTCCTTCCTGATTACCCGAGAGGCAATCAGATAGTTCCTGGATCAACTTGTAAATCTTAGTATCCAGTTATATTATTTACATTTACGAAGAAATTTTTTTAAAGCAGGATACTGAGCTAGACAAAACCAGCTCTTGAGGGAGTTTATGTCACATTTTCACGGTTCTTACTGTGAATAAACCTTTCTGTATTTGGAGATTAAATCTCTTTACCTCTTGACGTAAAGAATGCCCCCTTATCCTCTGTGATAACCTTAACCAGAATCAGAGTTGTATAAAGTACTCGAAACCCATACTTGAGTAAAAGTACAAGTGCTCGATCAAAAGTGACTTGAGTAGAAGTGGAAGTGCTCGATCAAAAAGTGACTTGAGTAGAAGTACTAAAGTATTCAACATTTTTTGTACTTAAGTATTGCAAATAGTTTTTTTTTAAATTTTGCTACTCAAGTACTGAAAGTAAAAGTACAAGTACTGTGTTATGTAGTTATTAAAGAAAGAAGTCAAAAGTTTATTAAAGTTAAAGTTATTAAAGAAAGAAGTCAAAAGAAGTCAAAAGTCAAAAGTACACATGACATTATACACATTTTTTTGAGCTTCGTGAAACCTGCCATCTACTGTTCTGGCAGTGGTAATTTTTATAACAGTAACGAGTAACTATGCAGCACAAAAAAAAAATATCGGAATAGAAGTATTGAAATCATCGAAAAAATGTAGTGAAGTAAAAGTGGAAGTAGGAGAGAAAAATTCTACTCTAGGAAAGTACGGATACCGCCTTTCGGTACTTAAGTACAGTAGTGAAGTAGTTCTACTTAGTTACTATACATCTCTGACCAGAATAACTCAACACCAAGTTCACTATATGGACCACTTATGAATTTATGCATGTTAATCATATCCCCCCTAATCTTCTCAAGAGAGAATAAATTCAGTTACAGCCCTTCTCTGCACTTTCTCCAGTTCTCCCAATATCCTTTTTGAGACCTGGTGCCTAAACTAAAGTGCATATTCCAGGTGAGGTCTTACTAATGATTTGCACAGGGGCAAAATGATGTCTGTCTCTCTGGAGTCCATACCTCTCTTAATACAAGAAGGGATTTTCCTCTTAATGTTATATACACATAAAGTCTGCTGCTCCTGTTGGCTCTTCCTGGTGTTTCCATGCATAACTTCCTGGTTCCAAGCACCTTACATCACACCTACCAGGAGGGGCTTGCTCACCATTGACCACCTGGAAGGTTGCCACTTGCTGGAGACTTCTCAATACACTTTTTAATATCTTGTAAATGTAAGTGCATTTTTATTGTTTTTCATTTCATAAATATGTTTTAATAAATGCTACACTTTGGAAGTGGTGCTTTTCTCTTCTTTTTGTTGTTTTTACATGTTAAACTTGTACGTTGTTGATATTTTGAATTTTGTTTTAGGATGTGTATTTTGTGCATGCAACACATTATTAGTAGCTGCAGGCAACTAGCAACTTTATTAGGTTCCATCCTGATCTACACCAATGCTAAAGAAGGTTCTCTCCTTGTCACCATGTCTACCATTTTCTTAATGTTATCAATTTCTATCAATTTCTCCTTCATTCACTCTTATCTGCCATCCTCATTAACCAGTTCTCACCCAGCCTATAGCAAAATTACAGTCAGGTGGGACTTTCGTCGTTCTGTCATATGACATCCTCCAAGAACGCACCTCTCGCAGGGGTGCACAGCGGCGCAATCTGTCACCAGCTGTTTCCACCAGGCACTAGCAATGACTGATCACTATACCGGCCCACTGCCATTACCATGTGATCGCTGTGACCAATCACAGCAGATCACATGATAATTGTAAACAATGGATGGCCTCCTTTCATGCCATCCATTGTATTCAATTGTGTTGCTAGCTGTGATTGGTCACAGTGATCACATGGTACAGACAGGGCCAATCACAATTAAATCAACTGGTATAAGTAATATGGGTAAAAAAAAAAAAACCTGATCACTTTCTCAGAGTAGCACAGTATTGCTATGGTAACACTGTATTGCTCTGGTCACAGTGTGTTAAAAATGTTTGCAAAAAAAAAAAAATTAACATACTGTCAACATCTAGTGTCACTGATCACTGTTACACCAGTTATATGAAAATGCCGTACTGCACTGGTGACAGAATGAAAAAAAAATTGAATTTGTTTTTTATTTCCTAATTTCCAAAAAAATTGTGACAAAGAATTACAACTTCAAAAAACTTGCCATGTCTCTTACAAAATACCTTGAACTGTCTACCTTCCAAAAAGGGGTCATTTTGAAGGTATTTGTACTGTCCTGTTGTTTTCGGGCCTCAAGAAATGAGATAGGGTGTCAGTACATCAGGATTGATCAACTTTCAGATATACAGTATATACCATAGTTTGTGGACTGTATAAATCTCCTACCGACTAAATAATAAACACTGATTTGGGATATTTTCACCAAGGAGATGTAGCAGCATACATTTTAACCTAAATTTATGACAGAAGATTAGTTATTTGCAAAATGTTATAACAGTAAGAAAATCATATGTTTTTTTCAAAATTTTTGGTCTTTTGTTTTTTATTTATTTAGCAAAAAATTAAAAACCCAATGGTGATTGATTAAATACCACCAAAAAAATATATATTTGTGTGAAAAAAATGATAACAATTTCTTATGGGTACAGTGCTTGTTGCATTACCACACAATTGTCATTCAGTGTGACAGTGCTGAAAGCTGAACATTGGCCTGGGCAAGAAAGGGGTTAAAGGGCCCAGTATTAAAATGGTTTAAGAAAACTACTTAGGCCAGGTGCACACTAGTACAGCTGCAAGTTGATATGATTTTCAGTGTGATTATAGTATGTAGTGTGACTAGGTTGGGTTTTTTTTATGTGTTTTTGATACTACTGCATTTTTGGTAGGGGAAGGAGACTGGATGATGGTTGTTAAGGAGCCTAACAATCTGCAAAAACACTCAAAAAAGCATTTACATGCTATTTTGATGTAATTCCATTGAATTCGGAAGACAAGAATCACTCTTCAGTCACACCAAAGTAGCTCCGGACCCTTCTCCAAAAAAACACCATGCTGTGCTGAATTGATGAGCACCATAGAGAATAATGTGATTTCCATTGTCATACGATTCTGTGCAACTTAAGTTGTTTCTGAAATAGCACTATTGTGAACCAGGCCTTAAACATTTTTTCACTTTTTGATGGGATTATTACACGGTTTAAGGCATCAATAAAACTTTGTTAAATGGTTTATTTTTTATATGATGTTACTTGCATAAAGTGGTTCTAAAGTCTTAAGGTTTTTGACCTTATTTTTTTTTTTTTTCAATTTTTTCATTCTAAGCATTAGGATAGAAAAAAAACGTTTCTGCTGTAGGATACCCCCAGCGCCCCCCCCCCCCCCCCTATTCTTATTTGAGCCCGATCCAGTGCATTCTATGCACTAAGGTAAAAAAAACCTTCTCTGCTGCAGGATACCCCCAGCCCCCCCTTTTTCTTACCTGAGCCTGATCCAGTCCAGTGGCGTGCAGGAGAACAGCGGCTCTCACTGCTGTCTCCTGCCTCACTGGGAAGAATAAAAGCAGCAGGATCTATTGGCTCCCGCGCAATCAACTCCAGTGACAAGGGAATGTGGAATTTGTGTCAACTGATGCAGCAGCAGGGCTCGGGAGTGAGCATGCATGAGTGCCCCCATGGGAAATGGCTTTCAGTGGGGGCACTGGACAGAGAGGAGGAACTAGGAGCACTGGCAGGGGACTTGAGAAGAGGAGGTTAGGGGCTGCTTTGTGCAATTCTATTGCACAGGTCAGGTAAGTATAAAGTTGTTATTTTAAAAAGAAATGTTCTTTTACAACCTTTTTAAGGCATGGTAAAAAAAAAAAAAGAGGTAAGAACAAGTTCTTATGTATCATATGCATTATATGCATTATATGTAAACATGTGCCTACAGGTGCCCTTTCTTATGGATCGTCCATTTGCATTATTTATTTTTTTTTGACAGCTGTCTTGACTCACTAGGAGTCCTGGAAATGAAGGTCTGTCATGGACAGCTGAGCTGCTTGCAGTGCAGATGAAGCCAAAAGAGATGCTGCCGGCAGGCGAGTAACAGACATAACTTGGGGCACACAGATCCCTCCCCTACCCCTCTTGATTGGGCAGGATTTGGGAGGATATGTGGCTGCTTTGGAGGTGATCTCGCCGGCCCACCCTCTGGTGCAGAAGTGACTGCTCAGTAAGGTTGCAGAAACTGTGAACAGAGCCAACCCCCTCTCCAGTAGGTACTGGGGGGGGGGGTGGAGGAGTCCGGGCCAGGGTTGGGGACAGTCAGGATCTCTCAAGGTGGAGTGGAGAGGGAACAGGCAGCGAGTCCCTTGCAGTGATCACCTTACATCAGACTTCCCTTTACATCACAATCTGTAGTGTCCCCCTTACATAAGAGTTTCCCTTTACATCACAGTGTGTAGTGTCCTCCTTACATCAGAGTTCCCCTTTTACGTCAGGGTCCGCAAAGGTCCTCCTGTAGATTCTTATGTAAAGGAGAATTCTAAAGACTCTGATGTAAGGGGAACTCTGGGGTCTCCTGTGTAAGGGGGGGGCTCTGGTTACCAGAAACCCCTTATATCAGAGTTCCCTTTACATCAGCATCTACATTGTTCCCCATTTACATCACAGTCCACAGTGTTCCCCTGTGTCTTACTGTATTTTTTTTTTTTTGGGGGGGGGGGGGGGCCTCCGGCTCCTGAGCCTACAGGCTCCAAAATGTAAATCCAGCCCTGTATGTAAAACGTTATATTTAATATATGTAATTTACACAAAAGAAAATATTCTGAAAGCAAAGTTCCTGATCTTCTTTTTGTGATTTTATATAATACATAATCTTCCAAAAAGTTAAGTTAAGTGGAACTCAAGCCAGCCCTTTTTTTAGATAGGGTTAGAAAAGTTTAGAACCTTTGCAAAATTGGTATTGCTGAATTTGATGGAGAAATATCCCCAGATTTCCAGATAAAAATGATGGGCCTTACTAGCCAAAAGGTATATGTATATGTACTGTGCCGTATATGCAGAGACTTCTGTGGGTTCAATTTAGCAGCAGCTTTTTTTTAATGACAGAGTGAGCAATTTCCACTTTTTTCATTTGCCTAAAACATTGAGATCCTGCTTTAGTTATGACAGATGTGCTCTATGAGCTGCCCACAATCAGTTTTTAACATACCAATAAAGAAAATATATATGAAAAATTACCTTTTTTTCCCCAAATAGTGCAATCTCTGCTAAGTTTTATAATCCATTTTCCACATAGCTGCAATTTTAAAAGATGTAATGCCTTTTTCAATTGAACAATAGGTAGGGCAGATGTCTAAAATAATCATCAAGCTAGAGATATCTTGTTATTTACTAGAATGTTCCTTTTGGCTGAGTTATAAAGCATCAATTTGTCCTCAGGGTAATTGTATAGCCATCTCAAATATAAAAAAGAACAGAATTCAAGGCTGTGGCACTCAAATAAATATTGAGAAAACAAAGCTAAGGATCGCACAGTTCATCATAAATACTCTATCTGTTATTGATCCAATGAACTCCCTGTAGTGAGATACTTTACTGAAAAATTACTTCTGTATAACAATTGAAATATATGCCCATTAATCATATATCTCTACTCAGGAAGGAAGGAGACAATGATCTTCTCCTTAAACAACTGGAAGCTTGGTGGATATACATTCTGGGCACAATCCAACCACAGGAATTTACTGTGGAGTTGGACTTATATTTGTTCCTGTAAATGCGTGGCTGATAACATTTTATATATTCATACATTGTTCTTATTTTTTTTTTCTTTACTTTTCAGGATCATTTAGAGAAACGGTAGACTTTGGGGATTTCCATACCTGCTTTTTTGTGTATGAATTGCAACTTACCTGTTACATTTGTAAGGTGGGTCTGCATTGGTTGGCCACTGGCCCTATGTGGACCCTGGACCCGCCCACTTCTTCTAGCATAGGACAGCAGAGATCCTCCTAAACCTTCCTCCTCCTCCTCAGACCACAGCCTGCCTGCAAAAACAGGAAACCCCCTTCTTCCCCCCTGCTCTTGTCAGATGACTAGCACTGCAGACTCAGTCAGCTCTCTGCATTGCACAGCAGCTCTGTTTCCTCCCCAGCAGTCCACCATATAAGGAAACAGCCAGCAGCTCAGCTGTTCAGCTGCTCCTGGGCTGGGCACCCTCTCTGCTCCACACTGCTCCCCCCACCCCCCTCTTTATTCTTTTGTGCGCCAAATGCAGAGGCACCACATGTCACAAGGGCCTTTAAAAGGTAGCACCTCTGTACAACACTCTGGATCAATCCACCCCCCCCCCCCCGTTAGCCATATCTAACTAAACATCAGCTGCTAATGCGGCTGTATCCCTCCTCTTCAAAAAAAGAATCCTGCAGCTGACAGCCGGGATATCACCCGGCACTTGCGGGTGTCAGGGAGCCGCAGCCAAAATCCGGGAGACTCCCGCACCTCGTGGGAGACTTGAGATGTCTGGGGCAGTCACCCACCTTTTGTTTTAGAAAATTTCCACCATATTGTGTCATCTTCCCCTGTCCTGAAGCCCTCTCACACACGTTTCCAGCCTGAGGCCTGTTACCCGAAATAAACAAATCCCCAGGCAAGTCGAATTTTCAATGCTTTGCTGCTTAAACATCACTCCAGCACAGTTCTTCAGTTACAGGAACATCTGATAACAGTTCACAGTGAAGATTACTCTCCTCTTCCTCATAACTTGCTACGCAGTGGTCACACAAGTGCAGAACACTTATGCTCACCCCAATGTTTTTACAGCTGCTGTTTTTGGCTTCAGATGTTTTTTTCTGCAGCCAGTAAACTCCCCAGCATGTTATTCTACTGTATGTGTCCAGGCACACACAGGCTGTTATCAGCAGTTATTGGCAGCTGTGTTGCCAGGCTGGGGAAAAAAAAAACAGAACTAGTTTTTAAAGGCGTTTTTAAGCTGTAAAAACACTCTAACTCTGTTAAAAGCTTAAAGCGGAGTTCCACCCAAAAGTGGAACTTCCGCTTTAGGGAGTCCTGACCACCTGACATGCCACATTTGGCATGTCATTTTTTTGGGGGGGGAGCGGGTACCTAGTTTTGACAGGTACCCGCTCCCACTTCCGCTCGGAGCACCGCGGCGCCCTGAACGGAAGTTCTCCCCCTCCCTCCCTGCAATCTTCTGGGACACGTCAGAGGTCCCAGAAGATTGCCGGCCAATCAAGACGCGCAGCGCAACTCGCGCATGCGCAGTGGGTACCCGGCTGTGAAGCCGCAAACTGTCACAGCCGGGTGCCCACAGCAGTGATGCCGGCGCCGAGGGAGAGGATCGAGGCTTCGGGCGGCCGCATCGCTGGACCGTTGGACAGGTGAGTGAATGGCTGGAACTCCGCTTTAAAAATGCTGAAAATTGCTAAAGAAAAAAAAAGAAACAAAATGCTGAAAAACATGGCTATTTGTCGTTAATCAGCATTTTTGAACCATAAGCTTTTGTGGGAGTAGAGTTTTACTATAAAAAGCTGTTGCACTGTTGCACTTTGGTTTTTGTCCCATGACTTCATTTGTACAAATGTGTAAAGCACAGTAGGCAACTTGTACAAGGTTTTAATTTGCTTCTAGCACTTTATAAAAGCTTTGTTTGTTACATTTGTAAGATTTTTAATGTATATACATGCTATGTATAATGTTATCACTATCTTTATTGCCTACTATGGTATAAGTTTATATGAGTCATTTTATAGGATTGCTTTATACTGTATATATATATATATATATATATATATATAGATAAACTAAAGTCTGCTGTCTTTACCTCCTCTTCAGTGAAGCAATATCAGCGAGCTCCCTCACCTCCACTGACATCTTCTTGTCTTCATCTGGGTTTAGCCATCTTGATTGGCTGGCTCAGGGTGACATAACTTCTTCACGTGGGAGTTCATCCCATCACCCAAGGCATGCTAAGAATGTAAACTAAACTGCAAATGTGGGGGGCAGTGTTCATTTACAAGAAATATTGCTGGCAGGCAGATAAGGAACTTATATTGTACAAGAGATATACATGGTATCTTTTGTAATAAATGCCTACAAGCTCTAAATTATTTAATGTAAGGCACTAGTTCCATTGTAAGTCAGTATACACACAAAATGTGACCCCTAGTTATTTATAAATTATTATATTTTTACTGTTGTATATTATATTGCATTATGATATATTATGTTATTTTATTTTATATTATAATTATTATTATTATTATTATGCACTTTTGGAATGGAGGAAAATGGAGCATCTGAAGCAAACCCATGCAAACCCCAAGTGGATATATCACTTCATGCATGCTTATGCTGATTTACTAAAGTAAAGACTCTTTACACAGTAAAATGTGTGAATATTACTTTTAATTATTCAGTCATGTGAAAAGCAGATTCCACTCAGTTCATCTGCACGTGACTGGATAATTGAAGTGAATATTTACAAACATTTTTGTATGGAGATTCTCGACTCCTTCATTAAATCACACAATAAAGTATAGTGTATACTAAGGCCCCTTTCACACATACGGTCCGTTAAGTTCATCAGTTCAGTCACATCAAAATGTATTAGTTTTTCATTCGTTTTTCATCCGTTTTTTCATACATTTTTCATCCGTTTTTCATCCGTTTGTCATCCGTTTTTCGTCCGTTTTTTTTTTTTATCCGTTTTTCGTCCATTTTTTTTACATCCACTACCAATGAAAAAACGGATGAAAAACGGACCGTTCGTTCGTTTACATCCATTTTTCGTCCGATCCGTGTTTTTTTGACGGATGAAAAATAGGACATTAATCCGTTCCAAAAAATGGACATTGACGGAAGCGGATGAAAACGGATGTTAATGGATGATCATCCGTTGTCATCCGTTTTTCCATAGAGATGCATTGATGTCCGTTTTTCATACGTCAACGGATGGATGAAAAACGGACAAACGGACCGTATGTGTGAAAGGGGCCTAATACTAGGAATACTGGGGTTGATTTACTAAAACTGGAGAGTGCAAAATCTGGTGCAGTTAGGGGTTCAATCTGTCTGGCGCAATGTCGCAGTCCCGCAGATTGCCGCCATTACTAGTAAAAAAAAAATAAATAAATAAAAATGACATAAATCTTTCTCCTAGTTTTTAGATGCGATAACTTTTGCGCAAACCAATCAATAAATATTAAACCACTAATTGAGTCCTGGCAGGATGTCTGTGTCCAGGCCTATCGTAAAACTTTGACCAAATCCATTAGGGATAACCAGAACTAATAGGGGTCATAAAAGGCAATTATGGAGCCTGCCAATTCAAAACATAACAAATACACACACGATTCATAAACGCAGACAGGAACGTGACACATTAACAATAAGTATATATTTGGATGAGAAATGTCATACTGATCGAATTAAAACCATGCATGACCACTCTATCACATATGGAACAGAAGATAGCTGTCAGATATTCCCTGGGTGATAAGTTTATCTGAAATATTCTGAGTTTGGTATCCCTGGATGCAAAATTACATGCTGAATGATAAACTATCAGTTTAAATAATTTACCAATACATATTTCAAGATATGAATAGTGGTATAAAACTGTCCAAAGAGGAGGATCCTGATATGGTTACAACCCCAGGACAGCCCATGGCCACTCCGTTTTAATTGGTCAGGGGAATCTGTCAACATCCCTTTGTTCCCAGAGAAAAAAGGAGACCCCTAACCAGTTAAACGTTCTCATGGTAACATCAAAGCAGGAACATCTATCAAGTTAAAGAACTGATTACACCTGGCTCATCGATTGAACTCTGATAATACCCAGGACATCGACTGCAAGTATTCTTCCTCCTCAATACTACCTTATTTTTCTAATTGCTGAATTATGTCTCTATTTCTTTGAAACACCTTTTTTTCTGTAATTATTTTATTTGCACCAACTTTGATCTTTTCATCATTAAAACCTTATTTTGAAAAGTGTTAACCTTGTCCCTAAGCTCTTAATACAAGCTAACAAAGAACCTGTCTCTTGAAGAGTGCAATTTCATAGAATAAATCCTATGAACATACCTGTCTGTGGTGACAGTTACAGATGATTATTCTAAAATCAGAATTGGTATTTCTAAAATTACAAGCTTTCTCCGGCTCGGACCAACGGAGGTGGTGGCATTTAAAGAGTTAATTGCTTAATTAGCCCAGTGACAATCGCTTCCAGCCTGCTGGCACCTAGATTGTGGTCCCGCAAGCTGGAAAATCTTTGTGCAGGGTGCAGCTGAGAGTGGCATTGTTACGTAAGTGACAGCGGGGTGTGAGATTGGCTGGTTAGTAAGAAGGACTGGGATCTGATACCCGTGTCCTTCACAATAACTTTTAGCTGTAAGAAATATTGGGCATTTAAATATTATATTTATATTTCTTACTAATTCATTAAACAACACTATAAACTTACACTATAATCTTAAAACTCCCTAAGCTTCTAACATCTAAAGAGGAACATTCCCATTGAGTTCAAGACTATCTTCAGCATTTGTTACTTATGTACAGACTTTGATCAATTATTCCCTGAGTGAATATTTACTTTTCACAGCAATCATGAAACAAATTGCAAGATTACTATTACTGGTGTAGTGTCCTGATTTGTATGCCTCCTTCATTCCATGAAATATCTCATCAGATTAGTGAAGTAAATGATATGCTTTAAACTGAGAGAATGTTATTTACATGCAATAAATCACTTTGGTATGTTTTTCATAGAAAAGATCAAGCTAATTAGGTTAATGGTCCCTCTTGAGATAAAGTTAGAACATTACCATGTTCATTTTCTAATTTTGTTTTGCATATCCCATTGACCAGAACTTTGCCTCTTTGCTTCTAGAATAATATATGGACTCTATGTGTAAAAAGCCCTTAAAAAGATACATCTATGTACAACGACAATGTTCCCACAATATAACATGCCAAAGAACAGTTACTGTACTAACGAAAATGTCTAATTTTAATAAAGGTACAGTATGCCAGAATGAAGCTGAACACCAGACAAATATTAAAAAATAAAAACCCAAATGAAGGTAGTTATTTCTTTATTTAGGAAAATTAATTTGAAATAAAACTAGTGCAAACAACTTAATAGTAATTCATTGTTCACTTGTACACATCAGTACAGCAAACATGGAGTGTGAGAGGCCAGTCAGGTATCTTGAGTGTTGAGTAGAAACATTCTGATGAATGGAGAGAGCAGAAAGCTGACCTCATTAGAGTTGAGCGGACACCTGGATGTCCGTGTTCGACGGGTTCGGCCGAACTTTAAAAAAAAGTCCGGGTCCGTGTCCCGGACTTTTGCCGAACTTTTCCCGGACACCGAACCCCATTGAAGTCAATGGGGACCCGAACTTTCAGGCACTAAAATGGCTCTAAAACACCAAAGGAAAGGGCTAGAGTGCTGCAAATGGCAGCAAAACGTAATTAAGAGCATGGCAAGTGCTCTGCAAACAAATGTGGATAGGGAAATAACTTAAAACAACAAAAAAAAAACAGAAAAATAAAACAATGTTCTTCATCTCTGAAGGACGAGGCCCATATGGAGTAGGAGGGAGGTTGAGGCGGTGGTGGATGTGGCGGTGTCATAGGCATGCGCACAGGGTGTGCCGGGTGTGCCTGGGCACACCCTAATCACCTAGGGCACATAGCATTATCACTCTGTTTGCCAGTGAGGAGATGGGAAAGATCTCCCTCGGACCTGCTCTGCTCTATTTCTCTTTGCCAGCAGGGAGAGTAATGTATCGGGGCCATGTACATGTAGGCAAACACATGCATGTGTATTTAAACTTTGGGGTGCACACCCTAATGCAATAGGCTGCGCACACCTATGGGCGGTGTAGGTGGAAGCGGCGGTGGAGGAGGACCAGGGCCGGATTAAGAGCATCATGGGCTTGGTGCTGAGGATTTTGAAGGGCCTTAAGGGCCGTGCCTTGGCATGCACCCAGAGGAGGAAGGGTGCAGCCATGCATGCCTAATTCAACATGGGATGCTGTCTCTGAAGCCCATAAACACATCCATGCATCGGCAACTGTCCCTCCTTGTCCGGCCTTCGCGCTGTGTGGGGAGGTTCTGAGGGTGCTGCCTGGGGAAGCGAGCATAGAAGCCAGACTTCTGTGTTTACAAGTGACAGAAGAGCGGTAACAGTGAATATGGCCAACCCGGGGCCTATATAAAAGGTAGGGGCCTGGAGCTGCAGCTCCAATAGCCCCTACGTTAATCTGGCCCTGAGGAGGAGGACGAGGTAGCCAACACTGCTTCTTTTCACAAATTTTAAATGAGGGTACACCCCAAAAGAGAAAGAGCAAAAATGGAACAATGGGTGGGTAAGGTCGGTATCCATTGCTATTCTGCACAAGGTACGGAAAAGTCCCGTGGGATCCATGCCTGGTTCATTTTAATGAACGTGAGCTTGTCCACATTGTCTCTGGACAGGCGGCTGCGCTTGTCTGTGATAACGCCCCCAGCCGTGCTAAATACACGTTCAGATAATACACTGGCTGCAGGGCACGCCAGCACCTCCAAGGCATAAAGGGCAAGCTCAGGCCATGTGCCCAATTTGGAGACCCAGAAGTTGAAGGGGGCAGACCCGTCATTAAGTACGTCTAGGCGTGTGCACACATACTGCACCACCATGTTGGTAAAATGCTGCCTCCTGCTAAGACGTTCCATCTGAGCTGCTGGTGCTGCTGTTTGTTGTGGCGTGCTGACAAAGCTTTTCCACATTTCGGCCATGCTAACCCTGCCTTCTGAGGTGCTGGTGGTGCCCTGGTTGCGTTGGCGACCTCCTCCTCCTCCTCCTCTGCCTTGTGCTTCCACTGTGGCCCCGCTGTCAGATGGGAATGCCAGCAGCATCGCGTCTACCAGCGTGCGCTTGTACTCGCGCATCTTGCGATCGCGCTCCAGTGAGTGAATTAAGGACGGTACGTTGTCCTTGTAACGGGGATCCAGCAGCATGGCCACCCAGTAATCAGCACAAGTTAGAATGTGGGCAACTCGGCGTTCGTTGTGGAGACACTGCAGCATGTAATCGCTCATGTGTGCCAGGCTGCCCAGAGGCAACGAAAGGCTGTCCTCTGTGGGAGGTGTATCGTCCGTGTCCTCCGTATCCCCCCAGCCACGCACCAGTGATGGCCATGAGCTGGCCTGGGTGCCACCCTGCTGTGAACATGGTTCCATCTCCTCCTCCAGCTCCTCCTCCTCCTCATCCTCCTCATCCTCCAGAACTGTGCCCCTGCTGGACAATTGTGTCCCTGGCGTTTGTGTGTGCAGGAACCCACCCTCGGAGCCCCTTGCGAATGACTGCCCTGAAAGCCTTGGAAATGTTACCTCTTCATCCTCCTCCTCCTCCTCCTCATCCTGTGCCACATCCTCTTCCATCATCGCCCGAATTGTTTTTTCAAGGAGGCATAGAAGTGGGATAGTTAAGCTGAGAACGGCGTCATCGCCAATGGCCATGTTGGTGGAGTACTCAAAACAGCGCAACAAGGCACACAGGTCTCGCATGGAGGCCCAGTTATTGGTGGTGAAGTGGTGCTGTTCCGCAGAGCGACTCACGCGTGCGTGCTGCAGCTGAAACTCCACTATGGCCTGCTGCTGCTCGCACAGTCTTTGCAGCATGTGCAAGGTGAAGTTCCACCTTGTGGGCACGTCACATATGAGGCGGTGGGCGGGAAGGCCGAAGTTACGCTGCAGCGCTGACAGGCGAGCAGCAGCAGGGTGAGAACGCCGAAAGTGCGCACAGACGGCCCGCACTTTCTGCAGCAGCTCTGACATATCGGGGTAGTTTCTAAGGAACCTCTGCACCACCAAATTCAGCACATGCGCCAGGCAAGGGATGTGCGTCAAACCGGCTAGGCCCAGAGCTGCTATGAGATTTTGCCCGTTTTCGCACACCACCAGGCCGGGCTTGAGGCTCGCTGGCAGCAACCACTCATTTGTCTGCTGTTCCATGCTCCTCCACAACTCCTGCGCGGTGTGTGGTTTGTCCCCCAAACAGGCAAGTTGTAAAACTGCCTGCTGTCGTTTACCCCTGGCCGTGCTGAAGTTGGTGGTGAAGGTGTTACGCTGTCCGGATGAGGAGGCGGTAGAGGATGAGGAAGTGGAGTAGGAGGAGTTAGGAACAGGAGGCAAACTGAAGCGCCCTGCAATCCTCGGTGGTGGAAGGACATGCGCCAAATTGCTATCCGCCTCAGGCCCATCCGCCACTGCATTTACCCAGTGTGTCGTTAGGGAGATATAACGCCCCTGACCGTGCTTACTGGTCCACGTATCGGTAGTTAGGTGGACCTTGGCACAGATGGCGTTGAGCAGTGCACACCTGATTTTTTCCCCCACTTGGTTGTGCAGGGAAGGGATGGCTTGCCTGGAAAAGTAGTGGCGGCTGGGCACGACGTACTGTGGGACAGCCACCGACATAAGGTTTTTAAGGTGCGTCTCCACCAGACGGAATGACAGCATTTCAAAGGCCAATAATTTTGAAATACTGGCATTCAGGGCCAGGGATTGCGGGTGGGTAGGGGGGTACTTCCTCTTCCTCTCAAGTGTTTGGGAGATGGAAAGCTGAACGCTTCCACGGGACATTGTGGAGATGGTTGTTGGTGACCCAGGTGGTGGTGTTGCTGACAGATCGTCTGTTTGCGGGGTGGCAGGTGCCGGTATCACTACAGATGTGGCTGGAGCGGCCGAGACTGCAGCAGAAGAGGAAGCAGGATGAGCCAGAGAGGTTTCTTGGTTTTGAAGGTGTCTACTCCACTGCAGCTCGTGCTTTGCACTTAGATGCCTGATCATGCAGGTTGTGCTCAGGTTGAGAAGGTTTATGCCTCGCTTCAGGCTCTGATTGCACAGGGTGCAAACCACTCGTGTCCTGTCATCAGCACATTTTCTAAAGAACTTCCACGCTAGAGAACTCCTTTGAGCTGACTTTGGTGCGCTCGTTCCCTTGCTGCGTTGGGCAGTAGCAGGCGTAGTGTCTAGGGCACGGCCGCTCCGCTTCTGCACCCTGCTCCCTCTTCTGCTGTGCTGGTGGCTCTGTGCGACCACCGCCTCTTCCTCCAAACTACTCAGGTCACCTGCATGACGTTCATTCCATGTGGGGTCGAGGACCTCATCATCCTCCACATCATCTTCCACCCAGTCTTCACCCCTGCCCTCCTTGTCGGTCTCCACAATGCTGAACGCCACAGCAGTTGGCACCTGCGTTTCGTCATCATCGGAGACGTGCTGCGATGGTTCTTGCATGTACTCATCTTGAGAAATAAGT
This sequence comes from Pelophylax lessonae, assembly GCF_965119305.1. Lineage (NCBI taxonomy): Eukaryota > Metazoa > Chordata > Amphibia > Anura > Ranidae > Pelophylax > Pelophylax lessonae. Next base: position 420,738,249 of record NC_138771.1, read on the forward strand.
GGTTGGGCATCGCTGCACTCAATCTCTTCCACTTCTGGGGCAGGGCTAGGTGGATGGCCCGGGGAAACCCTGCTGACAGAGTCCTCAAAAAGAAGAAGAGGCTGCTGTATGGCTTGAGGCTCAGACTGCTTGCCTGATTTACAAGGGGGTGAGGTAAAAGACGGTTGGACATCGGCTGCAGGTGCCAACTCTGACCTTTCTGCAGTAGACTGTGTGGGAGACAATGTGAAGGAACTGGAGGCACTGTCAGCAGCAAACCAATCTACTATCGCCTCTCTGTGTTCTGGCCTCATCACTTCTAGAGGTGTATGATGCCCTACCAAATACTGATGCAGGTTCTGTCGCCTACTCACACTTGAGGAAGGTGTTTGACTTGTGCGTGTAGCTGGCACAGATCGACCACGTCCTCTCCTTGCAACAGGAGCTCTACCAGCAGCACCACGACCCAGGCCACGGCCCTTATTTGACGGTCTCCTCATATTTCTGTAATTTAAGATCTTGCCCTAGAAAGGTGTTTATTGAATAGCGGAACAAAACAACAACAGTATCGCACGGGTGTATCTCACAGTCAAATATGCAAACTATGCCGCAATTTAATGTTTTTTACACCAAAAGGGTGTATATTGAATAGCGGAATAGGATAAAAAACTGTGTATCTCACACGTACAAACACAGACTAGGCCCGATTAAATTTTTTTCTACCCTAAAGGGAGGATGAGGAAGAGGAGTAGGAGGAGTTGGGAACAGGAGGCAAACTGAAGCGCCCTGCAATCCTTGGCGGGGGAAGGAGATGCGCCAAACTAATTTAAAAGGTGTATCTCACACGTACCGATACAGACTATGCCGTAATTTAATTTTTTACACTCCAAAAGGGTGTATATTGAATAGCGGAATAGGAAAAATTTTATAATACGGTGTATCTCACACGTACAAACACAGACTAGGCCCCGATTACAATTTTTTGTACCCTAAAGGCAGGATGAGGAAGAGGAGTAGGAGGAGTTGGGAACAGGAGGCAAACTGAAGCGCCCTGCAATCCTTGGCGGGGGAAGGAGATGCGCCAAACAAATTTAAAAGGTGTATCTCACACGTACCGATACAGACTATGCCGTAATTTAATTTTTTACACTCCAAAAGGGTGTCTATTGAATAGGAAAAATTTTATAATACGGTGTATCTCACACGTACAAACACAGACTAGGCCCCACCGATTACAATTTTTTGTACCCTAAAGGCAGGATGAGGAAGAGGAGTAGGAGGAGCAGGCAGGAGGCAGACTGAAGCACCCTCAAAACCTCGGCAGTATGAGATGCGCCCCAAAAATTGGAAAGGTGTATCTCACACGTACCGACACAGACTATCCCGCAATTTAATTGATCCCCAAAGGTTTTTATTGAATAGCGGAATAGGAAATATGATCAAAAAAAGTGTATGTATCTCACACGTACAGAAGCACACTAGGCCCCAATTACTACTGTTTGTACCCCTAAAGGCAGGATGAGGAGTAGGAGGAGTATGGAACAGGCAGCACCCTCAAATCTTCAGAAGTATGAGATGAACCTCAAAAACTTGGAAAGGTGGATCTCACACGTACCGACACAGACTATCCCGCAATTTAATTGATCCCCAAAGGTTTTTATTGAATAGCGGAATAGGAAATATGATCAAAAAAAGTGTATGTATCTCACACGTACACAACCACACTAGGCCCCAATTACTATTGTTTGTACCCCTAAAAGGATGGATGAGGAGTAGGAGGAGTATGGAACAAGCAGCACCCTCAAATCTTCAGAAGTATGAGATGAAACTCAAAAACTTGGAAAGGTGGATCTCACACGTACCGACACAGACTATCCCGCAATTTAATTGATCCCCAAAGGTTTTTATTGAATAGCGGAATAGGAAATATGATCAAAAAAAGTGTATGTATCTCACACGTACACAACCACACTAGGCCCCAAGTACTATTGTTTGTACCCCTAAAAGGATGGATGAGGACTCGGAGTAGGAGGAGTATGGAACAGGCAGCACCCTCAAATCTTCAGAAGTATGAGATGAACCTCAAAAACTTGGAAAGATGGATCTCACACGTACCGACACAGACTATCCCGCAATTTAATTGATCCCCAAAGGTTTTTATTGAATAGCGGAATAGGAAATATGATCAAAAAAAGTGTATGTATCTCACACGTACACAACCACACTAGACCCCAATTACTATTGTTTGTACCCCTAAAAGGATGGATGAGGAGTAGGAGGAGTATGGAACAGGCAGCACCCTCAAATCTTCAGAAGTATGAGATGAACCTCAAAAACTTGGAAAGGTTGATCTCACACATACCGACACAGACTATCCCGCAATTTAATTGATCCCCAAAGGTTTTTATGGAATAGCGGAATAGGAAATATGATCAAAAAAAGTGTATGTATCTCACACGTACACAACCACACTAGGCCCCAATTACTATTGTTTGTACCCCTAAAAGGATGGATGAGGAGTAGGAGGAGTTTGGAACAGGCAGCACCCTCAAATCTTCAGAAGTATGAGATGAACCCCAAAAACTTGGAAAGGTTGATCTCACACATACCGACACAGACTATCCTGCAATTTAATTGATCCCCAAAGGTTTTTATTGAATAGCGGAATAGGAAATATGATCAAAAAAAGTGTATGTATCTCACACGTACACAACCACACTAGGCCCCAATTACTATTGTTTGTACCCCTAAAAGGATGGATGAGGAGTAGGAGGAGTATGGAACAGGCAGCACCCTCAAATCTTCAGAAGTATGAGATGAACCTCAAAAACTTGGAAAGGTGGATCTCACACGTACCGACACAGACTATCCCGCAATTTAATTGATCCCCAAAGGTTTTTATTGAATAGCGGAATAGGAAATATGATCAAAAAAAGTGTATGTTTCTCACACGTACACAACCACACTAGGCCCCAATTACTATTGTTTGTACCCCTAAAAGGATGGATGAGGAGTAGGAGGAGTATGGAACAGGCAGCACCCTCAAATCTTCAGAAGTATGAGATTGTGTTCACTGTACCCCACAAAGATTGTGTTCACTGCACCCCAAAAGGATTTTGTTCACTGCACCCCACAAAGATTGTGGTCACTGCACCCAAAAAAGATTGTGTTCACTGCACCTCACAAAGATTGTGTTCACTGCACCCCACACAGATTGTGTTCACTGCACCCCAAAAGGATTTTGTTCACTGCACCCCACAAAGATTGTGTTCACTGCACCCCAAAAGGATTTTGTTCACTGAACCCCACAAAGATTGTGTTCACTGCACCCCACAAAGATTGTGTTCACTGTACCCCACAAAGATTGTGTTCACTGCACCCAAAAAAGATTGTGTTCACTGCACCCCACAAAGATTGTGTTCACTGTACCCCACAAAGATTGTGTTCACTGCACCCCAAAAATATTTTGTTCACTGCACCCCACAAAGATTGTGTTCACTGCACCCCAAAAGGATTTTGTTCACTGCACCCCACAAAGATTGTGTTCACTGCACCCCCCAAAGATTGTGTTCACTGCACCCCAAAAGGATTTTGTTCACTGCACCCCAAAAAGATTGTGTTCACTGCACCCCACAAAGATTGTGTTCACTGCACCCCAAAAGGATTTTGTTCACTGCACCCCAAAAAGATTGTGTTCACTGCACCCCACAAAGATTGTGTTCACTGCACCCCAAAAGGATTTCGTTCACTGCACCCCAAAAAGATTGTGTTCACTGCACCAAGATTGTGTTCACTGCACCCCAAAAAGATTGTGTTCACTGCAGCCCACACACAGCAAAATGGATGTGGATCACTGACACCTGCCTATCTCCTATTCCACACCACACAGCAATATCGATTGTAGTTTGTAGAACACACTTTCCCTAAAAATCAGCAAACTCTATCCCTAACAGGATTGATAAGAGATCGTAGATCGGGACTGAGTGCAGAGTGCAGACCCCACCCCACACAGCAATATTGATTGTAGTTTGTAGAACACACTTTCCCTAAAATTCAGCAGACTCTATCCCTAACAGGATTGATAAGAGATCGTAGATCGGGACTGAGTGAAGAGTGCAGACCCCACCCCACACAGCAATATCGATTGTAGTTTGTAGAACACACTTTCCCTAAAATTCAGCAGACTCTATCCCTAACAGGATTGATAAGAGATCATAGATCAGGACTAAGTGCAGACCCCACCCCACACAGCAATATCGATTGTAGTTTGTAGAACACAATTTCCCTAAAAATCAGCAGCAGCCTCTCCCTAAAATGCCTACAACTCGCCCTGCCTAAAACACTCCGACCTGTCCCTCAATTCTATCCGGACACAAATGTTTTTTTTCCTGCCTGTCTGTCCCTAATCAGCAGCCAGCACGTTGATGTGTGCTCTCTCCCTGATCTAAGCAGCAGAATGACGCCGCTGCGGCGCTGCCTCGAACTTATAAAGACTTGGTCACATGCTTCAGACGGCCAATCACAGCTACTGATACATTTGCAGGCATGGCTGGGATGGCTTAGGCACACCAGTTAAACGCTTGTTGATTGGCTGTTGAAAGCCTGCCATGAAAAGCGCGCCAAAGCATGCAAAACCCGGAAATAAAACGACCGAACACGGATTTTTACCCGAATATACAGTAAAGTGTCCGTGTCCGTGTTCGGGTAACAAAAATCCAATTATTCGGTACGAACACGAATAATACAGTCCGTGTTCGCTCAACACTAGACCTCATCAGTCTTTGCTGCTACTTTACTGTTTAGTCACAGACATACCTTCCAACATTTTGAGAAGGGAACGAGGGACACCTATCAGCTAAAGTATGTAGGTATTGGGTACAACCCCTGCTGCGCCCCCTTAAAGGAGAATTATACTTCCGGTTCCGGCGCCCGATGAGATAGGCGGTGTGGACGGCGGCTCCGGCATTCTCTGCATAAAAAACCTTGCTTCAGGCTCCCTGTCACCCGCTGCCTCCCGCTATCGGACTAGGCACGCTCCGCTGCCCTTCCACGACGGACCGGTTCGTGATCCACGGCACCCCGGGCTCTGGGGAAACCCGCCCGGCCGCCGATCCTCCAGCTCCTGACCTCTCCAATATGGCCGCCAGTAACACACAGGCATCGGCGGGGTCCGTCCCGCTCACGCAGCCACAAGCAGGGATCCCATTGCCTTTGCCTGAAGAGGAACAGTACTCCAAAATTGCTCAGGCTGTGGCTGCTCTCTTGTCACCTACAATCACAGCTGCAGTAGACTCGGCAGTCACAGCAGGCATTGCACAGCTGCGCAGGGAGCTGGGTGACCACTCCAAGCGCATTGCTGATCTAGAACACAGGCTCTCTGATGTGGAGGAAGAATTCCAGTCGACCATGTTGCAGGATCAAAAGACAGCGCAAACCCAGCAATATGTACTTGATAAATTGGAGGACTTGGAAAATCGCTCTCGCAGGAATAACCTGCGCATTATCGGTGTTCCTGAAACTGTCTTACCTGGGGCACTTCCGGAACTTTGCTCAGCCCGCATCCCCCAGGCCTTAGGGCTCGCAATGCCCTGCACAGTGGAGAGAGCCCATAGAATTGGCCCCCCATCTAACGAGCGGCGCACACCGCGCCCTTTCATCGTGCGCTATGTCAATTATGCTGACCGGGTAGCTATATTGAGGTCTTTTAGAAACGCCAAATCTTTGCAAGTGGATGGCCATAAGTTCCTTCTCTTTGCCGATTATTCACAGGAAGTCGCAAGACGGCGCAAGGCCTTTCAGCCCACCTGTTCTGCTTTATACCAAAATGGTATAAAATTTACCCTGGCCTACCCTGCAGTCCTACGTCTTACCACTGATAAAGGCGAAACCAAAGCTTTTGATCATCCGGACGACGCTGCAAATTTCCTGAAAGCGCACTTACATATTGCAATGGAAACGCAAAGTTCTCCGATTCCAGCATCTTCCCCTGGTAATAGGGACCTCCGCAGCCCCAGAAAGGAATCGCCCAAGAGGCCTAGGTATTCCTCCAACTCTCGTAGAGACAGGCCACGCTGATCTCGGCCGGATAGGCCCCACTCAGCTTTCTTTTTCTGAGATCTTTGGAACATTATGGTCTGTTTTGGTATTTCTCTCCAGTTAACTCCAGGTTTTATCCGATTGCTGTGTTTGCTATATCTCGCATTGCTATTGCCCGCAACTACTATACTGATATGGCTCTCTTGATTGTCGCAACCATTTCTATTGCACCTTGATTAACGATTTTATCTCCTCTGTTTTTCCACGCGTTTTTAGTTTGGTTGTTCCCTCACTGCCTTACCGGAGCGACTCTGCCCGGCTTTGAGGGGTCCCCCTCTGGAAGCTGTCCCTCCTCTCCTCATCGCCTAGCGGAGACGTCAGCTCATTACCGGCGCTCCCCCGGGGCTCCGGGTAAGCCTATCAGGAGACCAGCCGCAACCAGATCCACTCCGGTAACGCCATGACTGGAACATGAGTCTCATTGGGAAAAAAGAGAAGTCCCAGACTCCTTGGGTATGTGACTGTTTTTTTACACTACGATTGTACTTAATTTTTGTTACTGTGGTCGAGACTACCTTCTCCATCCCCATCAATTTTGAGGCAAGTCTTTTAAATCACCCTATATGTGCTCTGTTGCACCAGCCCTTTAAGAAATCATTGCACTCTCCCGTATATTTTACAATGCCTTCATTTAAATTCCCCCTTCCCCGTCCGCCTTAATATTAATATAACCTCCTGGAATGTCAAAGGTTTGCGGTCACCCCACAAAAGAATGGCTGTTTTACGCCACCTGAAAAGGCTTAAAACAGATATAGCACTTTTACAGGAATCCCATCTCAGACCCGGCGATCATTTTCGCATGAAGAAACTTTGGGTGGGTCGGGTACTTGGATCCGACTCTCCCAATCACAAAGCGGGTGTCCTTGTGCTCATTAATAAGAATCTCCCATGTGACATACTGACTGTTGAACCCGACACTGAGGGTAGGCTTCTACTTCTCACACTAAAGATTCATGACATAGTCTATGCCGTTGCTAATGTGTACGCCCCCAACTCCCCTCCCAAATCATACTTTCAAAATTTGACTTCCCGCCTTGCTCCTTTTGCCCACCTCCCTCTGCTAGTGGGTGGGGATTTCAACTCCATCATGAGTCCTTCCGAGGACAGATCCAAAGGAACTCCTCTAACGCCCTCCTCTCCAGGCCCTGTCTCTCCGCTCCAGGACTTTACATCCTCGCTGACACTCACAGACACTTGGCGACTCTCTCACCCCCTAGGTAGGGAATTTACTTTCTTTTCGCACCCTCATAATAGCCTTTCCAGAATTGACTATCTTTTCTGCAACCAATCCATGCTTAAATACACGTCCTCGGCCACCATAGGCGAGATTGCCATCTCCGACCACGCTCCCATCTTTCTGACGGTAGGGGACCAGTCGGCCTCCCCATCTGCTAGGATATGGCGATTCCCCTCGTATCTTTCTGACAACGAGGAATTGAAGGATGTCCTCACAAAGACGTGGACGGACTACCTCCGAGACAACGCCCAGCATGCAGCAGACCCCATCCTCCTATGGGAGGCGGGTAAATCAGTTCTCAGAGATAGGATAATAGCCTTTGCTGCATCCCACAAAAAGAAAACCCTGGCACATTTTAAAACTGCTAGCGATAATCTCCGTACAGCCCAACTTCGACTCTCCCAACACAACTCACCGGCCAACAGAGCCACGTGGAAGGAAGCCAAACTAGCTTTCGACCACTGGGCAGAGTCTAAAGAGAAATTTCGGCAATCGGTTCAGGATCTTAGTTTTCATAAATTTGGAAACAAAGCAGGGAAATTGCTGGCCCACCTATGCAAAGGCCCCCACGCTCCGATCCACATTCCCAAAATTAGAGACTCCAAGGGAAACTTCTTTACCTCACCCCAGGATATAGCCAAAGTGATGCAATCTTTTTATTCCTCCCTTTATGGCCCGGACAAGGTCGATGAACACCAGGCTGACCATTTTCTCAATAACGTACAGCTTCCCACGCTGGATCCGAGCGATTTGGCGCGGCTAAATGCTCCGGTCACGCCTCAAGAGATCTCGGAGGTGATCACCTCCCTGTCCTCCGGGAAAGCTCCGGGCCCGGACGGGTATACTTCCGATTTTTTTAAAATGCTGAATACCTCAATAGCCCCTACCTTACAAGCTGTGTATCAACATATTCTTGATGGAGGGAAATACCTGCCTACGGCTTCCAGGCCCATATAAAGCTCATTCCGAAGCCGGGCAAGGACCCGCTAGAACCAGGATCTTATCGCCCCATATCCCTTCTAAATTTAGACTCTAAGATCTTGTCAAAAATTATGGCCTCCAGGTTAGCCTGCATTCTACCTGACATCATTCACCCGGCTCAGGCTGGATTCACAAAGGGTAGGTCGGCCACGACTAACATTAGGAAAGTGCTGGCTGTCCTTGAACAGGCTAAGCTGGACCCCTCCCTTGACATGGCTATTATCACCCTGGATGCAGAGAAGGCCTTCGATAATGTTGTCTTCTCCTGGTTGTTTACTGTACTTCAGAAGTTTGGTTTCGATGGGCCTTTTCTGCATCTTATCAAGGCTATGTACTCATCCCCTAGTGCCGTGGTCATTACCAATGGTCACCCTTCAGAATCCTTCCCTATCCACAAGGGCACCAGACAGGGGTGCCCCCTGTCCCCCCTTTTGTTTAACCTGGCCATGGAGCCACTTTCCCGATTCCTGGTTTCTCACCCGGATCTCCACGGGGTTCGAGTGGGTGATCAGGAGATCCGGACGGCAATGTTCGCAGATTATATTCTCATCTTTACCTCCCAACCGTCCACCGATATCCCTTGCATCCACAACATATTCACAAACTTTCGGATCTGCTCAGGGCTAAAGATCAACTTTAATAAGAGCGAAATCCTCCCCCTTTTTCACGTGAGGTCTCCACCTTGGGCACAAAACTCAGTTTTCCAAATTGCAAAGTCCCGCATAAAATACCTCGGGATCACCATCGGTAAAACCCCTTCTTCCATTTACACTTTAAATTTCCCCCCTGCCAGCAAAAAGATAATTTCCCAGTTGGAAGCGTGGTCGGAACTACCTCTTTCTCTCCTCGGCAGATGCCATCTTTATAAAATGATGTCTTTCCCCAAACTCTTATATCCTCTCCAAACCATACCCCTTCTATTGAAGCACAAGGACGCCCAGCTGCTGTATCGCGCATTACAGGTTTTTCTTTGGAGAAAAAAACGCCCCCGTATCTCCCTTACTAAAATGTCCCTTCCAAAACGTCTTGGGGGGGTAAATCTCCCAGATGTAAGACTTTACAATATCGCTTGCCTCCTCCGTATTGGGATGGACTGGGTTTCAGGTCTTTCGAGGTATTCTAATTATCACATTGAATCGAGTATGGTGGCTCCCCTTTCGTTGGGAGCTCTTCTACATTGCTCACTGGCCTCTATCCCACCTGTCCTTAGATCTAATTGTCTGCTCAGAGAAACAATTGTGGCATGGCGGGAAACTTGCAAATTGTTGAAACTCTCTCCCACCATAACCAGGTTCCTACCTATTGCCGGTCATCCCCAGTTCCCGCATCCTCGGGAATATTCGGCCTACTCCCTCTGGCCGAGCAACGGTTTAAAATTTTTCTGCCATCTTTTTGACCCGGGAACGGGCAACCCCCTTCCCACGGACATTGTCACTAACACTTACCTCATCCCATCCAGTCATTTTCTACATTTACGCCAATCGATTGCTTTTGTCACCCGATTGTGTCAAGATAAATGGAAACGATTTTCTCACTCACTCCTCGACAACTTCCTGGACCTTCCAAAGTTGAGCATTTCGAACATTTACAGGCCTCTCCAGTCCTACAAACTCTCACAGCGGGACCCTCCACCACCTTCACCTTGGTCCAAAGACTTCCACTATGACCACCTCCAACTCCATATTCTTAAAGGATATCATACCACACGGAAATATATGGTCAATGAATTTTGGAGGGAACAGCAATTAAAAATCATACACAGGGCCTATACACCCTTTTCAACCTCAACAACTTCAAATGTCCCGTTCAAATGCTCATGGTGTCTGGCTAATAGGCCCACTTTAGCACACAGGTTGTGGTTCTGTCCAACTATTGCTAATTTCTGGAGTGAGATTGAGTCTTTTGCTTCCTCTCTCACAGGCTTACCTATCATCCATAACCCTTTAATGCTGCTCTTTGGACTTTTAGATGGTCAAGATTTGTCTCTTACTACTTCTCAATGCTCTCTGATGGTACAACATAGACCGTGGCTCTCTACATTCTTTATGTTGGCCAGAAGGGCCATCCTCAACAAGTGGATATTTACCTCCCCCCCCTACGATTGCTGAGGTACTCACGGAACGAAACAAACTTCTGGGAAGGGATCTATTGGACTCCTGCCACTCTCCACACCCCAACCCGCGGTTGATGGACAAATGGACTGCGTACGTGGAAAAATACCCTTCAACACAGGCCTCTCCACGGGGCCTGGTCCCTCGGTCTGCAAATACAGTGGGACGGTCCTCTCCACCTGGGCCCTCTGCTCTGGTCCACAGCCATTCCCCTGGCCCACTCTACATTGACTCCTCCAAGCGAACCTGAGACTTCCTCCCTCGAAAACCCTAGTACTTATATGTTACGGGACTAGTGCAACGCTCACTCCTTGATTACTGACCCTCCCGGGTGCACCGTTTATTCCACTACCTTGGCAACATAATGTAGTGCACTCTTCCTTGACCTCCATTGACAGCCTTCGTCTCTGGTGCTTAACCCCCCCATAGATGTACTGATGGTATATTTGTGCTTAGGCCCACTCTCGGGTCTTTTTTTTTTTTTAAGGTATTGCCTTGACCCATTGTTCAATAGGACCTGCACTTGACCACAGCTTTGCTCTTATTTGTTATATGTGTTGATGTTGACTTTTCATCATATTACAAATGACGTGCCCCCCCCTTCTTATACCCCCTCCCCTTTCCTCCCCTCTTCTCCCACATCATCTGACCTTTTCTCTTCCCCCCTTTACCACCACCCCCGCTAATACCTCCCATCCCTTTCCTTTCTTTCCTTCCTTCCCCTCCCCCACCTCTCCGCACCCCCTCCCCCCCTACAGGTCATACTTATGCTTTGTTTAGGTCGCTTTCACCTTATCTTCCTCCTAAATTTTTATTTTTTTTGACAGTATTGTATTGTATTATTTGGCTAATCTCCATGTTGGAAGCTACGTTATATTTTCACGTATGCCTGTATTGTCCTGAAAAACTTTAATAAAGTTTGATTTAAAAAAAAAAAAAAAGGAGAATTATAAAAAGAAAAAATGATTAGTTAAAGAGGAACTGCAGTCTGCTCACATAATTTGTAATAAAAACATATTTGCCATTCTGAAGATTCCCTCCTACCACTTTACATATTTCTTTATATATACTGTTATTCTGTACTTGCCAAATATGCTGCCGAAATCTCCCTCCACTAAGTCTGGCTGCAGCCATTGTAACTGTGTTTAGCTGAAGCTGCTGCAGGTTCACTTCCTGGATTTACACAGGCACACAGACAAACACACATATACGCATATATACACACAGACACAGAAACACACACACTCACACCACTGCTTGCCTGCTCATTTCTCCTCTCTGGATGAATACACATGGATCTCTGCAGTCTCCTGTTATCTTCGCCCTCATCCAGCCCCCTTCAGCTCTGCAACTCTTCTATGACTCATGCCTTCCTCCCTTGCTGACAAACTCTCACGAGAGTAAAGCCCCGTACACACGCTACGAATTTCCGCAGACCGATCGTCCGTCTTTTGTTGAGAGTACGGGTCCGTGATGTTGGAATGTGTTCTAGACTGCAAGAATTTTCTCGTCCGACAAAAGATGACATAGCTATGTCCAACGCTACAAAAGAGGAAGTGAGTTTGTGTCCGTGACCCTTCTGGGCATCTCGCACTGATTTCGGTAGCATTTGTTTGGTAAACGACATTTCGATATATTCCGAAACATTGTTCGAGGACCAATTATGATGACCGAAGATGCTACTCTTGCTGTTGTTGGGCTGGGAGTATTTGCTCTAAGCCAAATTCTTGGCAAGAAAAAGAAAAAGAGGAGCTCCTGGTCTAAAAATTGGTTGCTCAACCGTGACCAATTTTCCCACATGTCCTTGCTGTGGGATCATCAATCCTGATGACTTCAGGAATTATTTATTTTCCCACATGTCCTTGCTGCGAGCTACATCAATCCTGAGGACTTCAGGAATTATTTGAGGATGACGGATCCATGTTTTAACCGTCTTTTTGCCTTGGTGTCCCCCTATATTCGGAAGCAGGGTACATGTATGCGGGTTGCAATTACTCCTGAGCAAAGGCTAATTGCAACATTGAGATATCTTGCAACAGGGAGAAGCCTGCAGGATCTCAAGTTTACCACAGGTATCTCCCCCCAAGCTCTTGGATTCATCATCCCTGAGACCTGCTCTGCTATCATTAAAGTCTTGCAGAAGGACTATATCAAGGTATGTTTCTTGTTTTTCAATTACATTCTATGTGTTTGTCATGTCAACATAATTTAGTTTATTTTGTATGTAAATCAAATTACATATTTCATTATTTTGTAACTGCCCTCTGGCCTCATGCACAATGCTCTAATGCTCTTTTTTTTCTAAGCATTTTTACAATTAGCCAGTAACCACCCCAGCATCCTCTCCTATGTGTCCATCAATGCATAGCCTGTTAAGAGTATATTTTATCTGTGTCATTTTCTGACGTTCCCAGAATCCATTATCCCTTTTTATTGTGTATGTTTATTTTCTGCTGTAAAAACGTTCAGTGTGCACAAGGCCTTAATAATGTTTAAAAGTAGGGTTGAGCGGACACCTAGATGTCCGTGTTCGACGGGTTCGGCCGAACTTTAAAAAAAAGTCCGGGTCCGTGTCCCGGACTTTTACCGAACTTTTCCCGGACACCGAACCCCATTGAAGTCAATGGGGACCCGAACTTTAAGGCACTAAAATGGCTCTAAAACACCAAAGGAAAGGGCTAGAGTGCTGCAAATGGCAGCAAAACGTAATTAAGAGCATGGCAAGTGCTCTGCAAACAAATGTGGATAGGGAAATAACTTAAAACAACAAAAAAAAACAGAAAAATAAAACAATGTTCTTCTTCATCTCTGAAGGACGAGGCCCATATGGAGTAGGAGGGAGGTTGAGGTGGTGGTGGATGTGGCGGTGACATAGGCGTGCGCACAGGGTGTGCTGGGTGTGCCTGGGCACACCCTAATCACCTAGGGCACATAGCATTGCCAGTGAGGAGATGGGAAAGATCTCCCTGGGACCTGCTCTGCTCTATTTCTCCTTGCCTACAGGTACATGGCCCCGATACATTACTCTCCCTGCTGGCAAACACATGCATGTGTATTTCAACTTTGGGGTGCACACCTTAATGCAATAGGCTGCGCACACCTATGGGCGGTGTAGGTGGAAGCGGCGGTGGAGGAGGACCAGGGCCGGATTAACAGCATCATGGGCTTGGTGCTGAGGATTTTGAAGGGCCTTAAGGGCCGTGCCTTGCCATGCACCCAGAGGAGGAAGGGTGCAGCCATGCATGCCTAATTCAACATGGGATGCTGTCTCTGAAGCCCATAAACACATCCATGCATCGCCAACTGTCCCTCCTTGTCCGGCCTTCACGCTGTGTGGGGAGGTTCTGAGGGTGCTGCCTGGGGAAGCGAGCATAGAAGCCAGACTTCTGTGTTTACAAGTGACAGAAGAGCGGTAACAGTGAATATGGCCAACCCGGGGCCTATATAAAAGGTAGGGGCCTGGAGCTGCAGCTCCAATAGCCCCTACATTAATCTGGCCCTGAGGAGGAGGACGAGGTAGCCAACACTGCTTCTTTTCAAAAATTTTAAATGAGGGTACACCCCAAAAGAGTGAGAAAGAGCAAAAATGGAACAATGGGTGGGTAAGGTCGGTATCCATTGCTATTCTGCATAAGGTACGGAAAAGTCCCGTGGGATCCATGCCTGGTTCATTTTAATGAACGTGAGCTTGTCCACATTGTCTCTGGACAGGCGGCTGCGCTTGTCTGTTATAACGCCCCCAGCCGTGCTAAATACCCGTTCAGATAATACACTGGCTGCAGGGCACGCCAGCACCTCCAAGGCGTAAAGGGCAAGCTCAGGCCATGTGCCCAATTTGGAGACCCAGAAGTTGAAGGGGGCAGACCCGTCATTCACTACATGTAGGCGTGTGCACACATACTGCTCCACCATGTTGGTAAAATGCTGCCTCCTGCTAAGACGTTCCATCTGAGCTGCTGGTGCTGCTGTTTGTTGTGGCGTGCTGACAAAGCTTTTCCACATTTCGGCCATGCTAACCCTGCCTTCTGAGGTGCTGGCGGTGCCCTGGTTGCGTTGGCGACCTCCTCCTCCTCCTCCTCTGCCTTGTGCTTCCACTGTGGCCCCGCTGTCAGATGGGAATGCCAGCAGCATGGCGTCTACCAGCGTGCGCTTGTACTCGCGCATCTTGCGATCGCGCTCCAGTGAGTGAATTAAGGACGGTACGTTGTCCTTGTAACGGGGATCCAGCAGCGTGGCCACCCAGTAATCAGCACAAGTTAGAATGTGGGCAACTCGGCGGTCGTTGTGGAGACACTGCAGCATGTAATCGCTCATGTGTGCCAGGCTGCCCAGAGGCGACGAAAGGCTGTCCTCTGTGGGAGGTGTATCGTCCGTGTCCTCTGTATCCCCCCAGCCACGCACCAGTGATGGCCATGAGCTGGCCTGGGTGCCACCCTGCTGTGAACATGGTTCCATCTCCTCCTCCAGCTCCTCCTCCTCCTCATCCTCCTCATCCTCCAGAACTGTGCCCCTGCTGGACAATTGCGTCCCTGGCGTTTGCGTGTGCAGGAACCCACCCTCGGAGCCCCTTGCGAATGACTGCCCTGAAAGCCTTGGAAATGTTACCTCTTCATCCTCCTCCTCCTCCTCATCCTGTGCCACATCCTCTTCCATCATCGCCCGAATTGTTTTTTCAAGGAGGCATAGAAGTGGGATAGTTAAGCTGAGAACGGCGTCATTGCCACTGGCCATGTTGGTGGAGTACTCAAAACAGCGCAACAAGGCACACAGGTCTCGCATGGAGGCCCAGTTATTGGTGGTGAAGTGGTGCTGTTCCGCAGAGCGACTCACGCGTGCGTGCTGCAGCTGAAACTCCACTATGGCCTGCTGCTGCTCGCACAGTCTTTCCAGCATGTGCAAGGTGGAGTTCCACCTTGTGGGCACGTCACATATGAGGCGGTGAGCGGGAAGGCCGAAGTTACGCTGCAGCGCTGCCAGGCGAGCAGCAGCAGGGTGAGAACGCCGAAAGTGCGCACAAACGGCCCGCACTTTCTGCAGCAGCTCTGACATATCGGGGTAGTTTTTAAGGAACCTCTGCACCACCAAATTCAGCACATGCGCCAGGCAAGGGATGTGCGTCAAACCGGCTAGGCCCAGAGCTGCTATGAGATTTCGCCCGTTATCGCACACCACCAGGCCGGGCTTGAGGCTCGCTGGCAGCAACCACTCATTTGTCTGCTGTTCCATGCTCCTCCACAACTCCTGCGCGGTGTGTGGTTTGTCCCCCAAACAGGCAAGTTGTAAAACTGCCTGCTGTCGTTTACCCCTGGCCGTGCTGAAGTTGGTGGTGAAGGTGTTACGCTGTCCGGATGAGGAGGCGGTAGAGGATGAGGAAGCGGAGTAGGAGGAGTTAGGAACAGGAGGCAAACTGAAGCGCCCTGCAATCCTCGGTGGTGGAAGGACATGCGCCAAATTGCTATCCGCCTCAGGCCCATCCGCCACTGCATTTACCCAGTGTGCCGTTAGGGAGATATAACGCCCCTGACCGTGCTTACTGGTCCACGTATCCGTAGTTAGGTGGACCTTGGCACAGATGGCGTTGCGCAGTGCACACCTGATTTTTTCCCCCACTTGGTTGTGCAGGGAAGGGATGGCTTGCCTGGAAAAGTAGTGGCGGCTGGGCACGACGTACTGTGGGACAGCCACCGACATAAGGTTTTTAAAACTGTGCGTCTCCACCAGACGGAATGACAGCATTTCAAAGGCCAATAATTTTGAAATGCTGGCATTCAGGGCCAGGGATCGCGGGTGGGTAGGGGGGTACTTCCTCTTCCTCTCAAGTGTTTGGGAGATGGAAAGCTGAACGCTTCCACGGGACATTGTGGAGATGGTTGTTGGTGACCCAGGTGGTGGTGTTGCTGACAGATCGTCTGTTTGCGGGGTGGCAGGTGCCGGTATCACTACAGATGTGGCTGGAGCGGCCGAGACTGCAGCAGAAGAGGAAGCAGGATGAGCCAGAGACGTTTCTTGGTTTTGAAGGTGTGTACTCCACTGCAGCTCGTGCTTTGCACTTAGATGCCTGATCATGCAGGTTGTGCTCAGGTTGAGAAGGTTTATGCCTCGCTTCAAGCTCTGATTGCACAGGGTGCAAACCACTCGTGTCCTGTCATCAGCACATTTTCTAAAGAACTTCCACGCTAGAGAACTCCTTTGAGCTGACTTTGGTGCGCTCGTTCCCTTGCTGCGTTGGGCAGTAGCGGGCGTAGTGTCTAGGGCACGGCCGCTCCGCTTCTGCACCCTGCTCCCTCTTCTGCTGTGCTGGTGGCTCTGTGCGACCACCGCCTCTTCCTCCAAACTACTCAGGTCACCTGCATGACGTTCATTCCATGTGGGGTCGAGGACCTCATCGTCCTCCACATCATCTTCCACCCAGTCTTCACCCCTGCCCTCCTTGTCGGTCTCCACAATGCTGAACGCCGCAGCAGTTGGCACCTGCGTTTCGTCATCATCGGAGACGTGCTGCGATGATCCTTGCATGTACTCATCTTGAGAAATAAGTGGTTGGGCATCGCTGCACTCAATCTCTTCCACTTCTGGGGCAGGGCTAGGTGGATGGCCCTGGGAAACCCTGCTGACAGAGTCCTCAAAAAGAATAAGAGACTGCTGTATGGCTTGGGGCTCAGACTGCTGGCCTGATTTGCAAGGGGGTGAGGTGAAAGACGGTTGGACATTGGCTGCAGGTGCCAACTCTGACCTTTCTGCAGTAGACTGGGTGGGAGACAATGTGAAGGAACTGGAGGCACTGTCAGCAGCAAACCAATCTACTATCGCCTCAACTTGTTCTGGCCTCATCACTTCTAGGGGCGTTTGATGCCCTACCAAATACTGATGCAGGTTCTGTCGCCTACTCACACTTGAGGAAGGTGTTTCACTTGTGCGTGTAGCTGGCACAGATCGACCACGTCCTCTCCTTGCAACAGGAGCTCTACCAGCAGCACCACGACCCAGGCCACGGCCCTTATTTGACGGTCTCCTCATATTTCTGTAATTTAAGATCTTGCCCTAGAAAGGTTTTTATTGAATAGCGGAATAGGAAATATGATCCAAAAAAGTGTATGTATCTCGCACGTACAAAACCACACTAGGCCCCAATTACTATTGTTTCTACCCCTAAAAGGATGGATGAGGAGTAGGAGGAGTATGGAACAGACAGCACCCTCAAATCTTCAGAAGTATGAGATGAACCCCAAAAACTTGGAAAGGTGGATCTCACACGTACCGACACAGACTATCCCGCAATTCAATTGATCCTCAAAGGTTTTTATTGAATAGCGGAATAGGAAATATGATCAAAAAAAGTGTATGTATCTCGCACGTACACAACCACACTAGGCCCCAATTACTATTGTTTGTACCCCTAAAAGGATGGATGAGGAGTAGGAGGAGGAGTATGGAACAGGCAGCACCCTCAAATCTTCAGAAGTATGAGATGAACCCCAAAAACTTGGAAAGGTGGATCTCACACGTACCGACACAGACTATCCCGCAATTCAATTGATCCTCAAAGGTTTTTATTGAATAGCGGAATAGGAAATATGATCAAAAAAAGTGTATGTATCTCGCACGTACACAACCACACTAGGCCCCAATTACTATTGTTTGTACCCCTAAAAGGATGGATGAGGAGTAGGGGGGGTATGGAACAGGCAGCACCCTCAAATCTTCAGAAGTATGAGATGAACCCCAAAAACTTGGAAAGGTGGATCTCTCTCACACGTACCAACACAGACTATCCCCCAATTTAACTGATCCCCAAAGGTTTTTGATTAAATAGCGGAATAGAAAATATGATCCAAAAAAAGTGTATGTATATCACACGTACACAACCACACTAGGCCCCAATTACTATTGTTTGTACCCCTAAAAGGCTAGATGAGGAGTAGGGGGGGTATGGAACAGGCAGCACCCTCAAATCTTCAGAAGTATGAGATGAACCCCAAAAACTTGGAAAGGTGGATCTCTCTCACACGTACCAACACAGACTATCCCCCAATTTAACTGATCCCCAAAGGTTTTTGATTAAATAGCGGAATAGAAAATATGATCCAAAAAAAGTGTATGTATATCACACGTACACAACCACACTAGGCCCCAATTACTATTGTTTGTACCCCTAAAAGGCTAGATGAGGAGTAGGGGGGTATGGAACAGGCAGCACCCTCAAACCTTCAGAAGTATGAGATGAACCCCAACAACTTGGAAAGGTGGATCTCTCTCACACGTACCAACACAGACTATCCCCCAATTTAACTGATCCCCAAAGGTTTTTGATTAAATAGCGGAATAGAAAATATGATCCAAAAAAAGTGTATGTATATCACACGTACACAACCACACTAGGCCCCAATTACTATTGTTTGTACCCCTAAAAGGCTAGATGAGGAGTAGGGGGAGTATGGAACAGGCAGCACCCTCAAACCTTCAGAAGTATGAGATGAACCCCAACAACTTGGAAAGGTGGATCTCTCTCACACGTACCAACACAGACTATCCCCCAATTTAACTGATCCCCAAAGGTTTTTGATTAAATAGCGGAATAGAAAATATGATCCAAAAAAAGTGTATGTATATCACACGTACACAACCACACTAGGCCCCAATTACTATTGTTTGTACCCCTAAAAGGCTAGATGAGGAGTAGGGGGGGTATGGAACAGGCAGCACCCTCAAACCTTCAGAAGTATGAGATGAACCCCAACAACTTGGAAAGGTGGATCTCTCTCACACGTACCAACACAGACTATCCCCCAATTTAACTGATCCCCAAAGGTTTTTGATTAAATAGCGGAATAGAAAATATGATCCAAAAAAAGTGTATGTATATCACACGTACACAACCACACTGGGCCCCAATTACTATTGTTTGTACCCCTAAAAGGCTAGATGAGGAGTAGGGGGAGTATGGAACAGGCAGCACCCTCAAACCTTCAGAAGTATGAGATGAACCCCAACAACTTGGAAAGGTGGATCTCTCTCACACGTACCAACACAGACTATCCCCCAATTTAACTGATCCCCAAAGGTTTTTGATTAAATAGCGGAATAGAAAATATGATCCAAAAAAAGTGTATGTATATCACACGTACACAACCACACTAGGCCCCAATTACTATTGTTTGTACCCCTAAAAGGCTAGATGAGGAGTAGGGGGGGTATGGAACAGGCAGCACCCTCAAACCTTCAGAAGTATGAGATGAACCCCAACAACTTGGAAAGGTGGATCTCTCTCACACGTACCAACACAGACTATCCCCCAATTTAACTGATCCCCAAAGGTTTTTGATTAAATAGCGGAATAGAAAATATGATCCAAAAAAAGTGTATGTATATCACACGTACACAACCACACTAGGCCCCAATTACTATTGTTTGTACCCCTAAAAGGCTAGGAGTAGGGGGAGTATGGAACAGGCAGCACCCTCAAACCTTCAGAAGTATGAGATGAACCCCAACAACTTGGAAAGGTGGATCTCTCTCACACGTACCAACACAGACTATCCCCCAATTTAACTGATCCCCAAAGGTTTTTGATTAAATAGCGGAATAGAAAATATGATCCAAAAAAAGTGTATGTATATCACACGTACACAACCACACTAGGCCCCAATTACTATTGTTTGTACCCCTAAAAGGCTAGATGAGGAGTAGGGGGAGTATGGAACAGGCAGCACCCTCAAACCTTCAGAAGTATGAGATGAACCCCAACAACTTGGAAAGGTGGATCTCTCTCACACGTACCAACACAGACTATCCCCCAATTTAACTGATCCCCAAAGGTTTTTGATTAAATAGCGGAATAGAAAATATGATCCAAAAAAAGTGTATGTATATCACACGTACACAACCACACTAGGCCCCAATTACTATTGTTTGTACCCCTAAAAGGCTAGATGAGGAGTAGGGGGGGTATGGAACAGGCAGCACCCTCAAACCTTCAGAAGTATGAGATGAACCCCAACAACTTGGAAAGGTGGATCTCTCTCACACGTACCAACACAGACTATCCCCCAATTTAACTGATCCCCAAAGGTTTTTGATTAAATAGCGGAATAGAAAATATGATCCAAAAAAAGTGTATGTATATCACACGTACACAACCACACTGGGCCCCAATTACTATTGTTTGTACCCCTAAAAGGCTAGATGAGGAGTAGGGGGAGTATGGAACAGGCAGCACCCTCAAACCTTCAGAAGTATGAGATGAACCCCAACAACTTGGAAAGGTGGATCTCTCTCACACGTACCAACACAGACTATCCCCCAATTTAACTGATCCCCAAAGGTTTTTGATTAAATAGCGGAATAGAAAATATGATCCAAAAAAAGTGTATGTATATCACACGTACACAACCACACTGGGCCCCAATTACTATTGTTTGTACCCCTAAAAGGCTAGATGAGGAGTAGGGGGAGTATGGAACAGGCAGCACCCTCAAACCTTCAGAAGTATGAGATGAACCCCAACAACTTGGAAAGGTGGATCTCTCTCACACGTACCAACACAGACTATCCCCCAATTTAACTGATCCCCAAAGGTTTTTGATTAAATAGCGGAATAGAAAATATGATCCAAAAAAAGTGTATGTATATCACACGTACACAACCACACTAGGCCCCAATTACTATTGTTTGTACCCCTAAAAGGCTAGGAGTAGGGGGGGTATGGAACAGGCAGCACCCTCAAACCTTCAGAAGTATGAGATGAACCCCAACAACTTGGAAAGGTGGATCTCTCTCACACGTACCAACACAGACTATCCCCCAATTTAACTGATCCCCAAAGGTTTTTGATTAAATAGCGGAATAGAAAATATGATCCAAAAAAAGTGTATGTATATCACACGTACACAACCACACTGGGCCCCAATTACTATTGTTTGTACCCCTAAAAGGCTAGATGAGGAGTAGGGGGAGTATGGAACAGGCAGCACCCTCAAACCTTCAGAAGTATGAGATGAACCCCAACAACTTGGAAAGGTGGATCTCTCTCACACGTACCAACACAGACTATCCCCCAATTTAACTGATCCCCAAAGGTTTTTGATTAAATAGCGGAATAGAAAATATGATCCAAAAAAAGTGTATGTATATCACACGTACACAACCACACTAGGCCCCAATTACTATTGTTTGTACCCCTAAAAGGCTAGATGAGGAGTAGGGGGAGTATGGAACAGGCAGCACCCTCAAACCTTCAGAAGTATGAGATGAACCCCAACAACTTGGAAAGGTGGATCTCTCTCACACGTACCAACACAGACTATCCCCCAATTTAACTGATCCCCAAAGGTTTTTGATTAAATAGCGGAATAGAAAATATGATCCAAAAAAAGTGTATGTATATCACACGTACACAACCACACTAGGCCCCAATTACTATTGTTTGTACCCCTAAAAGGCTAGATGAGGAGTAGGGGGGGTATGGAACAGGCAGCACCCTCAAACCTTCAGAAGTATGAGATGAACCCCAACAACTTGGAAAGGTGGATCTCTCTCACACGTACCAACACAGACTATCCCCCAATTTAACTGATCCCCAAAGGTTTTTGATTAAATAGCGGAATAGAAAATATGATCCAAAAAAAGTGTATGTATATCACACGTACACAACCACACTGGGCCCCAATTACTATTGTTTGTACCCCTAAAAGGCTAGATGAGGAGTAGGGGGAGTATGGAACAGGCAGCACCCTCAAACCTTCAGAAGTATGAGATGAACCCCAACAACTTGGAAAGGTGGATCTCTCTCACACGTACCAACACAGACTATCCCCCAATTTAACTGATCCCCAAAGGTTTTTGATTAAATAGCGGAATAGAAAATATGATCCAAAAAAAGTGTATGTATATCACACGTACACAACCACACTAGGCCCCAATTACTATTGTTTGTACCCCTAAAAGGCTAGGAGTAGGGGGGGTATGGAACAGGCAGCACCCTCAAACCTTCAGAAGTATGAGATGAACCCCAACAACTTGGAAAGGTGGATCTCTCTCACACGTACCAACACAGACTATCCCCCAATTTAACTGATCCCCAAAGGTTTTTGATTAAATAGCGGAATAGAAAATATGATCCAAAAAAAGTGTATGTATATCACACGTACACAACCACACTAGGCCCCAATTACTATTGTTTGTACCCCTAAAAGGCTAGATGAGGAGTAGGGGGGGTATGGAACAGGCAGCACCCTCAAATCTTCAGAAGTATGAGATGAACCCCAACAACTTGGAAAGGTGGATCTCTCTCACACGTACCAACACAGACTATCCCCCAATTTAACTGATCCCCAAAGGTTTTTGATTAAATAGCGGAATAGAAAATATGATCCAAAAAAAGTGTATGTATATCACACGTACACAACCACACTAGGCCCCAATTACTATTGTTTGTACCCCTAAAAGGCTAGGAGTAGGGGGGGTATGGAACAGGCAGCACCCTCAAACCTTCAGAAGTATGAGATGAACCCCAACAACTTGGAAAGGTGGATCTCTCTCACACGTACCAACACAGACTATCCCCCAATTTAACTGATCCCCAAAGGTTTTTGATTAAATAGCGGAATAGAAAATATGATCCAAAAAAAGTGTATGTATATCACACGTACACAACCACACTAGGCCCCAATTACTATTGTTTGTACCCCTAAAAGGCTAGGAGTAGGGGGAGTATGGAACAGGCAGCACCCTCAAACCTTCAGAAGTATGAGATGAACCCCAACAACTTGGAAAGGTGGATCTCTCTCACACGTACCAACACAGACTATCCCCCAATTTAACTGATCCCCAAAGGTTTTTGATTAAATAGCGGAATAGAAAATATGATCCAAAAAAAGTGTATGTATATCACACGTACACAACCACACTAGGCCCCAATTACTATTGTTTGTACCCCTAAAAGGCTAGATGAGGAGTAGGGGGAGTATGGAACAGGCAGCACCCTCAAACCTTCAGAAGTATGAGATGAACCCCAACAACTTGGAAAGGTGGATCTCTCTCACACGTACCAACACAGACTATCCCCCAATTTAACTGATCCCCAAAGGTTTTTGATTAAATAGCGGAATAGAAAATATGATCCAAAAAAAGTGTATGTATATCACACGTACACAACCACACTAGGCCCCAATTACTATTGTTTGTACCCCTAAAAGGCTAGATGAGGAGTAGGGGGGGTATGGAACAGGCAGCACCCTCAAACCTTCAGAAGTATGAGATGAACCCCAACAACTTGGAAAGGTGGATCTCTCTCACACGTACCAACACAGACTATCCCCCAATTTAACTGATCCCCAAAGGTTTTTGATTAAATAGCGGAATAGAAAATATGATCCAAAAAAAGTGTATGTATATCACACGTACACAACCACACTGGGCCCCAATTACTATTGTTTGTACCCCTAAAAGGCTAGATGAGGAGTAGGGGGAGTATGGAACAGGCAGCACCCTCAAACCTTCAGAAGTATGAGATGAACCCCAACAACATGGAAAGGTGGATCTCTCTCACACGTACCAACACAGACTATCCCCCAATTTAACTGATCCCCAAAGGTTTTTGATTAAATAGCGGAATAGAAAATATGATCCAAAAAAAGTGTATGTATATCACACGTACACAACCACACTGGGCCCCAATTACTATTGTTTGTACCCCTAAAAGGCTAGATGAGGAGTAGGGGGAGTATGGAACAGGCAGCACCCTCAAACCTTCAGAAGTATGAGATGAACCCCAACAACTTGGAAAGGTGGATCTCTCTCACACGTACCAACACAGACTATCCCCCAATTTAACTGATCCCCAAAGGTTTTTGATTAAATAGCGGAATAGAAAATATGATCCAAAAAAAGTGTATGTATATCACACGTACACAACCACACTAGGCCCCAATTACTATTGTTTGTACCCCTAAAAGGCTAGGAGTAGGGGGGGTATGGAACAGGCAGCACCCTCAAACCTTCAGAAGTATGAGATGAACCCCAACAACTTGGAAAGGTGGATCTCTCTCACACGTACCAACACAGACTATCCCCCAATTTAACTGATCCCCAAAGGTTTTTGATTAAATAGCGGAATAGAAAATATGATCCAAAAAAAGTGTATGTATATCACACGTACACAACCACACTGGGCCCCAATTACTATTGTTTGTACCCCTAAAAGGCTAGATGAGGAGTAGGGGGAGTATGGAACAGGCAGCACCCTCAAACCTTCAGAAGTATGAGATGAACCCCAACAACTTGGAAAGGTGGATCTCTCTCACACGTACCAACACAGACTATCCCCCAATTTAACTGATCCCCAAAGGTTTTTGATTAAATAGCGGAATAGAAAATATGATCCAAAAAAAGTGTATGTATATCACACGTACACAACCACACTAGGCCCCAATTACTATTGTTTGTACCCCTAAAAGGCTAGATGAGGAGTAGGGGGAGTATGGAACAGGCAGCACCCTCAAACCTTCAGAAGTATGAGATGAACCCCAACAACTTGGAAAGGTGGATCTCTCTCACACGTACCAACACAGACTATCCCCCAATTTAACTGATCCCCAAAGGTTTTTGATTAAATAGCGGAATAGAAAATATGATCCAAAAAAAGTGTATGTATATCACACGTACACAACCACACTAGGCCCCAATTACTATTGTTTGTACCCCTAAAAGGCTAGATGAGGAGTAGGGGGAGTATGGAACAGGCAGCACCCTCAAATCTTCAGAAGTATGAGATTGTGTTCACTGTACCCCACAAAGATTGAGTTCACTGCACCCCACAATGATTGTGTTCACTGCACCCCACAAAGATTGTGTTCACTGCACCTCACAAAGATTGTGTTCACTGTACCCCCCAAAGATTGTGTTCACTGCACCCCACAAAGATTCTGTTCACTGTACCCCACAAAGATTGTGTTCACTGCACCCTAAAAGGATGTTGTTCACTGCACCCCACAAAGATTGTGTTCACTGCACCCTAAAAGGATGTTGTTCACTGCACCCCAAAAAGATTGTGTTCACTGTACCCCCCCAAAGATTGTGTTCACTGCACCCCACAAAGATTGTGTTCACTGCACCCCAAAAAGATTGTGTTCACTGTACCCCCCAAAGATTGTGTTCACTGCACCCCAAAAAGATTGTGTTCACTGTACCCCCCAAAGATTGTGTTCACTGCACCCCACAAAGATTCTGTTCACTGTACCCCACAAAGATTGTGTTCACTGCACCCCAAAAAGATTGTGTTCACTGTACCCCCCCAAAGATTGTGTTCACTGCACCCCACAAAGATTCTGTTCACTGCACCCCACAAAGGATTTTGTTCACTGCACCCCAAAAAGATTGTGTTCACTGCACCCCAAAAAGGATTTTGATCACTGCACCCCAAAAAGGATGTTGTTCACTGCACCCCAAAAATGATTTTGTTCACTCCACCCCAAAAAGATTGTGTTCACTGCACCCCACAAAGATTGTGTTCACTGCACCCCAAAAAGATTGTGTTCACTGTACCCCCCAAAGATTGTGTTCACTGCACCCCACAAAGATTCTGTTCACTGTACCCCACAAAGATTGTGTTCACTGCACCCCAAAAAGATTGTGTTCACTGCACCCCAAAAAGGATGTTGTTCACTGCACCCCAAAAAGGATGTTGTTCACTCCACCCCAAAAAGATTGTGTTCACTGCACCCCACAAAGATTGTGTTCACTGCACCCCAAAAATGATTTTGTTCACTGCACCCCAAAAAGGATTTTGTTCACTGCACCCCAAAAAGGATGTTGTTCACTCCACCCCAAAAAGATTGTGTTCACTGCACCCCAAAAAGATTGTGTTCACTGCACCCCACAAAGGATTTTGTTCACTGCACCCCAAAAAGATTGTGTTCACTGCACCCCAAAAAGGATGTTGTTCACTGCACCCCAAAAAGGATTTTGTTCACTGCACCCCAAAAAGATTGTGTTCACTGCACCCCACAAAGGATTTTGTTCACTGCACCCCACAAAGATTGTGTTCACTGCACACCAAAAAGGATTGTGTTCACTGCACCCCAAAAAGATTTTGTTCACTGCACCCCAAAAAGATTGTGTTCACTGCAGCCCAAAAAGATTGTGTTCACTGCAGCCCAAAAAGATTGTGTTCACTGCAGCCCAAAAAGATTGTGTTCACTGCAGCTCACACACAGAAAAATGGATGTGGATCACTGACACCTGCCTATCTCCAATCCCACACCACACAGCAATATCGATTGTAGTTTGTAGAACACAGTTTCCCTAAAATTCAGCAGACTCTGTCCCTAACAGGATTGAGAAGAGATCGTAGATCAGGATTGAGTGCAGATTCACCCCACCCCCCACACAGCAATATCGATTGTAGTTTGTAGAAGACACTGACCCTATAATTCAGCAGACTCTATCCCTAAAATGCCTACAACTCGCCCTGCCTAAACACTCCGACCTGTCCCTCAATTCTATCCGGACACAAATGGTTTTTTCCTGCCTATCTTTCCCTAATCAGCAGCCAGCACGTTGATGTGTGCTCTGTCCCTGATATAAGCAGCATAATGACGCCGCTGCGGCTGCCTCGAACTTATAAAGACTTGGTCACATGCTTCAGACGGCCAATCACAGCTACTAAGACATTTGCAGGCATGGCTGGGATGGCTTAAGGCACACCAGTTAAACGATTGTTGATTGGCTGTTGAAAGCCCGCCATGAAAAGAGCGCCAAAGCATGCAAAACCCGGAAATAAAACGACCGAACACGGATTTTTACCCGAACATACAGTAAAGTGTCCGTGTCCGTGTTCGGGTACAAAAAATCCAATTATTCGGTACGAACACGAATAATACAGTCCGTGTTCGCTCAACACTATTTAAAAGCATAGTTCTACCCACCCACCTATGCTAAATATAAAAGTCAGCATATAAAAATACTGTAGCTGGTGAATTACAATATTATGACATTAGGAGGCGAGTATTAAATGTATGTAGATGTTATACCCAAAAA
This sequence comes from Pelophylax lessonae, assembly GCF_965119305.1. NCBI lineage: Eukaryota > Metazoa > Chordata > Amphibia > Anura > Ranidae > Pelophylax > Pelophylax lessonae. Next base: position 420,765,687 of record NC_138771.1, read on the forward strand.
TGCTAAGGATTCCCTTCATTTTGTTCTTATGTTAAAGTTGCATAAGCATTTATGTGCCAAATGTGTGTGTAATAATGTGATGTGCACAAGCACTAATTTTTATAACATATTTTTCCTACAGTTTATGACCAACCCAGAGCAGTGGCAGGAAGTTTCTGGCCAATTCCAGGAGCAGTGGGATTTTCCAAATTGTGGGGGTGCTATAGATGGCAAGCACGTCCGCATCGTCCCACCACCTAACTCTGGCTCATATTATTTTAATTACAAAGGTTTTTTTAGCATTGTAATGCTTGCTATTGTAAATGCTAATTATGAGTTTCTTTTTTAGGACATTGGGAAGAATGGCCGAAACTTTGCTCTTGGGGAACATCTTCTGAAGCCATTCCCTCTGCGAAACCTCACCCCCGAGAACAGAATTTACAATTATCGGCTATCCTGTGCCAGAAGAGTGGAGGATGCCTTTGGGATTATGTCCAATAGGTTTAGACTTTTTCTCAGCTCAATCAATCTGTACAAAATCAATAATGTTGTCCTCTGCTGCTGCATTCTGCATAATTTTTTGCGCAGGCATGCAGAGAGATATGTTACCTCTCTGCCAATTGAGAGTGACCCTGCCATGCCAGGGCCTAGTGTAGAGGCTGAAGGACGTGGGGCTGTAGATCCAATGACGCCCATGGAAGTAGCCCGTTCTGGCTTGGCCTTCAGAAGTGCCCGTGATGTGCGGCAAAAATATGTAGACTATTTTGTTGGTAGAGGGGCCATTTCTTGGCAGAAATTCCTGCCCGATACAGTATAATTTGTCAATATATTTTATTATTTGTGAAATAAAAAAAGTTTGCATTTATTCAGGAGTGCGTATTGGAATTTTTTTGGTACATCCCAAAATCAACATGTTTTTTGTTCAGCATGTGTTATATATGTGTCACTTTTTGGGGGTAATACATTGATCAGTGTGTTAATCTACTGTTGTCTCTCCCCTGCTGTTAAAAATATATTTTTTAACATGTGTGTTTGGTTTACCACTTGCTCCAATAGAGAAATTAGACCTTAACTGATCCACGAGGTCACTATATCTTATTTATTTTTAACCACCACATGTTTCAGTAAAGATAATCTAAATTGTAGAAGATACGTGAGCATTTGGGTACATATGTCAAGTATCTTGATTCATATTTTTAACATGCAATTTAATATGCAAAATATGAAATCGCCAAGCTCAGGGGCGTTGCTAGGTGGCCAAAAATTCAGCCCCCCAGGTAAATTAGATAACCCCTCTCACCTTGTAAAGTAGGTCCCGCCCAAGGTCCACCCAATGTCTCCTTACATTGGTGGTCATTGGGCAGAAGTCCCCCATACATAATTAGTTTTTTTTATAAACCATTAGGGTATTACCAACTTAGCTACACCTGTTATGTTGTGTTAATTTATGACATCCTTCTCACTGACCACCAATGTAAGGAGATGTCAGTCTTATGTGAAAATCGCTCAGTGTAGAGATATAAGTGTTATATATAGGTAATATAAAGGGAAATGAACAAACAAATGATTCACTATATATTACACTGATCTCAGTACACTGATTGCTAGTACCTATAACACTGACATCTTGAATCCTATGAGTGCTAGTCCTTAAATATAACCTTGATATGTGTAGACTGAGTGCCACTCAGTCTACAGATATCATTGTGCACTCAGTGTACTAGTGAATATCACTTGTTAGATGGGCACTGGGCAAGTAGGAACACTAATTCTGCCAGGCTGGTAATTATACACACAAACAAAACTGCTTTAATTACCTTAAACTATGCAACTGTGTGCAATGCATGCTCATGTGGGGTCCAAGAGGTTAAAGCAGGTAGGTATGTGGTGATAAACGTCTCCTCACAACCTCCTTTAACCCCTTGGTTGCTGTACTGCACAAGGTTGCAGAGCGCCTGCTCTTCTCTTTAATTGGGCACACTTGGCAGATGCTATACCTGTTAAGTGTGACAGGGTGAATAATTCCTGCTGAGGCATGTGTATACCCTTGGCCACTGCAGTTAAAGCGGGTGTGTTTTCTGGTGTGAAGAGGATATGTATTTGGGTGTGCTTTGGGAGAGGTGATGATCCCCTTCCCCAGACTAGCAAAAGTCCTATCTCCTCCCCAAACACCCCACAATCCATATCCTCTAGCCCCCCCCCCCCTTCCCGATGCCACTGGGCAATCAGCAATTTTCATGAGTGCATAACATGTACAAAGAGCAAGTTTGAGAACTTAAATTAGGCAACTTTTGAAGATGGCAGATATTAGGCAAAGAAATATTAGAACACACATTGTTGAATGAAAACATTTTTTTTAATTAAAACACATTCACAGGGTAAGGGTTAGGGTTAGGGTCAGGGTAAGGTTAAGGGTTAGGGTAAGGGTTAGGGTGTTGTAAAGTGCTTGGGTGTTGCAGACCCTCTTGGGTGAGAACATCTAGCTTCCTTATAATTTGTGGTAACTTTGTTCAGTAGACATGTTACAAAATTTTTTTAAAAAACTGTTTTTCAACTCTTCTTATTTTGGACTAAACAAAAATAGTCATATGCAGAGGAGCCCTGTATAAAAATTTTGAAAACATTTGGACACCTCTTGCACCTCAACAATTAGTGGCCAAAAAATAGCCGATAAAATTTGTTTATAAAATTGGGAAAAAACAAAATTGTCAGGGTCCGGACTAGCGGCAGGTGACTGCACTGGAGGTGGATCCTCTGTGTCAGTGAGGGATTGGCGTGGACCGTACCAGGGGACCGGTTCTAAGTTACTACCGGTTTTCACTAGAGCCCGCCGCAAGGCGGGATGGACTTGCTGCGGCGGTAGCAACCAGGTCGTATCCTCCGGTAACGGCTCAACCTCAAAGACAGCTGATTCAGGCGCGGTACAGAAGGACAAGGCAAAGGCAAGGTCAGACGGAGCAAAAGGTCAAGGCAGGCGGCAAGGTTCGTAGTCAGGGGCAACAGCAGAAGGTCAGATACACAGGCAGGGAAAGATACACCAAAAGCTTTCTCAAGGCACAAAAGGCAACAAGATCCAGCAAGGACAGGAAGGGGAAGTGGGTTTTTATATGTTTTGGCTGATTTGGGCCAGGCACCAATTAGTGGTGCACTGGCCCTTTAAATTTCAGAGCACCGGCGCGCGCGCCCTAGGGAGCGGGACCGCGCGCGCCGGGAGGAAGACAGAGCGAGGGCCGAGCGGGAGGTGAGTGTGCGGCGCGGACGGGAACGTCCCGCCGCACGGGGAGACAGTAAAGAAGATGCGAGGGAGCAGTGCTCACGGTCGGGGAAGGTGACCGGAGCGCCGCTACCCGCAGCACGCCTCGAGTGCTCCGGGGACGCTGCAGGACCCGGAGCGCTCGGCGTGACAGTACCCCCCCTTTGGTCTCCCCCTCTTTTTGGAACCCAGGAATCTGTGGATGAGCTCTTTATCGAAGATATTGGACTCAGGCTCCCATGACCTCTCCTCTGGACCACAATTCTCCCAGTCAACAAGAAAATTTTTTTTACCTCTGACGACTTTGGAGGCGAGGATTTCTTTCACTGAGAAGACGTCAGAGGACCCAGAAACAGGAGCAGGAACGGTGACCTTGGGGGAAAACCGGTTGAGAATGAGGGGTTTGAGAAGGGATACATGAAAGGAGTTAGGAATACGGAGAGAGGGAGGAAGATGGAGTTTGTAAGAGACATCATTAATCTGGCTTTTGATTTTAAAAGGCCCGAGATAACGCGGACCCAGTTTGTAGCTGGGTATCCGAAACCGGATGTATTTGGCAGAGAGCCACACTCTGTCCCCAGGGGCAAAGACAGGAGGAATTCTTCTTTTCCTATCTGTATGTCTCTTCATGCGAGAAGAAGCCAAGGTGAGCGACTTTTGGGTCTCTTTCCATATGCAGGAGAAGTCCAGGGTCAAGTCATCAACGGCAGGAACTCCAGAAGAAGTGGGAATGGGGAGGGGGGGCAGCGGGTGACGGCCGTACACCACAAAAAACTGAGATTTGGTGGATGACTCAGAGTCTCTAAAGTTGTAAGAAAATTCGGCCCAGGGCAACAGGTCGACCCAATCATCCTGCCGGGAGGAGACGAAATGTTGCAGATAGTCACCAAGGATCTGGTTAACCCTCTCCACTTGTCCATTGGACTGAGGGTGGTAGGCAGAAGAAAAGTTCAATTTGATCTTTAATTGGGTGCAGAGAGCTCTCCAAAACTTTGAGATAAACTGAACGCCTCTATCGGAGACGATATGTGTTGGGAGACCATGGAGACGAAAAATGTGCAAAAAGAATTGCTTCGCCAGCTGTGGCGCAGAAGGGAGACCAGGAAGTGGGACAAAATGTGCCATTTTTGAAAACCTGTCAACCACCACCCATATGACTGTATTGCCATGGGATACGGGAAGATCCGTGACGAAGTCCATTGCTATGTGGGACCAAGGCTGTTCAGGGACTGGCAGAGGGAGGAGAAGACCTGCAGGCTTCTGGCGGGGAGTTTTATCACGTGCGCAGACAGTGCAGGCCTGAACAGACTCCGTTACGTCTTTCTCGAAGGAGGGCCACCAATAGTGTCGGGCAATTAGCTGAGTAGTTTTTTTAATTCCAGCGTGACCCGCCAAGTGAGAGGAGTGACCCCATTTGAGAGTCCGTAGGCGAAGACGTGGAGGAACAAATGTTTTCACTGGAGGGACTGATACCAGCGAAGCAGGGGCAGTTGAAATCAGACACTCAGGAGGAATGATGTGTTGCGGAACGGTTTCGTCTTCAGAGGCATCGGTGGAGCGTGATAGGGCATCCGCCCTAATGTTCTTATCAGCAGGACGAAAATGGATCTGGAAAGTGAATCGGGCAAAGAACAATGACCACCTGGCCTGGCGCGGATTAAGGCGCTGGGCAGACTGAAGGTACGAGAGGTTTTTGTGGTCAGTGTAGATGGTGATAGGATGAAGGGATCCTTCCAGGAGATGTCTCAATTCCTCTAGTGCCAACTTAAAGGCTAGTAATTCACGGTCTCCAATGGCATAGTTCTTTTCTGGAGGGGAAAAAGTTTTAGAGAAGAAGCCGCAGGTGACATTTCTTCCTTTAGCGGACTTTTGAAGAAGAACCGCTCCGGCTCCCACAGAGGAGGCATCTACTTCCAGGAAGAATGGTTTCAGCGGATCGGGCCTAGACAAGACTGGAGCGGAGGCGAAGGCGGTCTTAAGGCAAGTAAAGGTTTCTTCCGCTTGGGGAGGCCAGGATCTCGGATTCGCTCCCTTCTTGGTTAGTGCCACAATAGGCGCCACCATAGTGGAGAAGTGGGGAATGAACTGGCGGTAGTAATTGGCGAATCCGAGGAAGCGCTGGATAGAGCGAAGTCCCGAGGGGCGTGGCCAATTCAAGACTGCGGAGAGCTTGTCCGGGTCCATTTGAAGACCTTGTCCAGAAACTAGGTATCCCAGAAACGGAAGGCAGCTACGTTCAAAGAGGCATTTTTCAATTTTGGCGTAAAGATGGTTAACACGGAGACGCTGGAGCACTTGACAAACATGGAGACGGTGTTCTTCCAGAGTGGAGGAGAAGATTAGTATGTCGTCAAGATAGACCACTACGCAGGTATACAACAAGTCCCGGAAGATCTCATTGACAAAGTCTTGGAAGACTGCAGGAGCATTGCACAGGCCAAAGGGCATGACAAGATACTCGAAGTGGCCATCTCTGGTATTGAAAGCGGTTTTCCACTCATCTCCTTCACGGATCCTAATGAGGTTGTAAGCGCCCCTGAGGTCAAGCTTAGTGAAGACCTTTGCTCCGCGCAAACGGTCAAAGAGCTCCGAGATGAGAGGCAGCGGGTAGCGATTCTTTACCGTGATTTTGTTGAGACCGCGATAATCAATACAAGGGCGTAGTGACCCATCTTTTTTGGCAACAAAAAAGAATCCTGCTCCGGCAGGAGAGGAAGACTTCCTGATGAAACCTTTCTTGAGATTCTCCTGAATGTACTCCGACATGGCCTTGGTTTCAGGAGCGGAGAGAGGATAAATCCTGCCACGAGGTGGTGTGGTACCAGGAAGTAAGTCAATGGGGCAGTCGAAGGGTCTATGTGGTGGTAAGACCTCTGCCTGTTTCTTGCAAAAGACGTCAGCAAAGTCTTGATAGGCTTTAGGAAGGCCGAGCAAAGGAGAGGAGATTTGTCTGGTGGGTACCGACTTGAGGCAAAGAGTGTGGCAGGTAGGGCCCCATGATTTAATGTCCCCAGAGGTCCAGTCGAGGGTAGGAGCGTGGCGCTGGAGCCAAGGCAAGCCAAGAAGGATGTCAGAAGTGCAGTTAGGCAGAACAAAAAATTCAATTGTCTCTTGGTGGAGAACCCCTATGGTCATGAGCACGGGTTCTGTGCGGTAACGCACGGTGCAGTTCAGATTCTCTCCGTTAACGGTGGAAATAAAGAAGGGCTTGATGAGACGGATAACAGGGATGTTAAACCGGTTGATGAAGGAGGCTTTATTGAAGTTTCCTGCAGAACCAGAGTCCAAGAAGGCCTCCGCAGAGAAGAAAACTTTAGTGGCTAGAGAAATTCGTACTGGAACGATCAGGCGTGGAGAGGGAGAATTTACACCCAGTGACGTCTCTCCCACGTTCACTAGGTGCGAGCGTTTTCCCGGACGCTGAGGACGAAGAGGACAGTCCTTTAAGAAGTGTTCAGAGCTCGCACAATATAAACATAAGTTCTCGTTCCTCCGGCAAGACCTCTCTTGTTGGGTCAGGCGAGACCGATCCACTTACATGGCCTCCTCGGTGGAAGGCACGGTAGCAGACTGCAAAGGGTGCTGGAAGAGAGGAGCCAGGCGTGGGTATCGCCTGACGCGACCAAGATCTTTTTCCTGACGGAGCTCTTGATGCCTTTCAATGTAGCGCATATCTATGCGGGTAGCCAAGTGGATAAGTTCAGTCAGGGAGGCAGGTATTTCTCGTGCGGCCAGACAATCCTTGATATGGCTGGATAAACCCTTTTTAAAAGTCGCGCAGAGAGCCTCGTTGTTCCAGGCCAATTCGGAGGCCAGAGTGCGAAATTGTATGGCATATTCGCCCACTGTAGAGTCTCCTTGGACGAGGTTCAGCAAGGCTGTTTCCGCGGATGAGGCACGGGCAGGTTCCTCGAAGACACTGCGGATTTCGGAAACAAAGGACTGGACAGAGTTAGTGGCAGGATCGTTGAGGTCCCAAAGCGGGGTGGCCCAGGCCAAGGCCTTCCCGGATAATAAACTGACCATGAACGCCACCTTAGACCGTTCTGTGGGAAACTGGTCTGACAACATCTCTAGGTGCAGGGAACATTGGGATAAGAATCCCCGGCACATCTTAGAGTCCCCATCAAACTTGTCCGGGAGAGATAAGCGGACTCTAGCGGTAGCAGCGTCAGCTCGGGGAGGAGGAGATGCCGAAGCTGGCTGTGACGGCAGAAGCTGTTGAATCATGGCGGTCAACTGCATCAGTTGTTGTCCTTGTTGGGCAATCTGCTGGGACTGCTGGGCAACCACGGTAGTGAGGTCAGCGAGACTAGGCAGCGGCACATCAGCGGGATCCATGGGCCGGATCTACTGTCAGGGTCCGGACTAGCGGCAGGTGACTGCACTGGAGGTGGATCCTCTGTGTCAGTGAGGGATTGGCGTGGACCGTACCAGGGGACCGGTTCTAAGTTACTACCGGTTTTCACCAGAGCCCGCCGCAAGGCGGGATGGACTTGCTGCGGCGGTAGCAACCAGGTCGTATCCTCCGGTAACGGCTCAACCTCAAAGACAGCTGATTCAGGCGCGGTACAGAAGGACAAGGCAAAGGCAAGGTCAGACGGAGCAAAAGGTCAAGGCAGGCGGCAAGGTTCGTAGTCAGGGGCAACAGCAGAAGGTCAGATATACAGGCAGGGAAAGATACACCAAAAGCTTTCTCAAGGCACAAAAGGCAACAAGATCCGGCAAGGACAGGAAGGGGAAGTGGGTTTTTATATGTTTTGGCTGATTTGGGCCAGGCACAAATTAGTGGTGCACTGGCCCTTTAAATTTCAGAGCACCGGCGCGCGCGCCCTAGGGAGCGGGACCGCGCGCGCCGGGAGGAAGACAGAGCGAGGGCCGAGCGGGAGGTGAGTGTGCGGCGCGGACGGGAACGTCCCGCCGCACGGGGAGACAGTAAAGAAGATGCGGGGGAGCGGTGCTCACGGTCGGGGAAGGTGACCGGAGCGCCGCTACCCGCAGCACGCCTCGGTGACAAAAATTTATCCCAAATACAAAAATAAAACATAATAAAATGCAAGTAACCTTAAAATTTAGCAAGCAGGTCAACAAAGTCACGCATTTTGCACTGTAAAGCTGTAGCAGTCGCCTTTATTTTTTCTAGTCCGGAGCAACACTGGAACACTTCAACAGTCATCCTGGCAATTGTACAACTGTGAATAACATGACCTGTTAATAAGACAACAAAAAAAGTAAGGCAATGACAAGCAAGTAGCTGAGGTCATAATTTAAAATCATTTGTGGTCAAGTTCTTCATAAAGTAATTAACAGTTTCTACCTACCCTGTACATTGTTGTGTGTAACCTGCTTGCCCTTATGATACCTATACTACTATGAAAGTACACAGTGCAAACATTATGTTCTCTTTGCACTGGTGTCTGTGGCTCATAAACAATTCCACCTGTTGACACAAACAGCTCCTTACACCTCTTCCTCCCCCATGGTAATGCACTTTATACTATGTACATTAGCACTGTATGGTTTCACACCTTGCTAATGTAGCAAACAGGTAGTTCCTTTTAAGCATTAAATCAAATACACAAAAATGGAAATACACAATAACCAACATTAGAATAATACTTTTTAGGCACAAAACAGGCTCCCCAACACTTGGTTCTGTTTGGGTATTTTTTTGACACTCACTCCGAGTCATGGCAGGGGATCTTGGAGCAAATAATTCCAGATCTGAGGCGGCTGTAGGTGACAGATCCCATGGCTCAAATGAGGGAACTTCGGGGACATCTGGAATGTCCATTTTGTCTGAAATACAACAATAGAAGGTTAAATAATCATCCCAAACTCACAGCTGTTTGTAACTCCCATTTCTTAACATTATTTGACTACCAACCTTGATGTTGCTGTGGTGGTAAGATGATTTGGTCAACACTTGACTCCACCATGCTGCACTCTGGACTACATGGCACATTGCTTTCCTCCATAGCGTTGTCACTGGCTTTTGGTTGATAATTTTCTACATAAACATCATAAAAATGTGGCATGTCAGAAAATTGACAGGGGGCAAGTTACTAATGACATGCTGCACTGCTTGACAGCTGTTTTCACATAAAATATTCTGACATGTACATGGTTACCTCCTAAAAAGTCGGGACATTAATGATTTAGTGAGCAAAGGAACCAATCACCTTTTTTTTTTGGAAAGTGTCATGTCATCAGAGACCATGTCTTCATTGTTTTCCTCCAATGTGGATGGAGCAGGCATGGTAGATTCCTTTCTCCTCATCTGTTGTCTTTGAGTTTTATTTTTCTTTTTTTTCCTATTTTAAGGTGAAAAATACAATATGGAACAAATATGAGTTATTATAAAAAATTATTAGCAATAATATGCATATATAGTTTATATTTGGATTCATGTTTTTATAATTTAATATACAAATACCTAATAAATATATAAATAAAATACATCCATGACAATTTTAAAAATTATAAAAAGTTTTCATATACATTAGTATATATACATTTCAAAATAACATATAACAAATATACACAATACATATTGCTTAGACACAGCTATTGCTTACTTCTTTTGAGGATATGATGGATGTGACCTAGCTGCTCTTGTTCCCAATGTTTGAGATCTGACCATCTTTTTCTGATTTGGTCCTTGGATCGATCCACACCATAAATATTCTTTAGAGATGAAATTACCTTCTTAAGAATTCGGTCTTTTCTGGAGTTGGGCCTTTCATAATTCTCCAGCTTGCCATCATAATCGTTTTTCTCAAGTATGGCCACCATCTCAACCATCTCACCCTTACTCATAGGTGTGGCTTTGGGTTTTTTCTGAGCCCAACCACTGCGGCCATGACTGCAACTCCCCGATTCTGCCATTTTCTCCACGAATCTTCGTGTCTGTGTGCCGCATGCAGCTTAATATTCGGCACGTACACACCCCTGCATCAGCGCGCCACTGGAGGCGGAGTTGACGCATGCGCAGTATTTAAAGGGCGCTAGATCGTTCGTTTGACGATTTGCTATCGGACAGATCTGTGACAGAAGCACAATAGATCGGCAAACCACTAATCATCTCAGCAAACAAAGGTACAACTTTAGATTAGAGCATGGGTGTTTTGTGGCCTATACAGCTTATATTGGGCCTATCTTATGGGAAAACAACATGAACTTTCACTATGTTTTGTGTTGTGTTGTGTTGTGTCTTGCAGGCATCATGGTTGACAAATTTACGTCACCCGATTTATTACCCCAGTTTATTGAGGAATACAGGCAGATGTTTGTGGAGGGTGAAGAGTAAGGACTACTCTAATAAACAAATACGAAATGCTGCTTTGCAAAAATTGGCAGATTTGTGCAAAACATTCTGCCCCAATGCTGACATTATTTATGTCCGCAATAAAATCTCCAATCTGTGCAGCACCTTTAAAAGGGAGCTCAATAAAATATGAGATTCGGAAAGGTCAGGAGCTGTTGCAGATGACATTTATGTACCAAGGCTCTGGTACTTCGAGAGCCTGCGCTTCCTGACAGAACAGTCAGAACCCAGGCCATCCCTCTCTACTCTCCCTTCCACTTCGGCAGAGGGCCCGTGTGCTGAAACTCAGGAGGAAGCTGTAGAGGAGCCAACCTTGACACAGGTATAGCATTTAGCAATATACTGTCTGCAATAAATATAATGATGCTAAACAAATATTATCAAGGCAATAATTTATCCTTAATGTAAAGTGTGTTATTTTATGAAAATAATCAAACGTGACATTTTATATACACTATAACATTATAATAATGTACTAATTTCCTACACAGGAAAGTGTCAATGTCGAGGTGCCGAGTGGAAGCCAGGCGTCAGAGCAGCCACTAACAACACAATCTCCTGAAAAAAGAAGGAAGAAAACCAAAAACTTGGAGGAGGCCACTGCTTCCTTCCTAAGCCAGGCCTCTATGGCCCTGCAAAGAAAGCCAGGTGAGGCTGATTCGTTTGGCTTTCTTACAGCAAACAAATTACGCCTGATGACAGAGGACCAACGCCAAATGGCTGAGGTCCTCCTACTACAGGTGCTGAATAAAGGTGTCCGAGGCGAAATCCATGGACACACACACCTGTCCGACTACCAGCTACCCCCTCCACTACAGCCACCACAGCCACATGGCAGTCAGTGGCAATATGCACCCGATCCCCACCTACCACCATGGTCACAAGACTATACATATTCACATTTATAAATGAATTGAATTTATAATGTGTTTTTTCTGTTCCAGATTATTATTTGTTTCTAATTTATTTGAGCACGGAATGCACTTTTGTTTACAGTTATATATTTTTAAATGAGAGGATCTCTATGTTTATTTTTGTATACATTTATTTTCCAAGCAAATAAAATGGTTACTAAACTACTTGCCTATCTTTATTTAAAAAAATCGTGCATCTTGGGAGTAGGTAGCAATATATGTATTATACCTTTATGAAAAAATTAATAAAGGGACACATAAATAGTTCGATATTTTCCATTAATAATCCATTGATGATGGTGTGGAGTTAACGTTATAAAAAAACACCATGCAACATGCATAATAGCCAAATCATTATCATCATAACAGAACACATGCCTCTTTAATTAAAAATTATACAATTATGAGCAGCAGCTTCCTTCTTCTCACATTAATCAAGATGAGCATGTGCACTGCATTTCAAACATTCATTTGCCTGCCGCGAGACGAAAGTTCTTTCTTGATACAATAGCTATTTTCCGGCCCCAAATTCTTCTGGGTCGTTATTTGCTTCGGATCATGCGTGTTCAGATTTTAGATTTTTGTCTGACGAATTCTGTACAGACTGTACGAAAATCGGACGTTTTGTTGATGGACGACAACAATTATATAGCCTGCACATCAGGATTTTTTCAAACGAAAAGTCTGAGTTGGCTGTCGAAAGCACCATACTAACAATTCGAAAATCGGCAGATCGGTCGTCGGACAAATTTTCCCTACAAATTTTCTTATCGTGTGTACGGGCCTTTAGAGAGAGAGCTGTGCATGATGTCTTTAGCCTAGGCCAATGATAGGGAAAACCTTGGCACCTCAGATGTTTTGGAACTACATTTTCCATGATGCTCAACTACACTGCAGAGTGCATGAACATCATGGGAAATGTAGTACCAAAACATCTGGGGTGCCAAGGTTCGCCATCACTGGCCTAGGCAAATAAGCAGACAAGGAAGAGGAAGATGGCTGTATAAGGTATTTACTGGCAGAAAACTTTTTTGTTTTACTAGCTAAAGTAAAAACAACTAGGGCAGAGGATTTTTTTTTTCTAGCACTACTATTGCTTTATACTGGCATTTTGAAATTTTAAAAAATACAACAATTTAGAACTTGGATGAAATGTTTAGCACTGGGAAACACTTTTTTAAAGGTAAAAAGTGCATTTTGTATACAACTATATAGACGAGACCAAAATGAGGGACAAATGAGGAGGAAAGAGGGACATTGCTCCAAATTAGGGACAGTTAGGAGCTATGGTTAAAAAGAACAGTTTTGCTGCCTAACTTCTGCAGAGAAAAGGCAGGACACCAGACTGGCTGTACAATCTGGCAGGGCTATAGGTATGTGGTTTGTTTTCAGATCATAGGCAGGTGTGTCGGGTGTGCCTGGGTCAGAATGTGAGATAACTCCATTTCAGCACCCCTGCTAACTTGTAGCATTGCGAGTGGGACTATTTTTCAGTTGGATGCCAAATTCCTGTGAGAACTGCAGCCACCGGCTGCGGAGTAAGCAGGCAGGTGACCACATTTTCCAATACTGCCTCTGTAGTTCCAGCTACAGCATCCCTGACAGCTGAATATCACTCCACCGCCTGCTGTCAGAGATGCTGTTGCTGGGACTTTAGAGGCAGCATGGGATCATTCTTGCCTGGGTACTCCACAGCTGGTGGCTTCAGTGCTCACAGGGGTTAGTGGTTACCAGAGCCCACCATCCTATGCCCAATGTTGCTACAAAAAGCTTGGAGAGGGAAAACTGACTCTCTCCCGGACTCCTCCTTTGTCTGGCTGAGTCAGAGCTTTCACAGTTCCAGTACAGGTGAGCGGAGCAGGAAGAGATTATCACAGTGCAGCCCCAATCACTGCTTCCTGGCCAGCATACACCAGAGCTCTCCCGGGAAGAGTGAAGATCTCAGAGGATGGATGGCAGCCTGCAACTTCTCCACATGTGAGTCCTGACCTTCTCTGCCTTTTATACCATGCTGTACTGTAAATGTGCCCTGCACCTTACAGGGCCGGTTTGCAGAAAGAGAAAGTACTTTTTTAAATAGGGTAGGAATTACTGGGACTTCTGCTACATAGATGTATTCAACATACACATTATATCTTTTTTAAATCATTCTTTTTTAATAAGATATAGTGCATAAGTGGAATACATCCATGTAGCACCTAAGAAGTCCCAGTATTTCTTAACCACATGCCGACCGCCGCACGACTATCTACGTCGGCGGTCAGCCCCTCACAGGCAAACTAACGTAGGTCTACGTTGCTTGCTTGTGAGGGTCTAGGGAGCGAGCGCGCGCCCCCGGAGGCGCGCTCCCGCTCCCGCGTGGTCACGGACCCCCCCGCGCGTGTGACCAGCGGACCAGATGTCCGCCGGTCACTCGGCGATCGGCGGGGGAGAGGGAGAATGTCAGGCAGCTTGTGTAAACAAGCGACCTGTCATTCTCCTTGCTGTTAGGATACTGATCACTCGGATCTAGTATGTAGATCCGTTGATCAGTGTCCATACAGCTCAAGCCCCAGCCAATCACAGTTAGAATCACGCCCCTAGGGACACACACAGCCCCTCCCTCCCAAATAAAGTTAACCCCTTCACTACCAATGTATTTTTACAGTAACAGTGCATATATATAGCACTGATTACTGTAGAAATGTCACTGGTAACCCCAAAAGTGTCAAAAATGTCAGTCAAGGGTCCGATCTGTCTGCCTCAATGTCGCAGTACCGCAAAAAAAATCGCAGATCGCCGCCATTACACGTTAAAAAAAAAAACAACAAAAATGACAGAAATCTTTCCCTTTGTTAGTAAACGCGATAACTTTTGCGCAAACCAATCAAAATACGCTTTTTGCAATTTTTTTTTACCAAACATAGGTAGCATAAAACAAATTGGCCGAAAAAGTAAAAAAATTTTGATTTTTACATTTTTTTTTTGGGGAATTTCATATAAAAAAATGTGAAAAATATTGCTATTTTTGCAAAATTGACGCTCTTTTTTTGTTTATAGCGCGTGATCAAAAAATCGCACAGGTGATCAAATACCACCAAAAGAAAGCTCTGTTTGTGGGAAAAAAAGGACGCCAAATTCATTTAGGTACAGCGTCGCACGACCGCGCAATTGTCCGTTATAGTCCCGCAGTGCCGAATCGCAAAATACCCCCTGGTCGGAATGGGGGTAAAATCTTCCGGGGCTTAAGTGGTTAACCAATCAAAAAATATTAGCATTAACAGCAAGGTATGAAATTCCATTTTTATTGAGAATGTTTTCTAGCAGAAAGTAAAAAATATTGTTTTTTTTCAGAATTGTCGCTCTTTTTTTGTTCATAGCACAAAAAATAAAAATCACAGAGGTGATCAAATACCACCAAAAGAAAGCTCTATTTGTGGGGAAAAAAAGGACATCAATTGTATTTGGGTACAGCGTCGCGCGATGTCGCAATTGTCAGTTAAAGTAACGCAGTGCTGCATCACAAAAAATGGCTTGGTCATTAAGGGGGTTAATCCTTCCGGTCCAGAAGTGGTAAATTGAGATACAACAAACCTTGTTCAATCAGAAGTTTGCAGCAAATCAGCTGCAGCACTAATCAGTGTTTAATTCTGACGATGGAGAATGTCAGCTGTCAGAATACAATGTCTCAGCAAGGGGGATTCCTGCATCCACATCGCTTTTGTAGATGCAAGAACCTGTCAACTAACGTTCTGAACAAAAAAAAAACCCTGTGCACATCTACCAACTTAACCACTTTACCACTGGAGGATTTTGCTGTCTTACGTCCAGGCCACTTTTTGCAATTCGGCACTGTGCAAATTTAACTGACAATTGCGCGGTCATGCAACGCCGTACCCAAACTAAATTTACGTCCTTTTTTTCCCACAAACAGAGCTTTCTTTTGGTGGTATTTGATCACCTCTGCCCTTTTTATTTTTTGCGATATTAATAAAAAAATGCAAACATTTTGAAAAAATAACAATATTTTTCTACTTTCACAGTTAAAAAATATCCAATATATTACATTTTTGTCATATATTTAGGCCAAAATGTATTTAGCTACATGTCTTTGACAAAAAAATTCTCAATGAGCGTATTTTTAACCACTTTATGACCGGAAGATTTTACCCTATTCCTGACCAGGCCATATTTTGCGATTCGGCTCTGCGTTACTTTAACCACTTAAGCTCCGGAAGATTTTACCCCCTTCCTGACCAGGGGGTATTTTGCGATTCGGCACTGCGTGACTTTAACGGACAATTGCGCGGTGGTGCGATGCTGTACCTAAACAAATTTGACGTCCTTTTTTTCCCACAAACAGAGCTTTCTTTTGGTGGTATTTGATCACCTGTGCGATTTTTTTGATCATGCGCTATAAACAAAATAAGAGCGTCAATTTTGCAAAAATAACAATATTTTTCACTTTTTTTATATGAAATTCCCCAAAAAAATTAAAAAATCTAAATTTTTTAACATTTTCGGCCAATTTGTTTTATGCTACATATGTTTGGTAAAAAAATCGCAAAAAGCCTATTTTGATTGGTTTGCGCAAAAGTTATCGCGTTTACTAACAAAGGGAAAGATTTTTGTCATTTTTGTTGGTTTTTTTTAACGCGTAATGGCGGCGATCTGCGATTTTTTTTTGCGGTACTGCGACATTGCGGCGGACAGATCGGACCCTTGACTGACATTTTTGACACTTTTGGGGTTACCAGTGACATTACTGCAGTAATCAGTGCTATACACATGCACTGTTACTGTAAAAATACACTGGTAGTGAAGGGGTTAACTTTATTTGAGAGTGAGGGGTTGTGTGTGTCCCTAGGGGCGTGATTCTTACTGTGATTGGCTGTGGCTTGAAGTGTAGGAACAATGATCAACGGTCTTACATAGTAGAACCGTATGATCACTGTTTCTACACAGGGGAGAATGACAGGTGGCTTGTTTACACTAGCCGCCTGCCTTTCTCCCGCTGTCACGGACGATCGTGAGTGAGCGGCGGACATCGGGTTCGCCGCTCACATGCGCGGGGGGGTCCGTGACCGCGCGGGAGCAGGAGCGCGCCTCCGGCGGCGCGCGCTTACTCCCCAGAGCCTCACAGGCTAGTACGTTACAGTACCGGTACGTCACTTTGCCT
This sequence comes from Pelophylax lessonae, assembly GCF_965119305.1. Lineage (NCBI taxonomy): Eukaryota > Metazoa > Chordata > Amphibia > Anura > Ranidae > Pelophylax > Pelophylax lessonae. Next base: position 420,782,318 of record NC_138771.1, read on the forward strand.
GTGAGGGGCTGACCGCCGCAGTATATGTACTTGCGGCGGTAGGCAAGTGGTTAACAGACAATTGCGTGGTCGTGCGACGCTGTGCCCAAATGAATGTCCCTTTTTTCCCCCCACAAACAGAGCTTTCTTTTGGTGGTATTTGATCACCAGTGCGATTTTTACTTTTTGCTCTATAAACAAAAAAAAGAGCGACAATTTTGAAAAAATAACAATATTTTTCACATTTTTTTATATGAAATTCCCCCCAAAAAAATTTAAAAATCTAAATTTTTTTATCATTTTAGGCCAATTTGTTTTCTGCTACATATTTTTGGTAAAAAAAATCGCAATAAGCGTATTTTGATTGGTTTGCGCAAAAGTTATTGCGTTTTTTTTTTTAACGAGTAATGGCTGCGATCTGCGATTTTTTTGCGGGACTGCGACATTGCGGCAGACAGATCGGACCCTTGACTGACATTTTTGACACTTTTGGGGGTACCAGTGACATTACTGCAGTAATCAGTGCTATAAATATGCACTGTTACTGTAAAAATTACACTGGCAGGGAAGGGGTTAATTTTATTGGAGAGGGAGGGGTTAATATATGCCTGGTGCTTACTGACGTGTGTGGGGGGAGGTGACTGAGTGACACAGGGACAGATCGCATGTTCAGCTATGAACCCTGCAATCTGACCCTGCCTGTCACTTAGGAGATCCGCCCGCTTTGTTTACACAAGCGGGCGGATTTCCACACTAGATCCCCGACGATCAGGGAAGAGCAACGGTGATCACCGCCGCTCCTCCCCATGCCCGACTCCCGCTGTAACTGAATACAGTGAGAGCAAGCCTCCGGCGGCGCGCGGGATCGTCTGGTGACGTAGGTCTACGTAGCCAGACGATAACGAACCACTTTGCCGCAGTACGGTCAATGTGACTGGTTGGCAAGTGGTTAAAGCAGTTGTAAATTGCAGCAGTTAAAAAAAAAAATCTAAAAACCTTTCCACTGTAGGGCAATTGCATAATGTGCTAGTATGCATTGCATACTAGAACATTATTAAAATACTTGCCTTAGGCTTAGAACAGAGCCCTCTAACAGGGCTTACCTCCTCCCCCAGCCTTTCTTCTGCTGTATAAATGGCTGGACCCCCGATGACGTCACTCCCGTGCATGCAGAGAGGATTTGAGAGGTGGTGAGAAGATGTTGCATCAGCTCCACACAACCTGCTTTAACTCCTTGAACTGCACACAGCTGGGACTTGCACAGTGCCCCCTTTCTCTTGAATGGGTCATGGTCGGTGGGTGCTACACCTGCTGAAAGAACCAGGGGGTATTATTGCAGCTGTGGCAGGTGAACATGCCCAGCCGCTGCCTCTACAGCTAAAAGATGATAGTGGGTGAGGGGCAGTAAAAGCATGGCTCAACAACAGGGTTTTACTGAACCTCAACCACTAGTGTGAACAATTAAATGTTTTATTAATTTAAAACAAAATCAAGTTTCTTTCTATTTAAAATTGATCAGTGTTTATTTAATTGAAACATGTTTTAATACATTTGAAAATGTGTGTTCACATTTATTTCCAAAAGCATGTATGTGTATGTATGTGTGTGCATATATATATATATATACTGTATATATATATATATATATATATATATATATATATATATATATATATATATATATATACACACATGCATGATGTGTGTTTGAGCTTTGGGGTGCACACCTTAATGTAATAGGCTGTGCACGCCTATGGTTATGATTAAGCATGGCTTTAGGTAAACCTAATCCACAGTGAACTATTAGTCATTTACCATCATAGCAGCCAACTACCAATAATCCACTTCCTGGTGTTTGAACTTAGGTCAGGTGGCTTTGAATGGTGAATAATAAAGGCTTTGACATGTGCTAGCCCCCTAAGAAGTCTCGTTATTATAGTAGGTAAAGTGGTAGTAAAGTCAGTTATTACAAAACTCATTGACAGGCAGCGTTTTTATAGCAGAAGAGACCCTAGAGGTCATAAATCTTCCCACTGCCTTTCAGAGAGTAATGTGATCTAAGCCGCACATGCGCAGCTCAGACCACATTTATGGCCCGCTCTGTGTGCTGCTGCGATGTGACTCCCATGCCCATGTGTGGGAGTGACGTCGCCCTGGCACAACCAATCAAGCGGCAAGATTGCAAACCTGGGAAAAAGACAAAGTTGGAAGCTGTCAAGGACAAGGTAGAGTGGTGAGAGTGCAGAGTTGGAGGGCTGCATTTGTAGTTAAGTCTGTCATAATGTACTAGTATACAGAGCATACAAGTACATTATGACCTAAAGCTGCCTGGGGACCAATTTTTTAACAAAACGGTATAGACTTTACTACCGCTTTAAACTGATTCCTGTGCTCTTTGTTTATAGGAAATTGGTATTTTGTCACACAAAAAAAGTATACATTCTTTTTATTTTTTGGCTTAGTAATGGGAAAGTGTGCTGGGAATTTTTTGTATTGTGTTGAAAGACCTTTCCATGTGCACCTTACTTTAAAATTCTAGTTTTATATTGATCATAGCAGCCATTCAATGTCATTCTGTTATTCTTTTTTCTTTCTTCTTTTTTTTGCTTGCTAAATTTGGCCTGTGAACACACTGGAGATTTTCAGTCGCTATTGTGCTGTACTGGGCTTCTGAATTCCTGTAATACAATCTCTACCTGTCCTTTTTTTTGTAGTAAATTTGTGCCTAGAATTGCTATTTAAAATGTTAAAATGTTGTCTTGTTGCTGGCCAATTTTACACTGCTTCCATCAGTTGTTTTATAATTATTGTGGTAATATCTGCCTGTACAATTTGTTTAAAATATGCCGGCTTTTTGTCCCAACCTCCACTGCATCCTTTGAAAAAAAAAAAAAAAACTCTTTGCACCCAAAACACCACACACCCTCACCCCAATTTTTAAAATTCATATTCTCTGTAAAATAATTTCCCTATGGTGAAGGCCCTCTCTAACAAAACATATGCAACAGAGCAGACAAGTACCTCAATGCATTATGGACCATCTCTTAGTGGTACATCCTTGACACCTAGTGGTCCTTGGATAAGCATTTTAGTTACAGTTTTGCTGTCCCTGCTACTGGGTTTGCTCACAAGAAACCAATATAAGATGCTAAAAAAAATTGTAATCTATAAATAATGTAATAATTATAAAAAAAAAAAAAAAAAACTTAAGGTTGTGTCTGGACTAGCCTTTGGCTCTCGGTACTTTCAAAGGTCATAGTAATGCCTTCTCTATCTTGTTTCAGAGACCTCTCACTCCTTGATTGGGAAAACTTAACCCGGCTCTCTCTGGTCTTCAGAAATAGCCTTTTATCATTACATTGCATTATACACATTTCTTTCTCTACTTTTACCATCACCTTATTAAGGCATCATCTTCAGTGTCCAGGCTTGCAGTCTTGTATTTCATAGAGCCCATTTTTCCTTTGCCAGTGTCTGCTTCATCCAAACAGGGACAATCCTAAAAGGAAAAAGAAAGAAAGGAATTTAACATAATTGATCATTTAGAAAATTTTCATTTGTAAAAAATGTAAAAAATATTAAAACAATTACCACCTCCACATGCAGGACCTCTGTCTGTCAATTTAGGTGTGACTGTTTTTTTTTAAGGCTACACATATGCACTAAACATTACTGATTCCTGCCTTTCTCTTTACTATAAGATTTCCCTTACTATTTGCTGCTGTCTTCCCTTCCTTTTGTGTTGTGGAAAGAAGGCCAAGCTACAGTCATAGGTTTTACCCCTGCAGCTATGCCTCTAGTTTTGGGGATCCAGCTACATCCTTAAATTGCTTTCCTTGTATAGGCAAAGGGTTAAATGTCTTCCTTGAAGTCACCACAAATGTACTCATTCTTGCCACAGGAGATGCCCCAACCAGCATCTGAACCCTCCTCATCTTCCTAACTCACAGCACCCTAAAACTCCTCTTGTCAGCTTCCCAACCTTCTTTTGCCTCCCCAATGCCAGAATGTCAACACTACTTAGTGCTAACACACCTACCCTCCTCCTCACCCCCAGCTCCTAAACCCTCCCCTCCCTCATATTCCTCCTATGCTCCTTCTGTCTCATGGAATTTCACAGGCTGGTAGAGAGCAGGGCTGGCCTTCTGTGCCATGGAAGCTGGCAAATGGCCTCCTGGGCAAATAATGGCAGCTGGGTACCTGATACTGTGGTGTAACACAGGGCACACACCTGCATAAATTGGGGGCTGAGCAAATCTGGTATGAAGACAGTGTGTATGGAGGCAATTTGTTGAAAATGTTTGTTCTGCTCCTTCAGCAACACTACAGAGGTCTGTTGTCCAGCCATGGAGATGGCAGTGAAAAAACTCCAACACCTCCTCATAGCCAGTTGGTGAGGCTGTGGTGGAACTAGTTGAAGAAGAGAAAGGGGGCACCTGAGCAGCACTGGAAAAGCAAATGGCGGAGAAAGAGGGAGAATTGCTACTTACAATGGAATTGTTGAACACAGTGAAATTTGGACCAAGTGGGGAGTTTTGACTCCTTAGTGATTGCTTGTGTTTGCAAGTGTTTTTCTCTTTTTCTTTGGAAACGTTGCTATCAGCTTTTAATACACTTTTTTCTTTCCCTTTTTTCTCTCCCCGTTGCTGTCAATTTTTAAACAGCATAATTTTTCTTCCTTAAGTCTGCTAATTAAGGGGAGTGGTTAATTTTTCACAGCTGTTATATAACCTTCTGGACAGCACACATTGAGCTAGCTCACATTGAAATGTCTGGCTTACATTGGAATTGCTGAGCAAAGTTGAATTTTGATCAAGTGGAGGGTTAAAGAGACAGGAGGGGAAACAGGAGTCTACCTGTAACTAACATCTTACATTTCCTAAAAGTAATAATAATATTGTAACTGGGATAATGAGTGCTAGCAAAGTTTAAGATTTTGCTCGGTGCACAGTGTGCCACATGTATACAATAATGGAGCAACAGCTCCAGGATGAATATTGCTGTGACAGATATGAGCAGGTTACCTTTCTGGAAGCTCATTAGATATTCAGAGGAGCAATTTGACATTGAGTAGAACAGACAATATTGAAAGGAGCCTTCTGCTTAATGTGCAGGTGGTTAAAAGGGTTGATGCAGAGGGTGAAGGGTTAAGTCAAGAGGATCATGTAGGAAGATGGGTTAATGTAGTTAGAGGGAATGGTAAGGGCCTTCAACAAAGGGTGGCAGTCATGTGTTTGAGCACCCAAACAAATTTGCCAAGTTGGGTGAAGATGTGGAGGTGTTGGGTGAAGATGAAAACTCAAAGATGGCAGCCCTAGATGTCACTGCTTTCCCAAACAGCTGGGAAAGCAGCCCATCTAGTGTGGATCTAGTGTGGTAATTGGAGATTTTATAACAAGAAGAACTGACAAAATAATTAGTCACCAGGATAACCTTGCCAAATGGTTTTCTGTCTCTCTTGACCACTAACAAATTACTGAGAGGGGCTGAGCATGACCCAGGAGTCTTGTCTGGACATGACCCAGATGTCTTGTTGGAACAAGACAATGATAGAATAGAATGAAGTGAAACCAATTATAGAATACATGGAAGATGGAGGATCCTTAAGCATCAATTTGAAGAGCTAAGCTGCAAGTTGAAGGTAAGGACATCCTAGGTTTTATCCTCTGGAATATTGACTGTGCAACACAGGAAGAGCTGGTGGAGCTTAGAGAACTGAATGCATGGCTAAAGACCAGGTGTAAAAGGGAAAGATTTGAAATCCTAGAGCAGTAAAATCTATTTGTTGAAGATGATTTACACCTTCTGTAACAGCATGAAGGTAAAAAAAACCTTCAGCGTGCAGCTCCCCCCTCAGCCACCCCTAATACTTACCTAAGCCCACACTCGATCCAGCAATGTGCATGAGAGCAGCGGCTCTCCCGGGTCTCTCCCTCCTCATTGTCAGCAGCCACTGGTTCTCGCTACTGTCATCATAGCCAATGAAGAGGGATGATGATGGACACAGAGAGCCGGCTCAGTAGCGAGCATGCACAATTTCCCCTATAGCAAGGGGTTGATATGGGGTCACTCGGCAAGGGGAGGGGCCCAGAGCGCCCTCGTGGGACCCAAGACTAGGATTGGGGCTGTTCTGTGCAAAACCCTTGCACAGAGCAAGTGAGTATCATATTGGGTATTATCGTTATTTTTTTAAATTTCCTTTACAAACACTTTAATAGTCTAAACATGTAGGCCCTATACAAGATAATTTGGAGCTGGTGACTGAAGACAAAAAGAACGTACATTTATTAAATACCTTCTTCAGCTATGTGTATACAAAAGGAAATGGGGAAGCTCTAGTCCATAATAAAGATTATATTGAAAGAGCCTTAAATGGTCCACAATGGCTCAAAACTGATATGGCCTGGAAATCTTTAGGCAAAATTATGGTGAATAAGGCACCTGGACAAGATGTCTTACACCCACATGTCCTCAAAGAGTTGAGCTCTGTTATTTCAAAGCCATTGTTTCTAATTTTAGAGACTCTAATGACTGGTGTAGTACCACTGAACCGGCATAAGGCTAATGTGATGCCTATATTTAAAAATGGATTAAAGTCTTTACCAAGTTACTACAGACCAGTTAGTTTAACTTCTGTAGTTGAGAAGATACTTGAAAGTTTGATAAAAGGCCACATAGGAGAGTTTTTGTTGGAAAACAATATTTTAAAGTAGAATTTCAGACTACACCTAACTAATCTTAAAACTGCTTCCACCCCCCTCCAAACACCTATGCTGACTAAACTCTGTAAGAAAGGTGTGTACAATTACCAATTTTTAGCCCACTCTGCTCCAGTTATGTGATCCAGCTCCCTTGTGCCAGCGGCACCTGTATTGGAGAGGAGGGAGTGCTGACAATGGATGGGCCATAGGAACCTATGGATAACTTTACAACTCCCAGGCATTCCAGCCATTCTCAAGTGCTCTTTATGCCAGGGGCGTAACTACAGGGGTTGCAGGGGTTGCAATTGCCTGTGCGGCTCCCCTGTATACCTGGATGGGGGGGGGGGTGGGGGCAGCATGTAGAGAAATCATTGTCCTCCTTTTTCCTTCTGTAGCTGCAGGAGGAAAATGGAGGAGATTGGTTCCTCTGTATACTGCCCCTGCCACCCCTCCTATCCGGTTCACTTGGCTTCTGCTGTCCCTGGTCCCTTGTGTGCTCCCCTGGTTCCCCCCCCCCCTGACTGTGCTACTTCCCCCCCCACTGTGCTCCCTCCCCTATCCTGCCGGCTGATGCAGGGGATGTGTCACAATTGAGAACCAGGAAGGGGTCAGTAAATATGTATTTTACCAGCTCCTTCCTTTTCTGAATGTCATAGTCAGTGACATTGTAAAAAAATAAAGTAAAATGATAAAAAATAATACAATTAAAATACCAAAGAATAAAAAATACTGACACCAGTGGGTGAACTTCCCCTGGCATTCTACCACCGTGGGGAGTCCCCAAGATGGCAGGAAGGGGGCCCACTGCAGAACTTGTGAAAGGATCCCGCTGCAGGACCATAATAAGGGCCCCACAACGAGAGTAAAGGGCCCCAGGATCAGTGGGAAGAGCCCCAGGCTTGAAGGGAAGGGCCCCAGCCAGGGGTCTGGGGGAGGCCTTCATGGTTTCTTGCACTGGGGCCATGAACGTTCTAGTTACGCCTCTGCTCTATGCAGTTCAGTTTTGGGTACCTGTTCCCAAAAAAGAGAACCACAGAAATTGGAGAGAAGGGCAACCAAACTGATAAGAGGCATGGAGGAGCTCAGCTGTGAGGAAAGATTAGCTAAACTGAATTTATTCTCTCTCGAGAAAACGTGATTAAGGGGGATTATGATCAGAGGCGGGCTGGCCCGGGGGGCAAGGTGGCAATTTCCCCCCGGGCCGGTCTAATCCCCCTCAGAAAAGGCCGCTCAGTTTGGGGTCAGTCCCGCCGTCCGTCGGTATGGTATGTCGCTAGTCAGTGAGTCACAGTCACAGACACGCTGTCACTTCCTGCCATGGCCCTGCCCTGGAGACCTGGTTGCTAGATCACCGGCCGCTTAGCGTCTAGCAACCAGTGACGTAGCGGTCTCCAGAGCAGAGAGGAGAGGAGACCCATCATGCAAAGCCGTCGGCCGTCCTCCGCGCCGATCACTGGCCCCAGCCGCCCGGCCCCTCCCACCTTCGGCTCCTCCCTCCATCCCATCAACGTGGGGCCGATGCAGAAGAGGTGGCTGGCCTGGCCTAGGAAAATGCAAGTCTGCAACGGGCAACAGCGGGTCAGCGGCAATCCAGATTGAGATTCTAAGTGAAGTTACCTGCTGCGGTGCGGTGGACAGTGTCTGTGAGGTGGTCGGGACTCGGAGAAGAGCAGCGGCAGCCAGTGAGTGACAAAAAAAAAAGTGACATGTGGACATTTTTTCCCTGTACTTTCCCCTGGCACTGTCACTCGGAGAAGAGCAGCCAGTGAGTGACCAAAAAAAAAAGTGACATGATGTGGACATTTTTTCCCTGTACTTTCCCCCTGGCACTGTATACAGCCTGTATATTGATGTAAAGCTGTTCCTGGCACTATATACCTGTCTCATACCTGTATTATACAGGTATGAGACAAGTATTTAGAGCCAGGAGCAGCTATACATCAATATACATGCTGTATACAGTCCAGTTAAAGAGGTTGTAAACCCTTTTTTTTTTTTTTTTTTCTTTTTGACCCTGCAAGAGAGACATAATGAGCTAGTATGCATCGCATACTAGCTCATTATGAAATACTTACCTTAGAATGAGCCCCCGCCGTGCCGCCCGCTTAGCTGGATGACGGGCGACATGTCCAGTCGCCTGTCTTCCAGGATTGCGGCATCCGGCCATCTGATTGGCCGGAGCCGTGGTGACGTCACCGGACTCTGAAGAAATGGCACCAGCGGCCGGTCCTTCAGAGCGCATGCGCCAGTAACGTCACTGGCTGCATGTAAGGTAAATATCTCCTAAACAGTGCATTTTTAGGAGATATTTACACTACCTATAGGTAAGCCTTAATAAAGGCTTACCTATAGGAAAAAGTGTCAGAGGAGGGTTTACTTCCTCTTTAAAGAGATAATTACCTGACATGCAGCCAGTGACGTCACTGGCACATGCGCTCTGAAGGAACGGCCGCTGGTGCCATCTTTTCAGAGTCCGGTGCCGTTCCTTCAGAGTCCGGTGCCGTGACCGTCGGCTCCCGCGGCTCTGGCCAATCAGATGGCCGGATGCCGCAATCCCGGAAGACGGGTGACTGGACATGTCGCCCGTCATACAGGTAAGCGGGGGTTCGTTCTAAGGTAAGTATTTCATAATGAGGTAGTATGCGATGCATACTAGCTCATTATGGGTTTCTCTTTCAGGTTGCAGCAAAAAAAAAAAAAAAATAGTTTCATGGGTTTACAACCTCTTTAAAGGTATTGGGTCCCTGAGGTCCCCTAGGGCTCCCCCTTGTGTCATGGGAGCGTAAGCTGGCCGCAAAGGAGGAGGTCACATGTGTAGATCTCAGCCAGGGTTCATGCTGGGACTTGCAGTCCTTTGCTTTTGGGGATGTAATCCCCCCAAAAGTGAAGGACTACAGGTCCCAGCATAAGCCCCTTTAGAGCTCAGCATGTGTCACCCACCCCCGATCCCCCAACTAGTGCAGGACTACAGGACCCATTCATCCAGCTTAACCACTTCCAGACCGCCCACCGCATATATAGTGTGGCAGGGCGGCCTGGCTGTGCAAAATCACATACCGATGCGTGATTTTGTGCACGGGTTCTAGGGGACGCGACACAGCGGGAGCCAATCAGCAGGTCACCTGCGATCATGCAGGAGAATGACAGAACGGCGGTCTGCCTTTGTAAACAAGGCAGACGGCTGTTCTGTCACAGGAAGATGGAGATCTGTGTTTCAGCTGAGCTGAAACACAGATCTTTTTATTTTCTCTAGTACATCCATCCCCCACACAGTAAGAAAGCATTCCCTAGGAGCAAACTTAACCCCTTGATCACCCCTAGTGTTAACCCCTTTCCTGCCATTGTCATTTATACAGTAGCAGTGCATTTTTTAGCACTGATCACTGTATTAGTGTCACTGGTCCCCAAAAAGTGTCACTTTGTGTCAGATTTGTCTGTCGCAATGTCACAGTCCCACTAAAAAGCTGGGCATGGATGGTGAGTTGATTCGGTAGTTCAACGGGCCACTTGACCTGACTTGCCCCCCAGGCTTAAGGCTGCCAGCCCTCCCCTGATTATGATCACCATGTATAAATACATAAGTGGTCTGTATAGTGAACTTGGTTTTGAGTTTTTCACTTTTGGGTCATTGCAGAGGAGGCACTGTTTACATCTGGAGGAAAAAAATGTAACCTCAACGTACGAAAATGTTTATTCACAGTAAGATCTGTGAAAATGTGGAATAGACTTCCTCAAGAAATCTGGCCAGTTCGGTAGATTGTTTTAAAAAAGAGCTGGATGCATTCCTAAAAAAACTAATTATAACTAGATAACCACTTGCCGAACGCAAGATATATATAAAGTATATATATATATATATATATATATATATATATATATGCATTGTGGTTTGCAAGTGGTTTACCGGGGCTATGGTTGAAGCTATCAGCCATCACCCTGGTATCTTTTTTTTTCAGCCGGCAGCTGCCTTTCTCATGAAAGTGCTCTAAGCAGCTCATGAGCTGCTGGAACACTTTCAGAAGCGGAAGGGATGTCCAGGCGCTCGCCTTTGTTTCTTAAGGCCCGTACACACGTACCGATCGTCGGCATACAAACGTCGGTGGACGAAGGATCTGCCGATTGTACACGTGTTAGTATGGTGCCTCCGACAGATGTCTGCGCACAATCCGCGGACAAAAGTCTTTCTTGCAAACATGAAAATATTTGTATGCCGACACCAGAACGGACGATTGTTCGCCTGTCAGTACACAATTCGGCCGACAGACCGCAGATTTGCAAGACTGGGCATGCTCAGAAAATAGAAAACACAGGGAAAGTTAACCATTACATGACATCACTTCTGCAGTCGGCGGACAAAATTCTTGTGCTGTCCTTGTGCTGTCTTTGCACTTTTCAGCAGACACCGACATCCCGGGGAGAAAAGAGGAACATTTGTAAGCCGACCATCGGTACGTGTGTACGGGGCTTAAGGCTTACTGTTTCCACTGGAATACCCAAGAAATTATCTGACGGTGCAGCTGGCTGGTCACAGAGGCGATAAAAGATCATCTTTGATTGCCTCTATGGCCTTGGAGAACCAGAGCGACATCATGACGTCACTTCCGGTCCAGGGTGGAAGTAGACTTTTTTTTTTTTTTTTTTAGCAAAAGTTAGAAAAATATATATTTTTTGATCTTTTGCTTTTAAAAAGGTAAAAGGCTTTTTGAGATTTTTCTACCCCCCAATCTCCCTATAAAGAGGACCTGTCAACCTTATTTCTTTTACAAGGGATGTTTACATTCCTTGTAATAGGAATAAAAGTGATTAAAAAAAAATTGAAGGAACGGTGTAAAAAAAAAGGAAAAATAAGTAAAGCACCCCCATTCCTCCATGCTGGCGCGCAGAAGCGAACGCATAAGTAGGTCGTGCACGCATATGTACACGGTGTTCATACCACACATGTGAGTTATCGCAGCGAATGTTAGAGTGAGAGCAATAATTTTCACACTGGATCTCTGTAACTCAAAACAGGTAACCTTGGAAATGTTTATTGTCCCCTATGGAGATTTTGAAGTACCTTAGTTTGTGGCCATTCCATGAGTGTGCACAATTTTAAAGCGTGACATGTTAGGTATCTATTTACTCGGCATAACCTGATCTTTCATATTTTACAAAAAACTTGGGGTATATATTGCGTTTTTTTTTGCTTTTAATTCATTAAATTGTAGTCTTTCCCAAAAAATTGTGTTTGAAAAACCGTTTTGCAAATACTGTGTGACATAGAAAAATTGCAACAATTACAATTTTATTCCCTAGAGTGTCTGCTAAAATATGTATGATGTTTGGGGGTTATAAGTAATTTTGTTTTAAAAAATACTGATTTAAACTTGTAAACAAAAAATGCTAGAAAAGGCTTGGTCTTCAAGCGGATGACAGAAGTAGTTGTTCAGGGGAATATCCATTTGCCTACTGGGGGATGAGGAAGGACTTTTTATTCCCCAGCTGGAGAAAATTGGATCATGCTTTATTAAGTTTATTTTGCCTTCCTCTGGATCAACTGTGGGTATGAGATTTTGTATATAGAGTTTTTCTTTTGTTTGTTTTGATTGATTGAACTAGATGGAGTTGTATCTTTTTCAACACTATGTACTGTAAATATGAGCAGTGTTGTAAAATAATGTGGCTGCTCAGTACCCTTGAGAAGCAGAAGGAAAAGGGAGCATTGCAGGCAAGTTGGTGCTAAGCGCCTGGCAGGATTAAGAAGAGAAAGGCTTTGTCATCCACTTCCAGTGTGATTCACTATTGGCAGATTGAAAAACCCACCTCTCCAAACTGCCTCTCTCTGATATTTGCAGCTTGAAGTAGATTTGGGAAAGGACAGGCGTTCTATGGCCCTAGCGTTTCATCCTTAACTTTTGCTGCTGTCTGCCCTCCCCCTTGGTCATAGACTCCCCCCCTCCATTTGCTGCTGCCTGCCCTCTGCCCTACATTAGTGCATAGGGGCAAGATGGTGTATTGGTTTAGGACTTTTTTTAAAGGTAGTACCCAGTTTGCCTTGCCATTTCTGTCTGTGTTTGCATAACAAATGCAGGGATGACCTAAAAAAAAAAAAAAAAAAAAAAAAAAACAATAAAAACAGAAACAGAAATTAAATAAAACTTTCTGTAAATATGTAAATAATACACTATATTACCAAAAGTATTGGGACACCTGCCTTTACATGCACATGAACATTAATGGCATCTCAGTCTGTAACGTTCAATATTGAGTTGGCCCACCCTTTGCAGCTATAACAGCTTCAACTCTTCTGGGAAGGCTGTCCACAAGGTTTAGGACTGTCTATGGGAATGTTTGACCTTTCTTCCAGAAGCTCATTTGTGAGTAGGGATGAGCTTCGAGTTCGAGTCGAACGTAAGTTCAAATCATACATTGTGCGTTCGTGCGTTCGCTGAACACACGAACAAGTGGAGTGCTCGGCGGGAAGTTTGACTGCCGATGAGCGCCCCATAATGCACTACGCTGGTGCAGTGAATAAATTACTAATGATCTGGTGATTGGCCAAAGCATGCACATGACCTGTATGCTTTGGCCAATCACAGCAAAATGTCCTGTCAGAACCTTGATTGGCCAAAGGCAGGGTGCCTTCAGCCAATCATGGTTCAGGGACTAAGTCCACGCCCCACACTATATAAAGCTGCTGCTTACACAGCAGCCATGTATAGTGTGTTAGGGCGAGATAGGAGTGAGATTAGGCAGGTAGGTAGTGGATTGTGCATTTTATCTAGTAATAGATCAGCCAGTGTAGTATATACAGTATATATATATATATATATATTTTTCAGCTACTGCAGGATATCTTGTAATAATGATAGTTGTATATATATATATTTATCAGTTATTGTAGTGTATATATCAAGCAGTGCAGTGCAGTGTAGTGTAGGGCTGATTCTTATGTTACACAGTGTAGTACAGTCATTTTAGTGCTGTGCTGTTATTGTAATGAGGCCACTGAAGTGTATTGTATGAAAATTTGTCTAGCCAGGAAGTTGGTGAAAGTGCCCTGTATTTAAGTGGTTAAGGGGAACCCTATGACAGAATAAAAAAAAAATGGCATGAGGTCTCCCCCAAAATCCATACCAGGCCCTTTAGGTCTGGTACATATTTTAAGGGGAACTCCACACCAAAACTGAAAAAAAAATGTTGTGGAGTCCCCCTCAAAATCCATACCGGACCCTTACCCGAGCAAGCAGCCTGGTTGGCCAGGATGGGGAGGGGATGAGGAGGGGATGAGCGAGCGCCCCCCCCTCCTGAACCATACCAGGCCACTTGCCCTCAACATGGGGAGGGTGCTTTGGGGTGCCCCCCAAAGCACCTTGTCCCCATGTTGATGGGGACCAGGGGCTCTTCCAGACAACCCTGGGCTGTGGTTGTCGGGGTCTGCGGGTGGGGGGCTTATCAGAATCTGGACCCTTATCAGAATCTAACCCCTGGGCCCCCAAATCCCGGCCCTCTCCCCTATGTGAATGGATATCGGGTACATCATACCCCTACCCATTCACCAAAAAAGTGTACAAAAAAAATTAAGACAAAAGCCAGTTTTTGACAAGTTCTTTATTAAAAAAATAAAAAAATAGTGTTCCCCGTTGTAAATCCATCATCAATCGCGTCGCCCGCCGCACCCGAAAAAAAAACGCTTCCACCTCTTCGATGCACTGCGCTAGTGCAGTGAATAAATTACTGATGTCACGTCAGAAGGGGGCGGTGCCACTGGGTGATCCCCGCCCCTTTCCTATAAAAGAGCTGTCACAGCTCAAACAGCTCTTTATGCGGGAGGCCTTTTTTTTTTTTTCTATTTTTCAGGTGCGGCGGCTGGCGACGTGATTGACGATAGATTTACATCTGGGGACACTATTTTTTTATTTTTTATCTTTAATAAAAGATTGGTCAATAACTGGCTTTTTTCTTTATTTTTTTGTACCCTTTTTTGGTGAATGGATAGGGGAATGATGTACCCGATATCCATTCACAAAGGGGGGGATGGGATCTGGGGGCCCCCTTGTTAAAGGGGGCTTTCAGATTATGATAAGCCCCCCACCCACAGTCCCCGACAACCACAGCCCAGGGTTGTCCGGAAGAGGCTCCAATAAGAAATGTCAGTATTGCTGCAGCAGGCTACATACATTGTACAAATGCGCCATTTTACAGACACATTAAGGGGACCCCCAGGCACGATATTTAAAGGAATTTTTAATTTTTATTGTTTCACTTTAAGCATTATTAAAATCACTGCTCCTGTAAAAACGCTTGTTTTGAAAAAAAAATGTTGCATTGGTACATGTCCCCCAGGGCAGTACCCGGACCCCCATATACTTTTTTTGGGCAATAACTTGCATTTAAGCTTTTAAAATGAGGACTTTTGATTTTTCATTTTCGAGTCCTATAGACTTCAATGGAGTTTGCATGTTCTAACAAACTTTTCCCCCGTTTGCGGTTTTCTGGTGTGAACCGAACCAGGGGGGGGGGGGTGTATGGCTCATCCCTATTTGTGCACTGATGTTGGACTAGAAGGCCTGGCTCCCAGTCTGCACTCTAATTCACCCCACAAGTGTTCTATCGGGTTGAGGTCAGGACTCTGTGCAGACCAGTCAAGTTCCTTTACCCCTTAAACTCGCTTATCCGTGTCTTTATGGACCTTGCTTTGTACTCTGGTGTGCAGTCATGTTGGGGCCATCCCCAAACTTCTAACACAAAGTCGGCAACATGAAATTGTCCAAAATGTCTTGGTATGCTGACACCTTAAGAGTTCCCTTCACTGCAACTAAGGGGCCAAGCCCAACCCCTGAAAAACAACCCCATACCATATTCCCTCTCCACCAAATGATTTGGACCAGTGCACAAAGCAAGGCCCATAAAGACATGGATGAGTGAGTTTGAGGTGGAGGAACTTAATTGACCTGCACCAAGTCCTGAGCTCAACCCAACAGAACACCTTTGGGATGAATTAGAGCAGAGACTGTGAGCCAGGCCTTCTTGTCCAACATCAGTGCCTGACCTTACAAATGCACTTCTGGAAAAATGATCAAACATTCCCATAGACCCACTCCTAAACCTCATGGACAGCCTTCCCAGAAGAGTTGAAGCTGTTATAGCTTCATAGGGTGCGCCAGCTCAATGTTGAACCCTGCAGACTAAGACTGGGATGGCATTAAAGTTCATGTGCGTGTAAAGGCAGGCGTCCCAATATTTCTGGTAATATAGTGTACATTGTGTAAACAAAATGTATATACCTGCCAGTAAATTGGGCCTTGTCTTGCTATTTGAAATTGTCCTGCTGCTGGCCAGTTTTATATTGCTGCATCATCCCTTAATTCTTGTAGTTAAACATTTGCCTGTACTCTTTCTCTCAAGTAGAGAGACAAATAAGTGAAGTTTAGTAAAACAAGTTTAGTTTCTTGTACACCTGATTGACCGTTAGGCCCCTTTCACACATGCTATCCGTTTGTCCGTTTTTCATCCATCCGTTGACGGATGAAAAACGGACATCAATGCATCTCTATGTAAAAACGGATGACAACTGATGATCATCAGTTAACATCCGTTTTCATCCACTTCCGTCAATGTCCATTTTTTTGAACGGATAAATGCCCTATTTTCCATCCGTCAAAAAAACGGATCGGACGCAAAACGGATGACAACGGATGAAAAACGGATGTCAACGGATGACAACGGATGAAAAACGGATGACAACGGATGAAAACGGATGAAAAACGGATAACAACTGATGAAAAACGGATGAAAAACGGATAACAACTGATAGAAAACGGATGACAACTGACGAAAAACGGATGACAACTGACGAAAAACTGATGAAAAACGGATGAAAAATGGATGAAAAACTGATACATTTGACGTGACTGAACTGATGAACTGAATGGACCGTATGTGTGAAAGGGGCCTTAATAAAACTCCATCTGGAGAGTTGTTGTGCTATTATTTATGTTCAATGAATTTGGCAAGCAGTGAATCCCGGCCCTCTACCTCAGCTCCAGCACCATAACTTTTGCCCCGGACCACACCCCTTGTTGCCCTTACCCCAACCCTCCTCCTTCTTTGATGGGATTAGTAGAAGAGATATAAGAGGAAAACGGTGCATAGGAAGTCCTCCAAAAATGGCTGCTATGATGTTTTGGAGAGGAGGAAAAGGGAGCATTAGTAGGACTCAAAAATGACTGCTATACATCGTAGACAAGGAGCATAAAAGGGCTTTAGCATTCATCAAAACAAAATAGCTGTTATGTGACCTTAAAGAGGAGGAGGAAAGGAGCTCACTAGCACATTCAAAAAAAAAATGTCTACTATGTACCCTTGAGGAGGGAAAGAGTAAAAGAGTGCACTGGTGCGCAGTCATGGTGGAACAAGAAGCGACCATCCCCAAACTGTTCCCACAAAGTTGGGAACATGACATTTTCCAAAATGTCTTGGTATGCTGATGCCTTAAGAGTTCCCTTCACTTAAATGAAGGGATCAAGCCCAACCCCTGAAAAAAAACAACCCCACACCATAATTCCCCCCTCCACCAAATGATTTAGACCAGTGCACAAGGCAAGATCCATAAAGACATGGATAAGCAAGTTTGGGGTGGAGGAACTTGACTGGTCTGCACAGAGTCCTAACCTCAACCTGATAGAACACCTTTGGTAAGAATTAGAGCAGAGACTGTGAGCCAGGCTTTCTCGTCCAACATCAGTGCCTGACCTCACAAATGTGCTTCTGGAAGAATGGTTAAACATTCCCATAGACACACTCCTAAACCTTGTGGACAGCCTTCCCAGAAGAGTTGAAGCTGTATAGCTGCAAAGGGTGGGCCAACTCAATATTCAACCCTACAGACTAAGACTGGGATGCCATTGAAGTTCATGTGCGTTTAAAGGCAGGTGTCCCAATACTTTTGACAATATAGCCTATTTTGGGAATTCTGGTTAGAAAACGCATTGTAATGAAATGCAGTACATGAATAATTCATGGACTATATGCTTTAAAAATTGTAAATATTATCTCTCTGGCATCTGAGCAGGAAGAAATATAAACAAAGGCATGTAAAAAGAAACCCATGTTGAGAGACAACATTGCTGATCCACTACTGTGCTACTACAAAGGGACAGGCTTTCATTAAAATGTATTAAGCTGACTCAGAGTGGTTTCTAAGGAGTACAGCTCTCAGGGCGAAAATTAAAAAAAGCACCCTACTGCTATTACCTACATGCTGAAACACAATGACAACCAGCAGGGTCTCCTGGTATTAGCAATCATGTAAATCAAACTAGTGTTAAATCATAGTAAAGACTGTACTTCCCAAATATAAAGCATGGAGCCAAACATATTAAATATGCTTACGCTATGTAACCTATGCATGTAGTGATGCTTATAGTGGTAGATATGTGATTCTGGAATTGGTCAAAGTACCAGCAGTGATAAGAGATAAGTGAAATTCTGAAAAGTTCAATCATTTGTGGTTTGGTTGAACTTTAACCCCTTCAATACAGGGCACTTTCCCCCTTCCCGACCAGGCCAATTTTCAGCTTTTAGCGCTGTTGCATTTTGAATGACAATTGCGCAGTCATGCAACACTGTACCTAAACCAAATTTATGTCATTTTTTATCCCACATATAGAGCTTTCTTTTGGTGGTATTTGATCACCGCAAGGTTTTTTCTTTTTTGCTACACAAATAAAAAAAGACAGAAAAGTTTGTTATAAAACTTTGTAAATAAATATGTTTTTCCTGCACTGATGAGGCCGCACTGACAGGCACTGATGGGGTGGCACTGATGGGGTGGCACTAATATGCAGCACTGATAGGCGGCACTGATATGCAGCACTGATGGGCACATATATGTGGCACTGATATGTAGCATTGGTGGGCACTGATAGGCGGCACTGATGGGTACTGATAGCCGGCACTGATGGGCACTGATAGGTGGCACTGATGGGCACTGATGGACACTGATAAGTGGCACTGATCAGCACTGATAGGCGGCACTGGTGGGCAATAATGGGCACTGGTGGGTAGCTCTGATAAATGGCAATGATGGGCACTGGTGGGCAGCACTGATGGGGAGGGCACTGGCGGGCAGCACTGAAGGGGAGGGCACTGGCAGGCTCCCTGAGCCCTGACTGCCATCCCTGGTGGCCATAGTGGGCATCCCTGGGGATGCAATCAATGCTCTGATTACCAGCACAGATCCCCCCCCCCCTGTAAGGAGAGCCACAGACCGGCTCTCCTCTACTCGTGCCTGTCAGGCACAAACTGAGGAAAGCCGATCAAAGGCTCTTCCTATTTACTATGTGACCAGCTGTGATTGGACACAGCTGGTCACATGGTAAAGAGCCTACGTCTCTTACCGAGATCGGAGATGCAGTTTGTCAAGTGACACACCGCAGCACCGATCGCCACTCTGCGCACCCCCCAGGGGCACGCAGAGTGCATATGACGGCGTGTCATAATAACACAACCACCTTCCTGCCGTCAATCGCCTATAGGGCGGGCGGGAAGTGGTTAAAAAAATTCCGAACTGATGTACTATTAAAGTCAATTGAAATCTGAACCAGGCTCGTAAAAGTGTGTATTACAGAGCAGAATAGTTTGCAAAGCTCCTGACAGCAATGCCTGTTGAGTTGATTGGGCCAGTAAATTTCCCAAGACAATTCATTTAGGCTCTTTCACACGGACATTCCGATCAGGTCTCCCAGTCTGTTTTTCAGACAGACTTGATCAGAACCTTCATTCTTCTCTATGAAGCGGCAGCTGTAAACGGACATGTGCCCATTTACACCCACCTACATCCAGGGCTCGAATCGTGCAGGAAAGCATGGGAAGGGCATTCCTGTACTTTTTCCACAGCAGGAACGCCGTTCCCATTAGCAGCCATGTCCTGCGGGACTGACTGTCACTGGCCTTTGTATGCAAGCTGTCTGTGGCATCTGTGTGTGTGAAGAACAGAGCTGCTCAGCTGGCACTAGAGGAAGCAGACCCGATGCTTTCTGTATAGCGCTGGCTCCTGTCACAGGCAGAGTGACACCAAATGCACTCCGCTTCTGCCTGTGACTAGCTCTCTACTGCAGCCGCATGCTTCCTCTAGCACCGCTCCTGTCACAGATTTACACTGATGTTAGGGGAAGGACGGAGGGTCAGGAACCATCCAGCAGTACCTACCAGCAGTACCCACCAGCAGTACCCACCAGCAGTACCTGCCAGTAGTACCCGCCAGCAGTACCCTCCAGCAGTACCAGCCAACAGTACCAGACAGTAGTAACAGCCAGAAGTACCCACCATCAGTACCAGCCAACAGTACCAGCCTGCAGTACCGCCAGCAGTACCCACCAGCTGTAACCACCAGCAGTACCCACCAGCAGCACCTGCCAGCAGTACCAGTCAGTAGTACTAGCCAGCAGTACCCACCAATAGTAACAGCCAGCAGTACCCACCAACAGTACCAGCCAGCAGTACCCACCAGCAGTACCAGCCCTGGAGGACAGCCAGAAGCAGCCATCAGCCATACCCACCTGGGCGACAGCAGCAGCCAGGGATACTTGCAGGAATCCTGAGGAAGAGTGAAGATTGAGGTCAGTTGAGTTGCAGTGCATCCGTGTGAAAGCAGGTTTAGGCCCCTTTTACACGATCCGTCTGATCGGCGTATCAGTTGTGGATTTCTTACAAATGTTCCCATACATGTGTAATAATCTCTCTCACCCACAGGTGGTTTTAAAATGGCCGCTGCATACTTAATGAGCCATGTGGCTGTGGGGGATGTGCAACCATGTGTTGATGCACAAAATGAGTGAGGAGTGGTCAAGAGTAATGACCACATCCTGTGGGTGGTCTTTTGTATACAGGGCTATAAAAGGAGTAATTTGCATGTGAAAAGGCCCTTTTTGCCTTTCGCTCTCTCTCTCGGGATGATCATCTGTGGGGACAGCCATGATGCAGCCAGGATTTCGCAATGCTATGTTTGTTTGTTCCAGAGATCCACTGGAAGCTGACCAGAGCTAAGTATTTATTTGATATTCTTGGGACAAGGGTTGTATGTTTAAGAAGCGTATTTCTGCTGTTTACAGACCATAGGCTGTTCATGTGTTAGGCATTGTTATATCTGCCAGTCTTGTGATATGTTCCTAATATTGTAATAATTTGTATATACAGCATGCTTTTGTTTAGTAAAAGTACATTTATACCCTGCAGAGGTCTGAGCTTCCTTGTTTATACCGCAAAGTAACCTTGCTAGATATACACAAGCAAAACAATCGGGTCCGCCTCTCTGTTTTTTCAGGTGGACCCAATCGGCCCTTTATTTACCTCTATAGGGTGTCAGATGTGAAAAGACTTGTGTCCGTTTACACCCGTCTATCTCAAATCCGATCCACTTAAAAAACAGAAGGGAATCCTTCCCCATCGGATCGGATCAGAGGGCCAATAGAATAAAGCAGGCTGTGTCTGCTCTGTATATACTTGAGTGGACACGGACCAGTCATTTGCCTGCTTAACTCATTGTTGCCTGCAACCGATTACCAAGTAGCTAAAGTGGCCCTTGCTCCTCAAAAGGTTAAACACCCCTGCTGTAAGGGCATGAGTCCCGGATGGAGAGATGCGCTGTAGTAGCCTTCCCCCTTAGTTTTGCCGTGGTCCGTGGCCGAGGGAAGGAGTCCCCGATGGAGAAGTGTGCAGTACTGTAGCAGGAGACCAGCGGGGAAATCACTGAGTGAATTGGCACCAATACTAGACTTATTACTGCATAAACTGGCATCAATACTTGACTTTAATACTGCGTAAACTAGCACCAGAACTAGGGGTTATTACTGCATAAACTGGCACCAATACTAAGGGTTATTACTGCGTAATATGGCACCAATACTAGGCTTTATCACTGTGTAAACTGGCACCAATACTAGGGGTTATTACTGCATAAACTGGCACCAATACTAGGGGTTCTTACTGTGTAAACTGGTACCAATACTAGGGGTTATTACTATGTAAACTGGCACCAATACTAGGCTTTATTACAGCGTAAACTGGCACCAATACTAGGATTGATTACTGCGTAAGTCAAAGTGCAGCGGGGGCCACGCAGAGCTGCTCTGTGAAGTAAAAAGAACAGACAGCCTACTACATTATACACACTCCGGACAACTTGTTAGTGAGGCTCTCAAGCAGAAGATACAGCCAGGGGAAAGAAAGCATAACAATTAACATTTTGGCTTCAAATGTTTTTGCTATCTTTTAAATTTATGTTTTAAAGCGGTAGTATAGGAGATATTCACCCTGCATGCAGCCGCTGACACCAGCGGCGCATGCGCTCTGAAGGTTCAGCGTATCTTGCCGGACCTTCAGAGCTCCTTGCCAGCTCTTTGCCTGGGCGCATGCGCAGGAGTGACATCATTACGGCTCCGGCCACTCACAGCGCAGAAGCCGCCGAACCCAGAAGAGATGCTGAGGGAACGTGTCAGCTCCCCCAGCGGTGTCCGGGCGACCGTGTGGGGGCTTTGTTCTAAGTTATGTATTTCATAATGTGCTAGTATGCGATGCATGCTAGCACGTTATGCCATTGTCCTGCAGAGTTTGTATCCTGCAGGGGATACAACCGCTTTAATAGTTTTTATAGTAAACACTGTCATTATGTGTTACATGTCAGAACTTATATTAAGGAAAGAAATACGTACATTAATATGTACATTAATTCAATGAGAGTCACGTATGAAGTCGAACAGTAAGTGTAGTAATACCATTAAATTTAAAGTTAAAATTATTACTTTCAATTGGCAGGGATATTGTTCCCCTCCCCAGACACCCCATCTGGGAGCAAACCGTGTCATAGGGTGAGGGCAACTCCACCATATTCCATTTGTTTTTATGTTAAAATATGTTTTGTTGTTTAATAAAGAGAAAGAAAGAAAAAAAACTTGGTATAGATATACAGATATAACAGGATTCCACATGTAGAACAGGTGCCAGAGATTTATCCCAGAGGTTATGACACTTAGTTTAATAAACTGCAAACACTGTCATATAGAGAGTATAGATTAAGGGAGGGAAAAGGGCTAGTGTGGAATGTGTGAGTAATGTTTGAGCAAGGAGAAGCAGGTAATTGAATAGCATATTTAGATACCATATTTAAGTAGATGGTTTAGGTTGCATCCTGTTGTGATGCATGGAGGCAACTGAGAGCAAGGGATCAAGAGAAGTGGATATTACATTGTTAGGCTATAACACTGGCTACGGTAGGAGTAGCTCAATTTGGAGTTTGCACCATCCCTACGTTATAGGGATAGTGCAAGGAGGGTGAGCAATCCATAAAGCCAAAGATGCCATGAATTTGTCCATTTGCAGATGGGCCTTGGCAAACATAAGTTCGAGTAAGGCGTGTTCATTCAGGATGTGAATGGTATTTGAAATATCAGGGGGAGATGCTTGTTTCCAGTTCCTGGATATTGTAAGCTTGGCTGCTATGAATATGTGGGTTAGGATAGAGCAAAGAGCAGGAGGCAATACATCTATCCCTAATCCAAATAAGGCTATCTTTGGGTCTACAGCGATCCTTTGTTTGATGGTGGAGGCGATTAGGGTGAACACTGAGGACCAGAAGTTCACTATTTTGGGGCAAGTCCACCAGATATGAGAGGGTGAGCCTCTGTGGCCACAATTCCTCCAGCAGAGTGGGGAGCAGTTGGAGAAGATGTGTGAGATTTTGTCAGGATTAAGATACCAGTTATGCAGGAGTTTTTGTTGGGCTTCCCAGTGAGGGAGAGATTTGGAGTGTTTGTGAGGCAGCCATGCTGCTGTGTGCCATTGGCTAATGTACGCTGAGAATTGGAAAAATTTGTTCCCAATATATCATAGAGGTAGACTTTTGAATAGGTTTGCCTGCTACTAGTAGGTTGTAGAATGGGGATAGTCCAATGCGGAGGCTTTCTAGGGATTCCATTAAAGCAAGGAATTTTTCGGAGAGGTTTGTGGTGGAGGAAGGGAGGGTTTTTTTGAAGACCGTGTCTTGCTTGGAGGTATTTGAAGAAAGTGAAAGATTTTAGTGCGTATTTGCTGCTGAGTTCCTGGAAAAAGAGAAGTTTTTGGAGAATAGAGACGCTACATTCTGGATTACAGCTTGGTCCCATTCTGCAAAACAGGTGAGATAAGGGATTCCAGTGTTTTCAATGGGAGAAAATGCAGGGCTTTTTTGGAAGGGCCACAGCAAAAAATTAGCTATCGAGTTACATACTTTTATGGTTGCTTTAACTGTGTCCAAGAAATTAGTTGGACTAGTTTGTTGGATCTGGGGGAGCTTATCAGAAGCTTTAGGTCTGCTTTGGTTGCTGCAGATTCAACCTGAGTCCAGGGTAACCTGAGATTTTGGTTCCACCAGGACCTAGATTGGGAGAGAACTGTAGCTTTGTAATAAGAGAATACATTGGGAGCTCCCATTCCGGCCATTTTTACTAGTGCATGTAGTGTCTCCTTCTTGAGTCGTGGTTTCTTGTATTCCCAGATGGACGACTGAAAGATGCTGTGTATTTTCCTAATCCAGTTTGGGAGTAAGGAATTAGCAGCAAACAGAAGAGGTATAGGATTCGGGGGAGTAAGAACATTATTGTTAAGGAGATACGCCCTGCCCATGAGGACACTCCAGACTTAAGGGAAGCACATATTTTTGTTAAAGCTAGGTTAAGTGTGGAAAGATTAAGAGATCGGAGATGTAAGCTGTATTCCTAAATATGGTAAGGTGTCCAGAGGGGCCCACGAAAAGGGAGAGACGTGCGCAATGTTGTTTGGTTTGTGTCGGGAGGCTGATAGGTAGCATCTAGGACTTGGAATGGTTCAGTTTACATAGAGAGATTAGTGCGAAGTGATTAGGCAAATTACAGAGGGGTGGTAGTGAATGGATAGGGTTAGTTAGAAGAATAAGGATATCGTCTGTGTACAGGCCAATTTTATGCTGGATTTTGTCAATAGTGGGACCTAAGATTGAGGTGTGTGTGATCTGATGTGTTCTGCAAATAGCTCCATGATAAGTGAGAAGATTATTGGGGAGAGCAGGCAGCCCTGTCTTGTTCCATTAATTATGGAGAAGGGGGCTGACATAAATCCCGAGGTCCAGATTTTGGCAGAGGGTTGGGAGTATAGGGTGGTAATGAGAGTATGCTGCTGTAAAACCCAAATTTTGAGAGGACCTTACGCAAGTAGGCCCAGCAAACTCAGTCAAATGCTTTCTCTGCGTCAAGTGTAATTAGTAGGGATGAGCTTCATGCAGCGTGTTATGTGGTTGGCCAAAGCATGCACCTTGACCTTATGCTTTGGCCAATCAAATGATCTCTGCCATGATTGAACTAAAGGCAGGCTGCCTTTAGCCAATCATGGCTCAGGGGCCAAGTACACACCCCACATTACATAAAGGCTGCTCACACAGCTGCAGCTTGTAGTGTCTTTGTGCGGGCGATGATACAGGGACAGGCACGCGATTGAGGCAGGGAGCGAGTAGCTTTTTTTGGAGTTTGTCAGATAGTGTAGAGACATTGCTAGCAGTGTAGGGAGGGCCAGGTACGTGTGTGAGGTAGGGAGAGATTTCTTTCTTTACATCATATCAGACAGTGCAGCGCCAGTGAGTGAGTAGCAGCGTAGGGAGGGCCAGGTACCTGTGTGAGGTAGGGAGAGATTTCTTTCTTTACATCAGATACCAGTCAGAGTATTGTTCATCGGTCAGTTGTGGAACATTCTATATTCATCACAGACCTATAGGACTATAAATCACTTCAGATATCAGTCAGTGTATTCATCGGTCAGTTGTGGAACATTCTAGAAATCATTACAGACCTATATGACTATAGATCACTTCAGATATTAGTCAGTGTATTCATTGGTCAGTTGTGGAACATTCTATAATCATCACAGACCTATAGGACTATAGATCACTTCAGATATGAGTCAGTGTATTCATTGGTCATGGGATGGGGGCAGTGTGATGGGAGGGGGACAGTGTGCTGGGAGGGGGTGGCAGAGTGACAGAAGGGTGGCAGTGTGACAGGAGGGGGGCGGTGTGACAGGAGGAGGGCAGTGTGACAGGTGGGGCAGTGTGATAGGAGGGGGGCAGTGTGATAGAAGGGGGCAGTGTGATGGGAGGGGGGTAGTGTCACAGGAGGGGGGCAGCATGATGGGAGGGGGCCAGTTGTATGGGAGGGGGTGCAGAGTGACAGGAGGGTGGCAGTGTGACAGGAGGGTGGAAGTGTGATGGGAAGGGGGCAGTGTGATGGTAGGGAGGCAGTGTGACAGGAGAGAGGAAGTGTAATAGGAGCGGGCAATGTGACGGGAGTGGGCAGTTTAACAGGAGGGGGGAAGTGTGACGGGAGGGGGGCAGTGTGATGGGAGGAGGCAGTGTGATGGGGGGCAGTGTAACAGGAGGGGGCAGTGTAATAGGAGGGGGCAGTATGACAGGAGGGGGGCAGTGTGACGGGAGGGAGGAAATGTAATGGGAACGTGGAAGTGTGATGGGCGGTTGGCAGTGTGACAGGAGGGTGGCAGTGTGACATGAAGGGGGCAGTGTGATGGGATGTGGTGTAGAGGGACACGGGGAGGTCAGTGTAATGGGAGGGGGGCAGTATGACAGAGGGGGCAGTGTGACAGGAGGGGGCCAGTGTGATTGAAGGTGAGTAGCGTGACAGGAGGGGGGCAGTGTGACAAGAGGGGACCAGTGTGATGGTAGGGGATGCAGAGTGACAGAAGGGTGGCAGTGTTACAGGAGGAGGGCAGTGTGATGGAAGAGGGTGCAGAGTGACAGGAGGGTGGCAATGTGATGGGAGGGGGCAGTGTGATTGAAAAGAGGCAGTGTGATGGGAGGGGGAGTTAATCTGGGAGGGAGGCAGTGTAATGGGAGGTATGAAGTCAGATAGGAGGGGGGCAGTGTGACAGGAGGGGGCAGTATGATGGGAGGGTGCAGTGTGACATGAGGGGGGCAGTGTGACAAGAGGGAGGCAGTGTGATTGGAGGGGGTGCAGAGTGACAGGATGGTGGCAGTGGGACAGGAGGGGCAGTGTTGCGGGAGGGGGCAGTATGATGGGAGGGGTGCAGTGTGATGGGAGGGGGCAGTGTGATAGGAAGGGGCAGTGTGACAGGAGAGGGGCAGCGTGATAGAAGGGGCAGTGTGATGGGAAAAAGGCAGTGTAATTGGAGGGAGTGCAGAGTGACAGGAGGGTGGCAGTGTGATGGGAGGGGGGAAGTGTGACGGGGGGCAGTGTGATGGGAGGGGCCAGTGTGACGGAAGGGGGGAAGTGTAACAGGAAGGGGCAGTGTGATAAGAGGGGGTGTAGACTGACAGGAGTGTGGCAGTATGATGGGAGGGTGGCAGTGTGATGGGAGGGGGCAGTGTGAGAGGAGTGAGGAAGTGTGACGGGAGGCTGGCAGTGTGACGGGTGGGTGGCAGTGTGATGGGAAGAGGGCAGTGTGATGGGAGGAGTGCAAAGTGACAGGGGTGTGGCAGTGTGACCGGAAGGGGGGCATTGTGATGGGAACGGGGCAGTGTGACAAGAGGGGGGAAGTGTGCTGGAGGGCCAGTGTGATAGTTGGCTTGTGCAGAGTGACAGGAGGGTGGCAGTGTGACAGGAGGGGGTCAGTGTGATGGGAGGGTGGTAGTGTGAGGGGAGGGGGGCAGTCTGATCGAAAAGAGGCAGTGTGATGGGAGGGGAAGTTGAGCTGGAAGGGAGGCAGTGTAATGGGAGGGGGCAGTGTGACACGAGGGGGGCAGTAAGTTTGACTCGAACATCGCTTGTTCGATCATTCGTCAGATGACGAACAAATGTGCTTCTTTGCGTGAAGCGTGTTATATGATTGGCTAAAGCATGCACCCTGATCTCATGCTTTGGCCAATCAAATGATCTCTGCCATGATTGGACTAAAGGCAGGCTGCCTTTAGCCAATCATGGCTCAGGGGCCAAGTACACGCCCCAAACTACATAAAGGCTGCTCGCGCAGCTGCAGCATGTAGTGTCATTGTGCGGGCGATGAGACAGGGACAGGCACGCGATTGAGGCAGGGAGAGAGTAGCTTTTTTTGGAGTTTGTCCAGTGCAGAGACATTGCTAGCAGTGTAGGGAGGGCCAGGTACGTGTGTGAGGTAGGGAGAGATTTCTTTCTTTACATCATATCAGACAGTGCAGCGCCAGTGAGGGAGTAGCAGTATAGGGAGGGCCAGGTACCTGTGTGAGGTAGGGAGAGATTTCTTTCTTTACATCAGATACCAGTCAGAGTATTGTTCAACTTCAGATATCAGTCAGTGTATTCATTGGTCAGTTGTGGAACACTCTATAATCATCACAGACCTATAGAACTATAGATCACTTCAGATATCAGTCAGTGTATTCATTAGTCATGGGATGGGGGCAGTGTGATGGGAGGGGGTGGCAGAGTGACAGAAGGTGGCAGTGTGACAGAAGGTGGCAGTGTGACAGGAGGGGGTAGTGTGACAGGAGGAGGGCAGTATGACAGGAGGGGGCAGTGTGATGGGAGGGGCAGTGTGATAAGAGGGGGGAAGTGTGACGGGAGGGGGGCAGTGTGAGGGGAGGGGGTGCAAAGTGACATGAGGGTGGCAGTGTGACAGGAGGGGGGCAGTGTCACAGGAGGGGGCAATGGGACAGGAGGGGGGCAGTGTGACGGCAGGGGGACAGTGCTATGGGAGGGGATGCAGAGTGACAGGAAGGTGGCAGTGTGACAGGAGAGTGGCAGTGTGATGGGAAGGGGGCAGTGTGATGGGAGGGAGGCAGTGTGACAGGAGAGGGGCAGTGTAATAGGAGCGGGCAGTGTGAGGAGAGGGGGCAGTGTGATGGGAGAGGGGCAGCATGATGGGAGGGGGGCAGCTTGATGGTAGGGGGCAGTGTGATGGGAGGGGGCAGTGTAACAGGAGGGGGCAGTGTGATGGGAGAGGGGCAGTGTGATAGGAGGGGACAGTGTTATTGGAGGGAGGAAATGTAATGGTTGGGTGGCAGTGTGGTGGGAGGTAGGCAATGTGACAGGAGGGTGGCAGTGTGACGTGAAGGGGGCAGTGTGATAGGAGGGGGGCAGAGGGACAGGAGTATGGCAGTGTGACAGGAGGGGGTCAGTGTAATAAGAGGGGGGCAGTATGACAGAGGGGGGCAGTGTGACAGGAGGGGGCCAGTGTGATTGGAGGTGGGTAGTGTGACAGGAGGGGGGCAGTGTGACATGAGGGGACCAGTGTGATGGTAGGGTGTGCAAAGTGACAGAAGGGTGGTAGTGTGACAGGAGGAAGGCAGTGTGATGGGAAAGGGTGCAGAGTGACAGGAGGGTGGCTATGTGATGGGAGGGGGGCAGTGTGATTGAAAAGAGGCAGTGTGATGGGAGGGGGAGTTGTGCTGGGAGGGAGGCAGTGTAATGGGAGGGATGAAGTGTGATAGGAGGGGGGCAGTGTGACAGGAGGGGGGCAGTGTGATGAGAGAGTGCAGTGTGACATGAGGGGGGCAGTGTGACAAGAGGGAGGCAGTGTGATTGGCGGGGTGCAGAGTGACAAGATGGTGGCAGTGGGACAGACTGGGGCAGTGTGAAAGGAGGGGGCAGTGACATGGAAGGGGTGCAGTGTAATCTGATGGGGTAGTGTGACGGGAGGGGGGCAGTGTGATGGGAGGGGGTACAGAGTGACAGGAGGGGGGTAGTGTGATGAGAGGGGGCACAGAGTGACAGGAGGTTGATAATGTGATGGGAGGGGGCAGTGTGGTGGGAGGGGGTCCATATGATGGGATGGGGGCAGTGTGATGGGAGGTGGTGGCAGTGTGACAGAAGGGTGGCAGTGTGAAAGGAGGGGGGTGGTGTGACAGGAGGAGGGCAGTGTGACAGGAGGGGGCAGTGTAATGGGAGGGGGCAGTGTGATGGGAGGGGGACCGTGTGATAGAAGGGGGGCAGTGTAATAGAAGGGGCAGTGTGACGCGAACAAGGCAGTGTGATCGGAGGGGGTGCAGAGTGACAGGAGGGTGGCAGTGTGATGGGAGGGGGGCAGTGTGACAAGAGGGGGGCAGTGTGACAGGAGGGGGGCAGTGTGATAGGAGAGGGGCAGTGTGATAGAAGGGGGTAGTGTGACGGGAACAAGGCAGTGTGATGGGAGGGGGTGCAGAGTGACGGGAGGGGGGCAGTGTGACAGGAGGGGAGAAGTGTGACAGGATGGGGCCAGTGTTATGGGAGGGGGTGCAGAGTGACAGGATGGGGGGGCAGTGTGACGGGGGGTGCAGAGTGCCAGGAGGGTGGCAATGTGATGGGAGGGAAGCAGTGTGATGGAAGGGGTCAGTGTGACGTGAGGGGAAGTTGAGCTGGGAGGGAGGCAGTGTGATGGGAGGGAGGCAGTGTGATGAGTGGGGGTGCAGAGTTACAGGAGTGTGGCAGTATGACGGGAGGGGGTAGTGTGACGGGAGTGAGGAAGTGTAACGGGAGGGTGGCAGGAGGGTGGCAGTGTGATGGGAAGGGGACAGTGTGATGGGAGGTAGGTAAATAAAACTAAAAACTAAAGATAGGTACTCAAAGATCTATCCCTAATGACACATGTGAAAAGCGTAATTCTTATGGATAGACCTTAATGTATAAAAATGTGCCAATGTATATTAAACAACAGTATACAGTAAACCCCCCTCCATCGCGGGGGTTACATTCCGGACTCACCGGCGAAAAGTGAAAATCCGTGAAATATAAAGACCCTATTTAAATACACTCTCTGCATGTTTTTATAACTTTCACTGTACTTTTAAAAGCATTTTAAGGTCTTTAAACACACTTTTAAAACAATAAAAAAAACATTTAAACCCATTAAAGATACTGAGAGACAGAGCAAGAGCAATGGAAAACACAAAAATATTTAATTAACAATGATTTAATTAGTAAGATAATATTAATAGGGCTTACAGAAAAAAATCGCAATATACCAGGACCGCAAAAACTGAAGCGCGATATAACGGGGGTTTACTGTACCCCTATTCCTATCATCAATATGGAAAAGGATAAAAAGAAATTGTTTGGACTTTTTGATCAGGCTTACTCTAATAATGTGATAGACAAAGACACAGTCAATTTTTTTAAGGTGGCGTACCCCAGGATACCGGTCCTTTATGCTTTACCCAAGGTCCACAAATTCTAAAAGACCCCCCCAGGTGTCCAATTATCTCAGGAGTGGATTCACTCACTGAGAAATGCAGTGAATACAATGACAAAATCCTACAACCTTTTGTTTGCAATCAGTTTTCATATGTGAAAGACATCTCACACTTACTGACCCTTCTACATTATCTAAAACTACCTGAAAATACCTTATTGGTCACCTTGGATAGTGAGGCTCTTTATTCATCTATAGCACATGATAAAGGCCTTCAAGTCATCAAGAAGGTATTAGACAGTAGAGCCTTAGACAAACATGCCCACAGTACCTTTATTATCAAGCTCCTTCAATTTTTGTTGACGCACAACAAATTTAGATACAAAGAAAAATATAGGCACTAAGTATGCCCCAGCCTATGCAAACCTCTTTTTGGGGGACTGGGAGACCTGGCTGTTGGATGGAGGGGGCATTATTTGTCCTGGTACAGGTACATAGATGACGTCCTCATCTTCTGGTCAGGTAGCGACCTGGAGTTGAATGACTTTGTGGGTGCTTTAATCAATAATCCGTATAATTTAAAATTCACGTATGAGTTTCATTGTAGACAAGTCACTTTTTTTGACTTAACAATCACATTGGATGCTGATGTTGTAGCGGCTACTAAATTGTCTAGTAATTCCACTGCCACAAACAGTTTACTTTATGCAAGGAGTTTTCATCCAAAAACCTTAGTGAGAAACATACTGGTTGGACAATACTTGAGGCCTCGTCAAAACTATACCAACGACGAAGACTTTGAACAGAAAGCAAAAGTCTTGGAAAAGAGATTTAAAAAAAAAGAGGCTATCACAAAATATGGCTAACAGAGGCTTACATAAGAGCAAAAAACAGCAGAAGGGAGTCCCTGATCTTTGGGAAAAAGGAAAAAACAACAAGTCAATCAAATATAACAAGGCAGGAAGTCTCCAATATACTCAAATAGCAGACAAAGTTAGGGGTATATGTTCTACATATTGGCATCAGTTGAAGGAGAATAATTCTGTTGGCAAATTTGTTTCAGGCTATCCACAGATGGTATACAGGAAGGCTCGTTCTTTAAACAACCTCCTGGTACACAGTGACATCTCTTGGAAACCAAAGAATCCCCTTATAAATATGGGTTTGACTAGATGTGG
This sequence comes from Pelophylax lessonae, assembly GCF_965119305.1. Lineage (NCBI taxonomy): Eukaryota > Metazoa > Chordata > Amphibia > Anura > Ranidae > Pelophylax > Pelophylax lessonae. The sequence goes on from NC_138771.1 coordinate 420,814,272, forward strand.
ACAGTGTGATGTCTGCTCTTTTATGATAAAAGGTGACACTTTGGAGTTGCCAACAGGTAGGATCATTAAATGTAGACAAAGAGCAAATAGTGGTACTGTGGGAATCATTTATGTTATTTTGTGTTCCTGTAATTGCTTCTATGTTGGTAAAACTATTAGAACTAACGTTCTCAGGACCATATATATGACATTTTCACATACCACCTATGCGCCCCTCAAGCCAGACACGTGTGTTTAGAGCATAACAGAGACCCTAGCTGTCTGAAAGTCTGGGTTTTGGAGCTAGTCTCTCAGGGTATGAGAGGGGGGAATTTTGATTGGGTTGTCCTTCAAAATGAGGCACAGTGGACTTGGGAACTCAATGCAACCAAGCCACCAGGCTTAATTGACAGTCTCAGTTTTGTTCCATTTTTGAAATAACAAAAAAAACTCCCCTAATTACTTTATATGGAAGAATTAAAACAATGTATTATTGGAACAATAGCATTGCTGGAGCAGAGTAACGCCCCTAGCTGCCAGGGGAAGAACTCCTCCAGTGAGGCCGGGAGAAAGGGAAAGGAAAGACAGGTGCTGGTGGTAGGGGACTAAATTATTAGAAGGACAGACAGTGTAATCTGTGACAAAGACCGTGTGCGCCGAACAGTCTGTTGTTTGCCGGGCGCTCGGGTTCGGCACATCGCGGATCGGGTGAACAGATTATTGGGTGGGGCTGGGGAAGACCCAGCTGTCATGGTACACGTGGGTACCAATGACATAGGCAGAGGAAGATGGAGAGTCCTAAGCGATTTCAGGGAATTAGGAGCTAAGTTGAGGAGTAGGACCTCCAAGGTAATATTTTCCGAAATACTACCTGTACCTCGAGCCACACAAGAGAGGCAGCGGGAGATTAGGGAAGTTAACAAGTGGCTGAGGAGCTGGTGTAGTAAGGAGGGTTTCGGGTTCCTGGAGAACTGGGCCGACTTCTCAGTCGGCCACCGGCTCTTTGGTAGGGACGGATTGCACCTAAATGGGGAGGGTGCAGCCGTACTGGGTGAGAGGATGGCCACAAAGTTAGAGGGGCTTTTAAACTAGGTGACGGGGGGAGGGTACAGATGTAGAATTAGCCAGTGGGAAGCAAGATTCAGAGGGCAGAAATGGGGGCATTAGCGGTAGGGTGTTCGGAGCTCCTAAACCCAGGGTGGGTATGGGGAAAAATCAAGAGAGCAGCCTAATAACAACAAATGAGGATATATGTAACCGATCAAAATTAAGAGGTTTGTATACCAATGCCAGAAGCCTGGCCAACAAGATGGGAGAGCTGGAGCTGCTGATGTTTGAGGAGGACTTTGATTTTGTGGGGATAACTGAGACTTGGTTTGACAGCTCCCATGAGTGGATGGCGACCATTCAGGGGTATTACCTTTATCGCAGGGATAGAGAAGGTTAAAAGGGGGAAGGGTATGTCTGTATATTAAGAACAGTATACAGGTAAATATGAGGGATGATATTAATAATGGAGCTAAGGACGAGGCAGAATCCCTATGGGTAGAGCTTCAAAGGGAAGGCACGGTGGGGAAGGTAATATTGGGCGTATGCTATAGGCCCCCCAACCAGAGGGAGGAGGGTGAGGAGGACCTCATGTTACAGATAGGATTGGCAGCAAGGATGGGAAATGTCATTATAATGGGGGACTTTAATTATCCAGATATAGACTGGGCAGAAGGAACCGCGCACTCAGCCAAGGCTAGGCAGTTCCTAAATGTTTTGCAGGACAATTTCATGGGTCAGATGGTGAATGCACCGACAATAAACAATGCGGTACTTGACCTACTGATTACCAACAATACAGACCTGCTCACGGATATAGAAATACGGGACAACTTAGGAAACAGTGACCAAAGGTCAATTGGTTTCAGTATTAATTACAGTAATAGGAAACACAAGGGTAATATAAGGACACTGAATTTCAAAAGAGCCAATTTCCCTAAACTGCGCTCGCTGCTAGAAAATATCAAATGGGATAGAACCCTGGGAACAAAGAACACGGAGGAAAAATGGGAGTGCTTCAAGAGCATACTTAACAAGGGGATTGGCCAGTGCATTCCAAAGGGAAATAAATTTAAAAGAGCAAAACTAAACCCTGGGTGGCTAAGCTCCAACCTAAAAATGTATATTAGTGCTAAAGAAAAGGCCTTCAAAAACTACAAGACTGAGGGGTCATTGGCAGCATTTAAGCATTACAAAGAGTGTAATAAGAAATATAAAGATGAAATCAGGGCGGCTAAAATAGAACACGAGAAACATATAGCGCAGGAGAGTAAAAAGAACCCCAAGAAATTCTTTAAGTATATAAACAGTAAGAAAGTGAGGCCAGAACACATTGGCCCCATAAAAGATGATAAAGGAAATATGGCCACTGAGGACAGAGAAAAGGCGGAAGTGTTAAATAATTTCTTCTCTTCAGTCTTCACAAAAGAATCGGGGGGCTACACGAACCTTGCTTGTAAGGCCAAACTAAATAATACACCTCAGGAAGTGCCGCCATGGCTAACAGAAGATAGACTTAGAGCTGAACTAGAGAAACTTAACATAAATAAATCCTCGGGACCGGATGGCTTGCACCCAAGGGTTCTTAATGAGCTCAGCCAGGTGATTGCCAGACCATTATTCTTGATCTTTAAGGATAGTTTACAGACGGGTATGGTGCCAGCTGATTGGAAAAAAGCCAACGTGGTACCAATATTTAAAAAGGGGCCGAGATGTATCCCAGGTAACTATAGGCCGGTCAGCCTAACATCAGTAGTCTGCAAAATTTTGGAGGGGATGTTAAGGGACCACATACAAGACTTTAGTAATGAAAACGGTATTATAAGTAGTAATCAGCATGGATTCATGAAAAATCGTTCTTGCCAAACCAATCTATTAACCTTCTACGATGAAGTGAGCTGCCACCTAGATAAGGGAAAGCCTGTGGATGTGGTGTATCTTGAGTCTGCAAAGGCCTTTGACACCGTTCCCCACAAACGCTTACTGTACAAACTAAGGAAGGTAGGTATGGACCATAAGGTGAGTACCTGGATAGAGAACTGGCTCCAGGGGAGAGTCCAGAGGGTGGTGATTAATGGGGAGTACTCGGATTGGGCAGGTGTGGAAAGTGGGGTCCCCCAGGGATCTGTCCTGGGACCAACCCTGTTTAATTTATTCATAAATGATCTAGAGGAGAGGATATCAAGTACAATCTCAGTATTTGCAGATGATACTAAACTAGGCTTGCCAATATCTTCTATGCAGGATGTGGAAACCTCGCATGCGGACCTGAACAAAATAACGGGGTGGGCAACTACATGGCAGATGAGGTTTAATGTTGAAAAATGTAAAGTAATGCACCTGGGGGCCAGAAACTACTCACTAGGGGGGGAACCTCTGGGTGAGTCTAGAATGGAAAAGGACTTGGGGGTACTGGTAGACAACAGGCTTGACAGTGGCATGCAATGCCAAGCCGCCGCAAGCAAAGCCAACAGAATACTGGGATGTATAAAAAAGGGGATTCACTCCAGAAATAAAGAGATTATTCTCCCACTCTGGTCCGGCCACATCTGGAGTATGCTGTCCAGTTCTGGGCACCGGTCCTCAGGAAGGATATGCTGGAACTGGAGAAAGTCCAGAGAAGGGCAACAAAAATGATTAGGGGAATGGAGGACATCAGCTATGAAGAAAGGCTACAAGCACTGAACCTATTCTCTCTGGAGAAGAGGCGATTGAGGGGGGATATGATATCAATGTACAAATACTGTACTGGCGACCCTAGCATAAGGAACAAACTATTCAGAGAAAGGAGATACAATAAGACACGTGGCCACTCACTAAAACTAGAGAAAAGGCGGTTTAACCTTAAAGTGCGTAAGGGGTTCTTCACTGTAAGAGCGGTAAGGATGTGGAATTCTCTTCCACAAGCAGTCATATCAGCAGGGAGCATTGATAGTTTCAAAAAACTATTAGATGGGCACCTTAGAGACCACAACATATAGGGGTATACGATGTACGGTTAAAAGCAAACACACACACATCATAGGTTGAACTGGATGGACTGATGTCTTTTTTCAACCTCACTAACTATGTAACTATGTAACTATGTAACTATTTAATACATTTTTATTTATTTTTTCCTCCCCTTGGATTTCATGTACAGTTTTTCTCTTTAAACAATGGAATATACAAACACTCACTGGATCAGATACTGTGAATATGACATATATTTTCAAAAAGATGAGTCAGAGCGTTGGATGTCAAATCATTACATGTTGCTGAGCAGGTTTGTTCGCTATAGGCGCTTTTCCACTGCATGGTACGGATCGGTTTGGCTCGGTTTGGAGCTTTTCCACTGCATGGTACCGCATGGTACGGGTTAGAACGGTTCGGTACGGTTTGGTACAGCGGCACTTTTCCACTACATGGTACGGCGTATACCATATCCCACAATCCTTTGCATGCAGCATTGATTGTTTGTCACTACTAGCCACTGATTGGTCAGAGAATCGTTGTAATCCCACCCACTTAGTACTAAGTACTCCAACAGTGGAAAAGCAAACCGAGCCGAGTAGAGCCTATACATTGCTGAAAGGTGCCGACTCGTACCACGCAGTGGAAAAGCAAACTGAGCCGAGCTGGGCCAAGCAGTGCCGAGTGGAGCCGAGCCGGTACTTGCAGTGGAAAAGTGCCATATGTGTGTTAAGTGTATCAATTATATTATGGTTGATTTTATGGTCAGTATCGATATATGCATATGGGAACTCATCCCTTTTTTTCCTTTAGGGTGATGGCATTGGTATTTTTTGAGGATGGGACTAGCCAGGCCATCGCGTTTATTTGTGCGCGTGTGCGCATGCACGAATGCGGCGTTGACGTGGCGTGTTACATTCAAATAATCAATACACAGTTTTTAGTTCATGGGAGGAAAATCATTTATCATATAGACATGACTGCCATCCGTACCTATGATTGATTTAGGCTATGGTTTTCATCATCTATATATGCATATAATAGATTCTAACCTTTGGTTGTTTCCCTTCCCTTTTAGGATACTTTGGGATGTGGTTGTCATGTCTGGCACTTCCGTGCGTACGCGCTGGCATCATCACTATGCGCCGTTGTACTTGTTTGTGCGCGATCGCTCTTGCTTGCATGCCTGCGCGCATGCGCAAATGCAACGTGGCATGGCAGCCATTTTCAAACAATTGAGAGACACAGCATACATAGCACATGTAAACGAGTCATTCATTACTTTGCCTCTGAAGCAGCCGGCCTATGCCCAGCGAAACCGGTCAGGCGTACACACCATTCACCCTTTGGTCACCTTCCCCTCCTTTGGTGATGGAAAAATTGATTATGGACTTTTGAGACTTGCACCCTTTGCATGACAACTGATGGCTTGGATGCTCTCTATGGATTCACTGGAGGAATGAGTATACCTCACTTAATCAATCAATCAATCATTTACAGTGATCTCTTTCTTTGGTTACATTCCTGTTCATTTGGAGGACATACAATGGATAATATATCTGTGATGTGTGAGAGAGGCTCTTTTGCTCACACAGCTCACCAAAACTTAAACATTAGGAACTTATGACATTGCTGTTTGGTGAACATTATTCCTCCTCTGGACCACATACAGACCCTTCCTTTGCCACAGATGTGATATATTTCATCAGCCAGGAACTTACCAAGTTTACCATCTTCATTCATTGATTATTATTCATTGGAGATTAGGAGACTTTCCAACCATCTATGGAGTCTATCAGTCTGTCATCTACCCTTTCCAGTCCCTCCCCACTTCTCTATATGGGGATTCCATCACCAATACATTGAACAGTTCACCACTCTTACATTTTTTACTATATTTATATTTGTACTATTTGATACATTTTTTTTTTTTGTATATGTGAATTGCCAGGGGTGGTTGTTTGCATGTTTTTAGATGTGCGTGGTGTGAGTCATTTTAAGGATTTTGCTATCCTGCACAGACTCTTTGGTTTGTATTTTTTCTGTTTTTTGACAATTAAAGATTATACATATTTTCCGTAGCCCAGTGAGTGTTTGGTTATGATCACAGGGAGGCAGTGTGATGGGAGGGGGGCAGTGTGATGGGAGTGGGCAATGGGACAGGAGGGGGGCAGTATGCCAGAGCGCCAGTTTGATGGTAGGGGGCGCAGAGTGACAGGAGGGTGGCAGTGGGACAGGAGAGGGTCAGTGTGATGTGAGGGTGGTAGTGAGAGGGGAGGGGGGCAGTGTGATTGAAAAGAGGCAGTGTGACGGGAGGGGGAGTTGATCTGGAAGGGAGGCAGTGTAAAGGGAGGGGGCAGTGTGACAGTTTGGGGGCAGTGTGATGGGAGGTGGATAGTGTGAGGGGAGGATGATAGTGTGAAGGGAGGAGGGCAGTGTGACGGGGGGGGCAGTGTGATGGAAGGGGGGCAGTAAGATGGGAGGGGGTGCAGAGTGACAGGAGGGGGGCAGTGTGATGTGAGGGGGTGCAGAGTGACAGGAGGTTTATAATGTGATGTGATGGGAGGGGGGCAGTGCGATGGGAGGGGGCGGAGTGATGGGATGGGGCAGTGTGATGGGAGAGGGACAGTGTGATGGGAGGGGGTGCAGAGTGACAGGAGGGTGGCAGTGTGATGGGAGGGGGTGGTGTGTCAGGAGGAGGGCAGTGTGAAAGGAGAGTGGCAGTGTGACGGGAGGGGGCAGTGTGACAGGAGGGGGGAAGTGTGATGGGAGGTGGGTAGTGTGACAGGAGGGGGACTGTGTGACAGGAATGCAGAGTGACAGGAGGGTGGCAGTGTGACAGGAGGGGGGCAGTGTGGTGGAAGGGGGTGCAGAGTGCCAGGAGGATGGCAGTGTGATGGGAGAAGGGCAGTGTGATGGGAGGGGGGCAGGGTTATGAGAGGGGGTGCAGAGTGACAGGAGGGTGGCAGTGTGACAGGAAGGGGGTAGTGTGATAGGGGGAGAAGTTGAGCTGGGAGGGAGGCAGCATGATGGGAAGGAGGACAGTGTGAAAGGAAAGAGGCAGTGTGACCAGAGGAGGACAGTGTGATAGGAGGGGAGCAGTGTGATGGGAAAGTGGCAGTGTGGCAGGAGGGGGACAGTATGACAAGAGGTGGCAGTGTGACAGGAGGAGGGCAGTGTGACGGGAGGGGGCAAAGATGGGTAGTAGAGGGGAGCAGTGTGACAGGAGGAGGCAGTGTGACAGAAGGGGGCAGTGAAGGGCAGAAAAGGGGGGGCAGATGGACAGGAGGGGCAATAACGGGCAGTATGGGGGCAAAGTGACAGTGAGACACGTGAACACACTGTACTTGCTGGGCAGTGCACTGTGTATGCTTTTACATTCCGGAATCTGCTGTGGCAGAGATTATATTTATGGCATACCAGAAGCGTCCTCAGGGCAGAGTATTTCACCTACCCTGCCGACGGCAGGAACAGTCTTGAGGCACAAAGCAAAAGCGAGGACGGAGCTGGGAAGCGGAGATGACGGTCCTGGGTATAGATGACTGTTTGCCTGTCTTCTTATCATCGTGGATAAAGCTAGCACCAGGCTGGATTGGAGGGACGGCTGGGCGGCATATAGAAAAAACTATCTCTTCCATTTTCCTCCTGCTGGGCTTTCAGCGGCTGCAGGAGCGAGATTCGTTCTTCTATATGCTGTCCCAACAGCCCTCCTATCCAGGTGTGAACAAATGTGGCACGGAAACCGCATGAGCCCCCTGAACTATGAGGCCGGGTTTCAATTGTTACACTTGCGACCTCTATAGTTATGCCCCAGTTAGTGGCACTATAAAAGAGGCAAATTACAGAATACAATTTGTACGCTTGCACCACTCTTTTCTTAACCCCCCCCCCCCCCATGTGTTTATGCCAGGATTGCAACCCTGTACCGGTATGGGACAAGATTTAAAAATCAGCTCCAGTTTCCCTAAAAAATGTACTGTACTCCTCAAAAAAAAATACTGTACATTTAAAAAGGTGGTGTACATTTAAAAAGCCCCATTTACTTTACCATTAAAAGGGGCTATTTATTTTTCTAGAGGCAGAGTCAGTACAGGAGTCACATCTTGCAGGCAGCAAAGTACTGTGGGATATATAGTCCTCAAAAATTGGAAATAAACAGCAGAGGAGAGGCTGCAAAGCATGCAGGGAATCCAGGAAGTTGTGGAAAGAGGTGGCCAGCAGATGGGCAGAAAAAACAACAAGAAAGCAGACGGTTCAAGTAAGATTATATTGGATTGATAATAATGACTATTATTTGTATTGTTATTACAACGCTGATGTTGTAAAAGGAAAGTGTATGCTGTGATCATAGATTCCTTTACTATTTGGCCAATGATGTCTCTTGATTTTAATACGCTTGAACCAAACAACCACAATGAAGGCAACCAAGATTTATGTTTTCATCTACTCGCTATGCCCAGCAGGAATTGTATACTTCTAGCTTTTATGTTGTACAGTATTCAAAACCAGTTACTCCGGGACATACCCCAGGAAAGTGTGTATAACCTGGCACAGATGTGCAATAACCAGTCACAAGCAATTACTAAGGTAAGTGAAATATTAAAAGCTAATCACAAATTAGTTGGTAAGTGTTGTAGTATGTTATTGCTGTTAGCATCAAGCTTGTAATAAAATTAGTGTTGAGGATTAATGTGGACTAGCAGGTAACGCAAGCTCTCCTTAATTTAGGTCTCAGTAGTGACTGATAATTTAACACATACTCTGATCAAATCAGCCAGTATTTGGGAAGAGTAATAACACAGGTTAAGGTTAGAATAACAACCAAGATCAAGTACTGAAGCATCAGAAAGGACCAGAAGAAACGTTTTTTGGATTAATTTTTGTTGACATTGCAAGCAGGCTTTGGCTGCCTGTGCTGGGATATCAATTTAAACTGCTAGACAACACAACTGAGAATAATACATCTAGCCAGAGATGAAAGTGCCATAAGAGAAATATGTATGCTAACATTGCTGAGCTTGTTGGGGAAAAGCTAGTTGTGTAGCTGTCATGCAGATCTTCTAGTCTCAATACTTTCTGAATTACAAAAATAAGTATAGGAATTGTTACTTTTCTCTGATTTACATTTACTGTATGCCTGTTCTGAGTTTTTTACTCAAAAAGAATAAAAGCCAGGCACATCTTTAATGGCCATGCATACTGGGCACACAACTAGCTGTGTGTGTAGCATCAATTTTGTTCAGGTCACAAATCTCCCATGTCATCTTGTCATAAGAAGACAAAGCTGCAGTGACCTTTCCCCCTGCCTTCTCCTTCAGCTCATACAATACACAACCTCTTCATGCCAGACACCTCTTATCAATCTCCCAATACCCATCTAAGGGCACATAGTGTCTGACTTAGCCACTTCAGTGACTAGAAAGTCAACAGACAGTGGGTCATGGATCCCCAGAACAAGTATATCTGTCGCTTGGTAGAATCCATTATCTCAGTATATTCCATAACTTCTAAAATAACAACAGCACAGCCAAAATATAGACATATTTACTTTCCTTAGTTAATTTGTACTGTTTCAAGTCCAGACACCCCTATGTCAGACCATATGGGGAGCCACTGGCACCCCTTATTCCTCCTAGGTAAAGTAGACATCTGAAACCTATCATATTTATATTTAATTTGAAGTGAATTTCATTCTGGACAATAATCTACTGGTTAGCAAACTATAAACTGTAGATATTCAGAGATATGAATACTTATAGAAAACTGTATCTGGGACATAGTCATAAACGTGGTGGCATCCCAGAAACCACCCCTTAGACCAGATGATTGGTCAGATGGTCTTTGTCAACAACCAACTTGATGTGAAGAAAAGTGGAATGCATCCACATTTGGACACTTCTCATGTACCATCAAATAGGGAACATCTGTCAAGTTTGAGAACCAATAACATCTTGTGCTTTGACTTACCTCTGCTAAACCCAAGGACACTGCAAGTATTCTTCCTTTTCAGCTCTTTTTTTATTTCTTTGTTCTTTTATTGTCTCCTTATTGATTGTAACACCCTTTTTTATGTAAATATTTTATTTGCACCATTTGACCTTTTCATTAATAAACCTTATTTTTAAAATGTGTTGTCCTAAGCTTTTAATGCAAACTAAACAAACCCCTGTCTCTTGAAGAGCACTACTGTATATAATAAAATTGCTGAACATACCTGTCTGTGGTGAGAGTATGTGTTGCAGGCATTTATTCTAAAATCATAGTCGGTATTGCTTAGATTTTGAGTTTTGAGGTGGTGGTAGCTTAAAGGGTTAATTGTTTAGTTAACATAGCCCAGTGACAATGAATCTCAGGCTGCTGGCACCTAGATGGGGTCCCGCAAGCTGTAAAATCTTTGTGCCAGATGCAGCAGAGAGTGGCATTGTTACGCAAGTAACAGCGCAGTGTGAGATTGGCCAGTCCTTTATCATGAGTTGGCGGAAAGGGCAGGGATCTGATACCCGCATTCGTCACAATATGTAGGCAACTAGAACGTTTAGAAGGAGGCCAGCAGTGGTAACCCTAATATTTGCGACTTCTAACTGCCTGCGAGAGATAACCAATGTTTCTTATGGGCTCATTCACACAGGCAGAAAAACACTTGATTTAGCTGCATTTAGACAGTTATTTTCTGCATGCAAGAAATATCCTTCCTAGAATGCATACCTAATATACTCCCCTTTATGCACATTTATATGTGTTCATATGCATTTTTACATGTATGTGTATAAAATTTGCAGGTGTACACACACACACAATCTGCAGCTGTGTCCTACTTTTTTGTGCACAGCCAAATGCAGCACACATTTTCTATTGTAGACGCAACTTTGTGTATGGGCTCATTGATTACTATAAAGCTGGTCTTAGATGCGTAGAACTGTATGCATCTAAACAGTTTTTTTCTGCCAATGTGAATGAGCCCAATGGGCCTAATTAACTATAGCACCTAATCACCTAATAGCACCTATAGCACCTAATCGGCAAATGGGTCACAAGTGACTAAAATCCAAAGAAAACAACTAAATCTAGTCTGAAAAGGTTTTTACTATAGTACGCGGTGAATGTATAGTCACGAAATCAAATTCATTATAGGTCGCGTAAATCAGTGACCTGTTGTTGTGAAAGCAGAAATAAGCTTGAAAGTCTGAGAAGAGATAATTTCACCCTGTTTTTAGAACTCTGCACTGACACAACTGAGCCTGGCCAGACTAGAAAATTAGTCACAAACCTACTCTCATTTCATTTTAGCCCCGTGCTATAGTGAATTCCGAAATGTGTGAATGCCAAACAAGCGTGAATTTGTGAGAGCTAGCAAACTAAATACCATTTATATATAAATGCAAGTGTCAAAATACATTTAAATTTTGGGAAGAACTCTTTAATTTGCTAAAATTAATTGCCCTTTTTTTTGCAGGCAGGGTGCTATAGTGTGCATAATGACCCACACTGGCTGTGCTTTGCTGAATGTTTTGTCTGTTTGCTGTAATTGTTTTGCAATTGGCCCTCAAAAGTGGATTTTTGTGTGTCTTTGTCCAGTGTGATCATACGTTTCTTGTTTGTGAGCAACAGCTGACCCTTCTCTTTTGATACCTACAAATCTCATGTGTTAAACAACTCCTAATGTTGATCTAGTTTGCCAAATTGCTTTTATAAAAATTAAGCTTTCTGCTAACCCTAACTAGAAATGTATGTGTGTGTGAATTTGGTGGGGTGTAGTTATTGCTCTGCTATTTATTTTGTCAAAGTTTATATCTTGTCTCTTTTGTTTGTTTAACCCTGCACTTAAACTTTTGATGGGGGTGATGAGAGTTGTTATACCCTAAAATGTTTGACATGGTAAGTGCTCATCTGATTTTTGTCCATGCTGTACACTATGAAATGTAAGGTGTCCAATTTGTGATTCTTTTAGATTGTAAGCTCTTTAGAGCAAGGCCCTTATTGTAAATCGCTGTGAAAAATGTTGCAACATTAAATGCCAGTCAATTTTTTGGGCAAAGTAACTGAATGAACAAAATAGTGTTCCTATTGTTCAAATAAAATGTAGAATTGGTTTTGAATTATTTATTTTTTTGAGGTTGAATAAAATATTATAGAAGTGGAATGTCTTGTTAACACACCTTCGAATCTCTATGAAATCTACTTTGCTACAAAATAATTTTATTCTGCACACAAGCAGGTCATTAAATAGAGTAATAAACTAAAAGAGCATGCTTTTAACAGCTCCAATGCTGATTTTAAGGTTCCAATGACTTTTGCTATGGCCTAGGTAAACTACTGAACATGTCAAATTAAGTATTATTTTTTTCTAATTAGTTGCCCACCCCATAAACACCATTATTAAAATAATTATTTAGCGAAATAAACATATTGAACACACGTGAAAAGATGTTCGCAAATGTGAATTTATTGCGATCGCGCATATCATTTTGCAATGGCCCACAACTGGTTGCCCAGGCTGCCTCCTGGCCTGGAAATGCATCCTCATGTTTGTGGAAGGACGTTTGGACGCACTTGCAAGTTTTAGCGCTGCTCAGAGTTGTCAGCAAGTTACCATGGTAAGATCACTTTTTTTTATTATTATAGAGATTTTGCTGATTTGCAAGGTAAGTGTGGGAAATAAAGTAAAAAAATATATGGGGGTGACCAGCGCTATGGACTAATCACAGAGACTCTTGTGAATAGGAAGCAGCCACCAACCAACCCCTAAGAAATAGGGGCCAAAGTAGTGTAAGGAAGAATAAAGAGTTGGAGTCGGCGCTACCTAATATATAAAATAATGGTATATCCAAACCTTGAGATAATAAACACTTTTAAAACCGTGTGTGGAATAAAGTGCCAGTGCAAGGTGCATATAAAACAACGCTTACCATGTGGATAAAATATAAATTGGTTTGTTAAAAAGAGATATCACAAAATGCTAAAAAAAGATATTTAATGTGAAGTGACATGATGGTGTATAAAATATTGTTTAAAATGCAAAATAGCCAGGGAATAATCCCAAATAAATAAATAGTTGTGCTTAAAAAGTGAAGGTGAGTATAGTGAACTCGAAGTGCTCGTGGATCAACTTTCCACTAAAGGTCGCACTCACCCTTAGAAAGATAACCGATAGTGGTTATGAAAATGTTCCAGTCCGAATCTCCCAGGTCTGGTTCCTGTAAATCCTTACAGATAGGCGGCTCCCATCTAGGTGCTCAAACATAAAAAACATCCATAGTGCAATATATTCCGTTATAAATATGCAGTAATATGTTGTAACTCACGGTGAGGAGTTTGCTGATCGACTCAGAGTATTAGGCGCAGCATCGGGAAGCTTCCGCATTCCAACCACGGCAGACTGCAGACCGGAAGTGACGTTGACGCAGAGTACCGCCCTACGCGTTTCGTCATTGGACGTCTACAGGAGTGGGAAATGTCTTCCCAGGTGTCCCCAGAGATTAGGGGGATGTTGGAATTTGTTTGAATATTTGTATTTAGTGATCCTCAGAACACACATCACTACCTAATTCTATGCACAGTAGACTTCCTGCATTTGTACATGTTCCTGTAAATATGGTGTGGAATGTGGGTATGCATTTTAACAAGTGCTCCAAAAACTGTTGGCTAAAATCAAATCCTGTATAATAATAATGAACTCTATGCACATGTAACTTAGCTAGCACTCCCCCCCCCCCCCCATACATGTTTTGTTTTTGGTTGACTCATCCTGGTGCTGTTCACATGTCACCCAATCAAACGTTTACCATTTACAGAAAATGCCACAGATGAGTTGTCTCTGGTCACATTTTACCAGTTTTCCCTGACAGCTGAGTGTTTGTATATGCCTCACTTAAAAGCTAGGTTCACTTTTCATTTTGCTAAATTCCAGCTCCTCTATGTAACAATATACGGTTAATGTACCTCTGTTATGGATTACTGGTTAGTGCTCTGATCTAGCAGCAGTCAGGTTATGGGTTCAAATGCTACCTATCACCTATGTAAGGTTCAATGGCAAATGGATATGTGCGTAGGCAAAATCATATTTGCCATCAGTATGATACAATTTATCTTTTTCTGATGCCACGCATGTGTTCGCCAAAGCACATATGCATTTGCCATTGCAATTCTAAGGTGGTTGTAGCATGGGTGGGAATTAAACTCGTGACCTAAGTGCTTCTAGCTAAGAGTGCTAAAGATTAAGCCACTGTGCCGAGTACAATTATACCTAGAATATAAAGAGATACCATGATTACAGAATTAACATATATAAAAAGAACTTAACATTTTCATAAAATAGGAATTAGACATAAAGAAAGTTTGACATATATAGAATAGAGATATAACTCTTACATAAATAATAATAAAAATATAAATATCAGCAAAAGAAGTCACATCTGCGAATTTTGGACGGTGTAGCAATGATCTTGCATTTTAGGGGAATATAGATTCTCTTGTTCTATATTCATTTGTTAATCATGGTACTGCTGTATATACTAAGCATAATTGTGCTCATCTCAATGGCTTAGAGGGTAGCACTCCTACCTAGAAAGACTCAGACCATGGGTTCAATTCATAAGTATGGTATCACCTGCTTAAATTTTAAACAGCAGAGTATGCTGAAAATAGGCAAACGCCTAATTGCCATTACCACTGTCACATCAGAACGGTTGTTTCCATAATTTGCATGCAGTGGTATGTTATTTAGCAAAAATATTACTATGTGGAAATAAAATAATCAATACACTAGTGAACACGCATGGTTGGAATTTGAACTCATGACCGAAGAGCTTTTTGCTCATGAGTGCAGACCACTAAGCCAATGTTTCAAGTACATATAGACTTAAAAGTGTAGTATGATTAAAGAATAAACATAGATAATTAGAACTCTATAGTCTCCTAAAAAATACATGTAACATGAAAAAAAAACATAAAAAATTAACATATAACAGATATGTAACTGTTAATGATAAATACATGTAACCTCATGGAATAGCAGACATTACTCTGTAGTAATCCTTCAAAACGTTAGCAAAAGAAGGAAACAAACTATGCACAATAATTATAATATAAATTAATAGCCACGCACGAGGTAGAGCACACCCCATATTTCTTGGCATACATGTACACACATGATCATAGCTAAATACTGCAGTGCAGTTTCATATAGGAAACTTGTTGGCAATTGCCAGTTATGGAACCGTGACTATGCCGATTTGGAATTCACTAATGCATATACGCCTATTTGTACTTCTACATTTCGGTTCACATGTTCACCTAGTTGAGGTCTCAGTTGTTTTAATTGGGAGTAATTAAATGTAGAATGAATATTTCTCCTCCTTATTCTTAGGGAATTAGGCCCATAGTGAGAATAATGGTCAACAGTAAATTTAAAAAGCCCTTAAATGTAAGTTTGTTTTCATTTCTTTTGTTCCTTTTTTCAAATTAGTTCTGTCATATAAAAAAAATCTGTTACAAAGGTATTTAATTTTGTAAAAATTATATTTAAGGGTCTGTTTTATCTAGTATGGAACAGCTTCTACCTTTTGTAATTCCAGATTTACATTTATCAAATATCCATGAATAGCACTATGAAATACTCACAAAAAGCTATAAAAATATGAAACACTCACAAAAATGTAAGATAAGTTATTTATGTGAACAATACAAAAAAGATACCGTCTGTACATTTTGATGCTTATCAAAAATTGTACACACTTTTTTAGAAAGTATACACCCCTTGTCCTAAACAGGGGCTATTATGTCCATTTAGTTTTTGACTGGACTGTAGTTAGCTCAGACTGGTTGTATAGATTTTCACCTTTTTTTTCCCAAAGCTTAAGTTGGCTTGTGATTTCTTACTGTCATCAATAGATGCATGTCACTGGTGTCACTGCTCAAAGCATGAGATTTCACAAACAAAACTAAGTTATGAATATTCATTTTTTCTTCAGCCAATCCAGTAGGAGGTTTGCGCCACTGGTGCACGCTGGGGGGGATATAAACGGGCCATGTGATTTCTCTCTTTCCTTGGTCTGAGGCCTAGGGAGGTGCTGCTGGATGGACCTCTGCTGTTAGGCCCAATAGCCTGGTTTGAGGCCTAACATGTTCTGACGTGGTCCTGAAGCTATCCTGCCTGGTCTATAGGAAGCTGTGCAAAGGAGGATACCCAGGGGAGGCTTCTTGTTGGAGGGAGCCAGGAAGAAGGCTGGTCTCCCAGGAGGGCCTGGTAAATACTGTAATTCGGAGGATGCACTGATCTTTGAAAGCATGCTTACAGTGTTGCCAGGTTGGCTTAAAGGTTCTGACACTGTGAAGCTGGACACTATTCTGGATCTGGAGAGTCTGTAAGTGATCTGCTAAAGCAGGCATGTCCAATCTGCGGCCTGGAACCGCAGGCAATGCGGCCCACTGGCTGCGGAACTCCAGACCAGGGGCGGATCCAGGGGGGGCAACAGGGCAATTGCTCCCCCCCCAAGAAGATTTTGGTGACTCTCCCTCCTGCTCTTGGATGGTGGGTCGGTAAGCCCAGATTGCGGGTTCCCGACCTGCCATCCCCGAACATCACAACACTGTAAATAGAGGAAGCAGAGCTGATGCTTCCTGTATAGCGCCGCCTCCTGTCACAGGTGGGATGATACCAAATGCACTCCCGCCTCCGCCTGTGACAGGAGCCGGCCAGCGCTATACAGGAAGCATCGGCTCTGCTTCCTAAAGCGCGGCTCCTGTGACTCATGCTGATCCCCAGGAATGGTGGGTCGGGAACCCACCAACAGTACCCGCCAGCACCAGCCAGCAATACCCACCAACAGTACCCGCCAGCACCAGCCAGCAATACCCACCAACAGTACCCGCCAGCAATACCCACCAACAGTACCCACCAGCACCAGCCAGCAATACCTGCTAACAGTACCCACCCGCACCAGCCAGCAATACCCGCCAACAGTACCCACCAGCATCAGCCAGCAATAACAGCCAACAGTACCCACCAGCACCAGCCAGCAATACCCGCCAACAGTACCCGCCAGCGATACCGACCAACAGTACCCACCAGCACCAGCAAGCAATACCCGCCAACAGTACCTGCCAGCACCAGCCAGCAATACCGGCCAACAGTACCCGCCAGCACCAGCCAGCAATACCCGCAACAGTACCTGCCAGCACCAGCCAGCAATACCCACAAACAGTACCTGCCAGCACCAGCCAGCAATACCTGCCAGCACCAGCCAGAAATACCTACCACTACCAGCCAGCAGTACCCACCATTACCAGTCAACATTACCCACCAATAGTACCAGCCAGCAGTACCCACCAGTACCAGCCAGCAGTACCCACCAGCAGTAAAGGCCAGCAGTACCCGCCAGCAGTAACTGCACCAGCAGTACCCGCCAGTAGTAACCACCAGCAGTCTGCAAAAAAAAAGTATGTGTAAATTGTTGCAATATGTTTTTTAATAACTAGTTGTGTTTTGTCATAATATGTAATGTCCTTGTTCATACATGTATGAATAAGGAAATGTAATTTTCTGGCTGCCTAAGTCATATGTGCTAGGGGTGCAACTAGCCCCCAGCACATAACTGTAAATATCCCAGCATGTGCAGTGTTTCTGACTCCTACCACCATGACCACTTCAAATCACTGAAGTGGTCATGGTGGTTAGAGTGTTCCTTTTAATATCTCTCAGAAGAAGTAAACCTCTGTATACTGATTCCATTTCATTTGATCATCCTCTAGTTGTGTTAAATTAGTGCGGGGGGGGGGGCGTGGTGGCACGGGAAGGGGCGCAGCAGCGTTTTATTACTTATTTACCTTAACTATAGTATATATTTTATATGCGGCCCGAGAAAATTACTCTACACTCAATGTGGCCCAGAGAAGCCAAAAGGTTGGACACCTATGTGCTAAAGGTATCTGGGACCCCTAACCCTCACCTCTTTAACCATTCTGCAGTAAAACTTTTTTTATTGAAAATAAGGCAAACGTGACTGGCACCCAATAACCTTTCTCAGTCCTGCTATTTTGAGCCATGGACCCCCCCCCCCCCCCTCGTCTCTAAAGGTGTCTTCCTTCGTTTGGAGACTCAGAGGAGTGCTACAAAATAAGTGAATCTGACATTCATCAAACATTTACTGCAGGTAATTGATACACCACTAGTGAATATTTGGTGAAAGTCATATTTATCCCCCATGGGGATTCGGGGCCACTGGTTAGAACTGTAAATCAGTGAGCACTACAGACCCTTCTGTTTAACTACAGAGATGTGCGAATTGTTTGCATAAGAGTTTTTACATAATGCAAGAGTGAGTTTAGAATAGCAAAGAATTAGAAAATATATGCAAATTAAAACTCATGTAAAATGGGTTACGGCAAAATAAATATATTAAATATAAAAAGCTCCATAGTAACCACAGTGCTTACTAAGTATTCCCTATAAGCTCTATGTAATAAATGACTACATGTTTGGTGGCTCGATGGAGGCAGTAGACAGTTAAGTTGATGTGTATGTACTTTGCCTGCAGTATATGAATAATTATATCACAAGTTTCTGCACAGTTATGATTGATTTCATTTCTCTTCCATTATGCAAGTTAATTATATACCTGAAAGGGTACACAGCTAAATAAGTGGAATCATTTCATAACTGAATGGGAACATTATGCTCTATAACCCAAGGTAAATAAAAGCTCAACTTTTTCCTTTCTTAACTTTATTGGCAAAATGTTATGTTTTTATTTATGAATATCATTTTTCAGCATAATGTTCTAAGGTAATAACCACACATTTATGGATGTAAACAGCATAGCTACAATTTTTCCATTGCAGCAAGTCCTCCACGATCTTGACTGAACAAGATGATAGAGTAAAAATAAATGCATGTATATATTTTTATGCATCATGATATGTGTGATTCATTCTCAAGTGTGCAGGCAGGTGACAAAGAAGCTCAAATAAAAAAATAGTGGTGTCACCATGGGACTGTAGATAGCACAGCATAATATATAACAATGACGTAAATAACATAAAACCACAACATAGGTGGTTGGAAATAAAATGCCCATGGCCTTTTATTATTTTAAACAAATGAGTCAAGGAAAATGAAACTGAAAACACAACAGAACAAAAATCACCTCAGAGAAGTATCACGTTTACTAAATAGAACTACAAACTTAACATTTTACAAAACTGCCCCCTTCTGCAATTGAACGTGATGCAACCACATAATAATTGGCTGTGATAAATATGGAGAGAGGATAGGGGGAGTCTGTTGTGGTGGCTTCAGTAGGCTGGCAATTTTGGTGTTTCTTCATCTTCCTATATGAGCCAGGGAGAAGAACCTGAAAGATGTCAGGATGCCACACAGACTGCCCACGAACAATGAATGTTACACCTAAAAAGGTAAGCAAACAAACGGGAGAAGAGATCTGCTGTCTCCAAGCAGCAGATATCTTTCTTCAGAGGCTCAGCCCACCCAAAAGTACAATTTCACTTACAGGTAGAATCTGGTGGGATGATCAAGATCTGACTTTTGTATGTCGTAAATAGGACGACAGTACCTAATTATGTGACTTTGGAATGGAGGATCAAACCCAGCAAGCGTGCCCACATGAACAAAATACATATTGAACATTGAAACAATATAAAATAAGTACAAATTAGAGACAGGGGCAGAGAGTTGTCATGCTAAAACAGGACGTGCCTGAAAAGGTCCTTCATGGAATGTATTGTTTTAATGAGCACTGCAATTTAAAAATATTGAAAATTGCTTTTGAAATTACATGTGTTACAATTTATATAGTTCTTTAGTGGCTGGGTTTACTTTAACTGTCTAATGTTTACCAAAAACAGAAAAATTATTTAGCCACTTCCCGCCCGGCCTATTGTAAAATGATGGCCATTGTGTCCACCGAACACAGTGGAACTGAGCAAAAGGTACCACGCCACTGTGTTTGGCCCAGGTACCATGTGATCACTGTGACCAATCACAGCGATCACAAGCTCATCAAGTAAATAACTGTCATGAATGGCAGCCATTCAGGAGTCATTATTTACTATTTTGCTATTGTCATGCTGTGATTGGTCCCAGTGATCACATGGTGTAAAGAGACAATTAACAGAGTAAAACAAGAGCCATGAATGAAAGCTATGACATGACAGTTAAAATGATTGCTGTTATAGTGATTATCACTGTAACAAGCAATCACAGTGCAAAGAAAAAAAAATCCTGATCACCTTCCCAGAGTAGTACAGTGTCTCTATGGTGAATATGCACTACTCTGGTAACAATATGTAAAAAAAAAGAAAAATAAATAAATAAATAAATAAAGTTGTAAAAAATAAAAAAAGAAAGATAAAAATTATACTTTTTTTTTTACATACAGTCTCCAGTCAGTGTCCCTAATCACAACCACTGACTCAGTGTACTTAATCACCTCCACATCAGTCACAGTGTCCTGATCACCACCACACCAGTTAGGCCCCTTTCACGCAGCCGGGTTGGTGTAGCTAGTAGATCTTTGTGGCAAGAATCTGCAGATTCTCCAAAAATGTGATAGGTAGTCAGAAAATTAGATGCATAATTTATGTGTAATTTATGCTCCTTGAAAGCCTTGAAAACATTGCATACTTTTGACCTATAGAGATATCATTCGTGGCTGCTTCTGATTGGCTACACTATTCATTACACAAGAGGTAGCGCAGCACTACCCCACACCCCTATTTCTCTGTATTTAGGATTAATAGTTCTAGCTGCAACCTCCCTCAATCTAAACACGTCATCTGTAGACGTTTCTCCCCATACCAGAGCGATAGTCCTCCTTTTCTAGTTTTTCTACACACACGCCTCTTACTAAACACCTTGGACTGTCTACTTTCCAAAAAAAGGGGATTTTGGGTGTATATATACTTTTTTTTATTATTTATATATTATTTTAGTCACTCAAGAAATAAGATAGGTAGTCAGTACATCAGGATTGATCAGTTTTAAAATATATATACCATACATTGTAGATGATAAACCTTTTTCACAGCCTAAATATTATACACTGATTTTGTAGCCTAAATCTATGAAGAAAGGTAATTTATTTGCAAAATATTATAAGAGAAACAAAAAGAAAGAAAAACGTTTTTTTTCATAACTTTGGGATTTATTTTTATTTACATAGCAAAAAAAAAAAAACAGTGGCGATTACATACCACAAAAACAAGAGGTCTATGTTTCAAAAAAGGATAACAAATTCATTTGGGAACAGTGTCACATGACTATGAGTCCAAGTGTGACAGCGCTGAAAACATAAAAATGGCCTGGACAGGAAGGGTGTGAAAGTGTCCAGTATTGAGGTGGTTACACACAGGGTGGACTCGGTAATGCCCATCTGCCTGCTCAGCAAGGGATCTCTCCGCTGATCCCCACTGAGCAGGTGGATGACAGGTCTGTGTATGCTCCTCTATGCAGAGCGGCAGAGGCGGCTCTAGACTTTTTGAGGCCTTAGGCGAAAATCATGTAGGAGGCCCCCCACACACGATAAAAGAAATAAATAAGCAGGCGATATTAAAATGAACTGCATATTGTGGCAGCCGTGGTGATGGGGGGTGGGATGAGTGGCAGCGGTGGTGATGGGGGGTGGGATGAGTGGCAGCAGTGGTGATGGGGGGTGGGATGAGTGGCAGCAGTGGTGATGGGGGGTGGGATGAGTGGCAGCAGTGGTGATGGGGGGTGGGATAAGTGGCAGCAGTGGTGATGGGGGGTGGGATGAGTGGCAGCAGTGGTGATGGGGGGGTGGGATGAGTGGCAGCAGTGGTGATGGGGGGTGGGATGAGTGGCAGCAGTGGTGATGGGGGGTGGGATGAGTGGCAGCAGTGGTGATGGGGGGGTGGGATGAGTGGCAGCAGTGGTGATGGGGGGTGGGATAAGTGGCAGCGATGGTAATGTGGGTGTGGGATGAGTAGCAGCGGTGGTGATGTGGGGGTGGGATGAGTAGCAGCGGTGGTGATGTGGGGGTTTGGATGAGTGGCAGCGGTGGTGATGTGGGGGTGGGATGAGTGGCAGCAGTGGTGATGGGGGGTGGGATGAGTGGCAGCGGTGGTGATGTGGGGGTGGGATGAGTGGCAGCGGTGGTGATGGGGGGTGGATTGAGTGGCAGCGGTGGTGATGGGGGGGTGGATTGAGTGGCAGCGGTGGTGATGGGGGGTGGGATGAGTAGCAGCGGTGGTGATGGGGGGTGGGATGAGTAGCAGCGGTGGTGATGTGGGGGTGGGATGAGTGGCAGCGGTGGTGATGTGGGGGTGGGATGAGTGGCAGCGGTGTTGATGTGGGGTGGGATGAGTGGCAGCGGTGGTGATGGGGGGTGGGATGAGTGGCAGCGGTGGTGATGGGGGGTGGGATGAGTGGCAGCGGTGGTGATGGGGGGTGGGATGAGTGGCAGCGGTGGTGATGGGGGGTGGATTGAGTGGCAGCGGTGGTGATGGGGGGTGGATTGAGTGGCAGCTGTGGTGATGGGGGGTGGGATGAGTGGCAGCGGTGGTGATGGGGGGAGAACGGCACCAATTACCAATCAATTGCACTGGCAATTACTTACTTTGTCAGTCGATTTCTCCCTCAGCTTCAGACAGATGTTCAGCCTCAGCGCTTCTGCCTCTTCAGACTTCCTAGTTGCCTTTTCATCATGGGGTCTCCTTGCAGAACCAGCCAGAGCTCCTCCCGCCTCACTCTATTGGCAATGGCCGTCAGCTGACTTTCTCCTCCAAATTCTCTATGGGCGGAGGATAGGCGGGGCGGTCCGCACTTAGTTCGCAGTGACACTCTGCTAGCCTCCACCCTCCGCTCTGCAACGAGCGGACAACAGCGTCTCTCCCCCTCCATGCTCCATCACACAGACAGTAATTTTGTGCCCCCTCCAAGCGGCGGAACGGATGGGCAGGCTCCCTCTTAGCGGGAGCAAACAGAGGCAGCGCCGCGCCGCGCCGGCCCTGACTACATGGATTAGGCGGCCGCGAGACCCCTCTTAGCGCGAGGCCTTCGGCGGCTGCCTAAACTGCCTAATTAGAGAGCCGCCTCTGCAGAGCGGACATGGACACAGCCCCGCTGTTCTCTATGGGGCGGCCAGATGGAAACATACTGACTGTTATCCAATCCATGTGTTTTTGGCTGACAGGATCGGATGCTGCTCCAAAGACAACAATAGCTGGTCAGATCAGGTCTGCCTGAAAACTGATCGGACCGCCTGTGTAAAACCAGCCTAATGATGGACTGACCCTTGTAACCAAAAAGGCCTGTGTTGATGGGCTTTTGGCTTATCTTGATGGCATCAGTTCTTCCGAGACTATTTGGAATTCATTGACGGTTGCATTTAAACTGCCTTTGACCTGCTTTAAAGCGAAGTTCCACCCAAAAGTGCTTCTGCTTCCTCCCCTCCCTCCGGGGACACATTTGGCACCTTTCAGGGGGGGGGGGGGGGGACTATTTGTAGCTGCTGACTTTTAATGTTTATTCCCCAGGCGGAACTCCTCTTTAAGCAGGTTTTGAATTCTCATATGCTTGAATGGAAACAAAAACAGTTTAAAATGGAAAAAAGGCTGGTTTTAATGCATTGCTAAAAAAGCCCTTTTGCAAAGCTACACAGCTTATATTACACATACAATTACATTAATCAGTTCAAGATCGTCCACTGCATAAATACTGCGGCAGGGCGGCAGGGCGGCAAGGCGGCCCAGCTGCGCAAAATCCCGTACATGTACATGTACGTGATTTTGTGCAGGAGATATTAGGGGCACGCACACGCTGCCAGAGTGCCACTCCCACTGTGATTGGAACCAGCAGGAGCCAATCAAGGGTCGCCGGGACCCGCCAATCGTTCGGAGGAATGACAGAACAGAGGTCTGCCTATATAAACAAGGCAGACCGCTGTTGTGTCAGGGAGTAAAAGAGAGATCTTGCGTTTCAGCCAAGCTGAAACACAGATCTCTCCTTTCCTCTAGTGCATCCACTCCCCCCACAGTTAGAAAGCACTCCCTAGCAGCACACTTAACTCCTTGATTGCTCCTAGTGTTAACCCATTCCCTGCCAGTGTCATTTATACAGTAACAGTGCCTTTTTTTAGCACTGATTACTATATTGGTGTCACTGGTCCCCAAAAAGTGCCACTTAGTGTCGGATTTGTCTGCCGCAATGTCGCAGTCCCACAAAAATCACTGATCACCACTATTACTAGTAAAAACAATAAAAAGTCCATAAATGTATCCCATAGTTGGTAGACGCTATAACTTTTGCGCAAACCAATCGATATACACTTATTAGGATTTTTTTTACCAAAAATATGCAGCAGAATACATATTGGCCTAAATTGAATAAAAAAATAGATTTTTAAAATTTTCTATTGAGAATGTTTTAAGTAGAAATTATTATTATTATTATTATTGTTTTTTTTTTTTGTTTTTTTTTCAAAATTGTGGTTCTTTTTTTGTTTATAGTTCAAAAAAAATAAAAAAAACTGCATAGATAATCACATACCACCAAAATAAAGCTCTATTTGTGGGGGGGGGGGGGGGGAGACATCACATTTATTTGGGTACAGCGTTGCAAGATCGTGCAATTGTCAGTTAAAGCAAAACAGTAATGTATCACAATAAAATGGCCTGGTCAGGAAGGGGTTAAAGCCGCTTATGTGGTTATTCAGAGCAGTGCATCACCCTGCCTATCAAGCTTCTCTGTAGATCCCCCACCTTCCTTTGTTCTGTATGCCTTTGTGAAGAGTTTCAATTAGTGAGAGAAAGCCTGAGAGCAAACAATTAATGCCATCGTATACTCTCTTTAGAAAACTTGTGTCATGAATGTACCCTTTATTAAGGGGATTGTAAAATCTCATTTGTTATTTAAAAAAAAAAAAAAAAACATGTTATACTTACTTGCCCTTTGCAGTGGTTTGCACAGAGCAGCCTGGATCCTCCTCTTCTCGGGTCCCTCTTCGCTGTTCCTGGCCTCTCCCTCCTGTTGAGATCCCCCCACAGCTAACAGCTTGCTCTGGGGGCAACCAAGCCAAGCTGCAGCTCCGGTGGTCCATTCAGACAGGGAGCTACTATTCGGCCCCACTCCCTCTCTCTCCTGATTGACTAACTGACTTTGAAAAACAGCTGCGGGAGCCGATGGCACTGCTGCTCTGTCTCAGCCAATCAGGTGGGGCTCAGGTAAGTACTAGGGGGATGCTGGGGAGGCTGCTGCACACAGAAGGCTTTTCATCTTAATGCATAGAATGCATTAAGATAAAAAGGAAAAACCTTTTGCTTTACAACTCCTTTTAAGCAGTTGTTTGAAAAAAAAAAAAAAAGATTCCGGGATGCCCACACTCACTGCTGAAGTGGGAAAAGCCATGGAAGCTGAGATCACTGTATAAGAGTTCAACCTGGCGCTGGCTCAGTCCAAGCCACGGCCTACAACGCTCTACGGGGAGACAGAGTATTGCCGACTGACTCTTTTAGGGCCTATGTCACACTAATAAATGAGGATGGGAAGGACCCAGCTCAGTGTGGGAACTATCGCCCCATCGCTCTGCTAAATGTGGATCTGAAGCTTTTTTTGAAAATATTGGCGAACAGGCTTCTCCCACACCTCGCAAAGTTGATACATTTAGACCAGGCCGGGTTTATACCAACTCAAGAGGCTAGGGAACAACATGATCTGAGTTATCAATCTGATTCATATGACACACCAGGGGAAACGCCCACTTTTATTACTCTCTAAGGACGCGGAGAAAGCTTTTGACAGTGTGGCCTGGCATTTTATGTGGGCCACTCTGTCACTAATAGGCCTTGGCCCTAATATGCTGCGCTGGATTTCTACACTCTACTCCTGCCCCACTGCAGCAATACGGGCTAATGATTGGAGATCTAAATTCTTCACACTAACAAATGGAACAAGACAAGGTTGCCCACTCTCCCCTCTTATATTCATCTTGACGTTAGAACCTTTCCTGTGCTATGTCAGGAGGAACCCCGATATTTCTGGCATACAGAAACCATCTGTTCATCATAAAATGGCGGCATTTGCCGACGACTTAATCTTCTTTGTCACTTATCCCCATGGATCTCTCCCTAACATCCTGAAGGCCCTTAGAGTATATGGCGATCTATCTAACTACAAAATAAACATCACCAAATCTGCTGTACTCAAAGTCTTACTCCCACACAATGAAGCCAGTGTCTTAATTGCATCCTTTCCATTTCAGTGGGCAGACATATCAATACGTTAACATAACTTCAGACCCAGCGACCCTGTACTAGGCCAACTTACTACCATTGATCCAAACTTTGAGGTCAGATCTCCAGCACTGGCATTCCTTGATTTTGGCAGATGTATTGCACTGAAAATGAACGTTCTACCTAGGTTGCTTTATGTCCTTCAGGCAGTGCCGGTCTGAATCCCTGAGTCGTTCTTTAAACTGACTAGGTCCCTCTTCAGGAACTTAGTTTGGTCCAACAGGGCACCCAGAATTAGATTGCAACTCCCCTCATTGCCAAAGGCGAGAGGGGGTGTTGGACTTTCAGACATTTTCAAGTATTATAGAGCTGCACATCTTTCGAGGGTACTAGACTGACACTGCAATGAGGCCTCTAAGCAATGGGTGTCTATGGTATTAGAAGATACCCCCATACCATTGCGGACAGCCTCATGGCTCCTGACCACTGTCCCAGAGGACATGCAGAAGCACCCATTGATTGGAGTTACCCTGCTAGAAGTTAAGGCTATTTTCCGCTCTATGAACATAGTGCCCTTGCCCTCTCCCCTTACTACAGTTATCGGAAACCCAGACTTTGCCCCCGGGCTAGCCAATTGGAGATTAGGCAGACTGAAACAACAGGGGAGGTCCTGTCTAAAAGACATCTGGCCCCGGGACGGTTTGCCATCTATAATGGACTTATCTAGGCTCTCGGAGCCCCCGCTTGACCCACTCAGCATCAACCTACTCAGACACTTTCTGCAGACCTTTCAGAAGGCATCATTTACCCCTCACACACCAACTCCATTTGAGGCGCTTTGCAGGACCAGAGAACCAATCAGACATACACAGACATTGATGAATGGCTTCTTGACGGCGACGATGCAAGAGGTAACTTTGCCCTTCATTCGTCAAAGGGAAGCAGACCTCAATGTGCAATTCTCACATAGCGAACTGGAGAAAATCCTTTTAATGGCACACAAGTCTTCCATAGCGAACAAATACCAGGAAGTGGGATATAAAATCCTATCGAGATGGTATAGGGTGCCCTATATACTCCATAAAATAGATGATTCTATTCTGGACAGATGCTGGAGATGTGGGTCAAAGGTTGGAACCGTGCTCCACATCTTTTTGTCCTTCCCCACTGTGGGATCTTTCTGGGGGAGGTGACAGACACTGACGGCAGTGGATGTAAAAGATAATCCGGCAGCGTGCCTGCTCTACATAACAGAGAGACCCCTCCGGAAGTATATAAAATCACTAACCTTGCAACTGCTTAATGCAGCTAATGCATGTATACCCTCACTATGGAGGCAAACCCATCTGCCAACTCGTGCACTATGGTACTCCAAAATTAAGCAAATACACTGCATGGAGGAACTAACTGCTATGATTCACAATACAGAAGAACAATTTAGTGACAAATGGGGGCCTTGGCACTACTTTATATATACTGACAACTACCTGCGTGAGGTGGCAGGATCATAAACTCATGGAGTCATGGGAGACCTTGACGCAAAGGATATATGCGGGACTTTTGGGCCCCCCGCCTGCACACCCTACATCCCCCCTTGTCTTTCCTTGCTATCTCCAATTTTCTTTTGTCCCACCCCCTTACCACCCCCCCCCCCCTGTTCTAAAAGAGTGACACAAATTATTTTTTCTTTTATCTCCTCGTGAGATTGCAACTTACTATAGCCCTGGATGCTCGCTACCCAGGTGCTAATGTTTACACGTTATTAAAAGCTTATAGTTTATGGAAACAGAAGAGATAATAATTATATTTTGAGCAATAAAAAACAAGAGATTGATAAAACTGACATGCAAAGTTTTATTTAAATGATCTGAAAGCTCTGTAATCCTTTTGTAATACTCTGTGTAAATTGTAACTGAGATAAACTTGTTATGCTTGACACACACTTTGTTAATGGTTTGAAACTTCCTTGTACGTTTGTGACTTTGCTAAAATAAAGAAGAATTTAAAAAAAAATGTTGACACCTGCTGATGTGAATCTATTGGAGGATGAAGAGTGCAATTGTCCCAAGGTCAATAGATTCTTCGGCTGTATATACCCAATACACCATTTTGTTTTAGCCGTGTGCCTTCTGTGAAATGTGATATTTTTCTATTGATCTCAGTCAGCTGCTCTTATCTGCTTTCTAGGCCCCTAGTAGGAGTACTCAAAAAAGAGGGATAAATGCCTTGTTTTATTCAATTTTATCAATAAACCTTTCTTCTCTGTAGAAATTGCATCATGCTTTGTAGCTACACATGTGTATATAAATCCTCTTAAAACCTTTCTTATCCAGTCTCTAGCATAGATGGTATGCCTAAAACAAATATTCTTTAGCCTGGATTTTAAAGTGGAGTTCCACCCTATTTTTATACTTACCTCCATCTTCTCGCTCCGGGTCACCTGAAAAAGAAATGGATAATCGCATATTTTTTTTTTTTTTTACTTACCTCGTAGCGAAGAAAATAAACTTACCTTACTTCCTTCTTCCTCCTTCCTCGGCCGCGGCCCGTCGTCACTTCCTTGCTCTGCAATGATTCCTGGGAGCTGGACGTCATAGCTCCCAGGAATCAATGCGCCTGCACCGGCCCCGACGTCAGTTCCGGGTCGCGCGCGTCATCCCCTTCTAAACAGCTTCTGGGCATGCCCAGAAGCTGTGGAGGGGTGACGCGCGCGACCCGGAAGTGACGTCGGGGCCGGCGCAGAGCATCGTGGGACCACAGAAGGCGGAAGAAGACGCCGAAGAGGACGCGCTGGCTTCAAGCTGCCCACATCTGAGATGGCAGCGCTGGACAAGACGTTTGCAAGGTAAGTATTTCGTCTTGCAGGTAAGTGCAACCCGGGACAGATCAGAGGCTAGCCATTGTGGAATGCACTAGCCCTGACTGTCCCGGGGGTATTAAAAAAAAAAAAAACAAATCCAGGGTGGAACTCCGCTTTAAGGTTTCCACACAGTAGGTTTGGGAGTCAACACAAAATATCGAAAACTAGATGTATTCAAAAGGACATAGCAGGGAAACTAACTGTAAGAAATCTGGAAGCTTCATTATGAAGTTTGTTTATCTCAAAGAAAAATTCAAAACTAGCCTAAATAAGCCACAGATATGTTAAAAAAACAAGTTGATGACAGTCAATATCCTAAAGGCACAAAAAGCACAATATTTAAGAACATCATGTTTTTCCCTCAAAATCGAAATTTAAACAGGGCATCGGTAGGTATGAGATAAGTATAAGGTATAAACACTGCAGAAATAGTTCTTTTAACCACTTGCTACCCACCTGCCATCAAATGACGGCGGAGAGGTGTAGCTATTGTTCTAGGACGCCGTCATATGACTGCGCACCAGAACAACCTCTCTTGGAGCGGCAATCGTGACCGCACCGTGTTGCTAGGACATGGCGCGCCCCGATCTCGGTAAAGAGTCAATGACATGACTCTTTACCCATGTGATCGGCTGTGTCCAATCACAGCCAGTCACATGTAAATGAGGAAGTGCTGTTATTCGGCTCTCCTGACAGTGTGAGGCGAGGAGAGCCAATCAGTGGCTCCTCCTCATAGGGGAGACAAGTACAAGTAATCAGATTACACAAAATGTAAATAAACTGTCAATTACTGCCCACCATCAGTGCCACAATCAGTGCCCGCTATCAGTGCCACAATCAGTGCCCACAATCAGTGCCCATAGTGCTGCCAGTCAGTGCCCATCAGTGCCTGCTCATCTAGTCACTGATGGGCACTGACTGGCAGCACTATGGGCACCGATTGTGGGCACTGATGGTGCTGCCCATCAGTGTCCATCAGTGTCGCCCTTTAGTGCTCATCAGTGCCACCTGCCAGTGCCCATCAGTGCCACCATCTGTGTCCATCATTACCCCCTGTCAGTGCCCATCAGTGTGGCCCATCAGTGCCGCCTCTCAGTGCCCATCGGTGCCACCCCTCAGTGCCCATCAGTGCCACCTATCAGTGCTCATCAGTGCCACCTATCAGTGCCCATCAGTGAGGCATATTAGTACCTCCTCATCAGCGCCACCTCATCAGTGCCCATCAGTGTCACCTCATCAGCTTACATCAAATATTAATTTTTAAAATTTACTCACAGAAAATAAATGGGTTTTTTTTCAAAATTTTCTGTCATTTTTCTTTTTTTTTTTTTTTGTAAAAAATAAAAAATCCAAAGGTGATTAAATACAGAAAGAAAGCTCTATTTGTGTGAAAAAAATGATAAATAATTCATATGGGTACAGTGTAGCATGACCGCGCAATTGTCATTCAAAGTGTGACCGCGCTGAAAGCTGAAAATTGGCCTGAGCAGGAAGGGGGTGAAAGTGCACTGTAGGCAAGTGGTTAAAGAGGAAGTAAAGCTTCCTCTGTAACTTGTACCTATAGCTATATACCTATGATAAGGAGAGATTTACATTGCATGCGGCCAGTGACATCACTGGCGCATGCGCTCTGAAGGTATGGCCGCCCGTACCCTTCCTTCAGAGCCCTGTGCCATGAACAGCGGCTCCTGTGCGCATGCACAGGAGTGACATCATCGCAGCTCCGACCGATCAGATGGCCGGAGGACATTAACCCCCAGAAGGAAGACGGGTTTATATGTCAGCAGTGTAAGTGTTGTGCGGGCGGTGCTGAGGGGGCTTCGTTTTAAGGTAAGTATTTAATAATGACCTACAATGTTATGAATACTAGCTAATTATGCCTTTGCCTTTCAGGTTTTTATTTTTTTGGGGAGGTTTACAACCTCTTTAAAAGGAATGTATGTTGGTTTTGCATATATTCTATTTATTGATTATGTCTAAAAAATTGAACCAAAAAAAAAAAAAATATATATATATATATATATATATATATATATTAGGTAGGTGAATACAAAATGTTTTAAAAGGTTTGATAAAAAAAAGCCCTTTTACAGAGTTACGCAGCTTATACAGTATTACACATACAATTAGATTAATCAGAGCAGTGCATCACCCTACCTACCAAGCTTCTCTGTAAACCCCACACCATTCTTTGTTCTGTACATCTTTGTAAAGAGTTTCAATTAGAAAGAGAAAGCCTGAGAGAAAACAGCTAATGCCGTTGTATACTGTCTTTAGAAAACTCAGTGTCACGAATATACCCTGTATTAAAACAATTGTTTGACATTATTTTTTTACTAAATGATAAATATGGTATGCCTTTCATTGCACAGTGGCCCAAAATTTCCACTTCTGATGTTCCCCACCGGTTCTTTCAACTCATCCTCTTTAGCTCCCGAGCCGAGCTGAGCTGTGTAAGTTTATAGACATACACAGCATGACTCAGCCCCGCCTCTGCTCTCTACTTACAAGATTTGATTGACAGCAGCCGGAGCCAATGTTGCCTCTATGTCCTGTGAGTGCAGGGTGAGAGGATAGAGCTGCTAAAAATTGGCACAGCGCTGGATCGAGTGAGAGCTCAGGTAAGTGATTAGGAGGGTGAGGGGGTGAAACTGCTACTGCATGGAATGCATTAAGGTAAAAAATGGCTTGGCTTTAAAACCACTTTAAGTTTTTATTTATAAAAGTAAAATGTATGTAATTAGTAACCAAACATATTAAGCATATTAGCTTCTAAACGTAAACTAAAATTTTAATAAAATTGACCCAAAACCATTATTGTTTGCCTTTAAATGGTCATATTTATCGCCAAAATGCTCTTTTTCAGTATACAAGGCTTAGCATATAAGATGCTGAGTATCTGTTTCCACTTAGAAGCGTAGCCATTGCATCAGTTTCTTACAATTGCATGTAGGTGGTAGGAAACACTAAGAACTTACCAAGAGCAAGGACCAGACGGTGGGAGGGGTAAGGCTAAGCACATTCTTTAACCTCCCGGGCGGTCTGATTATGTCAGGATTTCTGTGCTAAAAGCGGTACATTGTTTTGCATAGAAATCTGTTGTTTTACATTTTAAAACTCACCATTCCCCGCCCCCCTCCCCCGCCATCCTCCCCTGCCGTCCTTCCGCTGTCCTCCCACTGTGTGCTCGGCCGATGCCGGCACTTGCAAAGCAGGAGGGTGGAACCGGCGGCAAATTCAAAAATGTAAATACACTAAATGACATGATACAAAGCTGTGATCCTAACGGATCACACTGTATCATGCCATTTCACCACAGGATTGCATCTGGTGACTTTTCCAGTGCCCTGCCTGTGCTTTTCCAGTTCTTTGTGCCTGGAAAATAGAGAATAACCATGGCGTCTGAAAAGCATTCTTTTTGTGCAAAAGCGCTTTTAGACGAACTGGAAAACAGCAACAGCAAACAGAAACTGAGTTACTTGAAGAACTGAACGATAGCTATTCGTGGGAAAATTTGTCATCAGGTACAGAAAGTGAGGACAGCAACAATTCTGTTGTCTCTTTCTCGCACATACAGTAGCTCCGTTGGAAATTCTGAAGAATCATTTGATATACTTCCCAAATTCCACAAGCTATGTACCAGAAAGAGACATCAGAATTGTCCCTGTCGTCACTTTCTGTACCTGATGACGAATTTTCCCACGAATCGCTATCGCTCAGTTCTTCAAGTAACTCAGTTTCGCTTTCGCTGTTTTCCAGCTTGTCTAAAAGCCCTTTGGCGCAAAAAATAATTATTTTTTGGACGCCATGGTCGTTCAAAATGTTCCAGGCACAAAGCACTGGAAAAGCAACTACACTTTTGAATTTGCCGCCGGTTCCAACCCCCTGCGTCGCAACACTCTTGGTGGCGAAGGCAACCGGAAGGCAAGTGCCCACAATCGGCTATGCACAGAGCTGGGAGAGAGTGTGAGGATGGCAGGGAGGACGGCGGGGGATAGCAAGGAACATGAGTAGCATTATGGGGTAAAGTGTGGCTCGGGGTTACCGCTTTTGGTACTGAAAGTTAACCCCGAGCCACACTAGGGAATACCACCAGGGAGGTTAAAGGCAAAAAAAATTAATTTGACTATAGTATCAGCTGTCTACATCTTTGGATCTACTGAGTGTTGTAAGATATAAGTTTTCACCAAAGATATGCTTTGCATATGCATTTTCTTTCACACTGTATGATTGAATATGACTTTAAAGTGTATCTAAAACCCCAGAAGAAAAATATAATATTATGCAGTCCTTCCTTGGCTGTCTGTCACAGTCTAGAATCATAGTTTGGAGGCCAATGGCTGTAGCAGTAGAGAGGTTCACTAGTAGTCAGCAGGAAGTATACCGGCAGATCCTCCTAGCAGATGACGCTATTCACTTGGGTCTAAGTACTAGCCGGTATTCACCAGAGCTCCTGATGATGGAGATGGGTTTGATGTTTGCCAGTACCAGATCACCCAAACAGGAGGTGAGCAAAGCGGAATCTGGTAGCAGATGTAGCAGGTTGGGTAAGAAGTAATAGTTGGATGGGCTCAGGGTCAATAATGAGTGGTAGCAAAGATAAGGAAAGCAACAGGTATGTAAGGAGCAAGATACAAAATGAGGTTGAAGGATTGTAAGAGGTGCATGAAAGTCAGCCAGCCCCCAGTCTGATGTACTCACCCTCCAGTCTGTCACCAACCAAATAAAACCTGTCTCTTGGTACAAAGAACAGGGGTTTAGTTGACACACATTTGCAAACGCATGTGAAAGCTGCAGAGCCACTTAACGGCACCCTGTTTAAATCTGCAGTCCTACACTCTTAATTTAGAGTCCTCACACTGGAGGCACATGGCCGCTAATGGGTGGATGGGGAACATGGGAGAGGGAGACAGCCCAACCTCCCCCAACCCATCCCCATGCACGACTGGCTGTTGTCTCAAAAGCTCAAATAATTAGGTTATAATATAACCATGGTGCAAACTGGAAAAGACCAGCTGAAAAGCATTACACCTCCATCCCCTTGGTGGATGCAGTATATGGATAGGAAGGGATTTTATGTATGGGGCATGGCCTGTAAAGCACACTGCCTTTGAAATCCCTAATTTCCTTTAGGACTTTATATGAGACAAGCAGGTCATGCTATTGGTCTCCATCCCTGTATACGGAAAACACTAGGGTCAAATCAAAACTGCATCCACCAAAAACGCACGAAAATCGCACGGTGGGACTTTAGATGAGGCACCAAGCTGTAAGCAAGGCGTCTAGTGATCCTTGACGAAGCTTTTCATAACAAAGCGAAACATGTTGAGCACAAAGTAATGTATGGTATAAATCTACTACAATCCTCAGCTGATCCTGTTGACCGGCACCTTAATTACCTGGGTATCCGTCGGCAGGAATCTCCTGATTGGAAGTATACTGTGTTTGACTCACGTCAATTGTAAACCTTTCTGTATATATATATGTCACTGTGCAATCTTGAAGCACAAAATCTCATGTTCCGATGTACTGTATGATACAGACTAGCTTTACGAGTTGTGTTTTTCAATGTAGAAAAACTTATCTGCCTGCAATCACATATGTTTTTAAATAATTTGTTCAATAAAAATGACTTTTTATAAGTTCTGTGCCCGAAATCCTTGTCTCCCAACCCTTCCATTGTAATGATCCTTACAATAACACACTTCTTAGGGTGACAAAGCTCATTCACGCACAGTATTGTATCTATCTAAGAGCAGCATTGTTATCCTAGGACAGGGTGTGTCCAATCACCAGGTGAAAATAAAGGAAGCAAAACACTTTCAATGTTAAAATTTACAAGGGGGAAAATAAGAGAAGAAGTTCTTTGCTTCATGCAGAAGGAAGTACAGCATGCAAAGAGTGTAAATTGCCTGAGTAAGGGAGCAACAGGTGCATGCTGTGCACCCTCTTGTATACCAGTAAGAATGTTTAATGCTGAGCTCTAGACTTACCTTTAAGCCGAGCTCCACCCAAAAGGGGATGCTCGGCTTGTTTACACTGCCACATTTAGCACTTTTTTGGGGGGGAGCAGTTACCTGGTTTTGACAGATACCAGCTCCCACTTCCGGGTAAGAACCCTGTGGCGAACTCCGAGTATGTTCAGCCCCTCCCCCCGCTGCCTTCTGGGACACACACAGGTCCCAGAAGACAGTGGGACCATTCAGAAAACACAGCGCGACTCACACATGCACAGTAGGAAACCAGCTGTGAAGCCAGAAGGCTTCAATGTAGGTTTCCCTTAGTGAAGATGCCAGTGCCTGCACCCGAAGCCGATTGAAGAATCGGCTCGGGTGTCGACATCACTGAATCCCTGGACAAGTAAGTGTCCTTATAGGTAGGTACAGTATTTGTAGCTGCTGACTTTTATTTATTTTTTTGCCCAGACTGGAGCTCCTCTTTAAGTCTTATACAGGCTTGTCTCTTGTACTGAAGCTTCTAGTATTTCTTTTTGTTTTGAATGTGTGATCAGTAGTTTTGAAATTTAACACTCAACCTTCTAGCTTTCCTCTAAAATACTTGTGACAGTTATACATGGCCATCGCTAAATTTGTTCTTAGTATCACTGCTGGTCCTTCTTTAGTAATGGCAACCATTGTCTTGACCAGAAACACAAGATTTCAAAGTTATAGCAGGCTGAATTCGGATGTGGATGACTAGGTTTTCTGACAAATGGTGAATCCAAAGACAAACTGCAGACATTGCTAACAGTCATTATAATGCTTTTTATACCAAATGTTGTGCATTGTTTCTAGCTCCTGTTTAACCACTTGCCGACCGCACGCCGCAGATGTACAGCGGCAGTCTGGCACTCCCAGGCAAAGTCCCGTACACGTACAGTGCTCACCTGGAAGGAGCTAGGGGGTGATCGCGCCACTGGAGGAACGCCCCCACCCCCGCTCGTCAGCGGAAAAGCTTGTGTGTGTGACAGGCAGCTCCGATGGCCGCTGGCCACTCGCAATCTCCCACCGCGGACAGAGAAGGACGGACAGCTGATGTAAACACAGCCATCCGCACTTATCCCTGAAGTAATCACAGATGTCATGTGATCCTGCTATATAGGATCACATGTCTCTGTGATGACCTCACAAGCCACGCCCCCCCCCACAGTTAGACTTATGCCCCTAGGGTCACTTTTAACCCCTTGATCACCCATACTGTTAACCCCTTCCCTGCCAGTGTCCTTTTTACAGTAACAGTGCATATTTTTAGCACTGATTACTGTAGTAATGTCACTGGTACCCCCAAAAAGTGTCAAAAATGTCAGTTAGGGGTCCGATCTGTCCGCTGCAATGTTGCAGTCCCACAAAAAAATCACAGATCGCCGCCATTACTAGTAAAAAAAAAAAACAATAAAAATTACATAAATCTTTCCCGTAGTTAGTAAACGCAATAACTTTTGCGCAAACCAATCAAAATACACTTATTGTGATTTTTTTTTACCAAAAATATGTAGCAGACAACATATTGGCCTAAAATTTTAAAAAATTTAGATTTTTTACATTTTTTTTTATTTCATATAAAAGAATGTGAAAAATATTGTTATTTTTTCAAAATTGTCGCTCTTTTTTTGTTTATAGCGCAAAAAATAAAAATTGCACAGGTAATCAAATACCACCAAAAGAAAGCTCTATTTGTGGGGAAAAAAGAACAACAATTTCGTTTGGATACAGTGTCGCACGACCATGCAATTGTCCGTTAAATTCACGCAGTGACGAATCGCAAAATAGGGTCTGGTCATTGAGCAGCCAAATCCTCCGGTCTGAAAGTGGTTAAAGTGGCTGCCAATTTCCAAAAGAATCCAGCTTGGCTTCTAGAATAGAAGACACTGATAACTTACTTCTTCAGCAAAAGTCCATTCATTTCTGTCTTCAAGCTGTATAGCAAAGTGTTTGGTATGCAAAATTTACAGGAGTGTTGAATAGTGTTGAATACATCCCCTGCAGTAGGTAATGGTTCCTCCCAATAGCCCCTACATCACTACTGAGTGCTGTGTGACGATGAGGGTGGTGGGAGAAAACAGCTAATATTGGGTGGATGTGGGTGCCTCAAACCCGAAAGGTGGGGACTTTATGGGCAAGAGTGAATCAAGTAGTAAGTTGAAATTAAAACAATTTATTCAATAGTAACAAAATACACGTTATGATGGGTAGTAGTGTATGGGTAAAGGCCCATAGTGTGAAGTCAGAGAAAGTATGGAAAAAATCGTGACTTTTAGTAACAGTGTGTGGTGACGTAAGTCGACCTTTTCGCTATTTCTGTTTCCCAAATGTGGAAAACAGAATAGAATCCAGAGCAAAAAGGGGAAAGGATCCTGGATATGATCGTAGTTAGTCCTACGCGTTTCGGCCCAAAAAAGGCCTTTCTCAAGGATAGATCACCAATTATGTTTTTTAGCCCAGATAATGCATGTAACTGCACCATTCTCAGGGATTCGGACTGCAACGGGAACAATATGCTGCTCACAGGTGATATCAACCTCTTCTGGTTTAGAAGGTGTGATCCTAGTGGATTACATCACAGTTTGTTCATACTATCATTGGTCTTCAAAGACTCCAATTTGTGGTTTGAGCGATGTGATTCCAGTGGATTGTATCGCAATTTGTCCAAAGTGTTGTTGCTCATCAAAAGGAGAGTCCAGTCGTTTCCGATGTTCAGCAGCAGCATGTATTTCCGAGACCTATCTGCTCCCTCTGTTGGAGGCGGAAGAAAACAGCAGCATACTGCAGGGAACATATGTGTATGTGAATGTATGTGTTAAATACTAATGACCTTCTCCAGAGGTAAAGCTATACATTTTTTTGAAAAGTGACACAATTCCTTTCAAAGCAAGCCTGCTATGTGAGAAGCACCGAAACTTCAATTTCTGACTTTACTTCTTGATAATACTAGTTGTTTGGCTGTCATACTGACAAGCATACTTCAATACTTTAAATCACTGGCTTGGGACTAGTCTGCAGATAAGTACTATCAATTTCCTGATCTTATTCGGGGTCAATAGTTTACAAAAAAACTAAAACGAACGGGTCAGCATGCTTGTATTTTCAGAAGTAAGTCAGCAATGGCAACCCCTATATATCATTTATGACAGGTTTGCTTTAATACTTCTTGGAAGATTAATCCAAGTTAAAAGAAAAAAAAAAAAGTTCTGCCAGCTTATATGCTTGAAAGCATTCAGACCAATCTGTAGGAGCAGTATGGAGCTGGCAGATGGTGAATTAGTTCTAACACAGTACATTATAGACATAAAATTAGGAATTAAGTCCAATTTGATGAGCTAAATTGTTTAATTGTCATTACCTCCCAAATTTTGTAGCCAAATCTATCTGTGTACTGATGACACAGAAGACTCTTGTGCTTCGTACAGAAAAAAAAAAACACTTAAATAAGACCATCAGGCTAATACAAAAAGTTTTTTTTCAAGTGGGTAACTTTTATACTTTAAAATCTAAATAAAGCATACTTTTCTTCCAAATTAAATAAAGTAGTACGTAGCCTAGTGTCCAACACACCTAAAATTATTAATTTCTCTAATACTGCCGACTAGCCTGCATAAAGCAAGAAAAATACTACTGCTTTAGGGGAGTCAAATGTTTTCTGATTCAGACATGCTCATCTATGCTATGCAGAGTAGTATGAGTATTCATATAAGTATTATCATTGACCCTTCATAAAAGGGCAAATTTTTATTTAAAAAAAAAAACTGCATTTGCTTTCAATAGCGTATCACATTGGGGATTTTTAATTGCTCTGCACATAGTTTGGTGTTTGAAATAAACACAGATGCTAGACCTTTGGCAGTTTAAATGCAAAAAGCACTTGACAAGGTTCTGCTCTAAAAATAGTAGATATATTCACATTTCATATTACTAATTACAGCATGGTAAGTACGAGAAAAGCAGTTACATTACCCCCACCAGTCATACATTACCCATGGAAATCTATTCCATTTTTCTCCATAGGTTACGATTATCATTCCTCTCAAATGAGAGTGGTATTTAAATATTTTTGCAGACAACTTGTTGTTTTGCAGGCAAACAACTAAAAATAAGCAGGGAAGGGAAAACAAATTTGCAACAGAAATAGAAAAAAAAAAGGTTTAGGTAGATTAGGGGGGAGACTGGAACCAATTTTAGCTTTCTATTGTGTCCCTGTAGATTAACCTGAAACCATTGTCAACGTGACTGTATGTGAGAATAAATGAAGCCCGGGTAGCAGTAAAAAATCCAAAAGTGGTTCATAACCTTCTCCACTATCCAACACTTTAGGATGTTGTGTCGTATTTTGTATATCAGTTAAATGATTGTCTAGCATCGGCTAAAACTAAAAGTTGTTAAACTGGTAACAATCTTTAGAAATGGTTCATCTGATGATCACAGTATGCATCTAATGATAGTTCAAAAATCAACACGCGTACCTGCCTGCTGCTCTTTAAAACTATCTTATCTTCACAAATCATAAAAAACATAAAAAGCATATAAAAGCACATAAAACAATAATTTTCTGTGTCATATTCACAACAGAATGTGGATTTTCTCTTTGTTCCAGAGCTGTGCAATAATATGGAACATGGTTGAATAATATTGCACCTCTAGATGGCCCTGCATGTCCCCATGCTGCTATGCAGTGACATGAATGAAGTGTCACTTTGTGCCCTTCACATAAAGTTGAAACAAAAAAAAAGGATGCTGGGTAATGAGATAAAATGTGCTTCACATTGCCCTTGACACACCTCTCTGCCGTCCAAAACAGACAGATGCCCACATGTTAAACGGCTCTGATTTATTGTGCAGGCAGGTGTGAACAGGCCCATAGGATGTCATACACTGTTCAACATAGCCAAGACTACATAGCATGTAGGCCTACAGCTCCAAGGGATGAATGGAGTGGCAGGGGAGCATTGTACAGGTTAGTATAAGTGGGTGGGTTAGTGATATTTCATGGGAAATTATCACTTTATCCTGAACTACCTGATTCCATTTAAATACTTCTTACAGAGGCCAGATGTGAAACTCCAGTATGAGCATGATTGTCAGGGAACTAGCCGCATGAATACGCACGCACGTATTGCAAACGCACGTCCGCTAGGGCGAAGACGTGCGCGTGCTGGCCCACAAAGTGGATGTCCAATCCCAGCACCCTCTGGCCTTTAAAAGGATATCTGTGGCACATGAACATTGCTGACTGGTCTTCAGCTTCCTGTTTCCTGTTTCCTGCTTCCTGTGTTTGTTGCTGCTTCTGATCACCTGTTGACAACCCGGCTTGTTCTTGGATTCCTCTTGTCTCGCTCCCAGCTCTGACCTCGGATTGTTCACGGATCTTCTCTTGTCATCTGCCCTGTGTATGACCCCGGCTTGCCTAACCACGACTCTGCTATCTGATCTGCTGACCTCTGGCTTACTGACCTCTGCTTCTGTCCCCGACTACGCCTTTGGCTGTGCCTTGTCTGCTGTGATCTGCCTTGGTGCCCACCTGCTGTACCCAGCCTGCAGAACCTGCTTCCAGTACTTACCTGTTGATCCTGCCAGCTGCACTCTCCATTACAAACTACTTCCAGCCGTGTGCAGTCTGCAACTTCCACAGCACTCCTGGGTCCTAGTGCTCACCTCCTCTGGTGTTCACCTGCAGAGATATATTCCTACCATCAACCCTCATCTGGGGCACAGCTGGCAATCCCTGCTACTTTGGGCTTCGTGCTTCCTGTTACCACCTTCAGGGACACCAAGCACTCAGCCGC
Source organism: Pelophylax lessonae (assembly GCF_965119305.1). Taxonomy (NCBI): domain Eukaryota; kingdom Metazoa; phylum Chordata; class Amphibia; order Anura; family Ranidae; genus Pelophylax; species Pelophylax lessonae. The sequence continues at coordinate 420,855,089 of NC_138771.1, forward strand.
AAGGAGAGCCCTCTCGGCATTTCGGCTTCAGGACCAGGTATGTGACAATGATGCAGTGCTGAGGAACACCCAGCAGATGGCAGAGGTGAACCTGTAAGTCTAGCAAGACTAAACTTCAGGAAAGTAGAAGGATGCTCCTTTTCTTGATACATACCCTTTCAATAAAATATAACCATAATGTACATTGTATGGGTGTATAAATAACAGTTTCAAATGACTGAGGTTTCCCAAAGCACTGTGGACAGAAAGCACAACGGGGTCTGTTCCCTTTCAGAAATTTAAATCTCATCTAAAACAAAGAGAAGAAAATTAAGTTATAACTCATACACACTATATTGTCAAAAGTATTGGGACACCTGCCTTTACACGCACTTTGAACTTCAATGGCAATCCAGTCTTAGTCCGTAGGGTTCAATATTCAGTTGGCCCACCCGTTGCAGCTATAACAGCTTCAACTCTTCTGGGAAGGCTGTCCACAAGGTTTAGGAGTGCGTCTATGGGAATGTTTGACCATTCTTCCATAAATCGAGTGGAGGTCAAGACTAATTGTAGGCCAATCAGGTTACTCCACCCCAAACTCGTTCATCCATGTCTTTATGGAACTTGTGCACAGTCATGTTGGAACAGGAAGGGGTTATCCCCAAACTGTTCCTACAAAGTTGGGAGCATGAAATTGTCCTGAACCTAAAAGAACACCTTTGGGAAGAATTAGAGCACAGACTGCGAACCAGGCCTTCATGTCTAACATCAGTGCCTGACCTCACACATGCGCTTCTTGAAGAATGATCAAACATTCCCATAGACACACTCCCAAACCTTGTGGACAGCCTTTCCAGAAGAGTTGAACCCGTTAAAAGCTGCAAAAGGTGGGCCAACTCAATATTGAACCCTATGGACTAAGACTGGGATGCCATTAAAGTTCAAAGTGCATGTAAAGGCAGGCGCCCCCAATAGTTTTGACAATATAGTGTACTTGTAACAGCAAACTTTAAATTGATTTAGTGTGCTCTGTAAATAACAAGCTTTTGGAAGACCCTGGAAAATATGTGGAGCTCCACCTGTTATATGTATAAGAAAATACAGACCTAAAAACCCCCAAAAATATGTACAAAGTAAAAATATATACAAACTGTGACGGAGGCGGGTGTCAAGATCCCTGCCCTTCTCACTAACTCGTGACAAAGGAGCAGCCAATCTCACACCCTGCCATCACTTACATAACAATGCCACTCTCAGCTGCACCCTGCACAAAGATTTTCCAGCCTTTCCAATCTAAGTGCCAGCAGGCTGAGAGGGATTGTCACCAGGCTAATTAGCAATTAACCCTTTCAATGCCACCACCTCCTTTATTTATTTCCCGAGGGGGAGGAAGCTCTTAATTTTAGAAATACCATTTATGATTTTAGAATAATCGTCTGTAACACGCACTGTCACCACAGACAGGAATGTTTAGAGGATTTACTCTATACAGTAGCACTCTTCAAGAGACAGATTCTTTGTTAGCTTGCATTAAGAGCTTAGGGACAAGGTTAACATTTTTCAAAATAAAGTTTAATAATAAAAAGGTCAAAATTGGTGCAAATAAAATATTGACAGAAAAAGGTGTTTCAAAGAAATAGAGACGCAATTCAGCAATTAGACAAATAAGGTATAATTGAGAAGTAAGAATACTTGCATTTAATATCCTGGGTGTTATCAGAGTTCAATCGATGAGCCAGTTGTGATCGGTTCTCAAACTTGATAGATGTTCCTTCTTTGATGTTACCATGAGAACTCTGATTACTAAGTTTGAGTCAGCTTTTTATCTGGAATAGAATGGCAATGGGCTCTCCTGGGGTTATGACAATATCAGGACCTCCTCTTTGGCTGGATTTACACCACGATTCATATCTCAAAATATGTAATGGTTACATTCTTTAAACTGCTAGTTTATCATTCAGCATGTAATTTGGCATCAAGGCATACCAAACACAGATAAGGTCAGATAACATTATCACACAGGGAATATCTGCACTCTATCTTCTATTCTATATGTGATAGGATGGTCATGAATGGTCTTAATTCGATCAGTATGACATTTCTCATCCAAATATATACTTATTATTAATGTGTCATGTCCCTGTCTGCATTTATGAATTGTGTGTGTATCTGTTAAGTTTTTTAATGAAAAGCTTGGTTGAGTGCTATTTACGACTCAGTTCTGGTCATCCTTAATGGATTTGTTCAAAGTTTTACGACAGGTCTGTTGGAAGAACAGATATCCTGCCAGATAGCAATTAGAGGTTTCATGTCTCTGAGTTGAGATAACGGTTCTTTTGAAGTGTGAAACCCTGCATTCCATGAGTGAATTCAGGTGGGGAGGGGGGAGAACATCACTGCGTGTATATCTGGGCTACCAGACTGTCATGGCCGCTCTGAACAAAATGGTTGCTTCTGAACACATGGCTGCCTGCAACAGCTTTCGTATATCCAGTGCAGGATATCATTACAAAAACCACCATACATTTCTTTAAGAGGTTTACTTCATTGCATGCATTTTACAGTTGAACGATTGAGAAAGTGTTTCCTTGCACCTCATAGCAATTATGAGTAAAAAAACAGTGACTTTATATTTTAACAGTTCAATTTAAACATTTTACAATAGAGGACAACATATTTTATTGTTAAACAAGGGCATCAGTAGGTCTAATATGATATGGTCCTTTGTTTGCTTCATTTAGGACTGAAATGCCTGACCTAATTTGTATGTATGTTTTAGATATCCCAATAAACATGTTTTAACAGGTCTTCACCTAGGTGTAAAGATAATAAAATAACTGGCAGAATGCAGTATTGCCGGCTACTGCCGACCACAACAGGAAGCTAGACCACCTACAAAAGTAGCTTGTGCTTAGCTGGTTTACTTTCAATTTAGAGAACCCACTTGCAGCTATTTCTTGCTCAATATGTAACAGAAAAACTAAAAGGTGTTACCTACACTTGATCTCTACATAAAATAAAGAATAACAGCATTTTATTAGATATCAATATCCTGTTTTATCTTCCAAAATTTGCAGAACTATTCATCCTGTTAAACTGAATGTACATTTGTTCTGTGTGAATGTGGGGAAACAAATAAATGCTTTTAGACTTTTTTTCACCAGATCTCTAGACAGAGATGACAGTCATAGTAAATGAGTATTAATTTCCTACAATCGTCAGCTCCATCTAGGGGCCATTATGCAGTATTTTGCTGATTTACTCTATTCTTGTGAATACATACATTTTCACTTGGACAGAAAATTGCCTAATAACCTTTATTTTTTCTACATTCTCACAAAATGAATGCACATGCAGTTTTGCAGAATGAATAGCTTACTTTTTTTTTTTTTAATACTGTACACCCCCAAATAATCTGAGCCTGTAGTTATGTCACTTCTAGCTTGCTGTCTGGACCATTAAAAAGAACCAGTCACTGCAGAGATCCATCTTGTTTAGTTTACTTACACATCTGCTTCCAACACCTCTTGCTGGAAACATGATAACAGCACTGTGCAAAGCAAAAGAGACATAGTGGCAGATTTATGGAACAGCAGCATAGCTCCCATCTTTCCTCGATTACGAGGGACTGTCCCTGATTTGAAACAAAGTCCCTCTGTTCCTCTTTCCTCCTTGTTTATCTCCCATCTTGGTCTGGTTATAGAGTTGTATATAAAATGCACCATTTATCTTTCAACAAGTGTTTCCCAGTGCTAAACCATTCATCCAAGTTCTCAATTGCTGCATTTGTAGATTTGAAAAGCCAGTAGGAAGGAATAGTAGAGGTAAAAAAAAAAAAAAAAACACTTGTGGGGTATAACTAATGTTTTTTGTATAATTCTCCTTTAAGGGGGTGTGTCTTATGCCTACATCATTTTGCTAATATGCATCCCTCGTTCCCATCTTAAAAAGTTGGGAGGTATGCAGGAGAATGGCCCCACCGCATCCGAAATGCTGCTTTTACAAACAAAAAAAAAAGGCACATAAAGTGGTTGTAACCCTAAAAAAAATAATGATCCTGCTTCTTTAAAGCAGGATATACAGTATAGTGCTTGTGCAGTGTCATTTGTCACTCTCTATGCTGTAAAATACCTGGTTGATCCTGCCTGCTCTTGTGTCCCCCTTAGTGTTCTGATTGCAGTAATCATGGCTGCTGATCCATGATACCGTGGTCAGGTTATGGGCCTCCTTCATCCGGTATTCTCTCCCTCTCCCTCTCCCCCTCTTCCACTCCCTCCCTATCTGTCAGCTCAGGAGCCTGCGTGTGTGCGCCATCTCCTTCCCACCTCTCCCACCGCTATTCGGCTGTGGCTGTAAAATCACTAATCACAAATCCTTGAATCCCCTCTGTTACAGCAAGATATACTGTCTTTTGTATATTGTCTTTTTTAAAATGATGCAGTGAAATGCCTTATTTCAGAGCGCCCCTTTGCGCTCACGTGACCTCCCGCCACTCTCCTCCTCTCCTCCTGGCTAATTTTCAGAGGGGAATCTAAGCCCCTCCCACTGTGGTCCTCAAATAGGGGGGAAAGAGAGCGCCAGGAGGTCACATGACCATACAGCAGCGCAGTAAAATAAGGTATTTTGATGCATATTTTTGAAAAAACACCTACACTGCACAAATACACTGCACAGTATATCTTGCTGTAACAGCTGTAATGACTCCAGGATTTATGTTGACTGACTTTACAAACACTTTAAAGCCCAACTCCAGGAAATTATCCCTTCCAGCGGGGCTCAACCCGCACTGCAGGTAGTTAATTGCTTTTTTATTCTAAGGTAGAGGAGAAGTGCTTTTACTTACCTGATCCTGTTGGGCGAGAAAATTTGTGTGCAGTCTAGGCACATTCCAACCAACAAAACACCACTCTGGACAAAAGACGGACGATCGGTCGGCCGATAATCGTTGCATGTGGACGGGGCTTAAAGCCCCGTACACACGTACCGATCGTCGGCGAACGATCGGCCGTCTTTTGTCCCCGGGCTGTCGATGTCTGTTGAAAAGTGCAAAGACAGCACAAGAATTTTGTCCGCCGACTACAGCCGACTGCAGAAGTGATGTCATGTAATGGTTAACTTTCCCTGTGTTTTTTCTTTTCTGAGCATGCCCAGTCTTGCAAATCTGCGGTCTGTCGGCCGAATTCTGTACTGACTGGCGAACAATCGGCCGCTCTGGTGTCGGCATACAAAAATTTTAATGCTTGCATGACAGATTCTTGTCGGCAGAATGTGCGCTGACGGCTGTCGGAGGCATCATACTAACAAGCGTACAATCGGCAGATCGTTCGTCGGCCGACGCTTGTCTGCCGACGATCGGTACGTGTGTACGGGCCTTTAGTCTCTTGCAATCCCTTGCAATCTCCTTGTGCACAACAAGTCAAATAGATGTTCTGCAGTGCTGCAGTGCTGACAAGGAACATGTTGATAGGAGAAGTAAGTAGAGTGACAGAGAGATGAGTTCATCAGTCTTTTGTTGTCCAGTCACAGGGTGGGGGAGGGAAAAGACCTGTATGTATAACTTGACTACAGCAGTACATGGAAGTGTAACTTAGCTGAGAGAAATCAGGCCTTCTACCTGGAACAGGGCTGAGCTGTGCAGCAGGGCTGTGTAAATCTTAGGACTGGATGAAAAAAAATACATATGTTTTTATGTATTTTTTTTTTCATTTAAAACAGCTTCCTTATATGTATCTGTGTATTTAGCTGTGTACCTGGAGTTCAGCTTTAAGCTGATTCTAGTAGACATTAGCACCAGTACATGAATAATAATGATAGATGATATAATAAAATCTTGACAATTAAAAAAGATTTATTTTTGTCATGGGTATTGCCCTGTTAATTCTGTTCTAAATGCTCCATTATTTCCACTAGCCAGTGTAAATACAATAAACTGCCCAAAGAGGATTTTCTGCATCGTCTGCATTTCTAGCTTTTCCACGTTGCTTAAATTTGTGAAGTCTGCAAGGCACTTGCTGAGACTATTGATGTGACTAACAACAGTTTGATGTACGAATCAATAGAGGGCAGATTGCCTGCTTTGTCCAAATTAACACATGCAGGACTTGATTGGGAGTGGGGATGGAACTTGCTGAAACTTGTGTTTTTCCCTATTTAATGCCATTCAGCCTCTACACTGGGAACCACATTCTCATCAAGATATCTTCTATTTCTGTGACATTGCAACAAAAGAGCAGATGATAACTCAGAAATGTTACAAGATTGGCAAGTTAAATTTAGATATCTTGGCCGTCAAAGCATTTAATCACAATCTGGGAAAAAGTCTGAGCAATCAACACCAGCCATTTAAAGTGACCTCATGCTGACTTAATGCAACACAATCGGTCAGGTGCAAGTGACAGTTAATATTTTTTGCATCCTTTACTCATAGCAAGCTTTAAATGGAATTAAAGTGTTTGGGATAAAATAACACAGTAATATGGTGGTCTGGAATTCCTTTAAAAGCTGAATTCCAGGTATGGCAATTCTTACATAGTTCCATTGGTCAAGCTTGGACCAATGTACAGTAAGTATGTATGTTCCATACCTGTGGGATGCCTGTGGAAGCTGGTAGACCCCACTACTACAGTGACTTCCACTAGCTCCTGGGTCCTGTGCTGAGCAGCTGCACTGCTGCCTTGTGAACACAGAGAATGCTCACTTGCACTGGCACCATTCAGTTAAAACTTGTATTTTCTCAATGAATGCAAAGCAATCTCTGATTTGACGAGGTAGAGATGCGGGATGGTGATGTCATGATATCCACCTCATCCAATCAGAGAACACTTTGCAATCATTGAGAAAATGCAAAGTGTTCTCTGAATGGCGTCAATGCCAAGCAGGCGACCTTTTGTGTTCAGTAAGCAGGGAATATAGATTGAATAATTGCACTACAAGATGGCGGTTCTCTGGGTGCATTTAAACAGTGAACAAGTGCCACATCCTTTTACTAGAATTGAATTAAACAATGGAAAAAACATGGATTTTATCGGCACAGGGGTATGATAAAATAAAAATGTTATTATTGTACAGTTAAAAACAGAAACAACGCCTGTGAGGAAATAATATGCCAGCAATTCTGTGATTGACAGTAAATATGACAAAAATACAGTAAATATAAACACATACATAAAAATTATTATTGCATAGTTATCTGTGATGTAGTCCACATTAGAGGGATCCGTCAGAGAAGACAGGTAGAAAGAGCTGTCCTTCGAAGGGATCTGTCTGTGTGGTCATCACAGGTACATGTTATTAGTGGAATCTATTAAGCTAGAACACTCTGAGCTAAAACACTCGACATGTTTCGCAAAAATGCTTCATCTGGAGTTTTAAATTCATCACTCTGTACTATGCTTGCAATTAATGTACACAAAGAGAAACAAGGGAGGTGAGACCAAAAGAGCCAGGAACTGCCTGAGATGACTACGAATCATGGACACTGATTCCTGTCAGTAGAGTATTGAAAATTAATAAACATCATTCATCAAACAGATCTTCAATTATATTATGGATCCATGGATATCCATGGCCAGTGTGACGAGACCAATCTCGCCACTGGGCGTTGGAGAAGCCTGGTTGCCCGCCTCCTGCAATGTGACTATGGACCCTCTCATCAGCCCATGCTAAACGTAAACCCCATGGCGATTTGACTGTGTTTGTGGCATCCGAGCGCTGTTTGAATATGTTGAGCGCTCAAATTCAGGCTGGGGATGGGTTGAATGTGGGGGTTCTGTTCAGTAGACTTGGAGTTATGCATTTTTGTGTCTTTTTGTGTTTCTCTAACCATGTGGCTGATGGAGTCTTGCCTCTATCCTGGAAGCTAAACCTAATTATATCTTCCATTGTCTCCAGGATAGAGGTCGCTGTGAAAACTAGTTTTAGCTGCAGAGAGAGGGGGGGGGATTGTTTTCAGCAGCCCCCTCCTGAGGAATGTCTACTGACAAACTGAGTGCTTTTGTCTAGAGTGGGACAGTGTGTTGGTTGGGTCTGAGACTATGGATAAGCATGTTAATGAGCAGACCTGAGCTATATGGGGATATGTTACATGTCTGTGTTTAATGTATAAAAAGTAACTTTATGTATTTTAAAGCATATTACTGTATTTGGGTCCCCACATGTGTAATGGAGTTTTGCCTTTGTCCTGGGAGATAATTGAATTACTTCTCCAATTGACTCCAGGGCAGAAGGGGGGAAGCCAGGATGCATTGTGGGGATGTTTTGCTTCTGTGAGTCTGTAATGTGATACATGTCTGCCTGTGTCACAGTCTTCCATTTGGTCCCCTAGGGGAGTGTCCACCAGGTGGGAGACCTGTATAAATACAGGGGCAGGTAGCCCTCAATAAACAGACCACTGCTTGACTTTCAACACGGAGCCTTGTCTCGTTCTTGGGGGGATTCACTGTATGCTGTTGGAGACTGATTGCTAGGAGTGTAAGCTGATGTATGCTTTTCCTGTTCGTCTGCTAGCAGCTATTCGTGAGGTTCCAGGTTGGAGTGCTATTTTGTATCCAGTTCGGGAGTTTGGTGTCCTGCAAGTAGCTGTGCCTGTCTCTCAGAAAGGGGCATATCGCCTAAACGGATTTTAACCCCTTGTCTGCTGAAACGGTCCGTAACAGCCAGAATGTCATATATATATATATATATATATAGCCCACTCAAAGAAGAGGGGGCCAGTGACATTTTTTGCAGATCGTCCAAATATATAAAATGGGGTAACATGAATTGCTTCAAAGGGGATATAAAGGCTATAAACCGGCTCCTATTTGTCTGGTCCACCTCCCCATGATGGGGGCAAGGGAGGTGGATCCATGGGTCCATAATATGATTGAGGATCTGTTTGATGAATGATATTTATGAATTATCAATATTCTACTGACAGGAATCAGTGTCCATGATTCCTAGCCATCCCATGCGGTTCCTGGCTCCTTTGGTCTCACCTCCCTTGTTTCTCTTTGAGTACATTAATTGCAAGCATACAGTAGTACAGAGTGATGAATTTAAAACTCCAGATGAAAGATTTTTGCAAAACATGTTGAGTGTTCTAGCTCAGAGTGTTCTAGCTCAATAGATTCCACTAATCACATGTACCTGTGATAACCACATCGACAGATCCCTTCAAAGGACAGCTTTACCTACCTATCTTCTCTGACGGATCCCTCTAAAGTGGACTACATCACAGATAACTATGCAATAATAATTCTTATCTATGTGTTTATATTTACTGTATTTTTGTCATATTTCCTGTCAATCACAGAACTGCTGGCATATTGTTGCCTCACAGGCGTTGTTTCTGTTTTAAACTGTACAATAATAAAATGTTTATTTTTATCATACACCGGTGCCGATAAAGTCCATGTTTTTTCCAGTAAGCAGGGAAGCCATTCGGCACAGGGCCCAAATGCTAGTGGAGATCACTGTAGTAGCGGTGCCTAGAAAACCGTACTGGTAGAAAGGGTGGGGGTCTGTACAGGTAGAAAGAGAGGGGGCTCTGTACTGGAGGGAGGAGGTCTGTACTGGAGGGGGTAGGTCTGTACTGGAGGGGGTAGGTCTGTACTAGAGGGGGTAGGTCTGTACTGGAGGGAGGAGGTCTGTACTGGAGGGGGTAGGTCAGTACTGGAGGGGGTAGGTCAGTACTGGAGGAAAAGGAGCTCAGTAACAAGTGGATTTACTGGAGGGGGGGTCTGTACCTGGATGGAGTGAGGGGGTCTTTACCAGTAGGGAAGGTGCTGTCCTGGATTGGAGGGGCTATATAGCTGGGGACAGAGAGGAGTTTGTACTGGAGGGAAGTGTATATTGGTGGGGGAGCAGGAAGGTCTGTACTGGAGGAGTTCTGTTCTTGTGACAGTCTGTACTGGTGAGAAGGGAGGATGTCTGTACTGGAGGTGGAGGTCTTTACTGGTGGGGAGGGAGGGGTTCTGTACTGGTGAGAAGGGAGTGGGGTCTGTACTTTTAAGGAGGAAGGGGGAGGGTCTGAACCATGGAGGCTCTGTATTGAGGAGGGGCTGGAAGTGGGTGCCTGTACTGTGGAGAAGTCTGAACTGGGGGTTTGTACTGGAAAGAGGCTGGCAGGGGGGCTGTGCTGAGGGGGTTGTAGGGGCTTGGGGGAGGGGAATCTGTACTGGGTAGGGAACTGTGGCTGTGGGTGCATATCTATACAGGAGGGATACACACTTCTGACCCCTGCACTCTCTACATGATCTATTCAGACCCCTGTACTCTATGTGTTATGCACTCTTGACTCCTGTACTCTGTGTGATAACCACTCCTAATCTCTACACTCTGTGCAATAGACAGTTGTGACCCCTGTAATCTGTATGATAACCACTCCAGACTCCTGTACTCTGTACAATATGTATTCTGACCCTTGTACTCTATGCATTATACACTCCTTAACCTTTCACTCTGTGCATCATGTACTTCTAACCCCTGAATTCTGTGTGTCATGCATTTCTGAGCGCTGCAGTCAGTTCAGCGAACTACTGAGCCCTTCACTCTGTGCATTATGCACTGCTTCCCCCTGCACTCTGTGTTTTACACACTTCTGAGCCCTGCCTGACCACTGCACTCTGTATGCTGGGATTTTTATATAACACTCCTGACCACTTTACTCTAAGTACATAATATACTTCTGAAGTTCTAATTTGCGGTAGGCTGTGTGCAGAAAAGCATATGTAATGGAACAGTTTCATTTTTTAAAAATGAGTATGTTGAGGTTTGTACGCATCTGTTAGAATCTCCCTTGTGGCATAGTCGTTAAATAATATTTTGTGGGTAAAACGACTGCAGCATAAGTGTACTACTTATAGTCAGTAGGCTCAAAAGGTGTTGCAATACCATGCAGAAAGGTCAGTATTAAATTAGGTTTTCTAAATATTTGATGCTATATCTGTTTGCAGTGTAATTGGTATTTATCTCTGTATTCTCTGCAAGAGCTATTGGGTTGTTTCACTTTAAATAGACTGTACTAAAATGTTGTAGCTAACGAAACAAATAGTACATAAATAAATGTATTAATCAACAAAACCTTCTTGAATGTATTTCTGTAACTCTAATAAATCTTCCATGCAAGGTAGGATTCTTGTCAATGCTACTGCTGGTATATCTTTAAATCACATGCATATGATCACGCCCACTATACCAAAGTCTCCAACGCTACCACGCAAATTGTGAACCAAAATACATAACATAAATGATTGCTGCAGCTGTTGACATGTGTTCCCACACCAAAAAATGCAATACCAACAAATAAAGCTGCACAATCAAACAAAACAAAACCACACACATATATATATATATATATATATATATATATATATATATATATATATATATATATGAGAGGATGGCAATATAGAAAACATTACCAAAGTGCGCTAAACAAATAATGAACCAAGTGTTCAAAGGTACATGGATGGTATCCGGATTTATACCAAAATCATATGCATTCAGTCCAAAACAAAAGTGCAAAAACTGTGAAAAAGTCTTTCTTTTCAAATTGAAGTGAAGGTAAGGGAGTGTTGGGAGGTGGGTGGGGCCTCGTCCCAAAAAATGATCCAAAGTGATTCTCAGTGGCCTGATATACACATGTGGACACCCAGTGTTAGGAGTGGACTCTTACCACAATGTGGAGAGATGTGAGCATGTACTTTGTTGTGTCTAGAAGTCCCCAACTGATCAAGCTGGCAGGGATGGCTCTCGGAATGGACCGGAACAATCAGCTGCTTCCGAAGTGGGGAGGGATCTGTAGGCTTCCAAGCAGGGGGAGATGCCAAGACAGAGCAACCCAGAGAAAAGAAGAGGACTATAGTGCATTACCTTCGACTTTAATGATAAAACGAATGAGGGTACACTTACACATTCCGGACGAACAAACAGCAAATACAGGGCGGTCGCGGGTGTCTGCAGTACAAACCGGGACCTATGACAGCACGGCTGGCTCCCCCCGACGCGTTTCCACTAACAAGTCGGCTTCTGGGATTGTCCATAAATATTGGGACATCGACACAATTCTAATCTTTTTGGCACTATACACCACCACAGTGGATTTGAAATGAAACAAACAAGATGTGCTTTAACTGCAGACTTTCAGCTTTAATTTGAGGGTATTTACATCCAAATCAGGTGAAAGGTATAGGAATTACAACGGTTTGTATATGTGCCTCCCACTTTTTAAGGGACCAAAAGTAATGGGACAATTGTCTGCTCAGCTGTTCCATGGCCAGGTGTGTGTTATACCCTCATTATCCCATTTACAAGGAGCAGATAAAAGGTCCAGAGTTAATTTCAAGTGTGCTATTTGCATTTGGAATATGTTGCTGTCAACTCTCAATATGAGATCCTAAGAGCTGTCACTATCAGTGAAGCAAGCCTTTATTAACTGTATAAACTGTAATTCCTACACCGTTCCCCTGATTTGGATGTACATACCCTCAAATTAAAGCTGAAAGTCTGCAGTTAAAGCACATCTTGTTTGTTTTATTTCAAATCCATTGTGGTGGTGTATAGAGACAAAAAGATTAGAATTGTGTCGATGTCCCAATATTTATGGACCTGACTGTATATATATAGATATATATGGGCCATTTGAGTATATATTAGTCAATTAAGCATCTGTCGGTCAGTTCCGTATATAGCAGCTGGGCAGTATATACCATACATTGCTATCAATATAGATATATATATAGGCCACTTGAGTATATATCAGTATATATCAGGCCATTCAGTATCTATTCATCGGTTCAGTATAAACCATACATTGCTATCAATATATATATATATATATATATATATATATATATATATATATATATATATACCACTTGAGTATATATCAGAATCAGAATCTATCAGTGGGTTCAGTTTAGACCATACATTGATATCAATATATATATATATATATATATATATATATACAGTGGGTACGGAAAGTATTCAGACCCCCTTAAATTTTTCACTCTTTGTTATATTGCAGCCATTTGCTAAAATCATTTAAGTTCATTCTTCTTCCTCATGAATGTACACATAGCACCCCATACTGACAGAAAAACACAGAATTGTTGACATTGTTGCAGATTTATTAAAAAAGAAAAACTGAAATATCACATGGTCCTAAGTATTCAGACCCTTTGCTCAGTATTTAGTAGAAGCCCCCTTTTGATCTAATACAGCCAGGAGTCTTTTTGGGAAAGATGCAACAAGTCTTTCACACCTGGATTTGGGGATCCTCTGCCATTCCTCCTTGCAGATCCTCTCCAGTTCTGTCAGGTTGGATGGTAAACATTGGTGGACAGCCATTTTTAGGTCTCTCCAGAGATGCTCAATTGGGTTTAAGTCAGGGCTCTGGCTGGGCCATTCAAGAACAGTCACGGAGTTGTTGTGAAGCCACTCCTTCGTTATTTTAGCTGTGTGCTTAGGGTCATTGTCTTGTTGGAAGGTAAACCTTCGGCCCAGTCTGAGGTCCAGAGCACTCTGGAGAAGGTTTTTGTCCAGGATATCCCTGTACTTGGCCGCATTCATCTTTCCCTCGATTGCAACCAGTCGTCCTGTCCCTGCAGCTGAAAAACACCCCCACAGCATGATGCTGCCACCACCATGCTTCACTGTTGGGACTGTATTGGACAGGTGATGAGCAGTGCCTGGTTTTCTCCACACATACCGCTTAGAATTAAGGCCAAAAAGTTCTATTTTGGTCTCATCAGACCAGAGAATCTTATTTCTCACCATCTTGGAGTCCTTCAGGTGTTTTTTAGCAAACTCCATGCGGGCTTTCATGTGTCTTACACTGAGGAGGGGCTTCCGTCGGGCCACTCTGCCATAAAGCCCCGACTGGTGGAGGTCTGCGGTGATGGTTGACTTTCTACAACTTTCTCCCATCTCCTGACTGCATCTCTGGAGCTCAGCCACAGTGATCTTTGGGTTCTGCTTTACCTCTCTCACCAAGGCTCTTCTCCCCCGATAGCTCAGTTTAGCTGGACGGCCAGCTCTAGGAAGGGTTCTGGTCGTCCCAAACGTCTTCCATTTGAGGATTATGGAGGCCACTGTGCTCTTAGGAACCTTAAGTGCAGCAGAAATCTTTTTGTAACCTTGGCCAGATCTGTGCCTTGCCACAATTCTGTCTCTGAGCTCTTCAGGCAGTTCCTTTGACCTCATGATTCTCATTTGCTCTGACATGCAGTGTGATCTGGAAGGTCTTATATAGACAGCTGTGTGGCTTTCCTAATCAAGTCCAATCAGTATAATCAAACACAGCTGGACTCAAATGAAAGTGTAGAACCATCTCAAGGATGATCAGAAGAAATGGAAAGCACCTGAGTTAAATATATGAGTGTCACAGCAAAGGGTCTGAATACTTAGGACCATGTGATATTTCAGTTTTTCTTTTTTAATAAATCTGCAACAATGTCAACAATTCTGTGTTTTTCTGTCAGTATGGGGTGCTATGTGTACATTCATGAGGAAGAAGAATGAACCTAAATGATTTTAGCAAATGGCTGCAATATAACAAAGAGTGAAAAATTTAAGGGGGTCTGAATACTTTCCGTACCCACTGTATATATATATATATATAGGCCACTTGAGTATATATCAGGCTATTCAGTATCTATCAGTCGGTTCAGTATATACCATACAGTGCTATCAAATATATATATACCATACAGTGCTATCAAATATAGGCCACTTGAGTATATATCAGGCCATTCAGTATTTATCGGTCAGTTCAGTACATATCAGCAGTGCAGTATATATCAGCAGTGCAGTATATATATATTATAAATATATCAACCAGTTATAACCCTCCCCCCCCCCAAAAAAAAATCCACATTATGTACGAAAGGCCGACAAGGAGAGGCAGACGTTCACAGACCACAAAGAGGGCAAGCAGCCTCTGTGTCCACAGTGAAAAGTGGTGGTCACAGACATGGTGCATCCTCTGCAAGCAGGGCACACCTGTCCTTTTTTTCTGGTGCTGGCCGTGTTATTGAGCCACAACATGCAGAAGAGTTGGTGGAGTGGATAACTAAGCCATGCTCATCCTCCTCATCCTCTGTTACCCAGGCTCATACTAGTTTGCCATCCACCGCAGCTGCCAAAGAAGCCTATTCCACAGGCTCCTTCTCCATAGCTACTGCTTCTGTCGCCCCAACAACATGCATGGAGGAGTCACCTGAAATATTCGATCATAGTGTCAGTGACATGCTGCTGGAGGATGTGCAGCAATTAGAGTGCTCTGATGTTGGTTTCCAGGTTGATGAAGGGAATAACGTGAACCTAGAGAGAGGGGGTGACAATGACGGACAAGAAACTAGCAGTCATGTTCCCACAGCTGCAGCATACTGCCAAGTTTGCTCCAGTGATGAGGAGGAAGGGGATGATGAGATCATTAACTGTACTTGGGTGCCTGAGAGAATAGAGGAGGAAAGGGAGGAGGCAGGATGTGCTCCAGGGGCCGGCCTGGGAGTAGCCAACCTATTGCGTCATACCACAGATTTTCACAGGTGCAGGGCGCTGCTAACTCCCCGCGGACTTCCAAAAGTTCATTAGTGTGGGCTTTTTTCAACACGTGCAGTAGACCACAGCGCTGCTGTTTGCAATATCTGCATAAAAGTGAATGAAAGTAGCAATCAGCGCAGTTCCTTAGTATTTCCTACTAGTGTCAAGTCAACCGAAGACCTATGATAGATCTATTGAATCTAAATTATTATTTGTCACAGAGTTGTGTCACTAAATTGAGTGTAAAAATATCCAAAATTCATAATAAAAGAAAGAGAGATGTGAAAAAATATGTGTCTAAAATCAAAACATCTTTAAACCAAATTATTTTCCATGGAAAGTGCCAAGTGCAAAATAAACTATTATATATGTATAGAAACGTGCAAATAGAAATATAGTGCAAAATGTCAGTTAACATATAAAGTGCCAAAAAAATAACCAGCTTCCTGGAAAATGTATAGAAAGTGCACAAATGAAAAAAATGAAAAAATATCATTAACCAACTTCCTGGAAAATGTCTGTAAAGTGCACAAGTGAATCAAAAATGTTTTATAAAAGAAAAATAAAACTAATTTCATAATGACATATACCTGAAATTCATACAAGATGTAAACATATATCGATGAATGAATGCGCTATAAAAAGTATCTGAAATAATAAAAAAGTCCACCGTTCATCAACAAAAGTCTTAATAAAGAACAAGGTGCCAGTGAAGGAATGGTGCAAAAACGGTGCTAAAGTGTAATTCAAGCAAGTGTATTCAGTGCACACTCGTGAGGATCCCACCATCCGTGTTTCAAAGGTCTCACTAAATAAACTCACCAGAGGGTAAGCTGGTATTAACCAGCAGCCACACTTATAGGATTAAATATCCAGCATGATCATCACATTCCAGAGTTGACAACCAGCTGCATCATAATCATCATATTTCCATAATTGTTGTCAGAGTAATGGAGTCTCAGAATATGTATGGAGGAGGAGGAGAAATAATGCCAAAATAGTGTAATTCCGTAAAATATCGTATTTATTAAAAGCTAAAAAAATTTTCACTCACATGTAACAGTGTCTGACCCGACACTAGGGTTGCTGAGCAATCACAAAGACACCGCTTTGGCTAGTACAGTCAGAGCCCCGAACGTGTGTCCATTCAATGTGGTGTTTCCTTCGGCGTCCAGAAGCCCCGCCCTACTAGTTTCCTTTATTGACGTCTTCCCGGAGCGGCAGGGAAGCTCTTCAAAATGCTTCTTCCTTCCCCCAGTAGATAGATGATATAATCTTAGCCTAAGCAAATTCATTTGACTGGAGCTCAATTACAGCTTTTAAGTCATAAAATGTGGAGTTTTTAAGAAAAACATCATCTTGCTACATCTCACAAATTTATTTATGCACGTAAAATTACATACAGCTCAATTTTAGGCAAAAAAACCTGGCCCTGGATCTACCGCAATCTATACTTGAACAATAAGGTCTGGTTCACACCTATTGATTTTTTTAGTGTGTTTTCAGTTTTGCAGAGACACACTACAGTCCATTTAACATGGTTTCCTATGGGTCATGTTCACGTCTGTGCATTTTATGGAATATTATATATAATATTTGAATGAGAAATATGATAAATTAAGGATCTATATTTGTTAAAGTCATGCTTTGGGAGGTTTGGGGTGGATGTAAATTATCCACCAAAATCTGTTCCTTATCGTTGGCGTTGATAAATTTACTAGATCTTTAGATGGGTTTTTTTAATTTAAAATAAATCAACTGTTTAAAGTGTTCAATTATTTGTACAAAGGCTTAAAACATTCGAATGTAACTTTCCCAGTATTTTCCCATCCACTGGAGAGTGACAGAACTTTGGGAAAATGGGCACCGCATTTAGTGGAATTGATCATGATAATATGGAGATAGCAAGGTAGTTTTAATAACAATTACAGAGACACTACTGCCCTCCAGTGGTGGCTGACGGAATTCTATTTAAGGAGGTAATGTGGAGGTAAATCTTTCTACCCCCAACATTTTGTATCATGCCAGACAGTGAGCATAGTTTACATCATAAAATGCCCCTGTCGGACATTTAATATAGGGAAAACCAAACGTTGATTTATGGAATGTATATGTGATCATGTAAAATGGGCTAGAGAAAGTGATTTGGAGAATCCTGTGGCTTGCCATTTTGCTCAATTCCATGGTTACAAGATGGAGGGATTACAATTTTTTGCCTTGGAACAGATCCACCCGCATCCGTGTGGTGGGCAACTTGATCAAATAATTCTGCAGCGCGAATGCAGGTGGATTTTTAATCCTAATGCATGTTCCAAACCAGGGTTAAAGGATAAAATGAGTTTTGCCCCATTATTGAATTTCTAATATACAGGGTAGTAAATGGTCCGTGTGTTCCGTTTCTTTCTCTTTTTCATAATTCCTCCTTTTTCTCTCTTTTCTTTGTCCTCATTCCTTCCTCCCTTTTCTTCTTTACTCCTACTGATCATGGGTCGTTTAATAATGTTTATTAATTATTATGTAATTTTTACAACAACAGGGCATTGTATGCACTGCTAAATTCTATGTTACTTGTATCCTTCTTTTTTGATTTTCACAAATTATGTCCTACAAAAGCGTTTGTTTGTTTTTTCTATCTCTATTTGAGGCTTGATAGAGCATATGTAGAGTCTGCTCATTGTCCCCGTGGCATAGACTGTCATCGATGAACCCTTATGTTTAGTTAGCATTGCTTTTTTTGTGGTGGGCTTGGTGCCTCCGGTTTGCAATTGTGCCTAGGTTGTTGCTGCAATGTTTCTGGTTTCCTGCAGGACCCGTGCATGATCCCTGGCGTCACTTCTGGTCTAATACCGGAAGTGCGACATTGCCCTGGGGGAACGCTGCGTCCAATAACCGCCCTCATGTTGGCAGTGGCACGCAACGTGGAGAACGGGAAGCAATTGGAGGAGGTTCCCCTGTATCCAGCCCCCTTACCTTCAATAGGGCCGATTCCCTCTAGCCTTATTTGCTTGGTGAGGCTGCTGTTGGCTGTTGTGGTGGTGGACTGCTCCTCTTTGGCTACACTGGTGAGAACACAATGTTATTTAAGGGTTATTGCCATGTTGCTGAGTTTTTTAATAATGTAAAATTTATATACACTGCCCATACTGGGCTTATTTCATTCACTTGATTTATGCCATCTTTTTCTTTTGTCTTATCTGTCATTTTAGGAACCTGGTATATGTTTTTTTTTCCTTTTTTTGGTTCCCGTCTAATCCAATTTTTGGTTTTTGGATCTTTGGTGTTGACGTTGCATATTTGTATTTGTTTCTGGATGTGTCCTCACGGCTGTCCCACTTCACTGCTTTTTGGTTGAACTCTTTTATAACTTTTATCTGAGTGGTAAGTGATCCTTTCGTGTTTATTCTTAATATATAAATAAATTTGGGACTTTAACCGAGAGGAGGATCAAATTTTGTAATTGTAGGGGTTCTTGTTTATTTTTCTTTTATAATTCTTTATTAGATGGTGGTTATCCACCGGCCCACCTTCCTTTGGTTTGAAGAAGCATTTACATGTTGGTGAATATATACCTCCCCGTTTACCCCTTTCCCCTCCCTTCATTTGCCTTCATTTCCCCCAACCTGTTCACTCTATAATGTCCTCTATATGTCCTCCCCCCCCTTTTTTTGTGCTTTTTTTTTGTTTTGTTGGACATGATTTCCAATTTGCACAATAGATTCAATATAATTTATTATGTCAAATGCTATTTTTGTGATATAAACTGTTTGGATTTATGTTTTATACATTTATGAGTTGCATGAATAGTATATTGTGTGTGTTGTTTACTAGCTCATCAAAGTCAGAAAGGTGGATCCTGAGGAAGCCCATGATTCTGGCGAAATGCATTGATCCATATGTATTAATCAACGCATTTTTTGCATGGGATGGTCATACTATATGTCTGAAACATTGTTCAAATTTGTTTTGAGAATTTACATGTTTTTAAGG
This sequence comes from Pelophylax lessonae, assembly GCF_965119305.1. Classification (NCBI taxonomy): domain Eukaryota; kingdom Metazoa; phylum Chordata; class Amphibia; order Anura; family Ranidae; genus Pelophylax; species Pelophylax lessonae. The sequence continues at coordinate 420,874,583 of NC_138771.1, forward strand.
ATTTTTGTATCAATAAACTGTATGAAGTTTTTAGAATTTAGTATTTTGTAGTAGTATTTTGTTTTTTGTTGGGCACTTAAAAATCCTCTTTTTCCCACTATCTCTTCCTTGTGATGAGATGTGGGGACCTTTTGGACCTTATGTATTGATCTATATCAGGATAGTGCCATGGTATTTTTGATTACAGAGTCCTCCCCTACCTAATTACTATTAGATAAAACCCCCAAAACTTTTTATATTTACTGAAAGCAGATAAAAGCAAATAAAATAGTGGTAGTTACAATTTTTTAATGTAACAATATCACCACTAAGGTAAAGGAAACACAAAATTTCAGTAAAAAAAAAAAAAGCATTAAGGGCCAGTTCACACCACATGCAGTCCAGTAATTTTATTTTTTTTTGCATCAGAAAGGCATGGATACAGTAGTAGGTCATATGGTTTCTATTGGCATAGTTCACACCAGTGCATTCAGTTCCAGTGCATTCCAGTATAAAAGTAGAACATGCTGCATTTTTTCTGCACTGAACTGTACTGGAACGTTATAAAATGCATACAAAATGCACTGGAATGCACCTAAATGAACCAAAAATGCACTGGAACGCACATGTCCCCATTTAAGGTCAAGAAAAAAAGAGGGGAAAAATGCACTGGACAGCTTTAAAAACGGACTGGAAACACATCAAAAACGCGACAAAAATGCACCTGCAGAAATTCATCCAGAACGCATCTGGACTGTGTATCTACGGTGTGAACTGTCCCTAAAAGTAAATTTAGGAGGCACAACAATGCAATAAATTACCCAATTTTTTTGTAAAAATATAAAAGCTGAAGTTGCACCAAGTAAATAAATAGGCCAGCATGTCAGTAACCTAATATTTCTATAGGTGACGCATTAAAAACCCCCTATAGGTTATCAGTTTAGCATTACAAAGGAGATCTGGTGCTAGAACTATTGCTCTCATTCCAGCATGCGCAGCGATAGTTAACATGGGTATCACAATCAACGTTTTCAGGCATAGGCGCCCAAGGGACTGTGTTTACATTTGTACGTGCATATATATGTGGGGCTTGGAGGGGCCTCCTATTTTTATTTTTTTTTTGGGGGGGGGGTTTATGTGCTTGGGTGTAACTTTAATTTTTACAATTTTAAAAAGTCAATTATGTGATGATATTTTTTGGTGATGGGTTCTCCTTAATTAGACATCCAGGGTCTAAAAGACACTGCATGTCTCCCGTGTGCTCCAGTAAATGTAATGCAACGCACTGCATTATTTTTTCTAGGCCTTGATGGCCAAGGAAACTGCAAACGGGGACCCAAAAGTGGCATCACATGTCGCTTCCAGGTCAACAATATGAAGGGAAGAGAGCAGATGTGTGTCAGCTCTCCTCCCTCCCCTCTACCTGGCTGCACCCACTTTGCCAGTCCCAGGCCTAAAGATGAAAAAAAAAAAAAAATGAAGGCATCATTCTATGCATGAAGGTAAAAAACCTTAGGTATGCAGCTCTCCCCACAGTCCCCCATACTCACCTGAGCCTGCTGCTGTCAATCACAGCCAGTGGGGAGGGGCCAGGTCCCGTTCTGTGTGTCTTATGGTCACACAAAGCGGGGCTTAAGTGCGAGCATGTATGAATGACCCCATAGCAAGCGGCTTGCTATGAGGGCACTTGGCGGGGGGGAGGAGCCCAGAGCACCGGCAGCGATCCGATAAGAGGATGATCGAGGCTGCTCTGTGCAAAACTCTTGCACAGAGCAGGTAAGTATGACATGGTATTTAAAAAAAAATGTAGGCCATAAATATCACTTTAAACTGTTTAAATGATGCTATACAATGCTTTAAAAATGTCCCTTTGAGCTGGAAGAAACTAAACATATGCTGAAATAGTAGCAAGTCAAGGAATTCATATACTATAGGTTCTTCCAGCCAGCTTTAAGCAGCCAACTGGGTTATTGGGAAGTCATGAAAAAACAGTAAATTATGTCATAATATGTGACAAATTAGGAAAATTATTTTTAGTGCGATATTTATATTTTATCACACTATGTCATATTATTTATTATCATTTTTCATGTAAGGATTTGTAGCCATCAGATGACATAGTATATGTATGCCAGAAGTTCTAATTGGAGTCCTTGCTGACCTTTCACCATGAGAAAGTCAACTACAAGACAAGTACCCTGGAGAGTAGATAATAACTTAGAAATATTACACAATTAAATATAATAAGCTACGTTTTAATATCTGTTTTTAAATTAGAGCCAGTGAGTCTCAGCCATCAAAGTCAAAAGTGACCAAGAGGGCTAAATGTAACATAATTTATCATGTGCTAGCTAGCATATATTTTCACATGCTCAAATGTATATAGCAAAAAATAAAGAGAACTAAAATACTTTGTTACTAGTGATATGATTAATGATTAGCAAATCTGCCTGGGTTCAATTTGCCAAGGGTTCAACTTATCTTGTTCAAAATTAAGCTGCGAATAGATGTGTAGCGCTTATCGCTGCAGGAGCCGCTGGTGATAATGGGTTCTCTGTTCTACCATGAAACTTAAAGCTACTCAGTTTTGATTGACACACCTGGTTGTAGGTTGAAGGCTGCTTAAGCAATAGCATAATACACTCTGTAACACCACACAGGAAATAGGCCAAGCAACTGGTGGTAAATTATTTAGTTGTATTTAAGCAATGCATAAATCATTCCATAGGCAAATAAACAGATTGAATGACCTACAAGCATGGACCTAAAAAGCTGGCAGTAAATGGAACTATAGCAATTTAAACCAAACTATAACTGCAGCAAACAAGATTAAGGTATTAGCTTCACCTAATCCAAGAAAACAAGGGTCCTAATGTGCACACTACGCATACAGTTACAATAGCGGGTGGGTATATGCATTGCTATCTATCTAAGGGGTACGCTTGGAAGTAATGGCAAAGTACTTTAAAGGCATCTAATTGTCAATTTTGGCTGGCTTTTGTTGTGGCCTTTCTGTAGGTGGTGCACGTGTAGCGGTTGCTTTAAGAATGTACAGCGGATGACTAGTGGGCTGTAAAACAAGGGGAAGTCTCTCCTGCATTACCAGTGCCAGTGTGGAGATAAGCACAGATGTTCAGCTCACCCATCCTGGTACACAGGGATCCAATCCAGATCACTTGTTGGTCTGCAGTCTCCTGAAGTCAGGTCCCACATAGCTAAGTCTTACTGTTTGGATCTTCACAAGACTCACAGGTCTTAGCAGCTTGGTGTAGGCTTTTACGGCAGTGGGTTTCTCAGCTCTGGTCCCCTGGCACAGCAAGTGATCCCTCTGTGGCTCAGTCCTCAGGCTTTGCAAAGGCAACACACCCATGTGGCTCAGCTTCTTCTCAGCAAAACCCCTTTCAGTCTCCACATTTGCCCGGGAAAGCTTAGTTCTCTCCTCCCCTTATATGCAGGGGATCTTGACTCCTGTAATTCTTGCAGCTATTCACTTCCATTATACAATGCCTCTTTAAGACTACATTTCCCATGATGCTCTGCTGCACAGCAAGTCCCCCTCTCTAATGTTCCCATTGGCTCTGATTCCTCTACCCTCTAATCTGCTCTTCACTGCTGCCAAGAGGGAGAGGGGTAGAAGAACGAGCAGGGATTTTACACAGATCTTACTCCTGTCAGTTGCAGTTGAGTGGGGGATCTGCACACAGCCTGCTTGTCTAGCAGCACAGACAGAGAGCAACTACTGTTTTTAGTGGCAGGGGAGGGGTGGGGCAGGAGATCATCCAGAGGCATCCGGCTACACAACAGAAGTCGAACTTAAGAGTGAGAATGTTTCTCAATCTGCTGGGTGCAGCCACTTATCAGCGTTTGCTGACAGCCAGGATCCCCCCTCTCAGAATATGATGGCACAGCAGTGAGGATTCCTCTATCCACCTCACATGTGTGGGTGGGGGAATCCATTCATTTTTTTTTTTTTCGATCAGACAGAGGCCAGCTTGAGATGTGAATCCCATTAAAATCTACAGGGTAGAATCTTGGTGTTAAAAACTGGCAACTTTTATGGATAATAGGCAAATTACTGTCAAAAAGGCAAAAGAGTAAGTTAGGCACTGCCATAGTTTGTATGTACCTACAGAAATGTTCTAAAATACCATACAGAGGAGAGAGGGTATTTTTATGTTGCATTGAGAGCAATACTGAAAATACACAAACCACTTTAAGACCTGCATGTTACACCCGTACATGCCATTTTTCAATTTTCAATGCAACAATACTTTGGTTGACAATTACTCTGTCATGCAACACTGTACCCAAATGAATTTTACATAATTTTTTTAGAGCCATTGGGTTTTTATTTTTGTATTAAAGGAAGGAAGGAAGACAACATTTTGAAAAAAAAAAAAAGTTTCCAAAAAAACTAACATTTAAAAAAATAAAAACATTTAAAAGCTGTGCGCCCTTATGGCAGTTTCACATGTAACATATACGCTTTGGATAGCAAAGGCAAATGGTTAACCCTGGACCCTAGATCAGGTGGAGGTGGAAGATTCTATCTATTTATAAGTACTTTAAATCTCTCAATCTCTCCTCTACTTTCCTCTCCTTTTGCAGTAATGAAGCATTATTCCAACACTGGCAATACACCGTCCAATCCAATTACACAATCTCTCAACAATTGCTTTCAGATGCCTCAAAATATGAATATGAGAACAGACCAAAACACTCTATTCAATTCACACCAAATCAGGCAGGCCTTCACGCTTCACACTTGATTTAATTATTTTTAGACCCATCACTTTTACCATCCTTGTCGTATCCCTAGTTTAAGTATCGTAAATATGGGCATTGAAGTGAGAGACCCCAAACCAGTCTCAATAGATTTTTCATGCTCCTGAATGTCTTCTTTTAGCATTCATGAAACAGTCATAAGGCTGGACAGCTTTTTAAAGTTTTAAACTTTTACAGCTTTTTGAAATTTAATAGAGTTGTATGCTGTGCGTGCCCTTTAAGTATCTTCTTCTGGATTACATTGACGTAAGATTAGCAGATACCGAAAATGAAAACAGGGGACACCCTGCTGACCACACCCATGTTTTACCACATATCCCTATTTCTAATTTTAGCCCACAAAAGCACTCCTCCATTTAAACAATTGGTCAGAAACTTTTGAAACAAGAGGCAGACATTCAAAGTGTGAGGCTGGGCTCACATCATATGCGGCTAACAGCAGGGGTCCGGTGCATCCCTGTTTTCCGTTTCAGGGATCATTTCAAGCCCGAATTTTTGCCTGAATTTTGACCTGAAATGGAGACAAAGACGCACAGGACCCCTGTGCAATCCGCTCTGCATCAGTTGCGGAGATGTGTGAACCAGCTCCATTGAGAGCACACTCTCCTGTCATGCAAATTGGATGCGGGGAAACCCACATCCAGTTCACATCAGTGTGAACTCAGCCTAAAGGCAAAAAGATTTCAATTAACAGGCACCAAGATATGCAAGCATAGTTAGGAGAACCTTATAGTATAACTAAATGCAAAAAGTTTTTTTGTTTTGGATAGAGTGAAGAGGGATTATCAGTTTTTATTGCTGTCTGTGCCCCGGTTATGGAGATTCCCACTCTCTATTTGTCCTGTTTACCATTAGCAGTGAAAGAAAAGGAAGTCCCACATTTTGGGTTGTCCCCAGAAAAGTAGGGGGGGAAATCTTCCAATGGGGCACAAGTTCTTGTGACCTGGGGGTCCCCCAAGGAATTCCCTGAATTTGCAAATGTGTGTCAACTAAACCCCTGTTCTTTGTACCAAGAGACAGGTATTATTTGGTTGGTGACAGACTGGAGGGTGAGTACATCAGACTGGGGGCTGGCTGACTTTCATGCACCTCTTACAATCCTTCAACCTCATTTTGTGTTTTGTTATAGGGATGGAGACGCCGGGCAACACCAGCTTGGGTCTCATATAAAGTCCCACCTAGTCCAATATGTTTAAGCAACCAGGGATGGAGACACCTTGCTTACAGCTTGGTGCCTCATCTAAAGTCCCACCGTGCGATTTTCGTGCGTTTTTGGTGGATGCAGTTTTGATTTGACCTTAGTGTTTTACGTATACAGGGATGGAGACCAATAGCATGACCTGCTTGTCTCACATAAAGTCCCAAAAGGAAATTAGGGATTTCAAAGGCAGTGTGCTTTACAGGCCATGCCCCATACATAAAATCCCTTCCTATCCATATACTGCATCCACCAAGGGGATGGAGGTGTAATGCTTTTCAGCTGGTCTTTTCCAGTTTGCACCATGGTTATAAACCTAATTATTTGAGTCTTTGAGACAACAGCCAGTTGTGGATGGGGATGGGTTGGGGGAGGTTGGGCTGTCTCCCTCTCACCTGTTCCCCCATCCATCCATTAGCAGCCATGTGCCTCCAGTGTGAGGACACTAAATTAAGAGTGTAGGACTGCAGATATAACAGGGTGCCGTGAAGTGGCTCTGCAGCTTTCACATGCGTTTGCAAATGTGTGTCAACTAAACCCCTGTTCTTTGTACCAAGAGACAGGTTTTATTTGGTTGGTGACAGACTGGAGGGTGAGTACATCAGACTGGGGGCTGGCTGACTTTCATGCACCTCTTACAATCCCTCAACCTCATTTTGTGTTTTGTTATAGGGATGGAGACACCGGGCAACAGCAGCTTGGGTCTCATATAAAGTTCCACCTAGTCCAATATGTTTATGAATTTGCAGGGATTTCCTCTCATTTCCTATGTCTATGAGACAGGAAGTGAAGGGAAATCTCTGCAATTTGACAGAGATGGCAAAAAAAGTCTGACAGGGGTTATACCCTTCCCTTGCTCTATCTAGCATTTAAAAAAAATTGCCTATACTTCAACTTAAATTAGAATTCCAGTCAAAACAACTCTTCACAAATGCTCCCCCCCCACACACACACACACACACACACACACACACACACACACACCTATTCTGACTAACCTGTGTAAGAAAGATCTGTATACTTACCCAGGCTGCTCTGGCCTGGTTATGTCATCCAGTTTCCGTCTGTTAGCCATCAGTGGCCGGAAAGGAGAGGATGGAGCACCAACAACAGATGGACCGTAGAAGCCTATGGGTAACGTCACTGCTCCCAAGCAATACCGGAAAACGGAGAGAAGACCCGCCTGCTTATGTAAACAAAGCAGGCGGATCTTCTACGAGACAGGCAGGGACAGATCAGCAGTTTCAGCTAAGCTGAAATTGCGATCTGTCTGTGCCTGTCACAGAACCCCCCCACACACAGTTAGTAAGCATATAGGCATACATTAACCCCTTTGATCACAAATTGGAGATCGAGGCATATGACACCTGGGCAGAGAGGGGCCAAGCATCTGACACTCCAATAAGTGTTGTATGCTGAAGATTCTTTAGTAACTGCAACAGAGTGAACATTGGCAATATGGCCAGTTGGGCATCTACCGTATTTATTAGGTCTTTTTTTTTTACATTTTCATTCAGCAACCAAACCTCTTTAGAACATTCATTAAGGAATGGGCAGATTTAAAGTAATATTAAAAGGTAACACTTTTTGGGTCCTAAAATAAAAAAAGTTAATATTGCACAGAGTGTCCCCTTAAAGTCAGGTGTCTATTTTCTCCACTGTAGGTGGTGCTCAACGACAGCAGCAATGCAGTTGTGGTCCCCCTATGGTTTCCTAGGTCACTGGAGAATCTATCCAATTGGATGCTGCCACCCAATTGTGATTCTGGCAGCCATGTTGAGTTAGGCAGAGCCTATTTAGGGCCCTGACTCCAAGGCTTGGTGCACATTTTGCGTGTGGGTTGTGTAGGGGCAGGTCATCCATCTGACAGGGACAGTGATTAGCGGCAGGGAGAGTTTCCAGACAAGTAGGGAAAGGATAGGGACACGCCATCCTTCCTGGACACTTCCCCCTTTAGGTCTGGACCAGCCAGGACACATTCCACCCCCTCAAGACAGATGCTGTTGGCACACCTGAGACTTGCTCTGCTACACATTCACTGCATTCTGTCAGTGTTCCAGTGTGTGGGTGCCTTCCCACCAGGCTTATTGTGAATTGAACTTTAACATAAATATAAGTTCTGTTCTCTGCAACTGGACACTGACTGTTTACTGTTGCCGTACCCCGGTGCACCTCCCCACACTCCTATCTTCTTTTCTGGAGCCCAACATCAGAGCTTTGTGCTCCTTCTTCTTGCAGGTGACCCCATAGCACATGGCTTGCTATGGGGTTACATGTTCCAAGAAGACGTGCAGAGTGGGCTCACTCCCAAGCTGGGCTGTGTAAGTCTATAGACACATACAGAATGGCTCGGCCATGCCCCACATTCGCTTCTCACAGGATCTAACGGACAGCAGCAGGAGCTGCTCCCGCTGCTCTCAGAGTCTCCTGTAACACTAGGAAGAGTGAGCAGCACTGCTGCAATTGGGACAGCGCTGGACCATGAGAGGACTCAAGTAAGTGTGTAGGGGGGGGGGGGGGTACCGGTATTGGAAGGTTTTTTACCTTAATGCAGAGAATGCAAAAGGCTTTTGACTTTAGAACCACTTTAAGAATATGAATCTCCACTCTTCAGTCATAATAGTGAAGCATTATCATCCAGGAATACATTTATCTGTGTCGTTACTGACTTGTATTCTATGCCTGTCAGAGCAGAAATGTCAGCCTAGTGTCAGGTTGTAAGATCCCCATAGAAACTACTGTCCAGGCTGTCAATCAGTGGCATCTTTGGTTTTCTTTCATGTATCCTTGCAGCACCTTTGTTATATGAATGCTTTTAAATGTCATATATCAGAATTATAGTCGAGTTTTCAGTTGTTGTTTTTTTTAGTTAAGTATGAATAAATATCTGTCATGTCACAATATGCATGGTATTGTTTAAAGGAGTTGTAAAGTCAGAAGGTTTTTATCTTAATGCATTCTATGCATTAAGATAAAAAAAGACCTACTGTGTGCAACAGCCCCCTCTCGACCCCCCTCACGCTTACCCGAGGTCCCTCTCTGTCCATCGATGTCCACGAGTGTCTCAGCCATCTGAGATTCCCCCTCCTGATTAGCTGAGACACAGCAGTGGCTCCATTGGCTGCTGCTGCTGTCAGTCAAAGTCAGCTAGCCAATCAGGAGAAAGAGAGGGCATGGCCGGGTCTGGGCTCTGAGTCTGAATGGTGCTCCCATAGCAAACTGCTTGCAATGGGGGCACTCAACAGGAAGGAGGGGCCAAGATCACAGAAGAGGGACACGAGAAGGGGAGGATCCGGTCTGCTCTGTGCAAATCCACTGCAACAGAGCAGGTAATTATAACATGTTTGTTATTTTTATAGGGAAAAAAATGAGACTTTACAATCGCTTAAGAGCCGGTTCACACTAGCGCGACTTGTCAGGCGACTTGTCAGCCTGACAAGTCGCGCTCCCTCGTGGTCCATTGACCGCTACAGGACCCATTCTAATAGGAGCAAAACAAGTCGCTCCGACTTAGAAAAAGGGTCCTGTACTACTTTGGGGCGACCTCGGAGCGACTTGCATAGACTTCCACTATGTGAAGTCCCTGCAAGTCGCTCCAAAGTCGTGGTGCATGGTAATGCACAAGTCGCCCCCCGAAGTAGTAAGGAGTCGTGTCGCCTCAGTGTGAACCTGCTCTTAGGAAAAAAAATAAAAAACTGTACCTGTTATTTTGGTCTCCAGACCAGCAATAATGCTTATTCTGAGCAGACAAATAACAATCTGTTGCTAACCGGAGGAAGCATTTATGTCTCCTCTCTCCCCAGTTCTTTATGTCACACCGCATGTGATTTCAAATGACATGCGATTCTGTGCGATGTGATTTGAGGCCATTCATTATGAATGTCTCAAATCGCACCTCATCTGCAGGAAGGGTTGAAGGGGGTGCAGGCAGCTTTTTTTTTTGTTCGCACTGGAACCGGATCGCATGGATGTTTTATCTGGTTCAGGCTTTTGGGGGTGTCGTTAACTTTTAATTGACACCTGCAGTAGATCAGGAGAGCACAAAGTGACTGCTATGCAGTGCATCGCATCAGTGTGAACCGGGAGTCAAATATTGTTACTTTGTAGCAAGTCACAAAGTAACAGGAGGCAGCAGAGGCTTTGGGAACACAGTGTAGAATTGCACAAGCTCCATTTTACATGACTGTGTCATCTCCAGGCTATCATCTTAGTCCAGAAAATAAATGCTGACCCTGGATGATGAATGAAGAAAGATGGCACAGTCTTTGTGGAAAGAAAAGCAGATAAAAGCACAGTAAAGCTACCCCCCCTCCCCCCCCCAAAAAAAATCCACCTCAAATGTGTGGATGGGGGAAGGCTAGCTCTGCTGTGCTTTTAATATTCCCAGCTGAGCCCTCTGTATCCTGACAGCGGAGAGACTTCCCCCCCATCAGGACACACTGATCAGCGCTGCCAGTTACAGCCTGCGGCACCGATCGACCACAGAGAATGTGGCAGGCTGATTGTATAGAAGTTAATCCGTGATTGACTTCTGTACAACCAACATTCCCAAACAAACATTAGGGTGACCAGACGTCCCTGGACTGAAGACACTGTCCCCGGTTCTGTCCTGGATTCAGGAGCGGCGCCCATACCTATTGCTGACAGCCTAGAAGGACCTGCAGCAGTGTGAACATCCACAGTCCACTGCCACAGTGACAGTGAGAGTTATGCCCCATACACACGTGCATATTATCTGAAGACTTTTGTCTGCAGACTTACCAAAACCATATAATATGAGGTCAAACCTAAACACTTTCAATTTGTATGCAATCCGGCAGGCCCTTGCACTACATAGAAAAGGTAAATCTGAAGACAAAAGTCTGCAGATAATCTGCACGTGTGTACGGGGCATAAGTGAAGCAGAGCTGTCAAATCGAAGGACTGATGTCGGTGGGCTGATATGCAGAGCTCCTCCTCCCTTGCATCCACAGCCAGTAAGCAGGCAGTATAACCCTCCTCTCCCTGCCCCTCTCCAGCCGCCACATTTGACTGTAAACAGGTGCTGTTGCGGGGCTGAATGGGGGCGCCAGAAGGGAGATACAAGAAGGCATGACAACTGCAGCAATACTGATCCTGCAGCACACACTCTAGCTGAATGGAAACAGGCTCGTAGGGAGCACTGTCACATGTAATGCTGGTCGGCTGCAGTGTTCTCCAGATATCTATGTGTTCAGGCAGTGTGCAGGCTACTGATCAGCCTCCTCTCCTTGTCTCGCTCCTTACTTTTTTTTTATGTGCCTAATGCACATTGCCTGAAGACACTGAAGCAGCTTTCTTTAAGACCAGGGACACAGGGCTGTTAACCATTTCAGCTTCTATTCAGCTATTTAGACAGAGATCTGTGTGTGCTGCATTTTTTTTGGGAGGATTTACTGCTGGTTCAGGCTAGAAGCTTCACAGACCCATTAACTGTTTGCTGTCCTCCAATAATCTTGAGCAGGTAACTGTTTGCAAGACCATTTTTTATTTTGGGGGGGGGGGAGGGAATTGGATATGCTGCTGTCTGCTGTCACTTGGCTGTACTTTCAAAGGAGGATTACTGACTTGATCTTGCAGAGCTGGTTTAAATAGAGTGGAGCAGCACTGCGATACTGTACATTTTTACACAGGGTTCAGCCATAAACACAGTCCCTGACCATCTCCTGAATCAATCATATCTGAAATCTCTGACCATCTCCTGTATCATGTCTGCAATCTCTGACCATCTCCTGTATTATATCTGCAGTCTCTGACCATCTCTTGTATCGTGTCTGCAATCTCTGACCATCTCCTGTATCATGTCTGCAGTCTCTGACCTTCTCCTGTAATGTGTCTGCAGTCTCTGACCTTCTCCTGTAATGTGTCTGCAGTCTCTGACCATCTCCTGTATCATGTCTGCAGTCTGTAACCATCTCCTGAATCATGTCTGCAGTCTCTGACCTTCTCCTGTAATGTGTCTGCAGTCTCTGACCTTCTCCTGTAATGTGTCTGCAGTCTCTCACCATCTCCTGTACCATGTCTGCTGTCTGTAACCATCTCCTGAATCATGTCTGCAATCTCGGACCATCTCCTGTATCGTGTGCAGCACTGCCCCCTTGAGGACTTCTGGATATTACACTTTCAGGTCCCCCTGGGTTACCGTTAGCAACTGCAGCATGCATAATTTAACTCTTTACTCTCTGGCTCAGTCAATGAACAGTCTAGGGAATGTAGTTGTTTTTTTGTGGTTTTATTTAAATTAGGGATTGGAGGAGAAGGAAAGAGTGGGATACTCCAACTTGAACTATTCACAATAGATGAGGACTCCTGTCTGAAGATGCAGCCAGGCTGCTGATTCACCTTGCCACTTAGATGAAATTAGGATTATTTGTTAGGATGAATTATCTTCAGGATACACTCCTAGTACTCCCTTTCACTCCACCTACTAACACCCGTCTACTTATTATCCTACACCGGGGTGGCTCCCATCAGGTCAGGCCCATAGACACAATCCCCTTTACTCAAGATACTGTTTTTCAAGGGTCTCCAGTGTCTCTACCCCTCAAATCAGTTCTCAAGGACCTCTGGGTTCAGCCCCTTCCTTCCTGGTCCCCAAACTGACTGCCTGTGACCGTGTGCCACTGATACAGAGGACGAGACAGCCGCCACCCTCTCTCCGGGACTCTGCTCACCAGCCAAAGACCCCGCAGCACATGTGCCCCTGGCTTTTATACCACACCCCACAATGCACCTAAACAAGCAGTCTGTGCCAATCACTGGGGCTGTATCAAAGCCTGTGTACCCATTGGTCAGGTTTCCTCCACTGTTCAATATGCCTCCCTATTGGACCAGTGTGAAACACTTCCCTAGACCAGATGAATGACACACTGAGCACCATGAGAAGACCTAACTCACAGATCCTGCTCTCTGTTAAGCAGAAAGCAATATAGAATGTGCCTGCTGTTCCTCTGATAGGCAGACAGAGCCAAAACTATACTCACTCTCTATCACCTGCCTAGGAGGGTGCTACACATGTCTGCAATCTCTGACCATCTCCTGCATCATGTCTGCAATCTTTGACCATCTCCTGTATCATGTCTGCAATCTCTGACCATCTCCTGTATCATGTCAGCAATCTCTGACCATCTCTTGTCTCATGCCTGCAATCTCTGACCATCTCTTGTATCGTGTCTGCGATCTCTGACCATGCTCTGTTTCATGTCTGTATCTCCTGTATCATGTCTGCAATCTCTGACCATCTCCTGTAATGTGGCTGCAGTCTCTGACCATCTCTTGTAATAATGTGTCTGCAGTCTCTGACCATTTCCTGTAGTGTCTCTCTGGTGTGTGAGTGATGTGAGGTGTATATGTTTTATACAGGCTGCGTGTGAGTGACATTACACAGACACACCCACACACAGAAAGAAATATTCACACATATACTGACAAAACATACACACACACAAATAAAAATCACATGTATACTGTCATTCCATACAGAAGAATAAATAAAATAATAGTTGATAACCCTGCCTTCTTAACATAGCATCTTCCTGAGCCCTGCACTCTATACATAGCATCCTCCTGAACCCCGCACGTAGCATCCTCCTGAACCCTGCAGGTAGAATCCTCCTGCACCCTGCATGTAGAACCAGCATACAGGGGGCACACTGACCACGAGCATACAGGGGCAAACTGACCACCAATATGCAGGGCCAATGGTTACCAGTACACAGACGAATCAATAAAAAGCAAAGAATGCAGCACTGCCCTACACTTTATCTGTAAAATTGTATAAATGGACTTATAAGTGCAATGGTAAAACCTATAAATGAATATCCAGTGCAAATCTACCAATGTATTGCAAAATAGTAGGGATGGTGTCACCCCCTCTGCAAAAATATTTTGAGAAATTGCAGAGCTTCAATGTGCAAATAATGATGAAATCCCCTACATGCAATAATAATAACAGAGATGCAAATCAACCAGTGTATTAGAACATAGTAAGGATGGTGTCACCCTCTCTGTAAAAGGTAAGAAATATCGCAGAGCTGCAATGTGCAAATAGTGGTGACCCCCCCTATATATAATCATAATAAAATGTAGAAGTGATGTACATATTTTACATTTTATTATTATTATATATATACCATCATAGCACCCCCAAAAACATTTTCTGGAGCGGCCCATGCCCAGATTGGATTTTAATTTTGCCACCCCATCTCTCCCTCCAAGTTTTTTTCTCTTATCTTATCTTCTAACATTTGGTAGTCATATCCCATATAATTCTAAGAAGTATATATATTTTTTTTTCTCATGGACGAATATGGGTGTAACATATTATGAAAGGTGAACAACCAACAATTTTGAAAATAAAAAAAACATTTTTTACTTTCTGCTCTAAAACACATCCAATAAAAAATTTAAAAAACAAATTGCTTTAAAAATTTAGGCCAATATGTATTCTGCTACCTATTTATGGTAAAAAAAATCCCAATAAGCGTATATTGATTGGTTTGGGCAAAAGTTATAGCACCTACAAACTATTGATATTTTTATTTATTTATTTATTTATATTACTAGTAATGGTGACGAACAGCGATATATAGTAAGACTGTGATACTTTTTTGGGGACCAGTGACATTATTACAGTGATCAGTGCTAAAAATATGCACTGTCACTGTACTATTGACACTGGCAGGGAAGGGTTAACATCATGGGCGAATAAAGGCTTAACTATGTGCCTAGCTAATGCTTCAGTGTAGTGGGGGAGTAGATGTTAAGATTATTACAAATGTCCACTGGTGACTGGTTCTTTAAAAGCTTAACTCCAGGGAAAATCCCAAACTACCCTTGTAACAGCATTTTTACCTATCTTTTTCCTCTCTGTTTCTACCATATCTTCCTCTTCTCTGTGCATCCAGTCCCCTGCAGCTGCTCTCTTATCAGCACTCCATTGGTCGCAAGCAATCTGAAGTCATCACATACAATGTAGAACAAGCAGTACTGCAATATAAAAGAGGATACAAAGAGCCTGCCCCCAACAACCTGGGGCATCAGAGTGAAAGAGAGAAGAAGGGTAACTAAAATTTACCAGGGGTTTAGCTTTAAAGCTGAATTCCAGGTATGGATAACTTTTGTAAGTTTGACCAATGTAAGTATGTATGTGCCATACCTGGCCAATCTCTACTGAAGCCTGGAAATCCATCGTAGGTCACGTGCTTAGCGGCTACCCTACTGATTAGTAAACACAAGAGGTCACTTGGAACAGCACAGTCGCCATTCAGAGATCACTTTCCAATGTTTTAATGAATGTGAAGCATTCTCTGATTGGACGAGGTTGAGATCGGGATATCACCTCCTGTGCTCGCTAAGAAGCATGACAGCCACTCGGCACGGGTGCTCATTACAGTGATTATCTGTGATCCCACAGGTATGGGTCTTGCATACGTATATTTGTCCAAGCTGGACCAATACTATGTGAACACATCCATACCTGGACTTCAGCTTTAATGTGGCTGTAAAGCCTTAGGCCCCTTTCACACTTATGTGACGCGATTTTGCGACGCGACTTTGCCACGATTTTGACACGATTTTGAAAGCAATGGCTATGGCTATATACCTCAAAATGCATTAAAATCGTGCCAAAGTAGTGCAGGAACTACTTTGAAGTCAGTGTGACTTCAAAACGCACAGATATGAATGGGGCTCATTGAAAATCATGGAAAACGACTTGTCATGCGATTTTGCGGTCCAAAATCGCGGGACAAGTCGCACTAGTGTGAAAGGGGCCTTAAGGTTTTTCACCTTAATGCATTCTATGTATTAAGGTAAAAAAACCTTCTGTGCTGCAGCTCCCCCCCCCCCAACCCCCCCAACCCCCCCCCCCTTTTTCTTACCTGAGTCCAATCCAGCTGCTGTTGCTCTCCTCATTGGACAGATTGATAGTAGTGGGAGCCATTGGCTCGAGCTCCTGTCAATTAAAAGCTGTGACAAGGGAGCGGGGGGGGGGGTGAGTCCTGCTGTCTGTGTCAATGGACGCAGCAGCGGGACTCGGGAGTGAGCCTGCACGGGTGCCTCCATGGAAATCGGCTTTCCGTGGAGGAACCCGATGAAAAGGAGGAGCCTGGAGCGCCCGCAGGGGACTCCAGAAGAAGATGATCAGGGTTGCTCTGTGCAAAACCATTGCACTGAGCAGGTAAGTATAGGCATGCTTGTTATTAAAAAACAAAACAAGGGTTTACAATCTCTTTAAGCCCTGATTCACACTACAGCGATGACAGACATCGCATGTGATTCGGAGTGGCTGCTCTGAAAATCACATGCGATGTCTGTGCGATATGAATTCAGCCATACAGATTGCATGGCTGAATTCACATTGGATTCGGACAGAACACGCACAGGACCCTTTTTTGGGTCCGCAGCAGAATGGGATTGCATGGTGGTTTACACCAATGCGATCCGATTCATGTCCAAACTGTCCGTTCGCACTGCGATATGCGAACTGTTCTGGGGGTGTCGTTAACTTTGTATTGACACCCCCAATGATTTGCATATGGCAGTGTGAACTGCCTGCAATTTGAATGCGATGCGGGAACAGTGGATTCGCAGGGTTCCCACATCGCATATATGTGAACCGAGCCTTAGGCTTTTCTTTTGGTCTGATACTTTGTAATACAAAGACTTGAAGACAAGCTGGTTGAGTGAGTCAGACAAGGGAACAAAAATGCTAGCAAGCAGATTAGATTTTGTAGTTCAAGAGTGCTTGACCCGAGGAGAGCAGAGAGACCTGAAAAAATTGTCTAGAAAATGTATTCTGTCATTCCCAATGTAAAAAAAAGTCACAATGCAATGATATACCCTAAGTTTTTTACACTAATATCCTAAAAGTCACACTCTTACATAGAAATATATCATGCGGCGATGTCTAAAGTCAATGCACAGTTCATTGCACTTCCAAACAGTTTTTTTTTTTTCCCTCTAACTTATATTAATGCAGTAGCAGTAGCAATGCAGTAGAGTAAGCACTGAATTTTAATAGAGGTTTTACAAAACACAGGAGAAGCAGCCGATATTAAAGTCATCAGTATTTCCACAAAAGAGAATATTATAACTAGGTCATTTATAATACAGATTTTTATGTTAACGAAGGGTACTGAAATTCATTCTTGTTTTAATGCTTGTCTGTATATGTTCAAAAAAATAATTTTATTGTAATGATGATGATGCCAATGATAAACATCAAGCTTGTGGTAGACTACCTTACTCCACAAACCAAAGAGCACTTGCTGGTTGTGGGGCTGGCCGCCTCAAGGTTACTATGCTGTTTTATTGCTGCTCTACAATGGTCCCTGGTCAATGGTCTTTTAATTCTCTAAGTCTGAATATTGTTTTTACTACTTTTACATTATTTGTATCAAATCTTTGTAGCACCCTCCTAGGTAGGTTCTAGTGAGAGAGAATAGTTGTTAGCTCTGTCTGCCTATCAGAGGAGTAGCAGGGAAATCTATATTGCTTTCTGCCTACCAGAGAGCAGGATCTGTGAGTTAGGTCTGCTCAGTGTGCTCAGTGTGTGATTCATTGAGTCTAGATAGTGTTTCCACACTGGTCCAATAGGGAGGCATGTTGGACAGTGGGAGGAAACCTGACCAATGAGTACACAGGCCTTGATACAGTCCCAGTGATTGGTGCATTATGGGATACTGTATAAAAGCCAGGAGCACATGTGCTGTGGGGTCTTTGGCTGGTGAGCAGAGTCCCGGAGGGAGGGTGGCGACTGCCTCCTCCTCTGTAGTAGTGGCACGCGGTCACAGGCAGTTGGCCTGGGGACTAGAGAAAAGGAGCTGAACCCAGAGGTCCAGAAGAACTGACTGAAGGGGTAGAGAGAGATACTGGAGACCCTGGAAAAACAGTATTATGAGTACAGGGGATCGTGTTTAGGGGCCTGACCTGAGTGGGGCAACCCTGGTGTAGGATAGTCAGAGGACAGATGTAAGTGTGACGAGGGAAAGGAGATACTAGGCAGGTATCCTGAAGATAATCTACCTAACTAAGTCATCTGAACAGAGACTTGATCTAAATGTATCTAGTGGCAAGGTGAATCTGCAGCCTGGCTGTATCTCAAGACAGGAGTACTCATTCATTGTGAATAGTTCAATTTGTTTTGTTTTTTTTTTCCAAAAAGTTCAATTTGGAGTATCCCACTATTCCCTTCTCCCATCCCTATTTATAAAAAAAAAAAAAACACCAAAACATTTACATACCCCTGAACTGATCATTGACTGAGCAAAAGAAGTAAAGTGTTAATTTGTGAATTCCAATGTTACTAACGGTAACCAAGGGGGACCCGCAAGTGTATTATCCAGCAGTCCTCAAGGGGGGCAGTGCTACATCTATTTTTTACAAACCAATATTTACTACATAGTTGTTTATGTGATCCCCAGTTTGCAGAGCAGGCAGGGTTCTACATGTTCCTCTCAAAGCTTATAGCAGGCTAATCAGGCTTGCATAGAATCTTGTAATAGAGATCTGACTGACAGGTTACTCCAAACTTCGCCAAGCCATCTGTTTAGGCAAGACTACAGCAGATTTTAGATAAAATGCCACACCCACAGCAGTGCTAGTTTTGATTATTATCACAAACTTATCAAGATATATGGGCCCATATCAAAATCAGCTAGGGAAAGAAAGGGGATGCTGAGTACAGATTTGGCCCTTTGCTTGCCTTTATCCTACCCTTGGGACACTGTTCCTCTCACTGATACAAGACACTATTCCTCCCACTGACACCAACTATAGGGCACCATTCCTACGGACACCAATGATGGGGTACTATTCTTCCTACTGATACCAAAAATGAGGCACTATTCTTCCTACTGACACCAATGATGGGGTACCATTCCTTCCACGACCAATGATTGGGTACGATTCCTCCCACTGACACCAATGATGGGGCACTATTCTTCCCACTGACACCAATGATTGGATACTATTTCTCCTACTCACATCAACATCCAGCCCCCCTAAAGTCTGAAGTACAGTAAACTGGTAAACCTTTGTTTAAAAGTTTTGGAGACCCCTGAGCTACATAAATATTTCAGGAGAACAAAAACAGCCCAGGATTGAAAGCATTTCAAGCATGTTATTTGCTCATTCCGGCCAGGTTTGCTTAAATGCCCCCTTGCCCCAGCTTCATATGTTCACTTTTCATTTCTTTTAGCTGCTGTGTCCTCTTGTAGTGTACAAAGGCACATATTGAGCCCACAGCAGCAATCTGTCTATCCTGCAGAGGGTATTAATTTTGGTACAAAATGGTGACACCTCAAGGTGTCACCACTCACCAGCTCACATGACAGGGGCCACCTGGAATCTTCTGATTCATAGAGGAGATACCTTTTCACTGGTTCTGAAGCGGTTAATCTATTCATGGTTTTGTGCCAGCGCTGTTCATTCTGTGCTTGATCTTAGATACTGCAGACACATTGTTTAAAATCAGAATGGCCCAGACATAACCTCCTGATTGTGAAATGCTCCACATTGTGCATCTTACGCATAAAGGTTTACAAGTTCAGATTTATTCATTGGCAGCATAATTGAGATTTGACAAACTATTAATGCGCACATGTCGAGGTTGCAAAAAATAAATACAAAAATCTGGTCTATATCAGATAAGCTATTTCCCTATTGTGCCTTGCTTCTCCCAATTTCTATTGCTTGAGCGGTGGTGCTGCATTTGAATGCATCTCGAGAGTTCAGCTTGGCTCCCTGTAACACAAGATCTTACTGCAAACAAAAAGCTCCTTCTGCTCGGGAACAATAAATGAGCAAAAATGTCATTTCATAACTCAAATAAAAATCAAAAATTTATTATGTCTGCTGTCTCTGTTTAAAGTGTGCTCAATAGTTCCAGACAAGTCCGTGAATGTATTTCCTCTTGCATGAATAAAATGGTCTCAAAAGTTCTTTTTGAGTGCAGGAAGGGTTCAGTAGCAGAAAGGTTAAAAAAAAAAAAAATAACAAGGACCAAGGAAAGCATTTAAAGCAGAATTCAGACAAGAATATAGTGTTTAAATTCAGGTGTAGCAGGAAAGGGGTCACAGCTTTTGCCAGTTCTACAATCCCTGTCTATAGCCTTCAGATTACCTGCCATGGTTTGATTCTTCAAATATTCTTGTATTTACATGATATAACACAATCCGACACACCTGGCTGGGTAATATTTATTGCAGATGTATTGGCAGTACCCCAGTGGTTAAACAGATATGAAACAACAATAACACAGCAAGGAATGTGTATATGTGTACAGTATATAACCACGGGCATATCTACTGCGAGAAAAACAAGGCATTTGCCTCGAGCGGTATTTTTCATATCCCCAGGTAGAAGGACAGAGGCAGCTCCTTAACCAATTCCCATGCTTTCGGTGGTCGGTGGAGAGCCGGCGGTTGGCTCTCTTGTATTAGCAATCAGAGTGGTTTACTAGCCACTGCCTTCCCACCGGGAGACTCAAGAGACCAGCCGGCACTTCTGCCAGCTGGCTGGACAGCCAAGCAAAGCTGGAATCGGCTTTGATCGGCTGTTCATAACAGTAAACCGGAACCGGTGACATGATATCACTACCACTTTATTCGGAAACCATTGGTGACGGTTTTTGAAAATCTAAAGCATTCAAAAACACAGATCTTAGTGTTTTGAATGTTTTTAACTGCAGAGAAGGGACCCACGATCTCTTCATAAAAAGTACCTGTTACATGCCTATTGCTGTCACAAGGATGTTTACATTCTTTGTGACACCAATAAAAGTGATCAAAAATAAAATAAAAGCAATAATGTAAAAATAAATGAATAATTAAAACAAAAAAATTTTAAGTGCCCCAGTCGTCCCATGCTTGCATTCAAGGGTGAATGCACGTGTCTGTCCCGCATGCAAACAGCGATCGTCCCACGCGTGAAGTATCACTGAAAACGTCAGATCATTGGCAGTAATTCTATGTATGGCACTTGGATGAATCATGTCTCAGGGTCTGATAAGGAAGCCGTAGCTGTTCACTGTGAACAGCTCCAGCTTCCCTATTAGACCCTAATACAAGAACAGTATAACGTGGCTGGGGTGGGACAAATTTAGATGGAGGGGCGCTCGATTTTAATCTTGCCTAGGGCAGCACAAAACCATACAATATATACTGTACATATATAACACAATAAATGCTTGCATTCAAGGGTGAATGCACGTGTCTGTCCCGCATGCAAACAGCGATCGTCCCACGCGTGAAGTATCACTGAAAACGTCAGATCATTGGCAGTAATTCTATGTATGGCACTTGGATGAATCATGTCTCAGGGTCTGATAAGGAAGCCGTAGCTGTTCACTGTGAACAGCTCCAGCTTCCCTATTAGACCCTAATACAAGAACAGTATAACGTGGCTGGGGTGGGACAAATTTAGATGGAGGGGCGCTCGATTTTAATCTTGCCTAGGGCAGCACAAAACCATACAATATATACTGTACATATATAACACAATAAATGCTTGCATTCAAGGGTGAATGCACGTGTCTGTCCCGCATGCAAACAGCGATCGTCCCACGCGTGAAGTATCACTGAAAACGTCAGATCATTGGCAGTAATTCTATGTATGGCACTTGGATGAATCATGTCTCAGGGTCTGATAAGGAAGCCGTAGCTGTTCACTGTGAACAGCTCCAGCTTCCCTATTAGACCCTAATACAAGAACAGTATAACGTGGCTGGGGTGGGACAAATTTAGATGGAGGGGAGCTCGATTTTAATCTTGCCTAGGGCAGCACAAAACCATACAATATATACTGTACATATATAACACAATAAATGAAGATTAGAAATAAATATACTGTTAAGGAAACGTTTAGCTGGTGAAGAAAGTAATTCCTATTAAACCCTATACTGGGCCAATCCAAACAAGGGAGTACTACACCACCATGACAGTCCAGCAGTCTGTAATATAACCCCCCCTTCTTCTGCTGGCCAGCTTGTTGGGGCCCCACCTTTATGTCAGAGCTCTCAGGTTAACTGACACAGGTGCTGACTGTGTTATTTGCAGACAACACTGTCCCTTTTTGGTCAAAGTGTAATGTGGTTTTTGGAAGCGGCCTCTCACCAACTTTTGTGTCTCTGTGTTCTCTGTGTAAATAGCAGTCGGTCAGCACTCACAGCATCCTGCCCTTTGGACAGGCAGTGGGCTCTACCAACATCCATGGCTCTCCCCAATGTCCCAAGATGCTTGTCACTGTGCCTCTCAGATGCAGCGGTGAGCGGCCTGCTAGCAGCCAAAGGGGCAATCAGTCATTCCAGAACACAGGCATATGTAGAAGAATTGCAAAAAATTGGCTTGTTTGTGGCATCTTCTTATTTAAGTGTCATGAATTGGTATTGGTAAGTCTGAAGAATAGGAAAATCTGAACTTCCATGATCCAAATACTGGCAATCAGTATAATGTAGTGGAGGGGTTGAGCACGAACACACATTATAGGCCAGCAAAAACTGGGCTGCATATTCTTCTCCCTTGCCAGGGAAAGTTTACAAATGTGTTAACTGATTGTACTTAATGATATTCTATTCAGCATCCTTTCTATTTCTTAGGCTGGTCATACATGATACAATTTTCTTACAATTTTCTTGAAATTTACCTTCAACTATGTAGTACAAAGGCCTGCCTAATTGGATACAAGTGAAAGTGTTGTTTAGCTTTGACCTCATATTATGTGGTTTGTGGTAAATCTAACAGAAAATTGTACAACAAAAATTGAAAATGTATGGCCAGCCTAATGTAAGTAATGTTGATCTGCGGGCTAGATTTGTTTTTTGTTTATGTTGTATTCTGATGTCCCTGCCATCAGTCAGTGTAGAAATAATTAACCTCTATTAGGATAGAAGCAGACAGCAAAATACACAGCTGAAATACATATGGAAGTTATTTTTTTATTTTATATAAGGCAGCCACCCACACAACAGGGTGACGCCAAGCCAGCCCCCCACCACAGTGTTCCTGCAAGCCAGCCAGCCAGCCACCACAGTGTTCCTGCAAGCCAGCTACCCACCACAGTGTTCCTGCAAGCCAGCCACCCACACAGTGTTACTGCAAGCCAGCCAGCCAGCCACCACAGTGTTCCTGCAAGCCAGCCACCCATAACAGGGTGACACCAATCCAGCCATCCACCACAGTGTTCCTGCAAGCCAGCCATCCATAACAGGGTGACACCAAGCCAGCCAACCAGGCACCACAGAGACTGTTCCTGCAAGCCAGCCACCCACTACAGTGTTCCTGCAAGCCAGCCACCCACCACAGTGTTCCTGCAAGCGAGCCACCCATAACACGGTGACACCAATCCAGTCACCCACCAGAGTATTCCTGCAAGCCAGCCACCCATAACAGGGTGACACCAAGCAAGCCAACCAGGCACCACAGAGACTGTTCCTGAAAGCCAGCCACCCACCCACCACAGTGTTCCTGCAAGCCAGGCACCCACCACAGTGTTCCTGCAAGCCAGCCACCCATAACAGGGTGACACCAATCAAGCCACCCACCACAGCGTTCCTGCAAGCCAGCCACCCATAACAGGGTGACACCAATCCAGCCACCCACCACAGTGTTCCTGCAAGCCATCTACCCATAACAGGGTGACACCAAGCCAGCCACCCACCACAGTTTTCCTGCAAGCCAGCCACCCATAACAGGGTGACACCAAGCAAGCCAACCAGGCACCACAGAGACTGTTTCTGAAAGCCAGCCACCCATAACAGGGTGACACCAAGGCAGCCACCCACCACAGTTTTCCTGCAAGCCAACCACCCATAACAGGGTGACACCAATCCAGCCAGCCACTACAGTGTTCCTGCAAGCCAGCCACCCATAACAGGGTGACACCAAGCAAGCCAACCAGGCACCACAGAGACTGTTCCTGAAAGCCAGCCACCCATAACAAGGTGACACCAAGCCAGCCACCCACCACAGTTTCCCGGCAAGCCAGCCACCCATAACAGGGTGACACCAGTCACCAAGCCAGCCAGCCACCCATCCATAACAAGGTGACACCACCAAGCCAGCCAACAAGCCACCACAGACTGTTCCTGAAAGCCAGCCACCAATAACAAGGTGACAGAAGTCACCAAGCCAGTCAGCCACCCATAACAGGGTGACACCATGCCCGCCAGCCACCACAGTGTTCCTGCAAGCCAGCCACCCATAATAGGGGGACCCCAAGCCAGCCAGCCAGCCAGTGCCACCACAGTGTTCCTGAAAGCCAGCCACCCAGAACAGGGTGACACCAAGCCAGCAAGCCAGTGCCACCACAGTGTTCCTGCAAGCCAGCCACCCAGAACAGGGTGATGCCAAGCCAGCCACACTGCCAGGCGTCAGCCACCAACCCACAACATGGTGTCAGTGCCAGCATCAGCAGCAACTTCAGCAAGCCATTTCTTTAATCTATTTTGTGTCTTTCAAGTTTCAATGGAGATGGATGAGGAGAGAAAGAACCATCTCCAGGAAAAGCAGCAGTGTGCAACACATGTACAAACATAAGCATGGGATCAGTAAGTGCAAAAAAACTAAAATACCTCAAATCTTTGGGCCCATCTAAGAGTTCATCATATTGAATTGTATCATGCAGCACAGAAGAAACAAAATTAATATCAATGTGATTTTGAAATACCTCCTCCACTATCCCAGGCAACAATAACAGATATGTTTGTGAAAAAAAAACAGATGTCACTGTCTAGATTCAGATGGAAGATCCCAACTGCTGGACAGAGTAATCACAGAAATGATTGTCACTGATAACCAGCCATTTACAATGGTGTCTGACTCAGGATTTAAGCGGTTGATGTCCATCCTTGAGCCAAACTACACACTGAAGAGTGAGAAGTATTATCAAACCAAAATGCTGGCAAAGCTACAGCAAAAGGTAGTTGACAAAGTAAAGGCTAGGCTGCAACCAGAGAATGCTGGCAACTGGCTCTCATTCACGACGGACTGCTGGTCACAAACACAGTCCGAGTCACTACTCATTCTTACATGCCACTTCATTGACAGTGGATGGACAAAAATTGGTGTTGAATACAAAAGTGATGCAAGGATCCCACACAGCTAAGTACAGTAGAGAAATGTTTCTAGGCATGCTTGAAGAATGGGGAATCAAGAAAGACAGAGTGATGCTTGCGCTACTTAGAGATAGTGGAGTAAACATGCCTAAAGGAGTGAGGCTTGCTGATAGGTCAAACCTCTATGTCATCATGGCACACAACACCCTCCAACTTTCAAATGATGGTCTGTCAA
Organism: Pelophylax lessonae; assembly: GCF_965119305.1. Classification (NCBI taxonomy): domain Eukaryota; kingdom Metazoa; phylum Chordata; class Amphibia; order Anura; family Ranidae; genus Pelophylax; species Pelophylax lessonae. The sequence continues at coordinate 420,899,852 of NC_138771.1, forward strand.
GCCAAAGAGCTTTGATTGATATATGTTTTGAGAAGCATGAAGAGATTAAACATGTTGTGCTTTCAAGTCTTTTGAATCCTCGATACAAGAACCATGCTTTCTCTTCTGGTGATGTATTGGCTAAGGCGAAACAATGGCTGACAGAAGATATGGAGGTGCAGGATGTTCCTGCCGAAAAGAAAAGTCCAGAACACTACTTTTATGAAGAGCAGCATGCTGACAAAATAGACAAATGTCCAAAAATATGTCAACGAACAGAAGAGAATCTACTTCATCATCGTCAAATTGATCAGGACATTTTCTGTGTTTTATTGGGGCCTCGTGCGGAGGATTCAATTTCTTCTTCTGAATCTGCAACGATGAGCCTTGATAATGAACTTCATCTCTATTTGAAAGAAGCCATAATTGACAGAAGAAGTCATCCTCTTCATCCTCATCCGCTTCCCATGCTAGAAGATACCTCTCTCTCTGCTCCTCTGTCCTCCACTCCTGAGCATGTTTACGAAGTTGCAGCATTGTTTGAACAAAACAGAAGACCTTTAACAGGTGACTATGGACATGTTGAAATGTTCTGCTTTCTGCATTGTAATATTGTTCTACTTAACTGGGAGTATTAAAAAGAGTAGTGTCCACTCCACTCCACTCCAATCCACTGTCTAGCTGTTGCCTACCTTTTTTTCTAGCAGTTTTGCACTGACTGCTGTAGTTGCAGTGAGTGCCCTACTGCAGAGGTAGTCCACTGACTCCAATCCAATCCACTGTCTAGCTGTTGCCTAGCTTTTTTATAGCAGTTTTGCACTGACTGCACTGCATTACTTGCAGTCAGTGCCTTACTGTAGAGGGTAGTCCTCCACTGACTCCAGTCCAGTCCAATCCACTGTGACATGTGTAGCTGTTGCCTTGCTTTTTTTCTAGCTGTTTTGCACTGACTGCACTGCAGTAACATATTGCAGTGTGTGAGACTAGTCCACTACTGCAGCACTTTTATCATAAAAGTGCTGCAGTAGTGGACTCACACACTGCAATATGTTACTGCAGTGCAGTCAGTTTTAATACAAACGTTTTTATTGGGCTTTACAAACAAGAAAGCCAAAAAAACAAAAAAACAAAACCAAAGTATGACATATCAAAGCTGTGTCAGTACAAATTATTCCAAACAAGTCATATATAGCACATGGTAAGGTAAATATATATACCAAAGAGAAAAAAATGAAAAGGTATACAGTATATCAAGTCATGTAAGGCAGCGACATCACATGCTGAATAACCAGGGGCATAGTCATGTGTTTGTAGAAGGCAAAGAATGATAAGACATATCAGAGTCCCAGTTGGAAAGTAAGGCATGGAAATCTATGTCATAATAAATGTGCTATAGTATATTAACCTGATATTCTGATCATGTCAGGTTTCTTAGTGCATACTTCGGAAAAACTAACAGTAACAGTATTAACAGATTGTTCCTGAGATATAAATTATTGTCTGGGGTAGGACCCCCAAGTAGACCACCGAGTGCTGAAAAAGGGTAACCTCATGAAAACTTAAAACAGGACTAGCCCATAACCCAATTCTCCCATTTTTTATGGAAGATATGCATAGTATCATATAATGTGTGATGGACCCTCTCCATACTCCTAATCGCCTCCATTCTCGAAATCACCTGAGTCCAAGGGACCGTCTCCGACCGCCAGTTAAGGGCCACCGCCCACAGCACAGAGCAACATAGTGTGTGTGCTAGTCTCTGAATTGGTGCAGGGGCACCAGGAATTTTAGCAAACAGTAGTCCCATCTGGGGGGTAATGGATATTCTTGATGTCAGCATTTGGGAAACCACCTCTGACACCCTATTCCAAACCATAGATAGTCTGCCACATTCCCAAAAAGTGTGAAGTATGGTGCCCGGAGCACCACAGCCACGAAAGCAGCGATCGGAGACCCCCTGATAAAACCTATGGACCCTGTCCGGTGTAAAGTACCACCTAGTGTGGATCTTCACGACCGTGTCCTTCACTGACATTGATTTAGTACATTTATGCATATTTTGTAGCATGGAAGACCACGACTCAACTGACAGTTCCACTCCGAGATCAGCCTCCCACGCCAACATGGCCCGAGATTTGTCAGGTAGGTGGAGGCCATTGAGGTAACTATACAATCTCGAAATTACCCCTCTATCTCTAGATGAGGTACGGCAGATTAATTCAAAGGGGGAAGATTCAAGGCAGCCTGTCAAAGGGCCCTGAGAGCTATAAAAGTCTCTGATTTGAATAAATCTATGGAGTTCAGAATCCGGGACATTATATCTGTTCCTAAGGCCTTCAAAAGAGTAAAAGGAGTTATCTTGGAACAAGGCGTGGAGGGTGGTCAAGGAGTGTTGTATCCACCAGTTATAGGTGTCAGGAGATGTAAATGCCGGTGCAAAGCTTTTATTACCTACAAAGGACATTAAAGGAGGTCTAGATGAGCGCAGCTGGTACCTGTCATGACATGCTGACCAAAGCTTTAGAGTGTGCCATACTATACTATTAAGCTGTTTGAAGTCCCGAGGGTGCGACATGGAGGACCAAAGTAGGCCCTGAAGGTTAAAGGGGCGAACAGACTCGGTCTCAAACCTCAGCCAAGGTGGCAGCGGGGCTCCCGCATGCCATTGTGCGGTCTGGGCCAGTCTAGCAGCCAGATAATAATGCCACAGGCTAGGGACTCCCAGTCCCCCTTGAGAAAGAGGCCTATAAACCGTGGGTTTTCCGCATCTGGGCCTCTTATCTTTCCATATGAATCTGTTCACTGCCCTTTGAACGTCCTCCACATCCCCCCTCCGGAGTACAATCGGCAGGGCACGAAAGAGGTATAATAGTTTTGGCAATATAGACATCTTAACTGCCACTATCCTTCCCATGAAAGGGATTGGGAAAGAGTGCCAGAGGGACAACCATTGTTTTACCTTGGCAAAAGCTTGAGGGTAGTTAACGCTATACATAGCTGACAGGGACGGAGCTAGACGTACCCCCAAATACTGCAGGGACTGTTTCGAGACTGGAAAACCAAATGTGGTAGTGATAGTGTCCATTATTTCTTGAGGGATGTTCACCGAAAGGGCTGAACATTTAGAAAGGTTAACACTCAGGCCTGAGACCTTCTCAAAGTCCCTCAATACCTGTATCAAGTTAGGGAGAGAGACCAAAGGGTCCGGCAGGAACACCAACACATCGTCAGCGTACAAACTAATTTTATGTTCCTCCGAACCCTTCGTGTATCCCCTGATCTCTGGATTACTACAGATAGCCCTAGCCAGGGGTTCTATGGCCAGTGCGAATATTAATGGTGAGAGGGGGCACCCTTGTCTGGTGCCCCTACCCAGGGGGAAAAGATCCGAAGAGCAGCCCGGCAGCTTTATTTTAGTTTGGGGATCCCGGTATAAAGCCCTAAAGCCATGCACGAAAGCCCCCCGGAAACCAAACTTAGCCAGAATGACATCCAAATATGGCCAAAGCACACTATCAAATGCTTTGTTGATATCAAGTCCCAGTATCAAGGCCTTACGGTGGAATAGGTCGGCATCCTGAATGATATCCGACGCTAGGCGGATATTGTCTGTTATTTGCCTGGATGGAATAAATCCTGTCTGTTCTGGGGCCACCAGGGATGAGATTATAGGTGCTAATCGAGCTGCTAACAGTCTCCCCAAGATCTTAAGATCGTTGTTAAGGACAGAAATCGGCCTATAATTTTGGGGTAGAGAGTGATCCTTGTTAGGTTTAGGGATTAAAGTCATGTTGGCGTGTAGCATATCCGGGGGAAGCGGATTACCTTGTAAAACAAAATTAAAGACCCGTGCCAATTTAGGAGATAAAAAGTCTATAAATTTCTTATAATATGTGGACGTAAATCCGTCAGGGCCTGGAGCTTTAGAAGTTTTAAGGGATTTGATCACAGCTGCCACTTCCTCTTCCGTGCATGGGGCGTTTAAACTGCCAAGCTGCTCCCCAGATAGAACCGGTAAATCTAAATTATCTACCCATGAATAAGATACATCCTGGTCGCCGACCTCCGGAGGGGAAAGCAATTTCTTATAAAACCGAGAAAAAACATTCAGTACCTCTTTAGGATGTGAGACCAATCTGCCCCCCTCATCCCTTACCTTATATACATGTGCCGGTTGGAGAGACTGGTGGAGCTTCCTGGTGAACATGGCCGAGGCTGTATTACTATGTAATAGAAATCTTGCTTTCGCCCACTTCAGTGATTTCTCAGTGGCCAAGGATAAAATAGAGTCCAAAGCAACTCTCTTTTGTGAGATTTGATGTTGTACCTCTGGAGAGTGGGTTTGGCTATGTAGGTGATATAGTCTATGTAGGTCAGAGGTCAACAAGCGGATATCAGCCAGTCTTTTCCTTTTGGCTTGGGTGGCCAGCTCAATCAACTTTCCCCTCATCACTGCCTTATGGGCAGCCCAGAGCATAGGGGGAGACACTTCACCGTTGTCATTAAGGGCAAAGTATTCATGGAGGTGTTCAGTTACTGTGGTGAATGTCTCTAGGTTAGAAAAGATAGAGTCATTCATTCTCCAGTTGGACGCGGAGAACGGGAGACCTACATGTTCCGTAGCAAAAGATACTATATGATGATCAGACCATGGGCATACATGAATACCTGCCGAGGAAGAGTTTGCTAACAGAACTGGAGAGCTGAACACATAGTCCAACCTGGCATAGCTGTCATGTGGGTGCGAGTAGTGGGTATACTCTCTCACCCCCACATTAAGTGCCCTCCATGTATCTATTAATTGAAAGTTGGTCAATGATTTATGTAATGCTCGTGGGAAGGCATTGGCCGTGCTCACCGATCTGCTCTTGTCCAGCATGGGATGTGCCACCAAGTTGAAATCGCCTCCAACCAGGACATGTGCAGAGGAGTATCGCTCCAAGATCTGGAAAAAATGTTGAAAAAAAGAACCCTGTGATACATTAGGGGCATACAGGTTAGCAATTGTAATTGATTTACCCTGGATAGTACCCTGTATTATGATAAATCTGCTGTCTGGGTCCCTAAACACCTGTTGGACATCAAAATGCAGGGAGCCACGAACCAGGACCATGACACCTCTAGACTTGGAAGTATATGTGGTGAAATAGACCTGATTATATGCTTTGTCAAAAAATTTGGGGTGGTTCAGGGCAGAGAAATGCGTCTCCTGTAGCATAATGATATCCGCTCCCAGGTGCCTATAGGAGCGGAATGCTTTCCGTCTCTTCTGAGGTGTATTAAAACCCCTCACATTATGTGAGATTACTCGCAATCCCATAACTGGATATATAATAGAAAGTTGCTACCCCATTGGCTAAAAGGCACTATTATATCAATGGAGATAAAATTAAACAAGTGATAGGATACCTCAATGGGCCGTGTATTGATCGGGAGAACCGATGATAAATCCCCGTCAGCACCCGGTGGTCTACATAAGATCAGGAACACATAGAACAAAAGGGAGAAACTTATTTTCATATAGAGAACAATAAACAAAAAAAAAATAATTAAAAAATACAAAAATGCACAGTTCAAGTCACTGGAGAACATCGGGGGACAGAACCCCGGTTCCAAAAGAGGAGTAACCTAGGACTAAACCGTCCTACACTCTTTTAGGTTTGAAGCAAACCTGCAGCATCAAGCTGTGTACCGCTGCTTTCCCCGCTGCAAATATCGTGCGGGGAATTCTCGGCAATACAGTAAGTGCTGAAGAGTGGGGGGAATAAATGGGCGGGCACAGAGAGCCTTCTATATGGCCCCCAAAAAAAAGAAAAAGGAAAAACAACTCCTGCAGGAAGATGAAAAAAAAAATTTCAATCAAAAATGCATAAAGTCCCTTCAAGGGTGCCCAGAGAAAAAAAAAAAAACCCATCCTGGAGCATCCAAAAATACCCACACCCTCCCCCCCCCGTCCTCCAGCATATGAATACAGTACTCAAATCCAAATAGGAGAAAGAGAATAAGGCACGGGGGGGGGGGGGGCTGCCAATCAGGGCTAGCTCGACTCCCATAAGTTTCTATGTTAGAGGTGATCAAGGAGCACGATCCCTAGATCGGGCTCCACCATTGTTGGCTCTCTGTGGTGACGGTGTCGCCCAAATAGCAGATGGACGGGGGGTAGAAGGAAGCCTATGATTGTTTTGGGGTTCCATGAGTCCCAGCTTCACCAGGAGCTCCTTTCCTTCCACCACATTGAATACTGTATAGGTGGAGCCATTATGGGGAACCGTAAGTTTGAAAGGGAATCCCCAGCGATACCGGATCCTGGCTGTCTGGAGCACAGACGTGACTTCCTTCATCTTTCTCCTTTTATCCAAGGTCGTTGGGGAGATGTCGGGGTATATTTGTATAGTGACCCCCTCCAGTTGGATATGCTGTGTGGTACGTGCAGCTCTGAGGATGTCTTCTTTCACGACATAGTCCTTAAGGCACATCACTATATCCCTTGGGGGTTTGTCTGGGGTGGGTTTAGGCCTGAGGGCTCTGTGGAGCCTGTCACACGCAAAGGACGAGGCAGGGTGCTCAGGGAGGAGAGAACCAAAAAGCTTCTTCATTGCGGCTACTAAATCTGTGGTGGTCTCCGGTACCCCCCGCACCCGCAGATTATTTCTCCGATTGCGGTTGTCCAGATCTTCTAGGTGTGATTGAAGCTGGACAACCGTTTCCGAGAGCGACTCATGTTCTTTCCTCAGGTCGGCATGAGCCAGTGTCAGCTCATCATGCTTAGTCTCTAACATGTCCGTCCTGCCACCTAAGGCCGCTATCTCTGCAGTGAGAGTATTCGTGGACTTATGGAGTTCAGCCTGGAACTTTTGTGCAATCCGGTCGTACATGCTAGCAAGGCTATCCTCCAGGTCTGCCTTAGTCAGTTGTGGAGCGTACTCACTGCGATCCGATGAGACAGGAGCAGGAACTGCCTGGGTCGAGGCTTCAGCCGGAGCCTGTGAGCCGTGAGCGCCATCTTGGGCCATAGTCTTCTCCCTGACTCGGAGAAGATATGTCGTCAGGGACCGCTGAACGGGCTTCTTCCTGCGTTTCTTGGGGGTAGGCATACACTAGAAGGTCCCACGGGGGTGATCAGGTAGTTTGGGAATAAAATTTCCAAGCGAAAAGGCCCCGGGGAGTGATTAGAAGGCTCAACCGAGCTCGGAGCGTCTCTCACATGCGACCGTCCGGATCCGCGCCTTGGACACGCCCCGATGTGCAGTCAGTTTTATGCATTAATGCACAATCAGGATGTGAAATTAATGTTAAAAATGTTAATAAATAAAGATTAACGTGGTTAATAAGAGATTTCTGTTGATTTTTGTGTTTTTTTGGGTAATTGTTAGGCACACATTTACCCCTTGATTACCCAGCCAGTATCATTAATACAGTGAATAGTATTAGCACTGATCACTGTATTAGTGTCACTGGTGATGTCAGTGACAGTTAGTTCCCACTCAGTGTCAGATAGCGTCAGATTGTCTGCCACACTATCACCGTCCCATTATAGTTCGCTAATCACCGCCAGTGGTAATATAAAAAAAAATAATAAAAACTCCAGTAAATATACCATAGTTTGTATACGCTATAACTTTCATGCAAACCAATAAATATACTATATATACTATAATATAATAAACTTATTAGGATTTTTTTTTTTACCAAAGACATGTAGCAGAATACATTTTGGCATAAACATATGAAGCAATTTTATTTCTTTATTTAGTTATTAAAAAATAAAAAATAGATCTGCAGCATCTCAGCAAAAAACCTCCATCCATATAGCTACCGTATTTTCCGGCGTATAAGACGACTGGGCGTATAAGACAACCCCCCTAATTTTCATCTACTGGTAATACTTATACTTAGGTTACCTTGGAGATATTATACTCGGCGTATAAGACGACCCCCCATTTTTGGGCAACTTTTTTGAGGTTCAAAAGTAGTCTTATACGCCAGAAAATACAGTATATGCAAAAAAGAGAAAAGGGGGGGCAGTGGGACTTTAAATGAGGTGAATGTTGTCTAATATTAATCCGATTGAATAATTGGTACCAAATATTAATTTATTGATAGCTACATGACGAAACAAAGTCACGCAGCAAATGTCAAAATTAGGACATATTGGTCAATATAGGTAAATAAATAGGACAGGAAAAACACGAACATGGATACCATGGAGAAGAACATTTCACAACATGCATGTGTATAATGCATATAACATCAATAACGAATGTATAATATAATAATATTGGACATGAACCCATGTACATATAAAATACACATTACATGAATGCTTTTAATCAGGATAAAATAGAAAAAACTAAAACAAATATGGAAAAAATCCACATATCCAAGGATTTGAAGTTTTATCTCATGAATATTCCATGAATCCATGTCATGCTCTGTCATTTTATAGCTCTACGCGTTTCGTGGAATTTGCATCCACTCTTCAGGAGCTTTGTAAAAATACCTGTAGATATGAATTAATTGGCACAGGTGTAACTATAGTAAAAAGAAATAAAGAAATATACCGGTAAATTCAACTTATGAGCAACAAAAATCTAAAAAATTGATACTTACAAGAACAGGATTGTATTAAACAAAGAATCAACCAGAAAATCTCTAGGAATAATGTGGGATTAAAGGATATGAAGAAAAACATTCCTCATTGCTGAATGCACCAGAATGGATAAACGCCTGATCCGGGCGGAGGCGGGTGAACGCCAAAAAGGTCCAAGATGGAACAGGGGAGAGGAAACAGATGAACCCTACAAAGGAGATGGGTTTAGAAACAGTATTTTCAACACATATGTGACCAAATAATCTGTTTAAGGAAAAATTTAATTGAATAGTGTGAATATCATATATCTGCATATACTATTGGAAGACAAAGACCAGAATATGGTGGTGTATGTGAGAAAGTCCAATTGGAGGGAATATAAACCATAGGATACCAAAGAAAAACACCAAGGTGCCATACAAGCCATATAGGACGAATAGGTATGAAAGTAACAAAGGAGGAGACAGCAGAAAAACCATACTCCAGAAATTGAAGGAAATAAAAGGGGGGGGATAAAAGGAAGAAAAGCAATTGTTAATGGAAGTGAGGATATATAGTGTTTGGATGTTATTAACTTACAAAGAGGATATCAAAAGGGTGATGATTGAAAAACCGAGGTGCAGGCAGCGCATAAAGAGATAGTATCCCACTGATCTATCGAATTTATATCTCCCCAGACCTGGGCGAATCCCCGCCAGCGCCATGCAGACGCCAGAGGAATGGGCGGGATGAGACGGACCCAGCATCCGGCAAATGCCGGACTCCGCCCACCCTGCAAGTCCCTCCCAGCGGTCAGTGTGGAACGAGAAGTCCAAATCCAATGATCCGCAAAAGCGGACCATGGATTGGCTAAACGCATGACGCCGATGCTCAGCATGACAGGTCCCGCCCTACTCCCTATCCAAAGGTGCAGGGCGGGACAGCAGGCCGAGCATCGCAGCCCCGGAATCAGAAAACCACCTGGGCAAATCTGACCCGCATAGAGGCAACAATGAGTACATGATACAAAAAAACAAAAATACATTTTTGGTTGACTAATAACAGAACTGAACCGGTATATTGTATAAACAGATGCAAGCAGATCAAAGGGGGCAAGCGGGTGTCTTCCACCCAATTATTACAAATTAAAAAATAGATCTGCAGCATCTCAGCAAAAAACCTCCCTCCCTATAGCTATATGCAAAAAAGAGAAAAGGGGGGGGGGCAGTGGGACTTTAAATGAGGTGAATGTTGTCTAATATTAATTTGATTGAATAATTGGTACCAAATATTAATTTATTGATAGCTACATGACGATCAGTGGGATACTATCTCTTTATGCGCTGCCTGCACCTTGGTTTTTCAATCATCACCCTTTTGCTATCCTCTTTGTAAGTTAATAACATCCCAACACTATGTATCCTCACTTCCATTAACAATTGCTTTTCTTCCATTTATCTCCCCCCTTTTATTTCCTTCAATTTCTGGAGTATGGTTTTTCTGCTGTCTCCTCCTTTGTTACTTTCATACCTATTCGTCCTATATGGCTTGTATGGCACCTTGGTGTTTTTCTTTGGTATCCTATGGTTTATATTCCCTCCAATTGGACTTTCTCACATACACCACCATATTCTGGTCTTTGTCTTCCAATAGTATATGCAGATATACGATATTCACACTATTCAATTAAATTTTTCCTTAAACAGATTATTTGGTCACATATGTGTTGAAAATACTGGTTCTAAACCCATCTCCTTTGTGGGTTTCATCTGTTTCCTCTCCCCTGTTCCATCTTGGACCTTTTTGGCGTTCACCCGCCTCAGCCCCGGATCAGGCGTTTATCCATTCTGGTGCATTCAGCAATGAGGAATGTTTTTCTTCATATCCTTTAATCCCAGATTATTCCTAGAGATTTTCTGGTTGATTCTTTGTTTAATACAATCCTGTTCTTGTAAGTATCAATTTGTTTGATTTTTGTTGCCCATAAGTTGAATTTACTGGTATATTTCTTTATTTCTTTTTACTATAGTTACACCTGTGCCAATTAATTCATATCTACAGGTATTTTTACAAAGCTCCTGAAGAGTGGATGCAAATTCCACGAAACGCATAGAGCTATAAAATGACAGAGCAGGACATGGAATCATGGAATATTCATGAGATAAAACTTCAAATCCTTGGATATGTGGATTTTTTCCATATTTGTTTTAGTTTTTTCTATTTTATCCTGATTAAATGCATTCATGTAATGTGTATTTTATATGTACATGGGTTCATGTCCAATATTATTATATTATATATTCGTTATTGATGTTATATGCATTATACACATGCATGTTGTGAAATGTTCTTCTCCATGGTATCCATGTTCGTGTTTTTCCTGTCCTATTTATTTACCTATATTGACCAATATGTCCTAATTTTGACATTTGCTGCGTGACTGTGTTTCGTCATGTAGCTATCAATAAATTAATATTTGGTACTGTCATGCCTCCAGCATAAGGAAGTAATTAATTCTATTGGAACTTGTAATACCAATCTTGTCCACAAGATGCCACTGTGACATAGACTGTTATACAGCACTTTATGGTACTTCCTGTACTCTATTGCTGATATTAGTTCCACCCCTCTCTGAGAAAATCTCCATTTTAAGATTTACCTCAGGAAGGAGCAGACAGCATCTGAGGTTGCTGTGGGAAGATTCCTGAACCCCCCTTTGAAGCATCGCTGGTATGCCTATGAACTGTTGGTTATATACTCAATGCATATGTTTGTTAATGTTTGTACACTGATTGTATGCCTTTATCTGTTTATTTGCAGTTTCACCTCCCTATTCACAATCCTATTCGCATATCCATTCTGACTTGTAACCTGTTCATGTGACCACTATTCTATCTCTGGAATAAAGCCTTAAGTTACAAAAGGACTGGTTATTGCAGGATTAAAGGTTTAGCTGTATGTTGAGCTGCACACGCCTGGGGCATACGTGTAGTGAGAACAGAACAGGTACCAATTATTCAATCGGATTAATATTAGACAACATTCACCTCATTTAAAGTCCCACTGCCCACCCCCCCCCCCTTTTCTCCTCTTTATTTAGTTGTTTATTTTTTTATGAGAATTTTTTTGAACAGAAAATAAAAAATATTGGGATTTTTTTCAAAATTTCTGGTCTTTTTACATTTAAACAGGGCTTTGTTTCAGCTGGAACTTGGTGGAACTCAGTTCCACCACCTCTGGCTCAGGCTCTCTTCTCAACGCTCATCACTATCACTTGTAAATATAGAAGTCCAGCTTCTGTATTTACAAGTGACAGCTTGTCTCCCAACAGCTCCAACAAATCTGATCTGCTATACAGCTCCTACTGAGTGCAGGATGGGGATAAGGGAGATGCAGGTGCCCGAGGTGCAGAGCAGATGCCTACACCCCTACTGTTATCATCAAA